>NC_133658.1:271028649-271732186 GCF_037893015.1 Macrotis lagotis | reverse complement strand
CAATTTTAATTACATTAAATTAAAAAGCTTTTGCAAAGACAAAACCACTGTAACCAAGATCAAAAGAAATGTAGTAAATTGGGAAGCAATTTTTACAACTAGTATTTCTGACAAAGGACTCATCTATAAAATATACAGAGAACTGAGTCAAATTGTTTTAAAAAGCAAGCCATTCCCCAATTGACAAATGGTCAAAGGATATGCAAAGGCAATTTACAGATGAGAAAATCCAAGTGATCCATAGTCATATGAAAAATTGCTCTAACTCACTATTCATTAGAGAAATGCAAATTAAAGCATCTCTGAGGTACCACCTCACCTCTCAGACTGGCAAGTATGACCAGAAAGGACAATGATCACTATTGGAAGAGATGTGGGAAATCTGGGACACTAATACGTTGTTGGTGGAACTGTGAACTCATTTGGCTTTTCTGGAGAGCAATTTGGAATTATGCCCAAAGGGCAACAAAAACGTGTATGCCCTTTGATCCAGCAATACCACTACTGGGTCTATACCCTGAAGAGATGATGAAAAAGGGTAAAAATATCACTTGCCCAAAAATATTCATAGCAGCCCTGTTTGTGGTGGCAAAGAATTCAAAATTAAGTGAATGTCTTTCAGTTGGAGAATGGCTTAATAAGCTGTGGTATATATGTATGTCATGGAACACTATAATTCTATTAGAAACCAGGAGGGATGGGAATTCAGGTAAGCCTGGAAAGATTTGCATGAACTAATGCTGAGTGAGATGAGCAGAACCAGAAGAACATTGTATAGCAACATGGGGGTGATGATCAACCTTAATGGACTTGCTCATTCCATCTGTGTAACAATCAGGCACAATATTGGGTTATCTACAATGGAGAATATCATCTGTATCCAGAGAAAGAATTGTGGAGTTCGAACAAAGACCAAAGACTATTACCTTTAATTTAAAAAAAAAACCCGTTAGTTATCTTATTATATAATTTTGCTATCTCTTATACTTTTTTCTTCCTTAAAGATATGATTTCTCTCTCATCACATTCAACTTAGAACAAATGTATACCATGGAAACAATGTAAAGACTAACAGACTGAATTCTGTGGGATGTGGGGAGGGAAACAAGATTAAGGGAAAAATTGTTAAATTCTTTTTTTTTTTGCAAGGCAAATGGGGTTGAGTGGCTTGCCCAAGGCCACACAGCTAGGTAATTATTAAGTGTCTGAGACCGGATTTGAACCCAGGTACTTCTGACTCCAGGGCCGGTGCTTTATCCACTGTGCCACCTAGCCACCCCAAAATTATTAAATTCAAAATAAATAAAATCTTTCTAAAAAAAGAATCTCGAGTTGTAACTGTATCATTATAGATTTTGAAAGCTCTCCTTACACTGACTATGATTATTCTTCATGAGGGAATTTATGCTCTGATCATTTTTTCAGGCCTTTATCTCCTGGGAGCCTACTTTACCAATCTTGGATTTAATACTCAAATGAATTTATTAAATACAAGATAAATTCTTTTATTCTAAAATAAAACTCATTGAATTTCAGTTTGATCATCTGTAAACTGAGAGGGTTGGATTAGATAATGTCTAAGGCCCTTTTTTAGTTCTGAAATGTTGTGATTTTGGAACCCCTCTTGATTTCCACTCTAAGACAAAGACACAAATTGGGCTCCTGGTTACAGTCTAAGGCTGTCATTATTGAATCCTAGAATAGAATCCTAGCATAGATGCCTAAAATTGTAGAATGGAAAGTCATAGAAGAATCCTAGACTCAAATGATGGAAATCTTCTGGGAAGGTTCCAAACCACTGATACTGACATGCAAATGATGTATCTTTAACTGACCTCATGATCATCACCCTGATTTTCTTTAGCATTCTCTGGTTCCATGGCCTTGAATAGATTTGTAGCAAAGTTTGGAACCAAGTCCATCCCAGAATACAACATAAAGAAAATAGGAGGAATATGCTCATAGGCACACAGGGATAGAGAGCCAGGATTACCTGAACCATGTAGCTGGACTGTTCCATTGTAATGAAGTCCTATATCTCCTTTCTTCCTCCCTTAAAATTATAAAGTTTTGTCTTAACAGTATGAATGAAAAAGCACTTATTAAATGATTACTATGTGCTAAAACACTATGCTAAGCCTTGGAAATAGAAATTGAAATGCAAGATAATCACAACTCTAAGGAAATTCACATTCTAATATATAGAGAGAGCATTCATGTAGAAAGAAGTTTTTAACCTGTGGTCTCTGGACCTCAACAAAGTAGTGTATAGAATTCAGGAGGTATATTAATCATTTAAATTTTTTGATAACTATTTCAATATAATTAGTTTCTTGTATAATATCATGTGTTTTACTTTATGCATTTAAAAACAGTACTTGAGAAAAGGTCTATAAACTTCTCCAGATGATGTTAAAAGGATGCATAATGCAAAAAAGGTTAAAAATCCCTGGAATTATAGGAAGATGAGTTGCAATGCTGATAGAAAAGCATAGCTATCTTTAGGGCGCAGCAATAAAATGGATAGCAATATATTTCCTTTAGTATCATTTCATTTCTATTTGTTAAAAATTGTATCTGTTTATGGTATTAAGAACCACTTGACAGTGCCAAGGATTCTGATAAAGATAAATTTCTTTCCTGGACCTTTAGTAGCTGTGACTACTAAGGAGGTAGGGGTTGCAGAAGCACTTCTTAGGTAAGTTTTCTGTAGGGACTGATGCCCAGGATGATAGGCACAAAATAGAGCCTTTGGTCTGGGAAGTCCTTTGGTGGGAGGATGCTGATGCTTCCACTGGGGTCTGAAGTGGTAATGTTTTGGCCTTTCTGAAACATGCAGATCTCGCAAGGCCTCTTACTTCTATGAATAAGACACTCCATCTCTCATTTTCTCTGGCTGTTCTCCATGGTTAAAATGTACTCCCTCCTCTCCTCTGTCTACTGATTTCTTCCTTTAAATCCCAATCAAAAATCTCAACCTTCTATAGGAAGCCTTCCCTAACTCCTCTTAATTTCAATGCCTTCCCTATTCATCCTATATTTAGCTTGCTTTGTATATATTTATTTTCATGTTTTCTCCTCTATTAGACTGTAACTTCCTTGAGGGAAGGGATTGTCAGTGCTTATCACAGTGATAGGCACATAATAATTTCTTAATAAATGTTTATTGATTGATTAAACACCAGTAGTGAAAGCCATGCTTCTCTAGCGTGCAAAAATAAAAACTAGTGCCTGATGATCACTGTCTTCATCTGCCTACCTTCTCTTGCCCTCTTTTCCTTGTGATATTAACATCTAGAATAGAACCATCAAATCATAGATCTAGGGACCTTGTTTCATCCTACTGCTTCCAGGTGCTAAATGTTAAAACCACCTAACACTATTGATCATCTATTTTTCCCTTTAAGATCTCCAACGATGGACTCCATATGTTACCTTGGGAAGACTTAATATTGCATTCCACCATAATGAAGGAATGGACATACTGAAAATACCCAATACCACTATCTAACTACCAAATCAATTCATCACTTGGCGTAAATAGTGCCTGGTTCATTGTAGAGGCTTAATAAATTCTTTGATTGATTGCCTTATATTTAACAAGACTTATGTTTAACAGTAGCATAAAAAATTCACACACCATCTTTGCCATCAAGTAACTAGTCAGTTCTTAGCTTCTGTTATTCAGATTTCAACTTATCTGAAAGAACAAATCTTTTCTCCTCTATCACCTTGGATACTTAGTCATCACATAAGCAAATCCATTAAAAATAGACCAGGTAGCACATTGACTACATAATATCCCACTACACTAATATCATCATTTACATTAGCATACATGAATAAATACCTCAGAAGTCTACATAATATTAATCATCCCTATGTTCTTTATAACCTCTGCAAATACAAAGGACTTCCCCATCCATTATTGCTCTTCTTCTTCTTCTTCTTCTTCTTCTTCTTCTTCTTCTTCTTCTTCTTCATCTTTTTAGAAATTATTGGAAAGAAATAGATTCATGCTCCTTATTTCCCTTCTCTGTGCTTCCTGCGAAACCCAAACTGAAATCAGGCAAGACAAGTACCATCAGAGGATTGACTGGGATGTGAATGATGGAATGTCATCATCACCTGGAGGGACCTCAGAAGTCATCCAATTCAATCTATATCTGATTAAGAATTCCATCAACTATATCCCCAATAAGCTGTCATCTTGCCTCTACTTGAATAGCTTTTAGTCATGAGGAATCCTCTACTTTTCTAAATAGCCCATTCTATGTTTGGATAGTTCTAAATGTTAAGAACTTTTCCCTCATCTTAAGATAAAATCCTCCTCTTTGCAATTTCTATCCATTCCTTTGCTCATACGAGGTGACAGTATGAAGCTTGGGAAACAACCATGGACTTAAACAATTAAGAGATTTGATATACAGCAAATCAAAGAAATTCAGATGGAGATTAGTGGAATAGTTGCTTTCTTATCTCTGAATTTTTTTCTTTTTAGTCATCAATCATCCCAAATCAGCTGAGTTTAAGGAGGGTAAGCAACTCATTCATTGTCACTGTTAGCAGCAGATCTGGTACTTGAACCCAGAACTCCTAGTTCATAGTTGTATTTTCTCTCTAGTTTACTTTCATAAATATTGTATTATCTGAAATTGTGTTTGCCAATAGTAGACAGTTTTCTTTTGTAATCTCCCAACCTCATGCAAAAATACTATGCTGGGGATATGCTCAATAAATGTTTGAATGAATTTGTGAATGATTGGATTCTCCAAGGTAGGTCATAGCAGGAAAAGAAGCAGGAACATGGAGTGCTGCAAGTCATCAGCACTGAAATAATGTATGGCAAAATTACTGGAAACTGGAACTATACAATTTTCTGCTCTTCATGTGGAAAAAGATCTTAGCCATCTTCAGTCCATACTTAATCATGTCAGACCTCAATGACCTGCTTACTAGCAAACTCACAGTTCTATTGATTCTACTTATTGATTCTGAGCAGGTGAAATTCTGACCATGGATTTCTTCCAGGATATTTGAAGTCAGGGCATATGCCACATGCTGCTCTAGATAACCTAGCCCAAAGACTTGTCAAGTTTGTCTTCCATCATAGTTTGTGATGAAATCACCATAACTTACACATGAGCTGGGTAGACTTATTTGAAATAAATTAATGATGAGAAAAAGCTATTTGAGAAAACTTAATCATATTGGCTTGATTGCAGGTGGGTAACAACCTACCAAGTACCACATACAATTTTTTTCATTTAAGCTTGTGGACAAGTCACTTAACTTTTCAGGACTTTAGGCAAGGTTCCTGCTTTTAAAGGGAGTTTCTGTACCCGAGAGCTCCCTAAAGGAAAGAAGAAAGCTAACAAACATTTATTAAGTGCATACTCTAATACATATTATCTCATTTGATTCTTAAAACAACCCTAAGAGGCAGTTGCTGTCATCCCCATTTTACAGTTGAAAAAACTGAGGAGAGCAGAAATTAAATAATTTGCTTAAGATCATATAGCTTGTAAGTATCTGAAAAAAGATTTAAACTCAGGTTTTCCTGTCTCTAAGTCTAGCATGCTATCCATTACACCACTTAGTCTTGAAACCATAGGCTTGTTTCTATCCCTAGACTCCTTTTTTTATTTGAATTTTTGAGGTGATGGGGTTAAGTGACTTGCCCAAGATTACACAGCTAGTAAATATTAAGTGTCTGAGACCAAATTTGAATTCAGGTCCTCCTGAGTCTGGTGCTGTTTCTGCTGTGCTACTTAGTTGCCCCCTATCCCTAAACTCTTGTGCCAAATTATATCAGGAAGCAATCTACCAAAAGAGGATATCACTTGAAAATGTAGCATTTTCATTTAAATAAATATATATGTGCATGCATACCTCCTTTGAATCAGAATCTAAGAAATTTAGGGCTTAAAAATCACATAGAGATCATAGACTTTTAGAATAATGAAGCTGGATGAAACATTAAAGGTCATTTAGTCCAACTCTAATTTATAGTAGAGAAAACTAAGACCTCCATGGGTGAAATGATGTATCCAAGACCAAGAGGTGGGAGCCCTAAGAAGAAGTCCCAGAAGCTGGGTCCCTAGATTCTGAGACTAGAACATTTTCCCTTCCCCCACACCCCATGACTCTATGCTACTAGTTTTATTTGGTTCAGTTGGTGTGTATCACACAAAAGGATACACAGTTCCCAGATAATACACAGTTTTCTTGTTTAGCATCGTGTACCTTTGATCCACTGCAAATTCTCTCTATTTCAGCTCCAACAGGAATTCTATGCCCAAGAGGAGGAGAGGAAAACATTCAACATCCATGCTGGGTCTGCTTTCTTCTTTCCATGCCCAGGGACTAATGAGTTCCTAGGCTTCCAGGTTCTCTTTATTCTAGTTCTGGGAACTGGCAGCTTATACAGACACTACCTGAGGAGAGGGATAGATGGCTTTGGTCCATGGCCTGCCCCAAAGGCCATTAAATTTGCTGCTGGGCATAGATCCAACTGTCTCTCATCTGCCTATACCAGGGATTAATCACAGATAATCCAAAAAATACACTTCAGCCTATAGCTTCAAATTTTTCCCCTCTCTAAATCATCAGAGCCATGGCCAAGGAGACAAAAGGACTGATTTTTCACCATTGTCTCCCAATCTTGACTAATTATCTATCTGGGAGACTAGGGAGAAACTGACTCCAATGTTGAGATTGGGAGAACAAAGCAGAAGGAAAGGATGATAAATTATTAGAACCATAAGGGACCTGAGAAATCAGCTAATCAAACTCCCCTTACCCATTCAAACCCTAACCCACAAATCATAAATGAAGAAACAGTCAGAGAGATTAATGAATTTTTCCAAGGACATGGTTAGTAGGTTAGTATGACATGTTAGCATTAAGAGAAGGCTTCTGAGTTTCAGGCCAATATGTGAAAAAAGCAATAAACTGGATTATTCAATCCTGAATGATTGAAAAGCATTGTAACTCTCTCTCTCTCTCTCTCTCTCTCTCTCTCTCTCTCTCTCTCTCTCTCTCTCTCCCTCTCTCAATCTTCCTCTAAATCATCCTTTGAACCAATATGCAGTCTCCTATTGAATTTCAGAACCAGAAGAGATAATATTAATAGCAATTTGAAGGAGTACTCTCTGGTGTACAAAGTGTTTGCATAATTCTCTTGTGCTTATAACAAACTTGTGAGGTAGGCATGGCAAATGTTATTCTCATTTTACATATGAGAGTACTGAAACTTGGAGATGTTAAGAAATTTGCCAATGGTCATAGACAGTAATGGCACCTCTGAAGTCTTATGACTTTATGTCTAAATAGTCTTTTTACTTGATAGATAATCCTGCCTTTCAATGAGTTAATATTGCAAGAGAAAGGAATTACGTTGGATAGATTTGGAGAAAGTGGAACTGAGGTGAGACTACTAGATAGAGTGGAGAGTTGAATCCCTATTTCTTCTAGAATCAAATATTAACTTCTCTGATTGAGATTTAAAGCTCATCACCTGGGTCTTTCATTTCTTTTTGTCCATCTTATCCAATACTGCTCTTCACGTACTTTATAGCCTGTGTGCTGTTTTTCACATACAATTCATCTCTCACCTCCAGTGAGAGTGTCTCTAGACTGGTTAGCTTCTATACCTGGAGTCCTCCTCATCCTTATTTCAGCTCAGCTCCTTAAATAAATATCTCTGGTGTGTGTGTGTGTGTGTGTGTGTGTGTGTGTGTGTGTGTGTGTGTATGTGTGTAAGCACATATATTTATTTATTATATGTGTATACTTAAATACACAAATAAACTCCTTGAAGAGACGGACTCTTTCCCTTTCTGTTTTTACCCTTAAGAACCTGGACAGAATTATGTGCATAGAAGTCAATGCTTATTGAATGAATTTTAATTAGTATGACTATCTTAAAAGAAGTGTTCAGTCCCAGTGACAGAGAGATAAACTGGATCATACCTAGAAAGCTCTTAGACTCTGACTTTAAAAATGATATTAAATCTATAGGATTTGAGTTATTCCTTAATGTATATTATTATGAGCATATATAGATTTATAACTGAAGTGATGTAAGATATTTTCTGATCTGACTTCCTCATTTTACAGATGAGCAAGTGAGGCATAACAAGTTAGTGACTTATTCATGGTCACAAAGGTATGGACAGAGGAAAGATTTAAAACAAGGTCCTGACTCCAGAACCAGTGAAGTCATGTCTTTGCCTCTTTCTTTGTCTCATTCTCCTTCCTACATTTATTCTCTCTTTCCAGTGATCTTTCCCTTCTCCCTCCTTCCTTCCCTCTTTTTTCCATACTTCCTTTCTTCCTCCCTTTCTTTTTCCCTTCCTTCTTTCCTTCCTTCCTCTGTCCCTTCCTTCATTCTGTTTTTGTCCTCCCTCCCTCCCTCCCTCCCTTCCTCTTTCCTTCCTTCCTTCCTTCCTTCCTTCCTTCCTTCCTTCCTTCCTTCCTTCCTTCTCATATTTTTTCCCCCTCTGAGCTCTTCATTTCTTAGATCATAAATTTTAGAGTCTTAGGCATTTATAATAAAAGAATTAGAAGGTATTGCTAGTTGCATTATCAAATAAGCACTCCTCTTCATTGGTTTGGTCTATCTGCCATTCCCTCCCCCCAGGGTCACATAGTTCATTAAATACACATCTATATTAAGCAATGATTATCCAAGTTGCCCAAGATTTTTATCGAAAAATCACCTCATTTCTAAACATGACTTTCCTTTGAAAGGCCTGTGACTGAATCTCATAAATTTACTGTGAGGCTGTTGCTCTTGCCAAGCAGTGTTTTGGAGAAAGCAGCCTTTTCAGATGGATGCTTTCTTGCATTTCCAAATGTGGCAGTTTCAGAAAGAAACACATGAGGCAAGGACTTTCAGTACCTCCATGTCAAAGAGGTAGTTCAATTTAAATATATTCTGAAGATTTTCCTGGGCTATGAAAGTCTTTGAAATATTTATTGAATAGAAAATAAAACTTCTCTAGCAAGATATTCATCTTGTTAAGTCAGTCAATCAATTCACAAGCATTTATATAGTACTTACCATATGGCAACAAATATATAAATACAAGAAGGAATATAGTCCCTGACCTCAAGGAGCTTACATTCAAATTGGGGGTGGGATGGGGTGGAGGAGAGACAATACATAAAAGAATAAGAAAGGAGAAGAGAGGGTTGAAAAAGTCTGTTTGCATCCTGTGAAGAGAGCCATCCAATCAGTGGAATAAGCTATGGTGGCAGAGGGTTCTTTTAAAGAGTGAAATCCAGGCGGGGATGAGCTTCCAGGATTAAGAAGTTTCTGGGCCATGGGAGAGAAAGTCTAGAATGAAGTCTGGGAGAAGCATTTTGGTATACATAAAGAGGTGTATCCTCCATTTGGAATCATGAGATAGCTGACTTTTGAATCCTGTCTCCAGCTTATTATTAATTGTGTGATCATGGGCAAATCCCTTAACCTGTAGGATGGTACTGTCTCAGCAGCTTACGAAATGAGATAATTTATACATAAAATGCTTTGTACAATATTAAGCTCTTTATAAATATCAATAGTTACTATTATGAAAAATTATGAGTGGAAAAGATTGAACTTGCAAGGGATCCATAAAGAAATAAAACTGAATTATTTTGAAATACAGCAGCTTGAAGGTCTTTAAAGACCTATTTCAATGAATCATAATAGCTTCCATTTACATAGAACTTCAAAGTTTAAAAATTGCTTTATATATACATCTCATTTTATTATTGAAATGAACTTATGGGATGAGGTTTGGTGAGTAGATTCTATAGATATTTTCATTTTTACTCTCCAGGACTCAGAGGTCAAGTGATTTGCTTATGGTACCACAGTAATGAATCAACTAGTTATCAATCAGTCTAGGAAGTGTTAGAAGTGAGATTTCAACCCAGATCTCCCTTGAAATCAAGTCCACCATTTTCATTATACCAGGTTGTCTCCTTGTGAGTAGATAAGAATCGTTAGATTGTTTAATGGCAAAAAAAAAAAATGTGCTGCCAAAGTCCTTTGAAGTGTACCTGAAAAGTTTTTTTTTCCCCAATTAAAGTCAATAGGCATTGACACATTAAATTCATATCTTAGGCTTTATCCACATACCCCCACCCCCAAATGATAGTTGCTCTTGGGCAAACGATCAGCAGCATTTTTTATTAAGTGCTAGGCATTATGGATTCAAATAAAAAGGTGAGCCTGTTTTCTATCCTCAAGGAACTTAAATTGTGAGTACTAGCAGTGATAAGACAATGAGACTCAAGGACAAAGGATGTTTATCAATTTGAGCCAGTTAACTTTAGGGTCAAAATTCTGAAGGGCACAGTAGGGATGGAGGGGATGTTATAACCTGGGTAAGGAGGGAAAAATTGAGATTTCTGTGAGGATGGAGAGCAGGTGAAGCACAGATGGCTATGAAAGTTATGGTCAGGTAGAGAAATTTCAGAGTTATTGATTATCCAGGTTCCACAATTGTAGGTAGATAACTAGATCACGGTCCTTGTGGGGTGGAGTGAAAGCCACAAATCCTGAGAGTTAGAGAGGTTGAGGAAGTGAAAAGTAAAGGTATTAGAGAGGGAACCAATACATAAACTAAAGTCCCTAAGTATAAGGGCTATCACTGAGGTGGAGAGGGGAAGTGAGAAATTTCTTCTTGAGACATATAGAAGATTAACTTTGGAAACAGTAAATAACAGGATCTGAAATGAGTGCCATATTTGGATGGTGTGAAACTCCATAGAGGAGAGTTTGCCAAATGAATGTGGCACTTTCAGAGAGAAGTAATTTTATTTCTTCTCCTAACTTTAGTGTGTATATAAGTGGGGAAGGAGTGAGGGAGAGGATAAGATAAGGGATATTTAGTACTTGAGAGGAGAGCTAGGAATGCAGTATGTACTGGGGGAGAGTCATGAGGTCTAATATGAAGTTCTGGGTTTGTTTTATCCCCCTCAACCCAGACTTGCTTGCAACCTTACTATTATGGGGAACTCCTAGTATGGAAATGCTCTCTCCACTAATACAGATCAGCAGTTTCTTTGAAAAATAAGTTTCAATATAATACTAACAAGTGACTTGCAGATGGTCACACAGCTAATATGTATTAGAGATACAACATGAAACCTAGTCTTGATTCCAGTGCTGATCCTCTATATACTGCCACTTTGTTTGACTAATATTAAAAAATTGGAGAGGACAATATAATGTGGTTTGTTTAACTTCTTTGATAATAGTAATCACATTCTAAGTGGTAACTTCATTATTGTGTATGTGCCCCATCCTCATTCCCCACTCCCATCAGGATTGTAGAGACGCAGAGAACGACATTTTTCATCTTTTCATAAGCAACATCAAAGCACAGTCCTTGGTACATGGTAGGGTTTTAATAAATCATTGTTGAATTGTAAAAGCCAAGTTCTGATACAGCATTTCTGAATCAGTATGGATTGGATAGATCAGGGAATGTTTCTTAGAGAATGTGAAATTTGAGCTGAATTTTGAAGGGTGAATAAACATTATTTCCCTGTGTAAACTTGCTTAAACTCCTAATTTACCTAGTCCAGGATCTTACTTTTAGTATAGCTTCAATAAATGATTACTGAGTGAATGAACTGACAAATCAACCAACTCGCAGGTGAAAGCTCCACTTAAAGCTAGTGTGGTCTGAATTAGCACTCAGCATAGTGCCTTGGTTATTAAAGGAGACTGCTTAAGAACTTTTTGTTGCTTTGAATTGAATTTTGCTCTATTTGGGAAGTTCAAAGGCGTTTACCCTCCAAGTTGAAGTGAAATTAACAGGCAAGGAAAGGGCTTGAAATATTTCCAAAGGAAAGTGGCTGCTTGTCTCACTAATGGACTCAGCAAGGCTCTTTTCTGAGCAAAGTCTAGATCAAAGACCGACCCTGGGAACTAGTTTATGGAAAAAGCAAAAGTATATTCAGTGGGATAAAGCCATTATTTTCT
Organism: Macrotis lagotis; assembly: GCF_037893015.1. Classification (NCBI taxonomy): domain Eukaryota; kingdom Metazoa; phylum Chordata; class Mammalia; order Peramelemorphia; family Peramelidae; genus Macrotis; species Macrotis lagotis. The sequence continues at coordinate 271,720,197 of NC_133658.1, read as the reverse complement.
TGCTCTTCCTCATTGCTCTCTCGGCTTGTTTTCCTGGAAACTGCCCAGGAAGAAGACCCTTTTGTTGAATGGGATAATCACGCCCTAACTTATGCTGTCTCGAAGTGAGGCACATCTGTAAATAGAAAAGGGGGCACAAGAGATGAAGGGCTGGGGGAGGGGGGCACAAAAAGGACTGAGTGTTTAACCGCGGTGTCAGAGTGTATAGCCTCTAAAATCTCTACTTAAGCGCGAAATTTGCATTTAAATAATAGGTCTCCTCAGGCAGCTCGGCCACTGGAAGCACTCATAAATTGGTGAAAAGATCTCTTGTTACAGCACAGAAAAAGTATCTCCAGGTCCCAGCGGAGAAATGCCAGCTGTCGGCAGTTGGGGAGCTACAACCTAGCGCAGCCTCTAGGCAGAAATCCGGGGAGAGAATTAGTGGGGACGTCCTTTCTGAATCCACAACACCCTGTATTTCACTCAGTTGGAAGGAAAGATTGCTGGGTAGGAAGCTGCAAAGCCTAGGCTCCCGGTTCGGAATTGGCAGGAGGCAGCCCCATGAACCGAGTAAGTGTTACTTGCTACCTGTGTGATCTTGGACGTGCCCTTTCACTCACATGGGCTTCAGTTTCCTCATCTGGCAAATGAAGGGACCGGATTCAGTTTTCTTTAAAGTCTTCTAGTTTGAAAGCCTTTGATTTTAAGAACACACACAGAGACCAGAGACTCAAAATTGTGGAAAGTTGTGGAAAGTTGAGCAGACACTGGGAAAAGGAGTGTCAGAGGAACTGGAGGAAGCTTCTCAGTCTGTAATTATGACTGAGATAGCAAAGACCACCTCCCCTTTTCACCGCCCTTGACTATCACCATCTAGCTCTGACTGTCCCTTTTAGGGTCTATCTACCAAGAGAACTTTGTGAAAAGTTTAGAGAACTTGGAAAGAACCTTAGAAATTCCTACTCCAATAGCCTCATTTTACAGAGTTGGAAACTGAGGTTCCAGAAGATAACTTGACAGACTAGAGGGTTACGAGGTTTGTTAAACAGATGTGAAGCCTGAACTCGGCTCTCTGCCTCCTGTACAAGATTCTTTACACCCCAGTAAAATACCCCAGCTCCCTTTACCATCCCAATCACATAGTAAAGTGGGTTGAAGGAATCTCCCTGTACTCTCCCCTCCCCTCTCCTCCCTGCATTCTCGCTTTGAAAGCTATGGTGAAGATTGGAGTTACCTCCCCTCAAAAAAGAACGGATGAGCTAGTTCCTTGTGACAATAGAAAAGTTCCTTTCTGGAAGGAGAGGAGAGCATGGGGATGGTGGAAATGATGAAATTGAAGGTAGGGAATATGTACTGTTTCTATTCACCCCGGGGTCCAGCACAGTGCGCAGCATACACCAACACAAAATAAAAACGCTTGTTGAATGAATGAATGGATAGATGCATGTTATTGGTTGTGATGATGAGGGTGAGAAATGGGATGGAACTTGGAGATGAGATGATGGAAAGGAAGGCAACCGCTCTCCCTTCCTCGACCTGGATAAACGGGAACCGGAGGAATCTCACCTGGATGACGATCTTGACGGTGGAAGTATCCACAATCGTAGAACAGATGAGGCCATCAGGGTCGTCATCGGGACTGGCGTTGAACTGTCCCATGGTGAAGAGCATGGGGATGGCGAGCAGGAAGGAGAGCAGCCAGATGCAGCTGATGAACTTCTTGGTTCGGCTCCTGGACATGATGCTCTTGGCCTTGAACGGGTGGCAGATAGCCATATAGCGCTCCAAGCTAAGACTGGCAATATTGAGAGCTGTGGCGTAAGTGCAAGCATCTCGAAGGAAGTAATAACAACGGCACACGGCGTCGCCGAAGGCCCAAGGATGGTGGACCCAGATGAAGTTATAGAGCTCTATGGGCATGGACAGCAAGAGGATAAGGAGGTCGGACAGGGCCAGACTGGCCAGGTGGTAGTGGACGGTACTCTGCAGGTTCTGTAGCGACTTCTTGCGCACCAGTGTGAAGGCAGTGACCGAGTTCCCCACGGTGCCCACCACGAAGAGCGTCAGGTAAACAACGGTGACCAGCACCTTAGAGTAGATGTCCGTGTTCACGTCCAGGTCAGTGTCTGGGCTGAGAAGCTGCTCTGAGGAGTTGGCAGTGCTGTTGCTGTAGCCTGGGGCCAGGAGTGCTCGGTCTCCCACTCCACCCTCCGACGGCTCCAGACTGAAAGACCCTGGCTCTGCTCGGCTGTGGGGCGCGGGTGAGGTGCTATTGAGGCGCATCCTGGACCGTGGGGACAGAGGTGGGGACAGAGAGCTGTTCCCCCGACAGGGAGCAGGCTTAGCAGGCAGCGGGGGAGCCCAGCCCGCCCTGCGTCTGTCTCTGGGTATTCTGGCTACCCTCGGAGACCACTCCCCTCCCCGAGGCAAAAGCTTTCACTGTCAAGGTCCCGGGCGGCTGGAGGCGTCCTAGGGCTGGCCTCGGACATCAGAAGGTAGGGAGACCTCTCAGAGCGCCCCCAGGCTCTGCTTCATTCAATATTTCCAATAGAAATAGTGCTGCTCAAAGCCCAGTGTCTTTGTCTGCTGTGAGGCTGGATCAAGGGCAGGGCTCGCCTTTCTACCCCCAAGCTATGGGTCCTGGGCTCCGCCAGAGCCAGCTGTCCTCTTCTAGCCTCCCGTCTTCCTCTGGCTGCTCCGACCCGGCTTCAGAGCGCTTCTGACAGCTACAGAAGCTCGCACAGAAACACACCCGGCGCGCGCATTTACGTATACCCACACGCGTACACACACACACACACACACACACACACACAGACACACGCACACAGAATCAGAGAGAGAGAGACGGAGAGAGAGACACACACACAGAGACAGAGAGACTCAGAGATAGGGAGAGAGACAGACTCAGATAGGGAGAGAGACAGAGACACAGAGAGAGAGAGAGTGAGAGCGAGAGCGAGAGCGAGAGAGAGAGAGACTCAGAGACAGAATAAGACACACACACACACACACACACACACACACAGAGAGAGAGAGAGAGAGAGAGACTCAGAGACACAGAGACAGAGTCACAGAGGCAGAAAGAGAGAGACAGAAACAGACATAGAGAGACAGACAGGAAAGAGAGAAGAAAGAGAAAGGAAAGAGAAAGGACACACACACACACACACACACACACACATATGCACCCACACACAGAGAAGCTCAGTTTTTTCCTCCATTGTTGCTTCCCAGTGCCAGGTTGGTTTGGGTGAGCACAAAACCACCTAGCCCTCCTGTACTTTAATGGGACAAGGGGAGAATACTGTTTTGTGCTGTTCAGTGAGTAGACTGTGGAAAAAGAGCATCTGTACTTCTACAAAAGAGATATCCAAATTCTCTCCCTTTGGGGGAGAATCTGAATCCCAGAGAGGGGAAGGAAAGGAAGAAAAATGCTTTACATTCCAATAGGCTTTCAGGGGGAATTATGGATCTGACTAATGCTCCTCTGACTTCCTTCTTCAGAGCTGTGCATTTAGGGATGATGCCAGGGATGATCTTTCTCTAGCTCAGTGTAGTGGAAAGAAACATGAACCAGGAATGAGGGACCTGGATTTCATGCATCAAGGCAATTTGATCCTGATTTTTCTTACCTGTCACATGAGGAGAGAATAATAATTTTTGTGTATTGATAAACTAACTCTGTAGGCTCTATGCCCAACTGCATATCACAACCTAGTCTTAGACAGTGTGCATGTATTCACTTCTGTGTGCATTAATTATTTGAAAAATGTTTTTTTGAAGACCTAGTCTGTGCCAGACACTGTACTAGACATCAGATTACAAATAACAAGAATGCAGCAATCCTTACTTATAAAACATTCTAATAGAGAAACAATAAGAACACAATTTAATGCAAGATAAACACAAAAAGAATAAATGCAAGGCAAATATGTTATTTGGTAAGAGAGTGCATTGGCAAATGAGCAAATTAGAGAAGTTTTTCTGTAGGAGGATGTGTTTGATAAGTGTATTGAAGAATGAAAGGGATTCTATGAGGATGATTCTGGAAGGAAGACTATTCTAGATGTGGGAAACAGTCAATTCAAAAGGCACTGAAATAGGGAATGGAATAGAGCAATAGAAAGAAGGACATTTTGATTCTCTAACAGAGTAAAAAGGGGGAATTATATATAATGAAATTGGAAAGATAAGTTAGGGCTAAATTGTAAAGGGATTGGGAAATTTAACAGAAAAATTTATATTTTATATATGCCATAGGAAGCCATTAGAATTTATTCATCAGGGGAGTGCCATGGTAAGATCTGTGCTTAAGAAAAATAATTTTGAAAATTTTGAGGTTAGATTGGAGTAAGGGAGAAAAATTAAGACAAGTAGATTAAAATTTTTTTATTTATTTTATTCTTATTTTATTAAATAAAATAAACATTTCCATAACAGTATAATAAAAAGATAATTGCACATGAAACTGCAAATCTATTATGTACAACTTATGATTCCTTTTAAATATACAACATGGTTTTATATAAATTTCTTTTTTCTTCCCTCCTATCCTAGAGAGAACTATCATTAGACATAACTGTTTTTGTATGTGTATTTCTCTCTCTCTCTCTCTCTCTCTCTATATATATATATATATATATATATATATATACATACATTATATATATATATATATACAACACACATATGTATACTTGTAAGATCATTCTATAAACATTTCTATTTATCATTTCTTTTTCTGGATGCAGTGTCTTCCTTCATATTTCATTTATAGTTAGTTTGATTATTTATAAGTCAAAATTACTTAGTAATTCAAGGTTGAGTTTTTTGGTATTGCTGTTGTTTGTTTGTTTTGACCTGGCAGTTAGGATTAAGTGACTTGCCTAGGGTCACACAACTAATAAGTGACAAGTGTCTGATGTCAGATTTAAACTCAGGTTGTCCTGACTCCAGGACTCCAGGACTGATCTTCTATCCCCTGAGCCACTTAGTTGACCCCAAAGTTGTTCTTAAAACAATGCTGCTATTACTGTATATGATATTCTCTTGGTTCTGCTCATTTTGCTCCATATTTTTATGTAAATTTATCCATATTTCACCAGTTTTTATAACACAGTAGTATTCTATCACAATAATATACCACAACTGGCTCGACCATTCCTTTTTTTGTTTTTGTTTTTGCAAGGTAGTGGGGTTAAGTGACTTGCCTAAATTCTTGCAACTAGGTAATGATTAAGTGTCTGAGGTTGCATTTGAGCTCAGATCCTCCTGACTCCAGGGCTGGTGCTCTATCCATTGCATCACCTAGCTGACCCCTCCACCATTCCTCAATTGCTGGGCATCCCTGCAATTTCTAGTTCTTTGCCAACACAAAGAGATGCTATAAATATTTTATAACATATAAGTCTTTTTCATTTTCCTTAATAATCTTGGGAAGTAGACCTAGTTGTGGTATTGCTGGATCAAAGGGTATAGTCAGATTAATAACTCTTTGAGCATAATTCTAGTTTGTTTTCCAAAATGATTGGATCAGTCCACAATTCCACCAACAATAAAATAAATCCCAATTTTTCCACATATCTTTCAAGATTTGTCCCTTCAATAATTTTAGCCAAGCAGTTAGGTATAAAATGATATCACAATGTTGTTTTAATCTGCATTTCTCTAATCAATAATGCTCTAAATCATTATTTGTTTTTAATTCTGTTCAAACCTGTTTCTCCATATCCTTTGACCATTTATCACTTGGGGAAAGACTTGTGTTCTTATTGATTTGATACATTTTTTTTTATAGACCTTTATTTAAGAAATTGTCTGCAAAAATTTTTCCTTTCTCAATTTTCTGCTTTCTTCCTGCTCTTGTATACATTTGTTGTATTTTTTACAAAATCTTTCTAATTTAATGTATCAAAATTGTCCATTTTATACTCCACTTTGCTCTCTGTCTCTTGTTTATTCATAACTTGTTTGCCTAAATCTGATAAGTAATGTATTCTATGTTTTTCAAATTTTTTCTAATATCTTTCCAGGTCACGTATCCATTTTGAGTTTACCTTGGTAAATAATGGAAGATATTGGTTTATGCCCAATTTTTGTTATGTTGCTTTCCAACTTTCCTAAAAATTTTTACAAATGATAAATTTGTATCCCCAAATCTTAAATCTCTACACTTGTCAAGTACAGGGTTACTTTATCTATTGACTGCTGTAACTTGTTTGCCTAATCTGTTCCACTGTATTCCATTGTTCCAATGTTCCATAGTAAGGTAGATACCTTACTATTTCTTAGCCTGTACCAGATAGTTTTGATAATTACCACCTTATAATATAGTTTAAGATAGAGTATTGCTACACCTTCTTTCTTTGCACTTTTCATTAGTTTCTTTGATATTCTTGACTTTTTGTTCTTCCAAATGAATATATAATTTAATTTGAGTAAAATTGTCATTTTTATTATATTGACTCTGCCTATCCATGAATAATTAATATTCTTCAATTATTTACATCTGTTTTCATTTGTATTGAAAGGTTTGGGGTTTTTTTAGGTTTTTTTTTGCAAGGCAAATGGGGTTAAGTGGCTTGCCCAAGGCCACACAGCTAGGTAATTAGTGTCTGAGACTGGATTTGAACCCAGGTACTCCTGACTCCAGGGCTGGTGCTTTATCCACTGTGCCACCTAGTTCTGAAAGGTATTTTAAAATATAATTTTTGTTTATATAATTTCTGGATTTATTTTGGACGGTATCCTCCCAGGTATTTTATACTGTCTAGAGTTATTTTAAATGGGGATCTCTTACTCTCCCTCCCTCCCTCTCTCTCTGTCTCTCTCTCTCTCTCTCTCTCTGTCTGTCTCTCTGTCTCTCTCTCTTTCTTTTTAGGTTTTTTTGAAAGGCAGTGGGGTTAAGTGACTTGCCCAAGGCTACACAGCTAGGCAATTATTAAGTGTCTGAGGTTGGATTTGAACGCAGGTCCTCCTGACTCCAGGGCCAGTGCTCTTGTTCACTGTGCCACCTAGCTGCCCCTCTTACTATCTCTTTTTTCAGGATTTTGTTTGTGATATATCAGAATGCTGATGATTTATGTGGATGCACTTTATATCCTGCTACTTTGCTAAAATTATCATTTCAACTGGCTTTTTTTTTCTCTTTAGAATTTTCTAAGAATAACATCAAATTGAAGAGTAGATTGTTGCAATAATGTAGGTGAAAAATGATGTATATGAACCTAATGGATGACTATGAATAGAGAGGAACTGAATTTGAGTAAAGTTGTAGAGGAAGAAATGGTCAGATTTTGCCATTGATTGGATATGTAAAGAAACTGAAGAGTTAAGGATGACATGAAGGTTATAAACTTGAGATACTAGAAGAATAGTAATGCATTCAATAGGAAAGGGAAATTTGGAAGAGGGCGGGTGGCTGATGGAATAATATGTTCTATTTTGAACTTACTGAAATTGAGATGTCTCAGAAATATCCTGTTTGAGATGCTTATAGGTAGTTGCTGATATGGAACTGAAACACAGGAGAGAGATTGGTGCCGGATACACATGATGTCCCAGTCCTTCATACAATTTTAAACTTTACTAGCTTAAACAGCTTTAAGTGACTTAATAGTTTTAAACTTCTTTAAGACTTTTGGATCAACATATATATATCTATATATATATATATGCATGTATATATGTATATACATACATATATACATGTATATGTGGAAGTTATCTGCATAAAAAAGATAATTAAACCTATTGGAGGTCAGTCAGTCTCTAAGAGAAGGAGCATATAGAAAGCAGACAAGGTGGCACAGAACAAAATTTTGGAGAAAGGCTGTGATATAAATTTGATAAGCCACGAAAAGAGACTAAGAAGTAGATTAAAATAAAGAACCAGGGATAGAGTAGAGACAAGATGGTAGGAAAAAAGGCAGGGACTCACAAATATTGGAGGGGATATAGGAAAAATGAAATGAAAATGAAAAATGAAAAATAATTGTGAAAGAATTCAACAATTCTGCAGAGCAATTTGGAATTATGCCCTAATTTATAAAACCATGCCTACCCTTTTACCTAGCAAATTCACTACCAGGTCTATATTCTAGAAAGATGAAAAATAGGAAGGCAAAGGAACTACATATATATATATATATATATATATATATATATATATGTATATATACAAGGATTTTTATAGCAACTCTATTTTGGTGACAAAGAAATAGAAATTGAGGGGATGCCCATTAGTTGGGGAATGGTTGAACAAATTATAGTATGTGATTAAGATGAACTACTATTCTGTTATAAAAAAATGAGGAATAAGATGCTCTCAGTAAAAGTTTGCATGAGCAGATGCAATTGGAAATGTATATATAAAAAGTAGCAACAATGTTGTAGGATGATCTACTGTGAACAACTTACCTTTGCTCAGCAATTCTATAATCCCAAAGACAGAGCTAATGATGTCTGAATACAGATTGAAGCACAGATTTTAACTATTTTTATTGAGGTTTCTTTTTTGGGGGGGGAAGTTATATTTACTTTTACACATGACTATTATGGTAATGCTTTTCATGACTTCACATTTTCAAGCTATATCAAACAATTTGCTTTCTCAAGGAGGACTGAGATGAGAGGAAGGCAGAGAATTTAGAAATCAAAGTTTATTTTATTTATCCATCCATCCATCCATCCATCCATCCATCCATCCATCCATCCATCCATCCACTTATTTACTTATTTGCTTATTTACTTATTCATTCATTCATTCAGTTATTTAATTATTTAATTATTTAATATAGTTCTTTATTTTGCATCGCAATGCGGTTAAGCCACACAGCTAAGTAATTATTAAGTGTCTGATGTCGGATATGAACTCAGGTACTCCTGACTCCAGGGCTGGTGCTCTATCCACTGTGCCACCCCTTGAAATCAAAGTTTTAAAAGTGAGTGTTGAAACTTGTTTTTCCCTGTAACTGGGAAAAAACAAAATAAAATAAAATACAAAAAAGAACTCAGAAAGTGGTGTCATGATATCTCAGAGAAGAGAGGGATGAACGGTATTAAATGTAGCAGAAAAGCCACATTAGATAAGGACTGAGAAGAGACGATCAGTTTTGGAAATTAAGAAATCTTTGATAACTTTGGAAAGAGCAATGAGTTTGGATGAGAAATAAAAGTAGAGATGCAAGCAATGATTTAAGAGGACGGTAGGGTTTAGTGACTATTTTATATGGATGAGGACAATTTGTAAATGTTTGAATGTCAGAGAAAAAGAGATAACTGGAGACAAGCTGTTGGAGAAGATGGTAGGGAAAGGGATCAAGGGCATAATATGTATATAATTTGAGTTTATCAAGAAGGAAGAGGGATGGCAGAAAAAAAGAAGAGAAGAAAAAGGAGTCTCAATTTTTGTTGGGGAGAAGGTAGTATGGGAGGATTGAGAAGAGAATAACTTTTGAAATAGTCTCTGAGAGGATTAAGATAAGGAATCTATTAGGGAGGAGTAAAAGGATTGTCTTGTTATAGTGAAGGCTAGTTAGAGACTAATCAAATGAATTTATACTGTCAGCACAACTGTAACAAGTCAACTCAATAAGCATTTCTCAACTATTTGTTGTGTGCCAGGAACTAAGCACTGCTGTCACATATTTCACTTTTGTCCAGCAGCATATGAATAGGAGCTGGAGGAGGTGGATAGTAGGAGTCATTCAAGACTGAGATTTGACAAGAGAGGATTGTTGATGGGGGGTAAGGGATTTTAGAATTGACAAGGGTGTGGTTGAATTGCTTAGTTATAAGATTAATAGTGGGAAAGTTGAAAACTTAAATCAGATTAATGGTAATGTTCTAAGAATATTTGGGGATGGAGGGTTTGGGGTTCATTATTAGGAAGATCAAGAAGTTTATAATGGGTAAGGTATAGGACAAGATGGAATGATAGATTGTGATCAGATAGAAAAATATCAGGATTTTTGATTAATTTTCTTGGTGAGATCCAAGTTGTGACTGTATGTTTGTCTGAGGTGGAGTAAAGGAGTAGGTAGGAAGCTGAGAAACTGAAGGATTAGGGATTTTGAGAGAGTCTCATTATGGATACTGAATTTCCCTCATATGAGAGCAGGAATTCGGAAGAAGAGGCAAGTGAATTTGGGTATTACATTCATTGAGAAAAGAGGAAGAATGGCAGAGGTCAGTCGATGGAAAGTGCCAGAATATAAATAAGGTAGAAAATTTCAATATAATGCATGTCAAAGGGGGGAAAGATTGCTATTTTCCCCTTAAAGTCTCCCTCTTCCCTCATTTTCTCTATGACTATAGAGGCTATTTATATATATAGAGGCCATAGATTATCTTCCCAGTCCTTCATGTTTGCAACCTAGGAATCAGACTGGACTACTCATTGTCTTTCACCTCCCATAACCAATCTGTTATCAAGCCTGTTGATTTTACCTCTTCAGCATCTCTTGTATGTACCCCCTTTTCTACTCTGACCCTGCAGATTCTCATCACCTAATGCCTTGGATTATTACAATAATTTACTGGTAAGACTATTTACCTATGATTTATCCCTGCTCCAATTCATTCTTCATTCAGCCAACAGAATGACTTTCCTAAAGCTCAGGATGAATCATGTCATTCTCCTGTTCAATTAACTCTAATAATTCCCTTTGCTAAAAACTCTTTTACACCTCTTTTATATTAGTTAGAATTTCTTTCTACTTCTTCCTTTTCCCTTCTCATAAAGCATTCCTCTTTTTTATCACTTTTGTTTTTTAGATAATCATCCCATCATATTCAACTCACACCCCTGCCCTCTGTCCAGAAAATGACTTCACATCCAAGGTCATCTCCAGTCATCTTGATTCATATCTGGACACTGAACCCAGATGATTTAGGAAGAGAAAGTGAGGTTTGTTATTTAACATGGTATCCCTTCCCTCAAATCCAGTTCATTGGCTTATCATGGCATCATCTCTCTGATGTTATGGGTTTTTTCAAGAATGAGGGACAGACACCATCATGATATAAACTCCTTCCAACTCCCTTAACTATGAGAAAGTTTTTAGGAGTTATAAGTATTATTTTTTTTCCTTTTAAGAATGTTAAGAGTTTAAACTTACTGAATCCCATATGATTTCACTTTCCTATGTACCTTTTTATTCAACTCTTGAGATTTGTATTTTAAAGTCAAAATTTTCTATTTGACTTTGATCTTTTCATCATGAGTACTTGAAAGATCTCTATTTTATGGAATGTCCCTTTTCCCCCCTAAATGATTATACTTAGTTTTGCTGAATTAGTGATTCTTGAGTGTTATCCTAGCTTTTTTGCTTTCTGGAATATAATATTCCATGACCTCTTATTCTTTTATGTAGAAGCTGGTATTATTCTTGTGTTATTTTGTGTTATTCTGACTGTAGTTCAACGATATTTGAATTGCTTCTTTTTGTCTGCTTGCAATATTTTCTACTTGAACTGAGAGCTTTGGAATGTGGCTATAAGATTTCTTGGAGGTTTCATTTTGGGTTCTCTTTCAAGAAATGATCAGTGCATTGTTTCAATTTCTATTTTATTCTCTGGTTCTTACTAATTTTCTGATTCCTTACTCTCTGAGGACTGAGAGGTCTGGAAACTGCCATTGCCTCCACTGATTCAGGAACCCCCCAAGGTCTATTTCCAGTTTGTTAGGGTACTATCTGTGCTGGACTGCACTCCACCCTTACCCCAGTGCAATAGACCTTTCCTACTGAACTTTAAGTTGTCTTGGACTGGAAAATTGTTTCACTCTATCATTTTGTGGGTTCTAATACTTTAGAATTTGTTTTTAGACTTCATTTAAAGTTGCTTGAAAGAATTTTTGGAGGGAACTCCGGTAAGACCCTGCCTTTTTTCTGCTATCTTGGCTTCACCTCCCCTCCCCTCCCCCTCCCTTGCCCTCCAGTCAAGGTTAAAATCTTTAGAAATAGAAGTGATAATAGAAGTAATCATAAAAATAATAATATTAACAATGACAGTATTAGTAATAGTAATAGTCATAATAATAGAAGTAACCATAGTATTGATAATAAAGAGAATTAGTAAGAATAATAATATTAATTACTTCTAGGAGTAAAAGAAGAAATTGTAATACTAACATTAGTAATAATATCAGTGGAAATAATAGCAGTAAGAATATTAGGAAGTAATAGTAGGAATAATAGTAGGTATAAGCAGTAATAATAGTATTAGTAAAAGTAGTAGCAGTAATAATAAATAGGAGGTGTATTAATGGTAAAAATTATTTATATAGTGCTTGAATGTTTGCAAACTGATTTGCAAAATATTATCTCGTTTAATCTTCACAACAACCCTGATAGGCAGGTACTGTTATTATCTTCAATTTATAGAGGAAGAAATTGAAGGAGACAGAGGTTTTGCCCAAAGCCACACAACTAACAAGTATCTCTAAGACAGAATTTGAATTCAAGTTTTTGTGACTCCAAGTTTAGTAAGTTGAAGTCCCTTTAATATATTCAACACTCAGTCATCCATCTACAGGAGCATCTATTAAAACCTTTCCCTTAATAAGGAACTCCCATGACACTTGGAATTTGTTTTCTTCCACAGTGGTGGTGAACAATTTTAGATACCCCATTCCTTTCTATTTACTGCCTTGCTTGATACTGAGACAATCACTGACAAGCCATGACTGTTATCATATATCTCATTAAAATATTCTTGCATGATCTTAGGGGAAATGTAGGAGATATCTTGGTAGAAGAGTATCACATTTGGCATTTCCAATTTCATTATGAGAACTGATTTTTGCAGAACTCAAAAAATTCATGGTGGGTTCCAACTTGGCATATCAAAGATCCTGTGGTATGGGGTCTCCCTCTCTAACAATGTACTTTTATATATTCATGCCATGAATTTTGAAACTAGAAGGAAATTGTATCTACTGACAAAATATACATCAGTGCAGTTAGAGCACCAGAAATAATCCAAATGTTTTGAGAATCCGAGAAGAAACTGCATCTGTTCTTCTCTAACCTTCTTAAAAGCAAGCAGGCACTGTATTGAAATAGGAGTTTGTGTGTTTGTGTTTGTGTGTGTGTGTGTGCGTGTGTGTGTGTGTGTGTGTGTGTGTGTGTGTGTGTGTGTGTGTGAAGTTAAAGCTCTCTAGCTACACTTTTTTAGAGCCTTTTGGTTTAAATGTAATAATTTTATAGCCCATTACAGTGGAAATATCAACTGTTTTGTATAGAAAACACCAAAAGTATATGTATATCCTTACTGAGGAGCCTATATAAGGCACATGCCCTTTTCTTTGCAGTCAACTCTTGTTCTATTAGATTGGTTTTAAGTTCATTGATTGAACACATGTTCTTGGATTTTGTTGCATATGGATTTGGTTTTTGTTAGACATATCCATCAGTGCAGTCCATAGAGCCAGAGTCTTAATGTTACTTGAAATCATTCTTCTTGTACTTAGTCACTCACTTTCAGTCATCAGTGAATATCCTTAGAAAGCCAAGAGACAAGCCAAATTGTTGATATCAATTGATTCAGCTCTTACAATATTTATCAATCACTTAGAACAGAATCTTGAACTGGGTATCTGAAGGATGCCTGTGGAGAAGGGGTGGCTGTAGAGGAAAAGGTTAGCAAAACTTCTGCCCCTAAGGTGTTTATAATCCAATTCTAGAGGAAACAGAAAGAACTCTTTCATAGGGCAACAAGCAAAATCTTCTCATGAAGTTATCCTCTGATGCTTCACTATGAAGTTGAAGGGTCCATCTGAGTTTAAACTCTGACAGGTCTTATCAAGTTGGAAGGATTCAGGTTTGACTTATGTCTATCATCAAAGTCTAATTAAGGGAGGAGAAAATCATTGACTAAGAGACAAAACAACTCCCAAGTTGTTTCCACTAAGATATAAAAAGAATACTAGCTATACAAGTGGAGGAAGTAGGCAGATCAATAATAGATTTCTGATGCACTGATAAATAATAATGCTAATTTAATAACTAATATTTAATATATGATAGCAGTAACAATGACAACAATAAAAATGTACAAATTCAGAATAGAGTACGTAGGTATTAAGGAGCACCTGGCAAAGATGATTAGCTAAAATGGTAATTTATTGTGTAGAACCAAGAAACATAACAAAGGGAAATTCAAGAAAAGGGGATGACTTGGTAGAATCAAATGGATTTTAGTCAAAATGAAAAAAAAAGTTTGGTTTGTTTTCTGCTTGAAAGGTACCTTGCTGTGTATATCTGCCATACAATTGAAAGTAGATACCAGAATATAACCAGTGATTAAAATGAACTCATTTGAGGAAAGATGAAATGGAAATTTAGAATACATTGGTCAAAAGGGTCTATATGTGGTAGATGATGAAAATTCAGAAAGTCATTTAAATAAGGAAATGTCTTCTCGGGCAATACACTGAAGATGAAAAATTTTTCAGAATATTCCCCTTCCATTGGTCTAAAGTTTATCTGCAAATGAATGCCCCAAACTGTTTTTCATTTATTCAATATCTTGTTCATTTAACTAGAATTAAATTCTGGTTTGGATATTTGCTAGTTTCTTGGTCACAATTAATTCACTTAGTGTTTTATAGCCTCAGTTTCATACTCTGTAAAATAGGGATGATCATGCTTGTGATATCTCTTTTAATAGAGTATAGTAAGACTGAATGAAATCATGAAGATAAAGTGTCTTGTAAACCTTTCTTATATAAGGGGTTCTGAGAATTTCAGCACAGTTTTAAGTTACTAAAACTTAAAACTGCACTAAGACTTCTGGGATATCATGTATAAATTATATATTTTATTATTCTCATACCACTGATATTTTTAAATAAAATTTTATTTGCATCTGTTATTTTTACCTTTAAATTCCTCTCAAATCCTTCCCCATTCCCCTCAAAGAAAAAAAAATTTACATCATATGCTATCTTCTACACCTATGGACCCCTCATCTCTGCCATGAATCCTTCGAGACCAAGTGTATTATTTGTAATTTTGCATTATTAAAAAAAAAGACTCCTTATCTCATCCTGGCTAATCATACTCCTAATGGCATGAGAATTTTGGTTTGCTTCATTTTGACCTGAGGACAAGTTCAAGAAGTCTACTGATCTCAACTTCCCTGATAACTGGGATTGTAGGCATGTACCATTATTCTGGTACAACTTTAGTTTTTAGTTTTGTGGTTATTTTTTGCATTTATATTTTAATAGTAATTTTGCATATAGCTTTACTGACTACTTTATTTTACATTATTTAATGTATTCATATTTTTCTTACAGCACAACAATCTATTATAGTTATATACAACAAGTTGTTTAATCATCCACAGTTAAGGGGCATCTCTTTCTAGTTCATAATACAAAAAGTGTTGCTCAAATATTCTGGCATATGGAAACTTTTTTTTCAGTCAGGACTTAATAGTGGAATCTCTAGGTCAAAGTGCAATGACATGTTAGTCACTTTATTTAAATAATTCCAAATTCTAGAATGTTTAATTAATTTACAATTCCATCAACAAGACTATCTTTCCAAAATCTCTTCAACATTAACTATTTCCTTTTTTTAAAAAAAAAACCTGCCCATTTACTGTTACTATTATCATAATCACTATTATTTTATGAAGAATGCTTATTGTCCAAACTATGATATTCAATTTTATAGACATCCTGCAAAACTCACACACTGAAATAAGTATCTAGGACAGAAATCCTAATGGGCAATGAACTGTGCCCAGAATTGAACAGGAGGGGAGTAGACTGGATTATCTTTGGGAAGTTACAAAGTTCTTTTTGTGACTTTAAACTCCTCTCTAAACAAAGGTCCACCTCTTTACATGAATATTCTATTGGTCTAAGAAGTCAGAGAATAATAGTTCCAGAAGAACTAAAAGTAAATAGCACTCAGAAAGAAATGGAGAGGCATTTGGCAAATATGAACAAGCTGAAAATAAATTAAAACTAAAGATAAATTCAGTAAACAATGTCATCAAATAAAATATGACTTAAAAGAAGATGGGATGTTACTTTGCTAAGGGTGACAGATGACCGATGGTCAACTGGTATACTACTTATGATGCAAAAAGAAGTAAGACCCTCACCATATTACATTGTTACACTGAATCATGTTAGGTGTGGTTTTTTTATTTTATTTTATTTTTTTTGCAAGGCAAATGGGGTTAAGTGATTTGCCCAAGATCACACAGCTAGGTAATTATTAAGCATTTGAGGCTGTATTTGAACTCAGGTACTCCTGACTCTATCTACTGTGCCACCTAGCCACCCCATGTTAGGTGTTTTAAACCCTTCCTCTACCTCCACCCTCACCCCACTCCTACCCCTCTGTTCATGGCAACTTATGGGAGGAAAAGGACACGAGTCACAGAATGGGCAGGAATGGATGGGTCTTATCTGTATACTTAATACTCACATCATTGAAATAATGGATCAATTTCAGTATTTGAGGATAATAATGTTGATGGTGTGATTAGGTTTCTTGAGAGGCATGGCCAAAGGGATGGAGGGGATCCCCGTGGAGTTCTGAAGATTTAAACTAAAGCCCTGCCTCTGACATCAGTTAGCTATGTGACCTTGGTCTTGCCACTTAACATCTCTCAGGCACACTCTAGGACTTTAAGTTATAAGTTGTTCTCTAGCAGTGGGAGGAATCTCTATGTAGGTAGTTCTTCAAATAAATGGAATTGAATGTCTAATTAAAAACATTAGAGTACATAAAATGGTTGTTTTTAAACAATACTCTCAAACAAGCAATTAGCTTTAGGAAGAAACACAAGCACATTTTGTCACCTGAACACATACCAAATTCATTTCTATGCTACCACAAAAACTCCTGTTGAAGGCAGTTGCAATAAGAAAACCATTTCATCCATATTGGAAATATCAACATGGACATGACAAAATAATTTGTTGATATTTGATGGACACTCCAGGAAAAAACACCTATAAATATTTGAGCAGGTTGTTCTTTGGATTGTCTGCCTGAACCGGCCAGTAAACTCTTCCTTCTGTTGGGAGCTCTGGCCACTGTCTTAGTAGAGCAGGGATTATTTGATCACAAGGACTCTCAGAATACTACTTTGTCTGAGGGAAACTACTGGACAGAAGGAGAGTCAGAAACAAAATGCAGTCACTGAATATCTTCAATGCCTGAATATATTCCTGAAGCCTCAGGCTAAACCCCCTGCTGTTTGTTTTTCAGACACCTGACCTTTCCACTAAGCTGACTTTCTTTTCAAAGATTCTTTTTTTTTTTTTTTGAGGGGTGGCCAACCGTGGAGCTTAAAAAGTCATAAAATCAAAAGGCAATTTAGGACAAATAATATCCTAGAGTATTTGCTTAAAATCACTTTGGAAAATGTCATCAGTAAGATGTTGAGTCAGAACTTCCTGGGGCTTCCCTGGTGATCCAATCTTTTGGTGGTGGTGGTGGTGGGGTATTTTCATATTTATTTTCTAGGATGCAAAAAGGAGGCGAGGAAAGCCTGTGGAGGCAGTTATTTGTCTTCTCGCTATTTGAGTACCCCTTTTCTATTATTTCTCTAGGCAGGTCCCCCTTAAGAAATCTAAAACCTGTAAATAAAGTTGGTCCTGGGGAACAGCCCCAGAGAGAACTGTGTCTACATCACATTTGATTAAAATCCTGGCTAATAAGCCGTAAACCCACTTGGCAAATGTCTGACTCATACACTATTGGATGTATGACAACTATAAAGCCTGGAAAAAAATGCAGTGGGCTCTTGGGGCAGGAGTGAGACTTTTGCCAATGAGCTATCTTTGAGCCCACTGGGGAGACTCTGCTTTTCCTGACCTGCTGATCCTGTGGCTGTATGAGTTAGTTTATTTCCTGCTGTGAGTTTGAAGGATGGAAAAAGAAATGTCACGCTAATGGAAAAGTCTGTTTTTCTTTTGTGTAGAAGACAGGGCTTTAACATTAGGAGATGGAAGAACCAAGTTTGGGTCCAGTTTCTTCTGCTTATGTGTTGTGGCAAATCATTGTCTGATTGACAACATCCTCTTCTATAAAACTGGGGATAAAAATTTCTCCCCGGCTTAGTTTATAGGACTACTGTGATATCAAAAGAGATCATAGATATTTAGAAGGGGTGAGAAGAGGGATTTGGTAGTTAATCCTTCCTGCCAACTTAGTTGATATGTCAGAGGGATAATCCATAAATACCCTCACTTCTATACTTATAGAAAGTCTGGACATGTCCATTTACTCAAAGTATGAACTTTGGTGGAAGGTATGAACAAAGCTGGAAACAAGACCTTGAATTTTCTATTCAATCAATAAATCAAAGTAATTTGAACTAAGCTTGAAAAAAATCTTGGGGGCGGCTAGGTGGTGCAGTGGATAGAGCACCGACCCTGGAGTCAGCAGTAGCTGAGTTCAAGTCCAACCTCAGACACTTAATAATTGCCTAGCTGTGTGGCCTTGGGCAAGCCACTTAACCCCATTTGCCTTGCAAAAAAAAAGCCCTAAAAAAAGGTCTTTGATCAAATTGGAGAGAGTGGAGGCTGTTAGATAAAGGGAAATGACAACATAGAGACAGTCTTGAGATTGACTGAAGAAACGGTCAAGTTATTCCATCATATTCAACTCCTTGTAACTCCATTTGGAATTTTCTTGGCAAGACCCTAGAGCGATTTGCCATTTCCTTCTCCAGTTTCTCCAATTTCCTTCTACAGATGAGGAAACTGAAACACATAGGGTTGTGACTTGCCCAGGACAATTAGTAAATCTGAGGCCAGATTTGAATTTAGGAAGATGTGTCTTCCTGACTTGACTGCACTTGATCCACCATGCCACCTAGCTGCCCCTAAAACTTGGTCACACTCTCTCTTTAAAAGAGCAGAACAGGGGCGGCTAGGTGGTGTAGTAGATAAAGCACAGGCCTTGGAGTCAGGAGTACCTGGGTATAAATCTACTCTCAGACACTTAATAATTACCTAGCTGTGTGGCCTTGGGCAAGCCACTTAACCCCGTTTGCCTTGCAAAAAAACAAAATTAAAAAAAAGAGCAGAACAGTTTGGAACCAAGGAGATTATGATGAAAAGTCAATAGAGAAGTTTCTGAAACAGAATTGGTTGGAGAAGATCATGAACTTCTATTTTTTTTTTAGGTTTTTGCAAGGCAAACGGGGTTAAGTGGCTTGCCCAAGGCCACACAGCTAGGTAATTATTAAGTGTCTGAGACCGGATTTGAACCCAGATACTCCTGACTCCAAGACCGGTGCTTTATCCACTATGCCACCTAGCCACCCCGTGAACTTCTATTTCTTATCCCTATCTCTTGCCTTCTGAACATTGGAGGGTTAGAGGATTTGGACTTTTCATCATCATCCTAGTTGCATCCCTGAGAATGCAGGGTCTGGCAAATGTGCTTGTATCAACAAGTGAGAGTAAACTCAGTATAATAAAGTAAGGCAGCTTTAGGACTCCACAAGCAACCCAGTCAAAGTATTACTAAAGGAAACATCTCGATATTTCTAGCAAAGGGATTTCTACGAACTATGAGCTTTTCTCTTTACCACATATGTTCTAAGTGTGAGTCCACTTTTCCATGGATTGTGTTTGTACTTATATAGTGATGTATCATTAATGTTTGGGGAATGCTTTGTACCTGGATTGTGTATATTATTTATTTAACTGTGTCATAGACTTTTTGGGAATGTTTATTACCTTGATAAATATACTTTTCTAAAAGCTAATCAAGTTTGAATGATTGATATCTACTGATAATGAAAGGAAGCACACTAGTGGGGGTTCAGGAGTTAAAGTATTAGAAGGATACCCTCAACCCTTTAGAGTTTACCTCCAGGGTCTTGAGGGGAGACATAGTACCTTTCTTCTGGGAACCTAACTTGCTAGTATAAGCAAGAGTTAGAAAAGTCAACTCAACTTGTACTACAGATGTAATCAAAGAAAGTAAGAGTCGTAAAAGTTCAAAGAAAAAAACTAGAAATGACAAAAATCCATTATCCTTTCAACCCATCTCAAAAAATAGCTAGGTGTTGAAGGCCAGCAAGATGGCATAGTAGATAGAGTGCAGGTCCTGGAGAACATTGCATCCCTGGCTGGCAGATTTGATTTGATTAAGAACTGGATTTGACTCAGATTTGAATTCTAGTCCCACCCTTGTTAGTAATAGAAATATTAAGGAATATTAAGTCAGAAATCTGGATTTGAATTCCAACTCTTATACTTAGTTGTTCTATCCCTTAATCTCTCCATATATTAGTTTCCTCAACTGTAAAAATGAGGAAATTCTTAATGTGGGACCCACAAATTTAAAAAAATAGTTTGATAACTTTATTACATTTCTTTAATAATCTATGCCCTTAAAAAAACATTATTCTGAGTGTGAGCCCAAGGACTTCATATTACATATCATGCAAAAAGTTAAGAACTCTAGGACTAAGTGATCTTTAATATCCCTTCAAGGTATAAATCTATGATGTTGTGATCTAGGAATATAGTTGAGGAGGAGTTTTCATTTCTACCTTTCTAGAGTTCTCTTTGGATTCCTTGCTAAATTTTCACACAAGGAGACTATGGCTCAATTTATGGCTCACTTATACAGGTTATAGTTCTGATCTTCAAAACCCTGAATCAAGAGCAACATTACTCAGCAAAATGGAGAACTCCTTGAGAAATCAAAATGCGGTTGATACTTTCATATGACTCCCATTCACCTTTCCTCAATTCCCTTCCATGAAGATCTTTAGAATAACCAAGAGACAGCTTTCTCCTCCATCTAATTAAAGCACTGCAATGGATAAGAGGCCACCAATAATTGGCCAGGAGAAGGATGTTATAAGTTTACTTAAAGACCCTATGAATCCAGAATAATATACATATTTATGAAGTTCAGCAGTACATTTTTCCTACACACACACACACACACACACACACACTGGAAACTGCAAATGTCCTAGAGTATTTCAATAGTGTTTTAAAAATTGAGCAGGGGATTAAATAAACATGTAAAATTCCAGTGTTATGAGTCTGCAATGCTGACTTCCTAAGATGAGTACGTCTGATATCACCTCCCTAGTCACCAAGCAGCCAACTGTAGCTATTGTAAAGCCAAAGGATGTAGAATTACATCTATCATTAAAGCCCAACTCAATATTTCTTCAGTGAAACCTTGCCTGTTCTCTTCCATTATTTATGAAGTGACTGTTTTCACAAACCCTGAACTTACATAGCAATTTGTTTATATTTCCCTTATGTACTTTTCATGAAAGGAGAAAAAGGTTACTGAGGTACAAATTAAAAGAATCTTGAGGTTGGGAACAGGTAAGAATTACCATTCTGCTTTAGAATTATAATAGTAATGTAAACAAAAACCAGACATATTCTGTCATGTGCCCTAAAGGCTTGAAGAGAGAATTTCAAAAGTTTTGACTTGATACGTAGAATTTCTTGGGTTAAAATTCTAAAGGAAAAGTTGGCTCAGATGATATGGAAAGCTCTCAAAGATGAAATTTTTACTCAATCAATAAACAACTATTAAACATATTATGTACCTATCATTATGCCAGATACTGGGTATACAAAAATAAAAATGGAATAGTCTTGTCCTCAAGGAGCTTATGTTCAAAGATTTGAAGATAACTAATTGCCAGATATGATGCAGAAGGAATCTTTGTTTTTCTGAGATTACCTCTAACTGAGATACTCTGTGACAGATTATTAATTCATAGTCAAAAGGTATGTTAGGAATTATCTAGTTCAACTCATTTTATAGATTAAGAAATTGAGGATCAAAGATTCCAAGTGATTATCTATTGTCAACCAGTCAATAAATAGCAGAGGTAGGATTCCATTCTGACTTCAGATTTAGTATATTTCTATTACTCATTTTGTTTCCAATGTATCATATCTATCTACCAGATCAGGAGTTCTTAACACTGAATCTGTGAACTTATTTTAAAAAATATATATCTTGATAACTTTAATTAGTTAGAATTGGTTTCCTTTATAATCCTTTAAATTGCATTATTTTATGAATTTAAAATATTCTGAGATGGAGTTCATAGACTTCACCAGGTTGCCAAGGGGGTCCATAAATTTCATTAGACTGCCAAAAAGGTCCAACAACATTACCAGATTGCCAAAGGAGTCTGGGAGAAAATATTGAGAATCCTTAGACTAGGCTGAAGTCCCATGAGGGCAGTGCTTACATCATATCTAATCTTTGTATTTCTTATCCTCTAAGCACACTGCTCTCATAATTGATGCTTAATAAATATTTGAACTAATTTGAATTCTCTACTCAAGATAGACGTGACTCTAGGGGAAATAGCTACTCAAAGGAAATAAAGCTGGAGACCAGACATTAGCTATTTTAATTCAACCAGTCCATTCTCTGATATCCCTCTACAGATTTTAGAAAAATGGTGATTTTTTAAGAAACTCCCACTGCCTGGATTTAAAATATAATGATGATAGGTCAACAGGAGTTTGCTTTTTTATTGATTTACTTTCCAATTATATGCAAAGATAGTTTTCAACCTTTGTCCTTTCACAAGCTTTTGAGATCCACATTTTCCTACCACCTTCCCTTCCCACCCTTTTCCTCATGGCAGCAAATAATCTGGTACAGGTTTTACATGTAAAATTGCATTAATATGATCAGCAGGAGTTTGAAAATATATGAGAAGCTATGACAAATTAGAAACAAGGTTAAAAGACTTATTAACCAAGGTACCTCAGTTAGTAGTTTAACTATTTAAAGACATCCTAGGGGATGGGGAGGTAAGGAGATGACTGAACTATATTCTTTAGTGGCTCTTTTCTTGCTTGCTTGTCTTTCTTCTTTCCTCTTCTATCTCCTGCCCATTTGTTGTTTCATTCGGAGCTTCCTCTTGTCAACAAATAGCACCCCTTAGTGGGCTCTGTAACCAAGTGCATTGACTTTTATGACTTTAGTGAAGCAGTTTTGTCTCATTTTGTTTCTAATTCTTAAGACATTCAACAGAACTTGGCTACTCATCATTAGAACTGTTCACATGGAAGCTGATTGATTATGCAATGGCAATGTTCCTGTTGAGGGAGGGATTGGATTAGATTAGATTAGATTGGATTAGATCCTCTGAGGTTCTACAAAGCCACAAGTGGAATCTGGTCCTGCAAGCATGACAAGACAAGCTCCTGACCTAATTTGGGGAGGGTGACAAGAAGAGGAAAAGCATAACCAGCATGCCAGTTATAGAAACTTCTTGGGTGAATTGTTGTTTGTGGGGTAAGGAGCAGGACAAGATCCTTCATTGTGTCTGTGTTGGGAGTGGGATGTATTTAAGATGTTAAGAAGGAGTAAACCTGTGTAATTGAAAAGATGGTAATGGTTTAAATAGAATATGTTCATTTGGAAGAGTGCAGTATTATGATTTATATTTTGGACATGATGGAATTAAGTTGTTTTTGTATGCTTCTATATAAAGATGTCTAGAAGGGAATTTGGCGATATACAACTAGAACTCAGGAAGGGGATTATAGCTGGGTGTATATAACTGGGAATCATATGCAAAAGACAATTGAATCTGTGAGAGCTGGTGAGATCCCTGAGAAAGAATATAGTTAGATGATGTGATATGGCTGATAATTGAGAAAAGGAGACTGAGAGCAAGTGATTAGACAGGTAGGAGGAGAGCTAGGAGATAATAGTGTTTCAAAAGCAGAAGGTGATAAGAATATCCAGGGAGGCAAGGTCATCCACAGTATCAGAAATTGTAGAGAGGTCAAGAAAGATGAGAACTAAGAACTCATCAGCAGATTTAGACCCTTGGTAGCTTTGCAATGAGCAACTTTATTTGAACGATGAAATTGGAAGTCAGATTGCAAGGGACTGAACAGAAGGGAAGTAGAGAAAGTATTTTATCAAGGTAGAACCAAGTGAGGGTAATGACAATATATTTGTAGATGAGATTTGTTAGGAATAGAGGAGAACTAAAGGAAGAGACCTTCCTATTTCAACCAATTTATTTTCTTAACTGAAGGCTAGCTCAGGACCTCTGGAATGACAAATGTGTGAGGAGATTTGGTTTGACTTCTTTCTCTGGACACCAATCTCTTCCTTCTTCTCCACTTTCCCTGTCTATGAACTGGAATGATGTCAGACACATGTTGATGGTAATACCATATGGTACATAGAATGCACTACACTGTAAGCCAAGGTGGGAGATAACATAGGATTGGAATCTTCCACCAAGAAGAGGCAAAGGGGAGGACCATTATGTACAAAGAATATAGAAACTTGAAGGAGCATAATGTGTTCAAAGAACACATTGATCTGACCTAGATCAAACAGACATGTGCTCAGGTGGTCTCACTTTTAAGGTATGTGGAGCTCATACAGGTCACTCTCAGTATTCTGCTTTGATATCAGGAATGCTGCTCCTCTATGACTTCCCTATACCCCTAAAGACTGCAAAAGAGCCATGATTTCCAGAATTAAGAACATTGCTAGTCCTTTTTCTTCTCCTGTCATTCTTCCAGGCTCATAGCCTTAGATATTTCCCATGCCTGCAAGGCCAGTTAGGCACTCTCAGCATTACTAGTAATTTGTTCTAAACCCAGCTTGTCCAATTCTGGTTATGGCTTCAAAGTTCCATTCTGAGATTTTTGCTCCACTGGATTTTGGGTTTAAGCTTATGTAGGACCAAAGAGACTAATTACACCAACCCCCGCATTTTACATGTGAAGAAAAGAAAAATCAAAAATATAAAGTAACTTGCTCAACATCTTACAAGTGGTATATAGCAAAGTCAGAAATAGTCAGCTAACTAAGCATTCTCTAAATTTACTGTGTCCTCTGGCTGATCTGTTGTCCAGGTTCTTCTGTTCAAGGAAAACTAGCATCAAAATAACCAACCTATTTATTGTGTACCTATTACATGCTTGATTTTTTTCCTTGACTGCTCTGTGGAGAACAGTAAAAGCAGCATCTCAAGGGGTTCATAGCCTAGTCAGAGACCAAAAAGTCACAGGAAACATTCAGAAAACAACATATGACTATAAATGCATGGCCTTAAATTATATGATAGTGTCCCCAGTGCTGGTAGATTCCTGATCTGGCAAAAACCAGAGTGAGCTACATTAGTGAGAAAAGGGCTAATGGAGATGGAAGGGAGCATTACAAGTGAGAAGTGCAATATGAAGAAAAGTGTACAGGTAGGAATGACCCTTGTATGTGTGGGACCTGATGTGGACCAGTTTAGAAAGAATTGAAAGATAAGACAGAAGACATAGAAAAGCAGAGGAAGTTCTGGCCCTTTCTGGTCATAGGAAATTGAACAAGTCCCTTCCATGATTTAAAATATCATTTCAGATAATTACTAACTGTGCCAATCTAGATTAGTCACTTAAACTGCTCTAGGTCTCAGTTTCCTTTTCCACAGAATGAGGAGGCAACACTCAAACAACTCTAAGGTCTCTTCTTGTTCTTTTTTTTTTTTAGATTTTTCAAGGCAATGGGGTTAAGTGGCTTGCCCAAAGCCACATGGCTAGGTAATTATTAAGTGTCTGAGGTCAGATTTGAACCTCCTGACTCCAAGGCCGGTGCTCTATCCACTGCGCCACCTAGCTGCCTTCTTCTTGTTCTAAATCTATGAATTTATAATTTTTTTCTGGACCATCCTCTATTAAATGAAGGAGCTGGACTCAATAATAGCTAAGCTCTATTTCCTCTAATCTTAAAATGAAAGAAACCCTTAAATTTGAGGTGTGCTATACAGTATGTGTAGATGAAAATGCTAGGAATGGAGTTTTGCATCACTCAGAAAACAATATATGAGTGTATCTCCAGCCTTTCTCACTGCCCAGGCCAATGACCCAGCCTTTCTCATTGCCCTGGAGTTAAGAGCTCTGTTCTCTTCCCAGGAGGACTGCATAATCTCTGTTGTGTTTCAAGCTACAGTGTCACAGCAATGGGACTACAAAAATAGCCTAAAGACTGAGACAGGAAAGCAGACTATGCTCTATCCATTCTTGCCATTCTTTCCTTCTTTTTAAGAGCTTAATATATTTATTTCTCAACAAATCATTACAAAATCACCTTTCAGGGATGAGGAAATTGGGGGTGGCGGTGTTGATGAAAATCAAGAACAGAAAGTGCTCTCCCTAACCCAAGAACTAACTTAGCTTTAGTTCTCAAATTACCTTGTTCTTCATGGCCCCCCCTGCTCCCGCCAAGTACCTTCAAAAGCGACATCCAGGAATGCTTTATCACATATCCCACATCCTTCATCATGATACTTAGGAACAAGATAGCTCACTGAATAGCTAGGGAAACCCACAGTATCCCCACTAGCTCCTTTGGGGCTGCCCTCCTAGGGGGAAAAACAGATTCAGCAATTAAGTGACAAGTTAGTAGGGAAGAAATCTGGAACTCAAGTGCTTTCAATACTCACTGCTTCTTCTGCAGTCAGTTGACTTTTTGATTAGTGGGTTTCTTTACCCTTCCAGCCAGAAGTGATATACAGACAAAATTCCAATTGTAGTTAGAATCTCTATTTCCTTTTTTATGGAATCTGGGCATTAGTAGAGTTTACAACCATAAATTCCTTTCCAAACCAGTGGAAAATCATTCAGCATATGGGAAGAGACCTCACTGAGGTGAAATTGAGACATCTGAATTAGGGAGGTAGGATGGGGAACAAATGGAGAAGAGGAAATGAGGTACTATTGATTTAATTTTCAAGGAGATTAGTATATGTAGTGAGTGTGAACACTCAGGAGTGGGGTACTCCCCCATTCCCTGGCAATCACAGCCTTGGGAAGAAAGAGGTATTGGAAGGCCAGGGAAATAGGCATTTGGGAGAGGTCCTTGTCAATTCTGATAGAGTTAGTTTCTCATCCATGCCTATCCAGAACTAGAAATAGATAGGAAACTGAAGAAGAGAGGGAAAGTAAAGGGCAGGGGATCAGAAACAGAATACTAAAATGGCTGAGCTGGAGATCATTGAGTCCAAACCCTTCAATTTAGAGAATAAAGAAATGAGATCCCATTGAGGTAAAGTCACTTGCTCAAGGAGCTATAGTGTATTAGTAGCAGAATTGAGACAAGAACCCGTGGTCTCAGTCAGGGATCCCCTACAACATACAATCATGTATCTCTCCTCCTTTTCTTTCCATTATGAATGCCAGGGGATGGAGAGAAGCAAACACTTTCAAATTCTATGGAGTGAAGAACAAAAAGCCTCTGGAAAATGTAGGGAAACAGAAATACTAAGGACTGTGCTTATCTCACCAGAATAGGACAAAGTGAAGCCAGAGAAGGGGAGACTGCATCTTGATTCACTTAGAGGACTTCTCAGAGAGTAGACCCAGGCTTTCATAGGCAGGGACATTGAGACTGTTCAATGTGGTTTGCACTGGGGCAAACTGTGCCTCTTCTCCCAGCTCTTGTTCCAAGCCCCCAGTGTCTCTGGGGCCCAGGACCTCTTTTAAAATCAACTGGGAAAAAACTGGCCATTTTTCTTTAGCTGTTTGTTTTTCATCTGTCTTTTTAGAAGAAACACCTCACAACCAGAGCTAAGGCCTCATGGGAAAAGTCTTGTCTTTGTCCTCTAATTAACTCAGAAATGGGATCACAGTTCCAGGTTGATTGGAGGATATCTAAGACCCCGATTCATTAGAAAATGCATCCCAAACCCTGTTTAGCTATGCCTCCAAGATTCTGATTGGTCAAATGATATCTTTAAAGATGCCAAAAGACTGGAGATCTTGCTCTTGAATAACTAAAAGAGATTCCAAACAGATTAGTTGAGATTTTGATTGACCAGCAGAATTCCTCTGAGTGCCAGGACCTGATCTCTATACTTGAATGTCCAGGAACCTATCTTCTGAGTTCTAATTATCCAGGAGTTACCCTTATGTCCAGGAAAAATGGGAGAAGGTAATATTGTAGGCCCAAGAACTGGAAGAGAAAAACCCTCTTTTCATTGATGAAATAAAGGTGTTTTTCCTTGTGTTTACATACATCCTGGATGTAGGCCTATTGGACTTGTATTAGTAATTGGGCATATGATGGGGCTGGGGCCTCTAGTGGCATCATCCCATAGATGGTTACAGAACCTGGTTACAGAACTCCATGGCAATTACCATTATGAACCAGCCTATACTCAGGCAGGATCAAGACTTCTCCTTGTCCTTGTCTGTCTCACTCTAGAAGATACCATCAAACTGATACATTGGGTGGGTGATACAACATAGGCAATCATGTTGGGGAAGGCAAGAACTGTGGCTAAATGACATATATCAGACACATATCAGAAACCATTGGGTTTCTGCATTTTGCTGGGAGATCCCCAGAAGATGAACACAGTCTCTAGTGTCTTATTGACAGGGTCCTGGGGCCACTATAGTAAAAATACACACTGGAGTGAGCCACAACTGTAAAGGTGGTCTTGCTAGCCACCTGTGATAATCTGTGGTGGGGGCATCATTCATGCATATGGTACAATCTACCTGCTCAATCTCTGGTTCCAGCTTCATGCCCAGATGATGGCTTGAGTGGGTGATGACCACACACTGGTAACAGTGGGAGGTCAGTGTCTTGTTGCCAAGGACTGGGACATAGCTGTTAGCAATGGCTCACTTCTTCAGGTTGGGTGGCTAGTGGAAGCAGTCTTGAACAGAATTATAGGGGAAGACAGCATTGATGCTATTGGAGCTGTAGAGGATGAGGGTGATGAACGCTAACAGGGTTCTTAACAGCACTGATCATTAGTCTCTATTTTTATTCATATTTCTCCAGTAATCTTGGGGTGGAAGCAACCTTCCAGGCTTCTGGGGAAAGGAAAGAGTCACATTTCCCCACGGGAGTACCCAAACCTGGTCTTGCTCACATAGCACTGCATTACTGCCCCCAGTCCCTCCACAACCCTGGAATCACTACTGGGCCAGGTCCCACTGCCTATTCTTGCCATTCTTTAAGTGCTTGCATTCCTTTAACTCCTAAATTATTGACCCTTTGGTCTCTCAGGCCTATCCTATCTTAGGTAACTGGCTTTTCCAAACTTTGAAAGTCAGGAGAGGGTTCTCCCAAAACTGAATATGAATTAGGTTGTAGGAGGTGGTTGGAGAAACATTAAAAAACCCATAGTGTGTAAAAGAACAAAGAAACTTAAAAATATTGAATGAAAGAACAGGTTCAACCAGAAATTTTACCATTGTGCATTTAAGTGCTGGATGAATAATCTGCAAATACCTTGCAGAATCCCCATATGATGATGATATTTCTCCTTTATTTTTGAAAAAGCCCATGACATCGAGGAGGTAATGCAATGATAATCAAGTGAATTGGATTAGAGTGAGGGGGTGATGGTGAGTGGAGATGACTCTGGATGTGAGACAATCAGGGTTAATTGACTTACCCAAAGTCACACAGCTAGTAAGTGTCAAGTGCCTGAGACTAGATTTGAACTCAGGTCCTCCTGACCAGGGTCAGTGCTCTATCCCCTGCAAAGCAGCCCACCATCATAAGAGGCAGATAGATTTCAAGAGTCATCAAGCCAAACCTATAACTGAGCACAAATCCTTTTCAACATTCCTGACAAATGATCATTGAATCTTTATTAGAAGACCTTTACCAAGGAAGAACCTACTACTTTCAAAGCAGACTACTTCACTTCAGGGTGAACTAATTGTTAGGATGGTATTCCTAATGACAAACCTAAATTATTCCCTTATCAATTTCCTTCCATTGTTTTTAGTTCTGCCCTATTTGGGACCAAATAGGGTGAATTCATTCCCTCAATCAGGTGATACCTCTTCCAGTACTTGAAGGAAGCTGGCATGTCTCACCTAAGTCTTCTCTAAAGTAAATCCTGCAGTTCCTTCAGTCTCATGAAGGATTTCTTATGGCCCATTATCAAGATACTTCAATTAATTAAATCCAACAGGTGTTTTTGGAGTCTGTGTGTTCCATTTTGTTCTGAGCCAAGAGCCTTAGGGCTAGCTAGAGTGCTTCTGAGCAATCAGATCTGAAAACAACAACACCCTGAAATAGTCATGAAAGCCAGTAGGAAGCGAAGATTTTGTTAAGATTTCAGGAGATCATCCATGTGTTGGATGAGTGTAGTCCATCCATACCACATTAGCTCTCAGCTCTTCACCAATGGACAACTGATTGGGTATGGAGTATGTAGTTTGGGATCCAGTTTAGGAGAGTTTGCAAAGGTGAGGATGAATGATGACCTCATTTTTACAAACTTCTCTATATCTTGTAGTCTGTTCCAATAAATCTCGCATTTAATTATATTCTGTTTTGTACTATTAACTCATGGGTAGTCTTCCTACAGTGTGGCATAGTAGACAGAGAACCATTCTCAAATTCAGGAAAACCTGGGATCAAACCCTGTCTTTTGAGACTTACTTTTCTGCAAATCTCTGAACCTCTAAAATACTCTGGACAGCTCTTTAAAACTCAAAGTTGTAGGCAGGGTCAGTTTGGGGTCAGTTAAGTTTTAAGTGTGAGAATGTAAACCTAAAAAAATATCGAACTCTACAAATCACAGCTTGATTTGTTGTTTTGATGATTGCCAGAGAAAAATGTTAATAACACAGATTTAACTTAATTCATTTATTTCTTCAGAGAGTCAACAGTTGAACATTTACCATCACATTCAGCAGAGTAACTGTTGACCTGCATTGGTAAAATTAGTTTCCTAACCTGGAAGTTCCCTATGCCAATCTATATATATCTATCTATCTATCTATCTGTTTTTCCCAGTGAGATCATGAGACCTCTTATGGTAGAGATGTCTATTTTTCATCTAGAAGGTGCTTGGTAAGTATATGTATGTAATACACACACACAATATAGTTATATGAGTATATATTTATGTCTACATATGCATAGATGTGTATTTCCCCTTTACAATTTTTCAGAAGATCCTTGAATTCATTAATGTTGGTTTATTGTCTCAACTGATGAAGATTATGTTCCCTGTAGAAAGAGATCTCATGAGTTG
This sequence comes from Macrotis lagotis, assembly GCF_037893015.1. NCBI lineage: Eukaryota > Metazoa > Chordata > Mammalia > Peramelemorphia > Peramelidae > Macrotis > Macrotis lagotis. The sequence goes on along the minus strand of NC_133658.1, from coordinate 271,689,189 downwards.
GTAGAGTCAAAAAACCATTTCAGCCCTATGATGACAAACCCACAGGGCCCATCTAAACCATGAGTGTCCAACCTATTAACATTTCTGGGTTACATTGTCCAATAAACACTTGTCAGGGGTCACATATAGAACTTAATATTTATTTATGATTATGCAACTCATAATACCAATAAGTATAATAATAAATTTTAATAATGCTGCACGAATGGGCTTTGAGGGCCACATTGGCCTGTGGGCTGTGTGCTGGACACACCTGTTCTAAACAATTCAAATTTAGCAGAACTTGCCAAATCATGGGCCTCACTGCAATAATTTTTAAGAACTCACAGTCACCTCTATTACAAATAAGATTTTACTGGAGCTCCATGGGATTGGGGCAGCTAAGTGGCATAGTAGACAAAATGTCAGGCCTGAAATAAGGAAGACTCATTTTCCTGAATTCAAATTTGGACTCAGATTTTGGGTAACTGTGTGCCTTTGGGCCAAGAAAACCCCAAATGGGGAATCAGACATGGCTGGAAAAGCAACTTGATAACATCACAAACATAAATATTTATACCTAGTTATATATTATATTGATTATGACCACATAAAGGGGCATGGGTTTCTGGGAACCTCACTTAAGAGTACATTTTAAAAAGTTCATAGATATGGAATACAAAAGGGACTTTAGAGGCTATTGAGTCTAACTCTCTCTTTTTTCCTTAATAAATGAAGAAACTAAGTCACAGAGAAGTTAAGTGACTTTGTCAAAGACAAACTCCTAGTGTCTCTGTAATTAATAGTTGAACCCAGGTCTTCCTGATTCTAAGTTCATTATTTTATTCACCATACCATGATGGCCCTCACTAGAGCTCTAAGAAACCAGTACTGGAGTCATCTTAAAAAAGAGCAGGCAATATATTAATGTTTATGCCATTCTCTAACAATATTGACTACTTAATAACTGAGTAATCTTTTATCATTCCCTTCATTGAGAAAGGGAAGAGGGTTCTTGGAAAGAGGTTTCTCGGGAACAAGAAGAATGACCCTCAGGTAATTGTTCCTGGGGTTAAAATAGACTTGTGATGTGGGGGTGGGTGGGTGAAGAATTATGTTCCTTCCATGACAGTGCCTGGGAGCAAAGCTCCATTCACCCCATGCAAGTTATGGCTCTGTTCAAGGCATCATAAATTTATAGATGTCCATATCCTTTGTCCAAATTCACCCACAGGTGTGAGCTAATAGGTGTGTGTGTGTGTGTGTGTGTGTGTGTGTAGTTATGGAAATGTAAAGCAGGGGAGGAGGCTTAGCTCATTGTTTAGTTCTGAAAACCACAGAGTAGATAGAAGTCAAATAGGTCATTATTATGGTGTTTTCCTCATTAGTTCTCAGGGTGCCCAAGGAGAGAAATTGGGCAGGTGCATGGAGGTTGCTCAACCTGGAATGAGGAAGTAGAGCTTCATCAGTTTGGGATAATTTAAAGTACTAGAGAAGAAAAACAATGTAAAGAATACATGAGGAATTTTTTTACAATGAGAAATTTAAATGCAGAGGAGGCAGCAGAGTCAAGAACTTCAAATGAAAAATTATTCAATTGACTCCTCTTGTAGGTGAAAGTAGTGAGTGAATGAAGCTAAGGAACAGTGATGCAAGATGAGAAGATGGCTGATGAGATAATATAGATCTCTATCCAGGAGTGACACTAGTCAATATTGACATTTCCAATTCCTTGCCAAATATTGTGATGAAACATTCCTTAAGATTTTTCATCTATAAAATTCGGTATATTAAGTCTCTCATGGATATTTTTGGGGATTGAGGGGGTAGATGAATGATGTATGGGCCTGTAAGATTTATTTGACTTCATATATCCTTTTATTGGAATCCTGTTTAAATGAAAGACAGAATGGAGTGGTTGAAAAAAAATATTGGATTTGAAGATTGAGGGGCTGAGTTCAAATCATAACTTTTTTTACCTATGTGACATTAGGTAAGTTGCTTAACCTTTTTTGAATTCATTTCCTTATATATAAATAACATTTTGATTAGATGGTTTTTAATGGTTCCTTCCATAAGATAATTTCATTCTTCATCAAAATGTAGCTGCCTTTTCCTAATTAAATCAATTTTATAGTTTGCTCATCTAGAGAAGTTTCATTTTTCCCACTGGGAATGTTGAGTAGAAACATTTGTAAGTAAAATGTTTAACAATACTTGGAGCAAGAGAGACTTTGGGGATAATCTGCAGGAAAAGCAAACAAGGATGAAATCAGCTTGACAAGCTTCTGACCTGAGCCAAAATATATGCAAGGAAAGAAAATGGGATGTGTCGGGAAAATCAGTTGTTTCCCCATGATATTAATTTCCAGCATATGTACAATTGTCGCTCATCTTCTCCCCTGAATAATTGCATCCATTTCATTATGATTTAAACAAATCTGATTGTTCAACTTTCAGGTTGATTGTTAAGCTTCCTTCTGAAGTACTGTTTATCTCTATCTCTGAACTCAAAGTTTTGAAGCTCTTGCTTCCTCCTCCTTGGCACTCTAATCTTCCAGTTAATTTGAGATGGAAGGATATTTGTTAATTACTAGGGCCCCAGAGGAAAGACATTTTCTTTTTTTTTAAATTTGCTCTTGGGTAAAGGACAAAACATACAAACAGTTCATCTAACTCAGAAGGACAAATAATTCCATCTGTTCAATTTGCAAAAAAAAAAAAAGTTGAATTCTGATCATAACCTGGGAAGTAGTTTATTCCTTTATACATTTTCCCCTTCACTACAGGGTTTTAATATCCTGGTGCTCCATTAGGCTTGGAGGTAGCCATGGGTTCTATAATAAAAATAAACATTTATATAACGTTTTAAGGTTTGCAAAGCACTTTAAAATATTATCTCATTTGATCCTCAGAAGAGCCCTGGGAGGTAGATACTATTATTATTTCTACTATACTTTTGAGGAAAAGAAGACAATTTCTGTGAAGCACAATGTCTGATGGGTCCTAACATGTTGAAAACAATACAAATATGGGACTGGATGTCCATCATCTGAGGATTAGATTATGCTCAGAGAGTTTCATTCAATTCAATTCACTTAACATTTATTAAGCATCTGCATTAGTGCACTTGTAAGCAATGGAAATCCAGGGAAAAAATGAAAACAATCTCTGATGTCAAGGAACTGACATTCTCCTGGGGAGAAAGGACAGCTTGTACACAGGTAAGTAAATTCTATCTATTTGTCCATCCACCCATCCCTCCATCCATACATCTGTCCATCCCCATCCATCCATCCATCCATCCATCCATCTGTCTGTCCATACATCCATAATCTGTCTATTTGTCTTTCTATCTATCTATCTATCATCTATCCCTATCATCTATGTATCCATACATTCATCTATCTCTTTCTTTTTCTCTTTCTCATCTATTATTGGTTAACTTTTCATTTTCTTTCTCTTTTCCCTAGCATCTCTCCATCTATTTATTCAGAAAAGAGTGGAAAGAGATATTTTCTTATATTTCTTCTTTGGGATCAAACTTCTTCATTGTAATTTTACAATAAACTTTTCATTGTGATGGTGGTTCTTTCCATTTCCATTGTTGTAGACATTGTGTGTTTGTCTATATCTATCTATCTAAATATTTGGTTCTTCTTACTTTACTTTGTATCAGTAATATATTATTTTCTATTCTTCTCTGCATTCATCATACTGATAATTTCTTATAGCTCATTTTTCATTATATTCATGTGCCCCAATCTGTTTCTAGTCCACTGTGTCCAGTCAGTGGACAAATTTTTTTTCCCATTGTGGATATAAATATTTTGCTTTGCACATGGAGTCTTTCTCTTTATCAATGACTTCCTTGGGGAAGCAGAAGAATCTTTGAGTCTGGACATTTTAGCTTTGGTGGCAGATATATTTGCCAATGAAAGATCATTCTAAGTAAATTCTGAGAGTCTCATCACTACTTTTGCCACAAGAGAGTTATGTTTTGCATTCACTGCTAAGCAAAGAAAAAAAAAACTAAATCAAAATCCACTGGAGATGTAAATGACAAACCACTTCCATATCTTTGCCAAGAAACCCCATGGACAGTATTGGCTTGTTGGTCCATAAGGTCATGAAGAGTTAGATGCAAATGAATGACTGAACAACAGCACTAAGTCAAAGAGAGAATGTGATCTGCAATATTGAAGTTATTCCCAAAAGAGAGGGTCAGACCACTTACAGAAGGGAATATTTCACTTTCCATGCCCTATGGTTTCTAGCTGACCTTGAGAGGTAACTTTATTCTAAGACAATGGAAACAAATTTTTTATGGTACAGATAAACAATTTCATCAGAGTAGGGACCTTCAGTTGATGATTTGACAGAGAACTTTTCAAGGGAAAAAAAACCTACCACAGCTTCAAGTTTGAGAAGAATTGTACTTTCAACCTTAAAAGCATTGACCTGCTTGCAAAATATACTAAGTCATGGAAAGAACACTAGAATTGGAGTCAGAAGACTTGAGTTCAAGTACCAGCCCTGACATTATAAACTTTATAACTGAAAGTAAATCATTTACTCTCTCTGACCTTACTTCCTCATCTGTAAAATGGTGATAATAAAATTTGCACTATTTACCTCATATGACTGTTATAAACTATATAAAATAGAAACTATTGTGATTTCTATTTCCTGCTGTGTTTCCTTCCTGTTAAGCAGAGGGATAATGGGCAATTGGGTAGCTAATTTTAGGGTCTCTATAAAGCACAAAACCAATGTCAATAAATTATAATTTTAAAAAAAATTATTGCTTTTTTAGCTTTTATTTTGCCAAATTTTCCCTCTATGTCCCTACTCTTCTCCTGCTCAGAAAAATCATCCAATATAACAAATAATTTTCTTTTAAAAGAAAAAGAGGAAAAATATCAGAATATTGTTCAAAACATGTTCAAAACCTGAAAGAGTATGCCATGATCCTTACACAAAGATCTCCCACCTCTCCAAAATAATGGGGAGGTATGTTTTCTATTACCTGTACTTTATTACAATCTTTTGAAAATTTTTACTCATCCTCCCACTTTATTTTTTTGAACCCCTGTCTAATTTCCATGAGCTTAGATTAATGTATAGCTCTTTGCTAGTCAGTGACTGATGGTGGAGGCCTTTGAGGAGAAGGGAAAACAGTGTAGTATCACTTTTTCCTCTACTTTCATGATCTTTCTTTTTGCTAGAGGGAAGAATGGAATTTAAGTTGTCTATAACCTCCCAAGCATCCTCAAGAGATCCAAAGTACTGTTCTCTCTTGTAATTAACCTAGAAATAGTTAAATGGAAAGAAAAAAAATTCTCTCAGCTTTTTAGTGGATTTTTCAAGGTTCCAAAAATAAAATAATCTCCACTTGTGTACTTTGAAGTTAAAAATAGCCTGTTCAGTCTCTTTCCTTTACATCTGAGGCAAGTGCCAAAAGACACAACTGAGTCAACGGACTGCTTTAAGAGCCTGCGAATAATGGATTCTTAATTAAAAGTTCATTTGATCATCTGTTGTTTCATCTCATGGGTACCCGATGCAACATCTCTGCTCAATCTGGGGGCCCAAGCCTAAGGAGGAGAGAAGAAAAGGAAAGGATTGGAGTGGTATAACCAATTGTGCTCTACTTCCATTTTGTGAATGAAGTGGATAGCCATTCTAATAGAGAATCCAAGTCTTTTTTCTCCAGGCTATCGTGAAGTCAGTAGGGCAGCCATAGTGCTCTGAGTGCTGGGCCTGGAGTTGGAAAGATTTGACTTTAAATCTGGCCTCAGACACTTACTAGTCATGTATCCCTGGGAAAGTCACTTAACTTTGTCTCAGTTTTCCCATCTGTCAAATGATTTGGAGAAGAAAATGGCAAACTACTATAATATCTTTGCCAAGAAAATCCCAAATGGGGTCATGAAGAGTTAAACACAACTGAAAATTGGCTGGACAAAAAATATAACTTGAAGAGTTTAGAATTGAAAGGGACCATGGAGATCTTTTAGTCTTTTCTCATTTTAGAGATGAAGGAACCAAGACCACGTGGTTATAGTGGAACAGATTCTGACTCCAGATTCTATGGATTTTTTTCTGTTACATCAAGATATTAAATCTCTTTCTGTCTCTCTCTCTGCCTCTGTCTATCTGTCTGTCTGTCTGTCTGTCTGTCTGTCTGTCTCTCTCTCTCTGCCCTCTCCCCCTCTCTCTCACACACACATACACATAATTTTTTCTCCATCTCATATACATATCTGCCCCCATACAAAAAAAGTTGTCAGCAAGTGTGAACCTCTTCTGCGTATATAACTTTAGACAAGGTATAAGAAAAAAAAGAGGAGAAAAGACTCCTTGTGATCAGAGTCATAAATTTCATGTGTACAATTCATGTCCCCCCCCCAAACCTACCTCAAAAAGCAGTTAGAAATAAAGAAGCAGAATATTGTCTAATATTGTTGGGAAAGTTATGAATAAATAAGCAAATATAGATTGAGTACCTACTATGTGTAACTGCTGTGTTAGGTACCTGGAAATCTGGAGGATAAAAATTCACAAAGCAAGTACCCACTCACAGAGAAGCAAGAGTTTACTAAGAAAAAGAATGGTTATTAATTGTTGTTCTTTGTGTTCAAAGAAGACCAAAATTACATCACTGTGTTGGAGTCAAAGAACCATGTGTTTGATTATGACTGATTAGACCAATATGAGCTCAGAAGTTTTTACCACAGGTCAGGTGCAAATAGTCCATGTGAACATTTGGAGTGGAAATGTCTCTAAATTTGCACATCTCATATATTTTTTTTGAGCTACTGCAATTCTGCTTTTAGAATACAGCATTTTCTTTGATGCAGACATGCTATGCAGGGTGGTCCTGTGCCAGTATCTTCCATATCTCACAACTGATTTTATGGTTCTTCAGAGAAACTTTGAAAGAGTGTCTTTGTATTTCTTCTTTTGACCTCAGTATGAGCACTTGTCTTATACAAGTTTTCTGCAAAATAATCTTTTATGCAAACATACTTTGGCATTTGCACAATATGGCAATTCAATTTCCTGGAAATGCACTGATAAACCATCCAGATTTCACAGGCATACAACAATGGGGTCAGCACAATGGTTTTTGTAGACCTTCAGTTTGACACACAGTCCAAAATATCTGCTCTTCCATACTTTTCTTTGGAGCCTCCTAAACATTGAACTAGTTCTGGCAATGTATGCATATATCAACCTCATCATCTAAGTTCAACTCTGGAAAGCATACTGCCAAGGTAAGTGGACTTAATAATAGCTTCAAAATCTTTCCATTAGTGGAGGCAGAGCCAAGATGACAGAGAAAGGCTAAGACTCACATGAACTCTCCCAAATTCTCCTCTATATAACTTTAAATATTGTCTTAAAACAAATTCTGGAGCAGCAGAACCTATAAAAGGGTGAAATGAAACAATTTTCCAGTACAAGAAAACTTTGAAAGTTGACAGAAAATTTCTATCATGCCAGAGTGATGGTGAAAAATAGACTGCACCCCAGTAATTAGAAGCAGGCCCTGGGATAACTAAATCAAAGCAGCAATGACAGTGTCACTTTCAGAGTTCCAAGCCCATAGACAGTAAGGTGTCAGATAACTGATCAGAAGGAGATTATAGGTATCCCTTTGCTGGCACTGGGATCAGAACTCTGTTGCATTGTCCATACTCAAATCTGGGTGTAAAGGAATGCTAGCTTACCAGAGCTTGTGATCACTCTGCTTACAGTTCTAGGGTATAAAGGAGTGCTAATGATTGCATGCAGACCACAGTACAGGCCAGGAAAGTAGAAAGCGGACCTCTTCTAGGAATAATTGTAAGTTTATAGACCTCTCAAATTAGCTCTTTAAAGAGCTCACAAAGACCTGAACTTTGGGTCCATATCCTCTCCCCTGCAGCAGCAGCAGAACCCAATTTTAATATAAACTTAAAAGGCAAGAATTAGGCTGGAAAAATGAACAACAAAAAAAAGATCTTGACCACAGAAAGTTATTGTGGTGATAGGGAAGATGAAAATATGAACTCAGAAGAATAGAATAAAGTCAAAATTTCTTCTTCCAAAGTCTCAAAGTAAAATGGAAATTGGTCTTTAGGACCATGGAAGAGCTCAAAATGACTTTAAACATTAAAAAAAAGAGAAGTAGAGGAAAAAAAATTGAAAACAGAAATGAGAGAGAGGCAAGATCATCATGAAAAAAAGAGTCAACAGTTTGGTAAAGAAACCATAAGAAATACTGATGAAAAGATCACCTTAAAAAACAGAATATGTCAAATGTAAAAAAGGTACATCAAGAGAAGAACACCTTTAAAAGTAGAATTGGACAACTGGAAAAAGATTCACAAATCTTCACTGAAGAAAGCAATTCTTTTTGTAAAAAATCTTATTTATTTAAGTCAGTAGGGTTAAGTCACTTGCCCAAGGTCACACAGCTAGGCAATTAAGTGTCTGAAGCAATTCTTTTAAAAAAAAAGTACAAAAATTCACTGAAGAAAATAATTCCTTAAAAATTAGAATTGTGGGGGTAGTTAGGTGGCATAGTGGATAGAGCACTGGCCCTGGAGTCAGGAGGCCCTGAGTTCAAATCTAGCCTCAGACACTTAATAATTACCTAGTTGTGTGGCCTTGGGCAAGCTACTTAACCCCATTGCCTTGCAACAAAAAATAGAATTGTGCAAGTAGGAGCTAATGATTCCATGAAAAGAATTAAAAACTAGAAGAAAAGTTAAATATGTCATTGAAAAATACTTGGAAAAGAGATCAATAAGAGGGAATTTAAGTAATATAGGACTGCCTGAGAGACATGATCAAGAAAAGAACCTGAACAACATCTTTCAAGAAATTATCAAGGAAAACTGTCCTGATATTTTAGAACCAGAGGGAAAATTAGAAATAGAAAAAATAGGCCAATCACATCCTGAAAGAGATCCCCAAATGGAAACTCCCAGAAGTAAAGTAGTCAAATTTCAGTACATCCAGGTCAAGGAGAAGAGTACAAGCAGTCAGAAAGAAACAATTCAGTCATTGTGGATTGACCGGATCATGCAAGATTTAGCAGTTCCAACATCAAAGAACTGAAGAGCTTGGAATATGATATTCTGGGAGGCAAATCACTTGCCCTGCAAAACTGAGTATATTACTCAGGGGGGAAATGGATATTCAGTGAAACAAAAGACTTTCAAGTATTCTTGAAGAAAAGATAAGAGTTGAATATGACTTTCAAATACAGAACTCAAGAGAAACAAAAAGAAGTAAACAGGAAAAAGAAATCATATGGTACTAAATAAACTAAACTTATTCCTACATGGGAAGATAATATAATTCCTAATACCATTTTAATTATTAGGACAGTTAGTTAGGAGTATACATAGACAGAAGGTTGAATATGATAGGATGATATTTTTTTCAACAAGGGTAAGAAATAGAATAGCATGGAATAAGGGGAAAGGGAAAAATAGAGGGGGGGTAAATTATCTGCATAAAAGAATAGAAGATGGGGGGAAGACAGAGAATGCTTGATGCTTAGTTTCATTGGAATTGGCTTGAAGATGAATAACATACACAATCAACTGAGTATAAGAATTTATATTGGCCTACAAAAATTTAAGAGGTAAAGAAGATAAAGGAAGGGAGGGCTGATATAAAGAAGAGTGGATTGGAGGAAGTGCTAGGCAGAAACAAATCACTTTTGGAGAAGGATAGGGTGAAAAAAGAAAGTAGAATAAACCAGAAAATTTGAATAAAGGGAAATGCAAATAATAATTTTTAATTGTGAAAATTTTTACAGCAAGTATCTGATTAAAAACCTCATTTCTCAAATATATAAAGAACTGAATGAAATTTTAAAAAGATAAGATCTATTCCCTAATTGATAAAAGGTCAAATAATATGAATAGACAAATTTTCAGATGAAGTAATGTAAGCTCTCTATGGCTATATGAAAAATGTTCTAAATTACCAAATTAGAAAAATACAAATTAAAACAATTCTGAGTACCAGGTATCCATCAGCTACCCTCAAACTGGTTTAGTCTGTCTGCCAAAATGGTTTACCAGGGTGTGGCCGCTGTTCGTGGAGTCACAGGAGAGAGCTGGGTGACAGGTGGACATCAAAATAGAAAGCAGTCCTGGAAAGAATTCATAAGCCCTCATACCAGAGGGACTAGGCTACTCTGAATACCCATATACCCCAGGAAAAAGATTAGAATGTAGGTTTAGTGAAAACTTCAGGCAATGTGATCCAGAAAGGATGTGGGTGGATGTTTGACTTTATCTCCTGCTCCCCTAATTGGAGGTCCTTACTCAGAATTCTATAGGGTTCCTTGGAAGTAAAGAGACTGTTGTGGGAGATTTGAGATCATGCCAAAAACTCAAGCAATAGTGTTTACTACTCTTTTAAATTCCTGTCACCAAAAGATCTACATTCATACTCTCTTGCAATCTACTGTATGATCTGCTGAACTTTAGAACCAATGATGCCAGGCATCTATTTTCAGCGACTAATACAAACCATTGTGTCCTTTGTAATGCAGGCTCATCAGACAAACTCATTCTCTTCCTGTGCTAGAGGTGCTAAAACAATAAAAGTTATAACTAAATGCCAAAGAAATTGTACCAATTCAGTTAATTCTCATACAGTGTTTTTTAATCATTGGAATGACTAAAGTTGTGAAGACTTTTTTCCTTTATTTCTTTTTATTTTAGTAATTTTTTATTTGAAACTTGACAATGGATATCAAAATAAAGTACATCAATTTAGTACCTATTTACATTTAAATTAATGTCAACAATGTATCATAACATTTTTCTTTTTGCTTTTTTGAAAGGCAGTGGGGTTCAGTGACTTGCCCAAGGCCACACAGCTAGGTAATTATTAAGTGCTGGTCAGGTCCTCCTAACTCCAGGCCAGTGCTCTATCCGCTGTGCCACCAAGCCACCCCAACATAACATTTTTCAGTCACACTAAGTTACCATTATATTCTTTGTCCATTTGTTCTAATTCAGTTTTTTCCATATTACTATAAATGTTCTTCAGGTTCTGTTACCTTAACTTAAAATTATTTTTCATAAAGGTATTTTCATATTTCTTTATATTCCTTATGCTGGTTAGTCTTAATTGCATTAGAATATTCCACTACACTCAAATGCTCAAATGGATCTCATCAATTTGGGTGTTTCCTCTCATGTTGAAAATCTCAACCATATGACTCTTCATTCTATATGACTTTCATCCACATCCCTCAAAGATCAATGCAGCATGTCTACCCAATATTCTGAAATATCTCTGGTCTTCTCTTGGCTTCAAGAGAATGAGAATAAAGCTCACAGACCACTTATCTGGTAACCTTTACTCCCACCTTGGGATTAGTCTTTCTTTGTTGATCACACATTTCGTTATTGACATTTTTCTTCTTCTTCTGTCCTTATTTATTATGTGTTACTCCTATGGTTACACATTCATATTTCCTTCTGCCTCTAAACAGAGGAAATAATATTTTGTAACTTTCAATCATGTAATGCCATCAGGAAACAATTATTACCAAAAAAATGAGACTTCGTTTCATGGAGAAATTTGGGGTCATTAAAGGTAATTTTTCAGGGGCAATTCAGCCTATTTTCCTTCTATTTAATTTTGGGTCCAACTCATTCATTTTCATTACTTACCCAAGAGTATATTATGATGTATGAATTCCACAGTCATCCACAATTACATGTCATAATCTTCATCTTCTTTGTTTTTCCTGCATGAATGGTTATGCCAGGCCCTTTTGAGTTGTTTTAATTTCATCTAGGAGATCTGCAATTTTTTCAAGGCCTGTTGCAACCACCACGATGTTATTCTCTTTTTTTATGTATGAGGTAGAACCTCAGGGCTCTTTTCTTTTTAAATTTTATTTATTTAAGGCAATGGGGTTAAGTGACTTGCCCAAGGTCACACAGCTAGGAAATTATTAAGTGTCTGAGGTCAGATTTGAACTCAGGTCCTCCTGACTCCAGGGCCAGTGCCTATCCACTGTGCCACCTAGCTGGCCCCCACAATGTTATTATCTATAAACAAGTAGAAGTATTTAGGAACCTCATTACCTCTACAGAGTCCCTCTTCAACTTGGATTCTGCATTAGGTCTTTTCTATGATGTAGAGTGAACACAACTCTCTCTTTTATGCCTCAATGCCTTATGATATCAGTAATCAGAGAAATATTAAAGAAGTTACATCTTTCAATTATTAGACAATATTATACACACATATATATGTAATATAAAGAATAATATATGTATGCATATAATGTGAGTTTATATATATATGTATATATAAAACTCCCTTTATCCATAAGCTTTTATTAGCTGCTTAATTTCTAGAAACTTTTTGTTTCATAATCATCTCAAGACCATAGATAGCAAATTTCAATAATGTGTTTAACTCATTAGCTAGAATAGAAACTTTTTTCTAACAACAAAAGCACTTCATGAAATAGCAATGTAGATAAAAACACAATATTACTTTAAATTTTCTTTGAACTGATCTCTTCTATTAATTCATCTCACCTCAAGGCATCCTCTCACTTATGATCAGCAATCCATTCCAGTTCTTAGAAGTTTTATCATTCTGCTCCAAATAGGCAAACATCTCTAGGGCTTAACTGTCTCAAACTAAAAAGGAATTGAATAATACTGTGGTAAGGAAATAGATTTAGCCTTCTTCACCATTCTGTGCACACAGCATTGAATAACTGACTAGAGAAGTCTGAACAATCTGTAGTCATTTGTCCTGTTTCTGCGCAGTAACATACCATCACTTGGTCTATCATCATTACAACCTGAGATTTACAAATGCATGGGGGGGCTGTATTGTAGAAGACTTTGAGGCAGCATTTTGCTGTATTAAGTCAAATGCATTTTTCCCCAAGAATTCATATTACTCCTGTGTATCATTTGTAATGTTTCCCAGTCTGCTCACACTCACCATATACTCTCCCTAGCTCTTTGGGTGATCCTCAACTCCAATTTTTAGGACTTGTAGTTTTCTATAATTCACAGTCATGAAATACCATGAGCAGAAAAAAAGGTGTCAAAAACGGATCTTTTTTTCAGGGAGAAATTTGGAATCATTGGAAGAACTAGGAGCTTTCCTAAAAGTTTCTGGTGCAATATACCTCTCTTCAGTACTGAATCTAGTTTTGCAGTGTCTGGTCAAGATATGAATGACCAAACTCTTGGGGATGGACAATCATCTACATATATTTTAGATATTAAGCATTCTTCATCTACTTAATTTTTCATATTCTCTCAACTATTTTTTAATAATTATGGATCTCATTTAGGAGGCTAGAAAATATTCCAGGGATTGTTACAATCAATATAAGGTTAGCTATCTAAAAATACTTTTTTACCTTCTCTGAAACCAAGCCTTCACACACACACACACAGACACACACACACACAAGTGAATCTATCTATATGTTAATATATGTATAGCTGATCACATATATGTATATATATACCTTCTATTTATATATCTACATCTTTTGTCTAAGCATCTATCTGTCTGTCTTTCCATCTATCTATTTATTTAGAGTGTATGGGATATTCAGGAAGGATTAGTATCTTTGATGCAAAGGCTTGTCAAGTCCTTCTCAGGGTTCCTCATCCATCTTTGATGTTCACCTAGCACCTATGATTTCAAGAAGCTATAGTATGTGCAGTGGTCATAGGTCAAGACAATCATTTTGGCAGGTGGGCTAACCCAGGTTGAGGATCTCAAATCTGTTGGTGATTTAGGGGGTTCTCTACCCAAGACACATGCAGATTTCCCCTGGAAGAATGTTTGAATGAGAACAATTTGTTCCAACATCCATGATGTTGGGTGAAGCAGATGCTTTGGAATCTTAGAGTTTGGCCAGACATTGAAGATACCAAGATTACTTACCACATCCTTGGCCATTGTCAGTCATTTTGACTTTTGCCTTGCCACAGGTCTTTGTTGACCCTGGAAGAGAGAGTGAGACTGATGACTTAGCATGATTCTGACTCTTTTAAATCCCAATTCACTCATGAGTTAAGACATCACCCCATGAGATCATTGGTCCTTTTCAAAAAATGAAGGACAAGCAACAACAATGAAGCTTTTCTATTCCATTTCATCTCTTTTGCCAATCTAGAGATCTGAATCAGCAAGACTTGGGTTTGAAATTTTACCTCAGACTCTTGCTGTGTGATTCTGAATAAGTCACTTAACCTCTCTGAGAACCTGTTTCCTTTTCTGAAAAATGAGGCTAATTATAGCACCTAACTCACAAAGCTGCAAAGATAAAACAAGATAATGTATTTGAAGTGGTTTTCAAATGTTAAAGCACTCTTTATGTTCAAGCTATTATTATTATTAGCATTTCATTGGAGTTGGAATAAAAATGGTCTTGGGACAAATTGCTGTCCTGGCAATATTATTCCTTTCTATCCAGTGTTCCTTAGAGTACAGCACAGATAGATAAAAATAACTACTTTTTGGAGTTGAATAAAAGTGTTAGAATGCAAGCTCATTCTCTGTAGGCTCACTGCAAGCATCCTTGAAACAACTCTAGGAGCAGATAAGACAACAGAGAATAATATATGCCTCATACTGTTTCCACATAATTTTGATCTCCTTGTCTAGGTTTCTATATTTGGGAAACTTTTCATTCTATGTATCTAGAAAGGAATGAGTATATGGTATAGTGACATTTATCCAAAGCCCTATCCTTAAGAGTTTATGAATCAGTGGCATCTGGATGACAGTGGGTAATTATTTGGTCTGTGGCAATGGTCTGCTTTATAGGATCATAGATTTAGAGCTAGCAGTATGTTGGAGCATATCAAGTCCATTCCCCTCATTTTACACATGAGGATAGTGAGATAAAATGACTTAAACAGGTTCATACTATGAATATTATTTGAGGTAGGCTTTAAATTCAGTTTTTCCTCACTCTAATACATTGAGTTCTCCAGGATATTTTGAGATCAGTCATTTAGTAAATATTAATTTGTTGCTGTTCAGTCATTTTAGTCTGACTCCTTTTGATCC
Source organism: Macrotis lagotis (assembly GCF_037893015.1). NCBI lineage: Eukaryota > Metazoa > Chordata > Mammalia > Peramelemorphia > Peramelidae > Macrotis > Macrotis lagotis. The sequence goes on along the minus strand of NC_133658.1, from coordinate 271,674,120 downwards.
CATTTGGGGTTTTCTTGGCAAGGATTCTAGAGCTGCCATTTCCTTCTCCAGTTTATTTTATAGATGAGGAAACTGAAGCAAACAAAATTAAGTGATGTGTCCAGAATCATACAGCTTGTAAATGTCTGAGGTTGGCTTTGAATTCAGGTTTAGCATTCTATCCATTGGGCCAAAACATTTATAAAGTGTTCCAGACACTATGCTTAGCATTGGCAATATAAAGTAAGGTAAAAGATAGTCCCTTCTCCCAAGCTACTCACTGTTTATTGGTGGAGGCAATAAACAACTTTCCAGGAACAAACAAGCTATGTAGAGGATAAATGAGAAATAATGAACAGTGGGAAGGCATTAGAATTAAGAGGAGTGAGGAAAGACTTTCTGAAGAGGATGGGATTATACCTGAAAACTGAAGGAAGTGAGGGGAAGCTAATGAGTAGAGAAAAAGAGGGAGAAAATTCTAAGGGGACAGTTAGTGAAAATTGAAGATGAAATGTCTTATTTGAGGAACAGCAAAGTGGCCAGACTCACTAAATTACAAAAGAATCAGGAAAGATTCGCATTGGTAGAGTGGGCTTTTGTCAGCTCATGAAACATAGAAAGCATCTCATCTAGAATTCCAGCTCCCAGATAATGTTTTATTGAGTATTCAGTTGGTGTTAAATTTTTATAGGCTATGGTGACTGATGTGTTGTACTTTCTTCACTTTTTCCTTATATGATCTACATTGTTCAATAAATCTAGGTTTCTTTTTTTTTTTTTTAGGTTTTTTTCAAGGCAATGGGGTTAAGTGGCTTGCTTAAGGCCACACAGCTAGATAATTATTAAGTGACTGAGGTTAGATTTGAACTCAGGTACTCCTGACTCCAGGGTTGGTGCTCTATCCACTGCGCCACCTAGCTGCCCCTAAATCTAGGTTTATTAAGGATAATTCTTCTGTATTTTCCATTATCAGTGATCTGATGTTGAATTGATTGAATTCTACCACACTCACTCCTCCCCCAACACCCCCCCCCATGTCTCAGATATTTGCTTGACCTTTCTTTGTTGACATATTATCATCTGAGAGTCTGCCTCTGTCACCCCCATGGAGACCCCTTTGATTTCCCTTTTAGATATTTGTTATTTCATAGGTTCCATCTGGAGGTAAGCCACTTATATTTACATTAGACAAATCCAACAACTTGTACTTTCTATCAGCCTTTTTTTATTGTGCCATGAAGTAATGTTCATTTCTTCCCAAAGTATTTCTGTAAAGTTTTGATTTGTCTGTCATGTTCTCCAAAAATGTCTATCAAATTTTTTTTCCTCTTTGCTTTAATCTCCTAAAATTGCCTTAGGGTTATTGGGTTCTATATTTTGTGAATCTTGCACACATTTTTATCGGGATGTTTTCCAGGTCTGTAAAGATTCATTTTATAGTTCCACAAGTATACATAAAAGTTTAATGTAGGTGTTAAATTGCTTTAAACCTGTTCTTCCCATTTAGCTTTTGATATTAGATACTATATTCAGCCTCAGATTTCTTCATGAAATCCTTATACTTAGTGTCTTGCTAGAGGATATCAAGGTATTTGTCCAGTAGTTTGAAACAAAGAGAAAAGAAAGAACCCAAAGAGCAATCCATCAAAGCCTGCCCATCTTGAATGTCTCTTATTTATATCTTCTCACAAGTTAATTACAGGAGCTCATCCAATAAAGAAATATTAATCATGATGAATAGGTAATAAAATATAATAAATTATATATATCACTTAGGTTTATGCAAAATGGTATAATTATTCAAAATAGATTCAAATATAGTAAGAATGTTAGAATATTTGATGTCCCAATATACAATTGTTATTTGTTTTAAAATGCAATGAAAACAATAATGTCAAAAACAAGTCATGGTATTAAAACAAATTAAGTAACTCTCTCATCTCCTGGATAGCTTTCTTCAATATATCACTTCAATATACCTTGGACTTGGGAAGTGTAAAATCCTTAATAGATCTAGATAAGATGGAGACTAAAGGCTTCAGGCTTAAATCTGGAGGTAATGGATTGTAGTTTGGTTTGTTGATAAGAATATCCTCATTAATGAGATCAAAGATTCATTGGTATATTAAGATATAATTATTTTACATTTCTTCCTTAGAAGAGTTTATTTTATGGAACTGAGTAAAGTTCCTTAAGAGTAATGCTTTTTATAAAACATTACATAAATGCACATTGTTTATAGTTTTCTCTTGTTATTTCCAGATAAAAAAATGAAATATGATTATTTCACTGTTTAGGAAAATGTTTCAGTTTCCTTGTACTTATTTTTTTATCTACACACATATCTGAGTACAAATAGATAGTGGAAAAGAGATATGTGTTCTGAAAGTCTTGGCTAGCAAAACTGAAGTATGAAAAGGGTTTTTGTTTTTTTTTTGCTTCTTTCCTCTTTTTGGTATTACCTACTCCAGACCCTGGAGTCAAGAAGAAGGCTCATTTTACTGAGTTCAAATCTGGCCTCAGACATTTACTAGCTGTGTGATCCTAGCAAGATACTTAATCCTATTTGTCTCAGTTGCTTATTAGTAAGATGAACTGGAGAAGGAAATAGCAAACCACTCCAATATCTTTGACAAGAAAATTCCAATGGGGGAATAGAATGCAATAGAATCCAATTCCGGGGGTTAGAAAGAGTCAGACTTAACTGAAAGGACTAAACAACGACAACTTTCAGACCTCCTTTATATTTTTCACCTCTCCTTATTGGTGAAGATTGATTACTTGAATGCCCTTTGTCTGCCTAAGATGCAGGTGAAGTTGGAAAAACCCGGAGAGAAGAGAGTTCTGGGCTTTTTTTTTTTTGCCTCCAGCCTTGAGAGAGAAAACATATAACTTCAATTTCTCCTTAGGTTCATGATGGGAGAAAGAATCTGGAAGAAGCTGACATGTAGAGAGACAGTCTCTATCATATTTCCATCTGCAGCTTGCTACACTTGAGATTTTGGGAAATTTCCTCTTAGATTCTCTTTTTAAATTGAGTTATTTTGTTTCTAAAAGGAGAGCTCATTCAATCTATATTATCTAGTTTTTAATATCATATGTATATTTTGTCTTATTTTTGTTTTGCTATAAAATTTAATAATTGGATTTATTTGCTGTTTGCTACATATGTTCTGTGGAACTGGCATCTGATAGAAGGGGGGGGGTTAAGACTTAGATATAAAGCTTGAGTCAGTATCTATTAAGGAATAGAAATTAGGAGTTTAGCTTAAACCTAAAAATTACTTCCCCAAGTAATTTAGTTCTCCTAGATTAACAATATTTAAGGGAGCAGATAGACACAATTCTACCTTGATATGCCCTTCCTATTAAGAGATCAGAGTGGTTAGCCTCTGGCCCCAACTTTCTGCTTCCCTTAATGCTTACCATTGTAAAAATTGGTCTCTTTTGAAGAAAGGTAGGGGAAGGAAATACCAGAGAAAAGATAACCGGCTCTCCTAGGCCCATCTTGCTCCCCCACCCTAAGTCTCCCTAAGTTTCGATTTTCTATAACTGTCAGTTCTCGATAAACGAAACCTAAGGACCAAGTGGTTGGGAAACATCCCGTTAGACAAACAACTCTAGACCACGGGGAACTCAGCTGCTGCGAACGTGTCCCCACTCAGCAACTTGTTAAACCACAAAGAAAAATCCCCCTTGTGGTTTTCAGACATAAAAAGACTGTGCTGAGAGCAGCTCCGGGCCAGTTCTTGACTGAGCCCCAGCGCGCTGATTAAATAAATCCTCCTGCTTTTGCATCAAGTCTGGCCTTCTGTGGTGATTGGGGGTCTCTGTCGGTCCTGAGGGGCTTTTCGGCCCTAACATCTGGGGGCTTGTCCAGGATCCACAGGGACCCCCCTCCACTCCAGAAGACAGCCTTGGAGGTAAGATACTCACCTAGGCATCTTAGTCTACGTATTGTCCGTGTGTCAGTCCCTGTTCTGTCTGTATCTTGCTTGAGCCTAACTTCTGGTTTCTGTTTTGGGACAACTCCTGCTGTCCGTGAGGACAGCAGGTCCGTGGTTGACAGACGTGTCCAGGAACCACAGTTGTCACCCTGGGGGACGCCCCGGGGAAGGGGGGAGAGCCGGGGACGCTCGGCATACTCCTTGCTGGAAGTAAGACGCCCAGGTCACGCGGCATTTCTCTTCGATTGGTCTCTGCAGGCCAAGTTTCTTACTCTTTTGTACGTTTTGTGTGTAGGTATCGCTGTCTTGTGTTTTGAGGTTATGTGTCAAGCAAACAGTAGCCCTCTTAGCCTGACCATGGGACATTGGGCATAAGTAAGAGCCAGAGGACATAACCTATCAGTGGTGGTCAAAAAGGGGCCATGGAAAACCCTTTGCAGCTCCGAGTGGCCCACCTTTGGGGTGGGGTGGCCAGCTAATGGGACCTTCAATCGGTCTGTCATCTTGGCGGTAAAAGGGATTGTATTTCGATCAGGGAAGGAGGGCCACCCAGATCAATAACCTTACATCTTAGTGTGGCAGGACCTGGTGGAAGACCCTCCCCCCTGGGTCAAACCCTGGGTCCCTCCCCTAGTTAAAACCCTGGCTCTTAAGGCTGCCCAACGCCCCCAGCCTCCAAAAATCTACCCTGACCTACAGGATGACTTGCTCCTCCTTGAGTTTCTGTTACCCCCTCCCCCTTACCCTACAGCTGGTCACCACCCTCATGCGCCGCTCCCTCCCCCACACCCTGATGCTTTCCTTCAGCCCCTGAGGCTCCAGGACCAGCCCTTGGCACTTGCAGATGCAGAGTGGCTACTCCTGATTCCACAGTGGCCCTCCCTCTCTGAGCGCTGGGTCCCCCTCCACCCGCTACGGCCGACGGAGAAACCCCCCCCAGCCCTACCTCCTGCGCTCCTCTGTATCCAACCCTTCTCCTCTTCTGATCTCTATAATTGGAAAACTAACTACCCCCGCTCTCTAACAGCAGCTCACTGGGCTGGTAGAATCCTTGATGTTTTCTCATCAGCCCACTTGGGACGATTGTTGCAGACTCTCTTCACCACAGAGGAAAGGGTACCCATGGTCCAGACGGGCAGCTCACGCAACTCCCCCACCTGATTGAAACCACTTTCCCCTTACTCGACCCGCCTGGGATTTCAACATGGCTGGAGGTAGGGAGCGACTGACAGTCTACCGCCAGACTCTTTTGGGGGGCCTGAGGGGAGCGGCCAGATGGCCCACTAATTTGGCAAAGGTAAGGGAGGTCCTCCAAGGACCCACAAAACCACCACCCTCTGTCTTCCTTGAGAAGACTAATGGACACCTTTCGGTGAATTACACCCTTTGACCCGATGGCAGATAGCCAACGGGCCTCAGTGGCAATGGCCTTTATTGGTCGGTCTTCATATGATATCAAAAGAAAGCTACAGAGGGTGGAGGGCTTATAGGACTACTCATTACAAGACTTAGTCAAGGAGGCAGAAAAGGTGTACTATAAAAGAGAGACTGAGGAGGGAAGAGAAAGAAGAAGAGGAGGGAGAAGAATTTGACCTGCATCTTGGCAGCAGTGGGGGGAGAGCAGGGTCAGTTGAAGGAGAAAGCATACAGGGTAGGGGGAGAGAAATCGGCGAGGGGTTGCCAAATGTGCGCCTACTGTAAAGAAACTGGGCACTGGAAGAGAGAGAATGCCCTAAAAGGAAGGTAAGAGAAGGAGGGACTAAGCTCTTGGCATTAGGAACCGACTCAGAATAGGAAAGTCAGGGATATGCAGAGAGGAAACCTGTAAAGTTCCTAGTAGATATTGACGCCCAATACTCCGTCCTACTGGACCCCAAGGGGCCTATGTCTAGCAAAAATCCTGGGTGATAGGCGCTACTGGCCACCAGCAATACCCTTGGACCACCAAACGAACTGTGGACCTGGGAACAGGGGAGGTGGCTCACTCCTTCCTTGTCATTCCTGAATGTCCTGCCCCTCTATTAGGGAGAAATTTGCTAACTAAACTGAAGGAGCAGATTGCTTTCTGCCCGAAGGGGCCCTCTGTTACCTTGAAAGGACAAGAAGTTGCCACACTTACCCTAAGATTGGAGGACGGACACTGACTCTATCCGAGCTCGCCCCCATCATCATCAGGAGTCAGCTTAGCCTCCCGATGGGTGACTAAATTCCCCAATGCCCGGGCAGAAACAGCGGGACTGGGGTTAGCAAAAACAAGACCCTCCATTGCCAATCATGCACTGCCCGGGACACCAGAAAGGGAACGGAGAGGTAGCTAGTGGTAACCAAAGAGCGGACCAGGAGGCTAGGCTAGCCGCCCATACTAGGCCCACCGCTCTGCTCCTCTAAGAAGAAAACACTGAGGATTCTGTGAAACCAACCCACGACACACTAGGAACACGAGAGCTGGCAGAAGAACAGGCAACTCAACTACTTCAGCATCTTCACAGTCTGACTCGTTTGGGGTATAGGAAACTTGAAGCCCTAGCTCGGGCCACCCCATACAAGGTACCGGGGCTTAGGGAACTAGCACAAAAAGTGACTGAGAACTGCAAACCTTGCCAACTGCTGAATGCCCCTACACAGAAATCTCCAACAGGAAGGAGGGTAAGGGGAGACTGACCAGGGAACTGTTGGGAAGTGGACTTTACAGAAATGAAACCAGCTAAATATGGGTGCCAGTATCTTCTAATTTTTGTGGAATACTTTCTCAGGGTGGGATGAGGCTCTACACACAAAATACAGATGGCTGCTGTAGTGGCCAAGAGAACTTTTACATGAAATCTTTCCCCGGTTCGGGTTACCCAAAATGATAGGGTCAGATAACGGGCCGGCCTTCATAAGCCAAGTGAGCCAGGGATTAGCAAAGGCCTTGGGGACAGAGTGGAAACTACATTGTGCTTATAGGTCACAGAGCTCTGGGCAAGTGGAAAGGATGAATAGGACCCTGAAAGAAACTAACACAAAATTGCCTATAGAGACTGGCTTGAAAGACTGGACAGTGCTCCTACTATACGCCCTGTTCAGGGCCCGGAACGCCCCTGGGCCCTTACATCTCACACCCTTTGAAATCCTGTTCGGGTTTCCCCCCTCCCCCTCCTTTAGTGGCGATGGTTACTCCTTCCCTCTGTCCGGTTTCTTCTTCTCTTCTTGACAGGCTTAAAGCTCTTGGGATCGTCCAGTGGGGCATCTGGAGAAAAATAGCAGCTGCCTAGGCCCCCGGGGACATTCGGGTGCCACATCACTTCCAGGTCGGCGACTTTGTCACGTGGCCAACCTCGAACCCCGGTGAAAGAGTCCATACCTGGTGCTTCTCACCACCCCTACCGCTGTCAAGGTCGATGCAGTCGCTGCCTGAGTACATGCTTCTCATGTTAAGCCTGCTCAGCCACCTGATTCAGCATGGACGGCCAAGAGAACTGAGTACCCCCTCCGGCTATGCCTCTGTCGGGCAGGCAATGATAGTGACAATCCTTCTGGGACTTCCCCCGGCTAGCCCTTCTCCAAACCCCCACATGCCCCAAAAGCTGACCTGGCAGGTGTGGTCCCAAACGGGGGAGCACGTCTGGAGTGCCACTGAAGTACACCCCCCTTGGACTTAGTAGCCCACTCTGACCCCTAAGCTCTGTGCCCTCATAGAGGGCTTGGAAGGGGCGGGGGACATCCCTGACCTCACTCATGAAGGGCTCCCGAAGGACGGGGAGACAGTACCAGCCCCAGCCTATATCTCCAAAACAACCACGGGGTGCAGCAACCCATGGGCCCGCAGCGCCCTGGAAAAGCTAACTTCTATGTCTGCCCTTCTGAGGGGAGGGATAAAAAGAGGAATGCTGTTTCTATGCCGATCACTCAGGGGTAGTGAGAGACTCCATGTCAAACCTCCGGAGGCGGCTGGAGGATCGCAGAAAGGAGAGGGAATCCCACCAAGGATGGTATGAGGGCTGGTTCGGCCGTTCCCCATGGTTCACAACCCTGCTCTCTACCCTCATTGGCCCCCTCATGATTCTCCTGCTACTGCTCACCATAGGCCCCTGCGTCATCAACCGCCTAGTGGAGTTTGTCAGAGACCGCATTAACGCTGTCCATGTTATGATCCTCAGTAAGCGGTATCAGACCCTCCCCTGAGACAACGAGTTTCCCCTAGAGTTTGAAGAATCAAACTTCCAATAGAAAAAGGGGGGAATGAAGCAGCCGTAAACCGGCTCTCCTAGGCCCATCTTGCTCCCCCACCCTAAGTCTCCCTAAGTTTCGATTTTCTATAACAGTGTCAGTTCTCGATAAACGAAACCTAAGGACCAAGTGGTTGGGAAACATCCTGTTAGACAAACAACTCTAGACCACGGGGAACTCAGCTGCTGCCAACGTGTCCCCACTCAGCAACTTGTTAAACCACAAAGAAAAATCCCCCTTGTGGTTTTCAGACATAAAAAGACTGTGCTGAGAGCAGCTCGGGGCCAGTTCTTGACTGAGCCCCAGCGCTGGTTAAATAAATCCTCCTGCTTTTGCATCAAGTCTGGCCTTCTGTGGTGATTGGGGGTCTCTGTCAGTCCTGAGGGGCTTTTCGGCCCTAACAATTTGAGAGAGAGGACACTTGTTCTCTTTAACCATGGAAGGCAGATCTAAGAAAAGTGGATCCCATCAATACAAAAATACTGTGATATCATTAGTATGGGTGGATACTCCATCCACTGATTTAGATCAAAGATCCTCTATTAGTTATGATCTTGGAAAGTTGCTTGAGGCAGAAAGGAGATGCAATAATGTGTCCACAATCATGTGTCAAGTTTTGAAGGTGGGATGTGATGCAATATCCAAATAATGGTAGGAATTTTGGAAGGTGGGTGAAGTATATTTGGGCAAATATTTAGGGCTTTTCGGTTCCTCTCAGATCTAACTTTGTTGGAATCTCCTTAGTAGGAAGCTAGGAGCTCAAGTATTTCCAATGGACCTGGAGTAAGGAAGTTGTTTAGTTGTTTCAGTTGTGTCTGCCTCTTCATGACCCCAAATGAAATTTTCTTGTCAAGGATGCTGGAATCGTTTGCCTTTCCCTTCTCCACCTCATTTTACAGATGAGAAAACTTACACAGATAGAATTAAATGACTTGGCTGGGGTCACCCAGGTCTTTCTGACTCTGCCTAATGCTCTAATCCCTATACGACATAGTTGTGCAGTAAGGAAGAAGTGAGTTCAAATCCAGCCTCAGAAATTAATTAGTTATATGACCCTGGGTAAGTCATTTAAATGTCCATCTGCCTCAGTTCCCTCATTTCTTCAATTTCTGCATGAGGATAATAATAATAGCACATACCTCCCAAAATTGTCAAAAAATTAAAATTAGGTATTTAAAAACACTTTGCGACTTCTGGCCAAGATGGCAGAGAGAAGACAGGCACAGTTCTAAAGTCTCCTGATCTCTTCCTCATCTATCACATGAAACAAACCTCTTAAAAGAAATCTGAACCAGGAAACCCAGAAAGAAAAGCCAGGAGAGGAAAATCTAGCTCAGGATTTGTCTCCCGCAGCAGCCTTGGCTGAGTACCGGCAGGTGAGTCTGAGCTCCGAGGCATGATCAGCCCGGGATCAGCCAGATCAACAGCTGAATTGGAACCGGCATCAGCCAGATCAACAGCTGAATTGGAACCGGGAGTCTGAGGGCCCGAGAGCCGGACCTGCTGGATCAGCGGTGGGGCTGGACAAAGGGGGCTTGGGTCCGTGAGGAAGCAGAGGCGCTGGTGTTGGTGCTGTCCCCCTGGAGCTTGGGGAAGGTGCTGCAGGGAGATGTCTGGTACAGGAAAGCTGTGGAGGCCATCCCTGGGCTCCTCAGGTCTGAGAAACTCTGAGCCCATACCTCCATTGCACTGAGGCCTCTTCTCAAACAAATGCAAATTACTTCTGCCTCAGGCCCAGGTGTGTGAGCAAAAGAACCAGCCCAGCTGAGGAATGACCTCAGGCTAGGGTAAAGCCCACCATTGATTGAAGGCAAAAGAATTCAATAGCTCCAATTCCCTCCGTCAAGCAAAGGGAGAAGGCCTCCCAACCAAGGTCACAGACACTCCAGAGAAAGAAACCAGCACCTCCTACTGGCCAGCCAGAGAAACTGCACTCAGTAAAGCCTTTAGGGATCCCAAGCCCAGGTGAACCAGCCCCACCCAACTCAAGGTCTTAGCATAATGAAGAAGGGTCAGTGGAAAGGTGGATCCATAGAAAAATTCCTGGAAGGGAAAGACCCCAACCCAGAGAAACCTGGAACATCTGAGCAGAATACAATCTGGTCTCCGGCACAGAAAGACCTCCTTGAAGAAATAAGGAAGGAGTTTAAAAATCAACTGGAACATTTGGGGGAGACAATTAATACCTTGCAACAAGAAAACAAAACCTTAGAAAGTAGAATTGGACAATTACAAAATGAGAATAATTCTCTCAGATCCTCAAATGAGCAAATGCAAAAAGAAATTAATTCTCTCAAAACCTCAATTGGTCAAATGGAAAGCTATTTCAAAAGTAGAATTGACCAATTGGAAAAGGTTAATGAAGAAAACTTCTCCCCCCAAAAATAATGGCGTCTACAGAAACTAATGACTCCATGAGACAGCAAGAGTCAGTTAAACAAAATCAAAAAATAGAAAAAATAGAAGCAAATGTGAAATACCTCATCAACAAAACGACTGACCTCCAGAATAGATCAAGGAGGGGCAACCTGAAAATTATAGGACTTCCTGAAAACATTGAAGAGAAAAAAAGCCTGGACTTAATATTACAGGATCTAGTGATGGAAAACTGCCCTGACATCATGGAATCGGAGGGCAAAGTAGTTATTGAAAGAGTCCATCGATCCCCACCAGAAAATGATCCTAAAATGAAAACACCAAGGAATGTTGTGGCCAAACTCCAGAACTATCAGATAAAAGAGAAAATCCTTCAAGCAGCCAGAAAGAAACAATTTAAATATCAAGGAGCCACAGTAAGGATCACTCAGGACCTAGCTGCATCAACTTTAAGGCATCGAGGGGGCTGGAACGAGATATTTTGAAGAGCATGGGAGCTTGGAATGCAGCCAAGAATCTACTTTCCTGCAAAGCTGAGCCTTCTCTTCCAGGGAAAAAGATGGACATTTAACGAAATGGAAGAATTCCAAAAATTTCTGATGAAAAGACCAGAGCTAAACAGAAAATTTGGACATCAAACAGGAGGTTCAAGAGACACATGAAAAGGTTAAAAAAGGGGGGGGTGGTAAAAGGAAAAAAATGCAATCCAGTAATTTGAAACTGGCTATATCCCAGCATGGGGGGGGGGGGGAAGAGACTCTCATAAATCCTGAGAAATGTAACTCTAACAGAGAGAATATACCCAGCCAGAAATGATGGACATCCATGACCTATCCATGAGACTGATATCTAATGGGATGTAACTGGCTTTAACTCCACTGGGGAGAAAGACTCTAATAACTCTCAGGAGTTTTGACTCTATTCAACAGAATATACTGAACTAGAAGGGACAGACATTCAGAATTTTCTATGACTTAGATAGAATGATCTAAAAAAAATACTACCTCCCTGAAAAGGGGGACAGGAAAGAGACGGGAGGAGGGAGGGGATTGAATGGGACAAATCTCATTACACTAAGAGGTACAAAAAACCTATGGTAATAGAGGGGAAGAAGGGAGTAGAGGATAAACACCTGAATCTTCTTCTCATCAGACTTGGCTTAAAGTCAACCTACACATACTCAGTTAACTTATAAAACATCCAACCTTTCAAGTGTTAAAAGGGGAAAAGGGATGGGGGGATGGAGAAAGGGAAGGGGAGTGGAGGAAATAAGGGGAAATAACAAAAGGAAGGGAAGGGAACAGGGAAAGGGGAAAGAAAGGGGAGGGTGTGATATCGGAGGGCAAACACACTGAAGGGGGTGGTATTCAAAAACAAAATACTGGGGAATATGGATAAAAGGGGGGAAAGGGGGAAAAATACAAACAGAGGGAAGATAGCACAGAGGGCAATAAAGAATTAGTAATCATAACCTTGAATGTGAATGGGATGAACTCTCCCTTAAAATGTAAGCAAATAGCAGAGTGGATTAAAAACCAGAACCCTACAATATGCTGCTTACAAGAAACTCATTTGAAGCAGAGAGATACATATAGAGTAAAGGTAAAAGGTTGGAGCAAAATATATTTTGCTTCAGCTGAAGTTAACAAAAAGCAGGGGTAGCAATCCTTATCTCAGACAAAGCAGCAGCAAAAATAGATAGCATTAAAAGAGATAAGGAAGGAAACTTTATCCTCCTAAAAGGTACCATAGACAATAAAGTCATTTCAATATTGAATATATATGCACCCAGTGGGACAGCACCCAAATTCTTAGAGGAGAAGCTGAAAAAATTACAGGAAGACATAGACAGCAAAACTCTACTAGTAGGAGACCTCAACCTCCCGCTATCAGATCTAGATAAATCAAATCATAAAACAAACAAGAAAGAAATTAGGGAGGTAAATAGATTGTTAGAAAAATTAGATATGGTACACTTATAGAGGAAACTGAATGGGAATAGAAAGGAATATACCTTTTTCTCTGCAGTACATGGAACTTATACAAAAATTGACCATGTACTAGGACATAAAAACCTAATGATCAACTGCAAAAAGGCAGAAATAGTGAATACATCTTTCTCAGATCACAATGCAATAAAAGTCATATGCAATACTGGGCCAAGGAGATATAGACCCAGAGCAAACTGGAAACTGAATAACCTCATCTTAAAAAATGAGTGGACCAAAAAACAAATTATAGGATGAATTAACCATTTTATCCTAGATAATGATAATAATGAAACAACATACCAAAACCTACGGGATTCATTCAAAGCAACTCTCAGGGATATATTATAGCTCTAAATGCTTATATGAATAAATTGGAGAAAGAGGAAATCAATGAACTAAACACGCAACTAAAAAAATTAGAGAAAGAACAAATCAAAAATCCCCAATCAAATACCAAATTAGAAATTTTAAAAATTAAAGGAGAAATTAATAAAATTGAAAGCAAAAAAACTATTGAATTAATAAATAAAACTAAAAGTTGGTATTATGAAAAAAACAATAAAATTGATAAACCTCTGGTCAATTTGATTAAAAAAAAGAAAGAAGAAAACCAAATTGCTAGTATTATAAATGAAAAAGGTGAACTCACCACCAATGAGCAGGAAATTAAAGTAATAATTCAAAATTATTTTGCCCAACTTTATGCCAATAAATTTCATAATCTAAGTGAAATGGATGAATATTTACAAAAATATAAGTCGCCCAGGTTAAATGAAGAAGAGATTAAATACCCAAACAACCCTATCTCAGAAAAAGAAATTCAACAAGCCATTATTGAACTCCCTAAAAAAAAATCTCCAGGGCCTGATGGATTCACAAGTGAATTCTACCAAACATTTAAGGAACAATTGGTTCCAATCCTATATAAACTCTTTGGAAAAATAGGGAAAGATGGAACTCTGCCTAACTCTGTCTATGAAACCAATATGGTGCTGTTACCTAAACCAGGAAGAGTTAAAACAGAGAAAGAAAATAATTATAGACCTATTTCCCTGATGAATATAGATGCAAAAATCCTAAATAAAATTTTAGCAAAACAACTACAACAAGTCATCACTAGGATAATACATTATGATCAAATAGGATTTATTCCAGAAATGCAGGGTTGGTTCAATATAAGGAAAACTGTTAGTATACTCAATTATATCAATAACAAACCTATCAGAAACCATATGATCATATCAATAGATGCTGAAAAACCTTTTGACAAAATACAGCATCCATTCCTATTAAAAACACTAGAGAGTGTAGAAATAAATGGACTGTTCCTTAAAATAATTTGCAGTATCTATCTGAAACCATCAACAAGCATTATACTCAATGGGGAGAGGCTAGAGGCATTCCCAATAAGATCAGGGGTGAAACAAGTGTTCCCATTATCACCACTACTATTCAATATTGTATTAGAAATGTTAGCACCAGCAATTAGAGAAGAAAAAGAAATTAAAGGAATTAGAATTGGGAAGGAAGAGACAAAACTCTCACTATTTGCAGATGACACAATGGTCTACCTAGAGAATCCCAAGAAATCATCTAAAAAAACTACTGGAAACAATTAGCAATTTTAGCAAAGTTGCAGGTTATAAAATAAACCCCCATAAATCCTCAACTTTCCTATATATGTCTAGCAAGAAACAGCAGGAAGAGCTAGAAAGAGAAATCCCATTCAAAGTAACCTCAGACAGTGTAAAATACTTGGGAGTCTATTTGCCAAGACAGACTCAGAATCTTTTTGAAAACAATTATAAACCACTTCTCACACAAATTAAATCAGATTTAAATAACTGGGCAAATATCAACAGCTCATGGCTAGGGAGAGCTAATATAATAAAAATGACAATTCTACCAAAACTAAACTATCTGTTTAGTGCCCTACCAATCAAAATTCCAAATAATTACTTTAATGAGTTAGAAAAAATTGTAAGTAAATTCATATGGAGAAATAAAAAGTCAAGAATTGCCAGGAGCTTAATGAAAAAAATGCAAATGAAGGTGGCTTAGCCCTACCTGATCTAAAATTATATTATAAAGCATCAGTCATCAAAACTGGTATTGGCTAAGAAATAGAGTGGTGGACCAGTGGAATAGACTAGGTGTAAAGGCAGGAGAGGATTATAGTAATCTGCTGTTTGATAAACCCAAAGAGTCTGGCCACTGGGATAAAAACTCCCTCTTTGATAAAAACTGCTGGGATAATTGGAAGTTAGTATGGAACAAACTTAGATTAGACCAACACCTCACACCCTTTACTAAGATAAGATCCAAATGGTTACAGGACATAGACATAAAAAACAATACTATAAGCAAATTAGAAGATCAAGGACTAGTTTACCTGTCAGATCTATGGAAAGGGGAACAGTTTATGACTAAGGAAGAGTTGGAGAACATCACTAAAAACCAATTAGATGATTTATATTATATTAAATTAAAAAGCTTTTGCACAGATAAAACCAATGTGATCAAGATCAAAAGAAAAGTAGTAAATTGGGAAACAATCTTTACAACTAATGATTCTGACAAAGGACTCATTTCTAAAATATACAGAGGACTGAGTCATATTTTTAAAACAAAAAGCCATTCCCCAATTGACAAATGGTCAAAGGATATGCAAAGGCAATTTACAGATGAGGAGATCAAAGCAATCCATAGACATATGAAAAAATGCTCTAAATCATTAATTATTAGAGAAATGCAAATTAAAGCTTCGCTGAGGTACCACCTCACACCTCTCAGATTGGCCAGTATGACCAGGAAGAATAATGATCATTATTGGAAGGGATTTGGGAAATCTGGGACACTATTACACTGTTGGTGGAGCTGTGAACTCATCCAACCCTTCTGGAGAGCTATTTGGAACTATGCCCAAAGGGCAACAAAAAAGGGCATACCCTTTGACCCAGCAATACCACTACTGGGTCTGTACCCTGAAGAGATGAGGAAAAAGGGTAAAAACATTACTTGTACAAAAATATTTATAGCAGCCCTGTTTGTGGTGGCAAAGAATTGGAAATCCAGCAAATGTCCTTTAATTGGGGAATGGTTTAGCAAACTGTGGTATATGTATGTCATGGAACAGTATTGTTCTATTAGAAAGCAGGAGGGACGGGATTTCAGGGAAACCTGGAGGGATTTGCATGAACTGATGTTGAGTGAGATGAGCAGAACCAGAAAAACACTGTGTACCCTAACAGCAACATGGGAGTGATGTTCAACCTTGAAAGACTTGCTCATTCCATCAACGCAACAATTGGGAACAATTTTTGGCTGTCTGCAAAGGAGAGTACCATCTGTATCAAGATAAGGAGCTGTGGAGTTTGAGCAAAGTACAAGGACTATTCCCTTTAATTTGGAAAAAAAACCCCAGATGTCTTATTGTCTGATCTGGTTACCTCTGAGAATTCTGTTCTCTTTAATGATATGATTTCTCTCTCATCACACCCAATTTGAATCAAGGTACAACATGGAAACAAAGTAAAGACTGAGGGAGTGCTATCTGTGGGGTGGGGGTGGGGGGAGGGAAGCAAGATTGGGGGAAAATTGTAAAACTCAAATAATATCTTTAATTAAAAAAACACTTTGCAAATCTTAAAAGCATTATCTAAATGTTATCTATTATTATAATCATTTGACATGAAGCCATCACCACACAATGTCATTCATCAAATACATACTATTTTCTTTCAAACTTTGAAATTACAGTATAAGTGAAGTACTTGTATTTTGCCATTTTCAATTATCTCCATCTAAGTCTTACATTCTCCAGTACTACAGATTTGCATTTGGAGAAAATGTTTAACATACTTTGCAAAACTTCTATACACAAACAAGGGCTTCTTTCAAAGCAGTATCTTTGAGAAAATGCACTTTTGTTTAAAAAACGAACTGCTACTCAAAACATGCTCAGACTCATTTTGGGGAATGGCCATAAGAGAGGATATATGAGTAACGCCCATCATTCAAATTTAGTACATTATCTTGTCACATATATAAACCCTGTTTATTAGAGATTCTTTATGTAAACCAAGAGAATGTGATTTATTTATTGGTCGTTTAACACATTATTAATGGGGTGAAGGGCAAACAGACTCATCAGTTATGTTGAAAAGTTTATATTCACAAGGGAAAAAAGGTATTATTTATTTATTTTTTTGCCAGGCATATCTGGCAGTTTTCCATCCTCTTATCTTCAATAATAATGAGCCAGCGTGGGAGGATTATGATTCCAGGTATCTCTTATGGGAACAAAAGCTTTCTTTGGTCCCTTCTCTCCCTCCTGCTTTATTAAAAAGAAAAAATCCTTCCTTCAGGAGTTGGTGTGGGGTAACATTTGCAATGTCCCCAGCTATGACTTTAGTTTGGAATACAAATTGAGAGTGGAGACAGAAAGAGTCATTAGCGACCAGTCACCAGTCTCCTATGCTGCCAATACTTGATTGAGATTTCCCTTCTCTGCCACTGGAGGAGACGTGATGGCTCTTGAGTCATAAAGGCAGAAATTTATAGAGTGGGAAGGGCCTTTATGGAGCATGAAGTGCATGCCCTTATTTTATAGAGAGGGAAATCTGAGGCCTAGGGAAGTAAAGGGCCTTATGTGTTTGTAATGTCATCCCTTTGCCCACTTCATTCCCTTGGCACCAACATCAGCTATCTTTGAAATGGCCCATGTTAATGAACCTAACCTTTTCTGTTCTGAATAAAATGGAGCTTTAATGGAGCTGCATAACTCAGCTGATCTGGCAAATGGAGAAAGTTAGGAAAGCTCAACCCATCATAGCCATGATTCTGATGGTCTTGAGTTGATTCTACACATAATGAGATACCATGAATAATAGCATGCATGAATTGTAAATAACCATTTTCAACAGAGGAAGGGGTTCAACAGAGGAAGGGATATTCATCTATATTTTCCATGTTATAATGGTGTACATAGAAGGAAGCAAACTATTCAATGGTGTTTTTTCCCTCTGATTACCTTCTATGTACACTATGTACAATTTTTTACCCATTGTCTCTTCTCCATTAGAGTGTAAGCTTCTTGAGAACAGTAACCTTTAATAAAATGTCTTATCAAGGATATATTTGCCAATGATCTTGTGACAGAGCCCTTCTATGTCTCTGGATAAAGAATATAGGCAGCAATCGGGGAATGTAAACAGATACACTGGGAAACCTACTCAGGACGAACAGACTCTTGTAATTATTATTTTTTTTTTTTTAGTTTTCTTTTTGCAAGGCAATGGGGTTAAGTGGCTTGCTCAAGGCCACAGAGCTAGGTAATTATTAAGTGTCTGAGACCGGATTTGAACCCAGGTACTCCTGACTCCAAGGCCAGTGCTTTGTAATCATTCTTTCATTCTTTCCCACCTTACAAAGACAAAAACAAAATCATGATGACAGAGAATGTGGAGAAGGGTAGAGAGAGATGGAAAGAGATGCAGGCAGCAAGATAGATAGATAGATAGATAGATAGATAGATAGATAGATAGATAGAGACAAACAGAGACAGAGACAGAGAGACAGAGAAACAGAGACAGAGAGAGAGACAGAGAGAGATGCAGATAGAGAGACAGAGGTAGTGTGGGAGAGAGTGAGAGAGACAGAGACAAAAGGAGAGGCAGAGAGAGATAGAGAGAGAAAGGCAGAGAGACGGATAGAAACAGGAGAGGCAGAGACAGGAGAGGCAGAGAGAGACAGAGAGAGAATGGGAGAGAGAAGGAAGGAGAAAGGAGAAAAGGAAAGAAAAAGAAACAAAAAGGGAGAGATAGGCAGAGCTAAAGACAGTGAGAGAAAGAGACATAGAGAGGTATCCATTGTCAGGGCTATTGTCAAAAATATTATTTCTCTATGTTTATTGTTTAATTGCTCTATCTTATTAGTTGGGCTAACATACTATTGCTTTTATGGTTTGTAATATTAGTATAGTCTGACTTGACTTTAAATTTGTCCTGATTGTCCAGTTTGGATTGTAACATGCTTTTTTTTTATTAAAGATATTATTTGAGTTTTACAATTTCCCCCTCCAATCTTACTTCCCTCCCCCACGGAAAGCAATCTGTCAGTCTTTACTTTGTGTAACACCCTTCTTTAGCCTCAAAACTTGATACAATATCTGGCACATATTAAGGATTTAATAAAAGCTTGTTAACTGTTAAGGACAATGATTAAAAACCAAACCAACCAAAGCAGAAAACTACTATGAAATTTCAGTTATTCAGGATGGTCTATGAATGAATTATTTTAAATTGTTTTGCTAACTGAGAGCATTATATTTTTGTCTCAATGTCTATCATGATGATTGACACATCAAAAATATTTAATGTTTGTTGATTAATTTTCTCAAAAATTTCCTTTTCTACTAAGTGCATTCTAATGATCAAAGCTGGATATTATTTTTTTCAAACATCAGGAAAAATTTCAGTTTGGTCAAACTTGCCTTTTCACCATTATTTCCCTTGGATTCTATTTTTTTTTGTCAGAATCCTGAATCTCTATGCTTATTGGAAGTCCACCACACCTATCTTTTCGCATTCTCTGGTCCAATACTTCCCTTTTGTCTAAAGTTTACTTTTCTACCCTTTGTATTCCATGAAACCTTTTGTCACTTCTTTAGCCTATCCTGAACTCCTATGTCATGACCCTGACTGGCAGGGTGGTACTACCTTGGATACATTTCTTTCTTAGAGAACTCAGAAGGTTTTCCAGGGATAGATTTGTTATTGATTTGTGGCACAATCCTTCTGCAGTCTCTTAACCAAAGCCATCAAGGCAGCAACAAGGGAATGCAAGCAGATCCACAGGAAAAATACCCAGGGAGAAAAGACTGTTCTCTTAACATCCCAAGACAAAGACAACTTCATAATGACAAAGAGGATAGGGAGGGGGAGAGGGAGAGAAGGAGGAAGAGAGGGAGGAAGGAGGGAAGAAAGAAGAAAAGGAAAGAGAAAGAAAAAGGGGGAGAGAGAGAGAGAGAGAGAGAGAGAGAGAGAGAGAGAGAGAGAGAGAGAGAGAGAGAGAGAGACACGGAGAGAGAGAAGAGACAGCCACCTAGCCACCCCCATCCTATTGCTTTTATTGTTTGTAATATTCATTTGTTCCTTAAAACAGTCCAACTTGTTTTTTAAAAAACAAACAAACAAGCAAAGAAACCCTGTTTGCTCAACTTTGATGACAAATCACCTGAGGGCAAGCTTCCTTTCCCATATATATATATATATACATATATATGTATATATATATATACATATATATGTATATATATATATATATGTATCTGTTCCCTACAAAATGGGAATAATAATAATTATTCTTCCACTTCACAGTTATATTGTGAGAAAAAAACGTTTATCAACAACAAAGAGGGGCGGCTAGGTGGTGCAGTGGATAGAGCACTGGCCCTGGAGTCAGGAGTACCTGAGTTCAAATCTGGTCTCAGACACTTAATAATTACCTTGTGACCTTGGGCAAGCCACTTAACCCCATTGCCTTGCAAAAACCTAAAAAAAAAAAGAACAACAAATGGATATGATGCTAGACTACTATTATTTACTTTTACCAAAGGTAGATTGAGTAATATGCATTACAATAAGACAAAACTAAATTAGAAACAAGGAATATATTTCTTAAATCACATCAACAGAGATTTTAGAAATTTCTTCTCTGTAGATATATGAGGAAAAGTACCTAGCATAGAATTTTGCATATGGTAAGTGCTCAATATATATTTGTTGGACAAATAAAGACAGTTATGACTTACTATTAGGAAGATAAATGTTATAATGGAAAGGACAGAAAGTAGAGTCAGAGGACCTGGGTTTAAAATTTATTGGAGTCTATTGAAATCTATTGCTCCTCACTACCTGGATGAGCTCCAGTGAGTCACTTAACTCTCCAGGACTCAGTTTCTTTATCTTTAAATTAAGGGTGTGACTAGGTAAATGCTAAGGTCCTGGGGCAGCTAGGTGGCACAGTGGATAGAGCACCAGCCCTGGAGTCAGGAGTACCTGAGTTCAAATCTGGTCTCAGACACTTAATAATTACCTAGCTGTGTGGCCTTGGGCAAGCCACTTAACCCCGTTTGCCTTGCAAAAAACCTAAAAAAATAAAAATAAAAAAAATGCTAAGGTCCTTCTCAAAAAGTTTATTTTCTACAGTTTTTTTTTTATTAATTCTCAATAGTAAGGGTTCTTAACATTGTTTTCATTGAGACATGGACTCTTATGGCAACTTATGAGTTCTTTCTCAGAGCAATATTTTGGTTTTTTTTTAAATAATTGGAGAAAGTATTAAATTTCAGTTAGAGATTAGGAAAAGTAAAACTGTGATTATTTTTCCCCACTCCAAGTTTATAATCAATTTGAAATCTAAAGATTAGAAGGGTAACTCTGCTTAAGAACACCTGCTGTAGAGTATACTTGCAGTGGCTATTCTAAATTTTTTGTACTCTTCCCAAAGTCTCTAACATTACTCATTCCCAACCCCTTAGTTTTGCCTATTGCTTTTGCCTTTAGCTTACTGAGATAGATAGAAAGATAAATAGACAAATAGAGGATTGATAGACAGCTTATAGATAATAGATAGATAATGATGCTTGTCCTTTATTCTCAAAGAAGGCTATGACATCAAGGGTGGTAACGCCATGACACGCACAAGAATTGAATCTGAGTGAGGGAATACTGTGCTAAGTTACCAGTCCCATTTTCTCCTTCAGAGTCATCTGGGTTCAGTTGTCAGAAAGGAATTAGGACTACTTAATCAAGATTAAGTGATTTACCCAATGTCACTCTGATAGCAAATGTCAGAGGTCAGATTCAAACTCCTGTCCTCCTGATTCCAAGGTGCTCTATCCACTGTACTACCTAGCTGCTCGGTAAATAAATAGCTAGACAGGTGATAGAAAAAAATAGATAATTGATGATAATTACATAATAGATGATAGAATTTGGACAGAATAGATAGATTAGATAGCTAAGAGATAGATAGCTGATGAAGTACTTACTAAATATTTATGTCATACGTTATGCTTAGCACTAGGGAAACCAATACAAGCCAAAAACACAGTTCCTGCCTTCAAGAGCTTACATTCTAATAGGAAAGAAAACATAGCGGGATTTAGAAATGGGGGGGGTGAAATAAAATGTGGAAGCTTGGTTTGGATTATTAGTGTTCATTGTCCCAAAGGTGGAGCACAAGATTCAGGTGCTTTGAGGTGAGGGGAATATTGGATAGAGTGGAGGCAAAATAGTATAGAAACAGCCAGTTGTCTGTGACTTCCCACATCTTTTAAGGAGTGGAAGGAGTGAAATTTCTAGTCTCAACAAAGCCCTTTTCTGCCTCACTCAGGTATCATCTTCACCCATCCCTTCCTAAGTGTAAGAGGCTGGGAGGGAGAAAGACAAAGGATTCAGGGCCTTGTCTCTTATTCCTGTTAGCTAAATATGTGGCAGCTGCTCCTCTGTTGCAGGACAAAAGACAGCAATGATATGACTAAAGAACTGCTTTGGTAATAATTGAGAGATGCAAGGAAAAAATAATAACAGCAGCAGTCTTGCTACGCAGATAATGATAATCATCTTAGAGGTAGGAAAACTTCCTCTCAGAGGCTCATGTCAAACCTGCAAAGAGAAACAATAGAACCAATTCTTTGTCTTTTGGTAAATACAAAATAATTCAATATGAGAATCAAAAGCAGAGACCAGTCTGAGCAATGCTGAAATCTTGATTAGCAGACAAGTTTAATGGATATTTTTGACCTTTTTTGAGGGGGAAAGATGGTGCTGTTAGAATCATAATTATTGAATCTAGTTGTTAGAAGGTAACTTAACCCATTCCTTACTTAATGTGCAAATTTCTTTTTTACCCAGCTAGCAATCTCTGTCTGAACACTTCCAATGATGATGAATTTGCCACCACTGGAGATGGCCTAATTTATTTTTACGTAATTTCAAAGTTTTCCCTTCTACTGATCAAAATTCAACATCTTACTTGGTATTATATTGCTGTAATCTTTAAAAAGTATTAAAATTTGTTGATAATATTTTGTCATCTTTATTTCCAAACATATCTCTCCTCTCCACAGTAAGTAGCAAATATTTTTTTTAAAAAAGGAGCAAAACTATTCAATGCCAACCTCTGCAAAAAAGGGAAGGAGGTATATTTTTCATCACTTCAAGAACCAATTTGGGTATTATAATTATACAGTCTTATTTGTATTATCTTATTTTTAGTTGTTTATGCTGAGAATGTGAACAACAGAATGTTACAATTCCTAGAGGCTAGGAATTTAATAAATGATGTGACCCTCATGCATAATGACATATAAAAGCATAGATTTCTTATAGATCAGTGGTTTTTTTACCTTTTTTGTGCCATGGACCCTTTTGGCTCATAGGGATAAAACCTATGGAGACTTTCTCAGATTAACATTTTTTAAATGCATAAAATGAAATTTGCAGGATTACAAAGAAAAACAATTATATTAAGATGCAATTTTTAAACTATAAAGAAAAACAAACTCGCAGACACTACATTTAAATACCTTTGTTCTAGATGAAAAGACAGTTTGCTGTAATGGATTTAAGTTTGACACATATTGTCCATGTAATACTGGACTAGTTGATAAACCTTTCAGCACTCTACATTTTTCTAAGATTAGAAGATGCCACCATGCATTGATAAAAGGTACCATGAAATAATGACAATGAAACACAGGTCCAATCCACTTTCCTTCTTTTTAAAGAGGACTGTTTCTGCTCATTCATATAACATTTTCTCATCAGCATCGTTCAACTTTCAAAGAATTCATTATATCAATATTCCCCATATGAAAGAAGAGAGGAGAATTCCATCTGACATGGAACTATTAACTGAATGAAAAGGCTTGTTATTCCCTCTAGCTCCACCTGGAGACAAGGACAAAGGTAGTCATCAACAAGTATTATTTTTTAAAACCATGGGCCAAGAGCTTTGCTAAAGGTGAGAATATTAGTTTGGATCTGTAATAGATTTTTGAGTATCTGTTCATAGTATCTGGGTGATGAGTATACACAATGTCATGTTTGAGATCTATCCTTTAGTGAGTACTGCCTTTCACATGGAAACAGCACAGTACACACTTAAAAGACCTCAACCTCACTTAGGGAGATTGTTAAAGATACATTCTCCAAAATCACTCTTCCAAGATTAAAAGTAAGAGATGACTGTCTTTGCCTTCCAGAATTTTTTTTGCTCAGGTTTACTCAGGGCCACATCTCCAGGACCCAATTGTGACAAAAAGCATTGAGGACCCATTGATGGAGACAGTGCAAGCTAATTGTTCTTTATTTTCCTTCTGAGCATTGTCTCTGCTACCCTTTTTCCATCTCTGCTCTGGCTTCTTGGAATTTTAACTGCTAAAGAGTTTTGGTGAAGTCTCATTTCCTACTTCTTTGTTCTTTTGTTTAAAGGCTTTTCCCCATTTTTGTTGTTATAGTCTTGTTTATGGCATATTCTCTTGACTTATGGTCTTGAAGGACTTTATATATTATACAGAGTAGAACTCTTTCAGCAATGTTAGCAATATTGCTAAAGAAAGATTATGGGTACATTTCATCTAAGTTATGTACACACTTTTATAGAAGCAGGAAACAAGGGATTTTGGAAGCCAAGTGTTTTAGTTTTGAAGTTGGAACTAACACAGCAAAATCTTCTTGAATTGCAGGGCAAGGTGAAGTATTTAAATATACATGGATTGATAGCAATTATAAATGGAATTTCTTGATTAGGGGTGCTGCCCTATATTTATAGATGAGCTATTAAAATATTTCATCACTCAAAGTCAGTCACCTTTGGAATGTTCATTAACCACCCCAATACAAAGGCAGCAGTAAGAAAAACAAAAAAAACCCCAAAACAAATAAAAACTTACTCACCTGATCTAGGCAGGATGGTCTGTGGCAACTCTGCCTGATTTCTTGAAGGTCAAAAGCAAGAGGTGGGTTGTTGGGAGAAGATGGGTCAGTTATGGGAAGGGATATCATTCGACATTCCTAGTAAACAAAGACCAAATGCAGGAGAACTCTTCTGAATCTTAGGGGAACAAATTCAAACTTCAACACTGTTGGGATCCAGGGAATAGAAGGAAAAAATGTGATCTAATATTATTCAAAAGTTCAAGAAACTCTTTAAAAAGAGTCCATGTAAAATTTGACTTGCTCAGGATAGGGAGCTTGTTCCTATCCTTTAGATTCCTGATGTGTAGTGCTTACCTCACCCCATTGAACTTCAGATGTGAACAACTCCTGACCACCTCTAATATTTCTCTGCACGTATTACAGCTTTGTCTCAGAGAGGAGGCTATTTTCTTAGCTCAGCAATGAAGGGCTGGAACTTTCTCTTTTCCTTTTTCTTTTCCATCAAGAAGCTCGCATTTTATTTTTATTATTTTTTAAATTAATATTTTATTTGTTTTCCAATTATATACAATAGAAGTTTCTGTGTATCATTTTTCTGTAAGGTCTTGAATTTTACAATTTTTCCTCCACCCTTCCTTCCCTCCCCCATCCCCTTCCAGAAGGTAGTCTGATAATCTTTACATTGTGACCACGCTATACATTGATTGAAATTGAATGTGTTGGGAGAAAAATCATATCCATGAGGAGGAAATAAAATATTAGAGATAGCAAAATTATGTGGTACATAAGACAATTTTTTAATAAAAAAATTGAAGGCTTTTGAAAGACTTTGGTCTTTGTTTAAACTTCATAGTTCTTTCTCTGGATACAGATGGTATTTTCCATCACAAGTGCTCTAAAATTGTCCCTGATTATTGCATTGATGGAATGAGCAAGTCCAATAAGATTGATCATCACCCCCATGTTGCTGTTAGGGTGTACAATGTTCTTCTGGTTCTGTTCATCTCACTCATCATCAACTCATGCAAGTTTTTCCAGGCTTCTCTGAAATCCCATCCCTCTTGGTTTCTAATAGAACAATAGTGTTCCGTAACATACATATACTACAATTTGTTCAGCCATTCCCCAATTGGTGGTCCAATTGATGATCTAATTCTTTGCTACCACAAACAGGGCTGCTATGAATATTTTTGTACAAGTGATGTTTTTACCCTTTTGCATGATCTCTTCAGGGTATGCACGTTTTTATTGCCTTTTGGGCATAATTCCAGATTGCTTTCCAGAAAGGCTGGATAAGTTTGAAGCTCCACCAACTATGTATTAGTTTCCCAGATTTCCCACATCCCTTCCAACATTAAACATTATTCCTACTGATCATATTGGCCAATCTGACAGGTGTGAGATGGTACCTCAGAGCTGCTTTAATTTAAATTTTTCTAATCAATAAAGATTTAGAGCAATTTTTTTGTATGACTATGGATAGCTTTGATTTCCTTATCTATAAATTGCCTTTGCATACCCTTTGACAATTTGTCAATCGGTAAATGGCTTGGGTTTTTTTTTTTATAAATTTGACTCAGTTCTCTCTATATTTTATAAATGAGTCCTTTGTCAGAAATATTAGTTGTAAAAATTGCTTCCCAATTTACAACATTTCTTTTGATTTTGGTTACAGTGGTTTTATTTGTGCAAAAGCCTTTTAATTTAATGCAATAAAAAATGCCTTATTTGTTTTTTAATCTTCTCTGTCTTTTACTTGGTCATAAACTGCTTCCCTTTCCATAGATCTGGCAAAATAAACTATTCCTTTATCTCTTAGTTTGCTTATAATATTGTCTATTATGTCTAAATCCTGTACCAATTTTGATCTCATCTTGGTATAGGGTTGAGATGTTGGTCTAATCCAAGTTTCTGCCATACTAACTTCCAATTTTCCCAACAGTTTAATTGAAGAGAGAGTTCTTATCCCAGAAGCTGGATTCTTTAGGCTTATCAAACAGCAGATTATTATAATCATTTCCTGCTATCTTTTTTTTGCACCTAATCTATTCCACTGATCCACCACTCTACTTCTAATCCAATACCAGACAGTTTTGATGACTGTTGCTTTATAGTATAATTTTAAATCAGGTAAGACTAAGCCACCTTCTTCTACACTTTTTTCATTAAATCCCTGTTATTCTTGACTTTTTGTTTCTTCATATGAATTTATTTACAATTTCTTCTAGCTCATTAAAGTAATTTTTTTTGAAGTTTGATAAGTAAGGCAATAAATAAGTAGATTAATTTAGAATTCTCATTTTTATTATATTAGCTTCGCTTATCCATGAACAATTGATATTTTCCCAGTTATTTAAATCTGATTTTATTTGTGTGAAGAGTGTTTTATAGTTGTTTTCATAGTTTCTTAGTCTGCCTTGGCAGGTAGACTCCCAAGTATTTTGTATTGTCTAAAGTTACTCTAAATGGAGTTTCTCTTTCTAGCTCTTGGGCTCCATCTTGCTATTAATATATAGAAGTACTGAGGATTTATGAAGGTTTATTTTATATCCTACAGTTTTGCTAAGTTGCTAATTGTTTCTAGTAGTTTTTTAAGATGACTTTTTGGGATTCTCTAGGTATATCATCATGTCATCTGCAAAGAGTGAGAGTTTTGACTTTTCCTTCCCAATTCTAATTTCTTCAATTTCTTTTTCTTCTCTTATTGCTGAAGCTAACATTTCTAATACAATATTGAATAGTAGTGGTGATAACATACATCCTTGTTTCACCACTGATCTTAATGGGAATGCCTCTAGCTTATCCCCATTGCATATAATGCTTGTGGATGGTTTCAGATAGATACTGCTAATCATTCTAGGGAACAATCCATTTATTCCTACATTCTCTAGTGTTTTTAGTAGGAATGAATGTTGTATTTTTTCCTAAGGCTGTTTTAGCATCCATTGAGATAATCATATGATTTGTTAGGTTTGCTATTGTTATCGTTAATTATACTAACAATTTTCCTAATATTGAACCAATCTTGCATTCCTGGGATAAATCCTACTTGGTCATAATGTATCATCCTAGTGATAACTTGTTGTAATCATTTTATTAAGATTTTATTTAAGATTTTTATATCCATATTCATTAGGGAAAATGGTCTATAATTTTCTTTCTCTGTTTTGACTCTTCCTGGTTTAGGTATCAGCACCAAAATGTTGTCATAGAAGGAGTTGGGCAGAGTTCTGTCTTCACCTATTTTTCCAAAGAATTTCTATAGAATTGGAACCAATTTTTCCTTAAATGCTTGATAGAATTCACATTTGAATTCATCTGTCCCTGGAGAATTTTTTCTTAGATAGTTCAATGATAGCTTGTTGAATTTCTTTTTCTGAGGTAGGGTTATTTAAGTATTTAATTTCCTCTTCATTTGACCTGGGCAACTTATATTTTGGTAAGTATTCATCCATTTCACTTAGATTATCAAATTTGCCCAAATACAGTTGGGCAAAATAATTCCAAATTATTGCTTTAATTTCCTCCTCATTGGTGGTGAGTTCACCTTTTTCATTTATGATAATATAAATTTGGTTTTTTCTTTCTTTTGTTTTAAATCAACTTAACCAAAGGTTTATCAATTTTATTGTTTTTTTTTCATAAAACAACTCAGTTTTATTAATTAGTTCAATAGTTTTCTTGTTTTCAATTTTATTAATTTCTCCTTTAATTTTTAGAATTTCTAATTTGGAATTTAATTGGGGGGCTTTGATGTGTAATTTCTCTAATTTTTTAGTTGCATACTTAGTTCATTGATTTCCTCTTTCTCTATTTTATTCATATAAACAGTTAAAGATATTATATATCCCCTAATAACTGCCTTTACTATATCCCATAAGTTTTGATATGTTGTCTCATTGTCATTATCAAGGATGAAATCATTAATTTTCTCTCTATAATTTGTTGTTTGATCCACTCATTTTTTAAAATGAGGTCATTTAGTTTTCAATTAGTTTTAGGTCCCTCTCTCCATGGCCAGGCATGTGATTTTTATTGCATTATGATCTGAGAAGGATGTATTCACTATTTTTGCCTTTCTGCATTTGATTATAAAGTTTTTAATGCCCTAGTACATGGTTAATTTTTGTGTAAGTGCCATGCACTGCAGAAAAAAAGTATATTTCTATCCCTATTCAATCTTTTCCAAAGGTCTATCATGTCTAGGTTTTCTTACATTCTATTTACCTCCTTAATTTCCTTCTTGTTTATTTTATAGATTTATGTAAATCTGAGAGAAGAGGTTGAGATCTCCCACCAGGAGAGTTTTGCTGTTTATGTCTTCCTGTTACTCCTTCAACTTCTCCTCTAAGAATTTGGATGCTATACCATTTGGTGCATACATATTTAGTATTGAAATTACTTTATTGTCTATGGTACCTTTTAAGATGATATGAATTCCTTCCTTATCTCTTTTAATGAAATCTATTTTAGCAGGTGTTTTGTCTGAGATAAAGATTCCTACCCTTGCCTTTTTCACTTCAACTGAAGCAAAATATACTCTACTCCAACCTTTTACCTTTACTCTATATGTATCTCTCTGCTTCTATTGAGTTCATGTAAGCAGCATATTGTAGAATTCTGGTTTTTAATCCAGTCTGCTATTTGCTTACATTTTATGGAAGAGTTCATCCCATTCATATTCAAAGATATAATTACCATCTCTTTATTGCCCTCCATGTTATCTTCCCTCTGTTTGTATTCCCCCCTTTTATACTTTATCCATATTCCTCAGTATTTTAATTCTGAATACTAGTTCCTTCAGTGTGTTTGCCCCCTTATATCCACCTCCCTCTCTTATCATTCCCCTTTCCCTTTTCCCCTTCTTACCTTCTCTTCCTTTTGTTAGTACTTCTTTTCTCTCCCCTCCCCCTTTCCCTTGTTAATATTTGAAAGGTTAATAAGTTTCTTAACTGAATGTGTTTATGTTAATCCTTCTTTGAGCCAAATCTGATGCGAGAAAGATTCAGGCAGTTGGCACCTCCAACCCTCTTCCCTCTATTGCAATAAGTCCTTTGTACCTCTTCATGTAATGTGATTTACCCTATCCAATCTCCTTCATCTTCCTGTCTCTTTTCTGTCCTTCCCCTTTTTGTTTTTGTTTTCTTTTTTTGCAAGGCAATGGGATTAAGTGACTTGCCCAAGTCACACTGCTAGGTAATTAAGTGTCTGAGGCTGGATTTGAACTCAGGTCCTCTTGACTCCAGGGCCAGTGATCTATCCACTGTACCACATAGCTCCCCCTGTCCTCCCCCTTTTAAGGAGATATTGTTTTTAAATCATTCTGAGTCACAGACAAGTCATGAGTGTCTATTACTTCTGGCTAAGTATATTCTCTCTAATAGAGTTACAATAATCAAGATTCATGAGACTCTTTTTCCCAGATGAAGACATAGCCAATTTCATCTTATTGGAAGGCATTTTTTTAAATTTTTTAACCTTGTTAGGTGTCTCTTTACTCTCCTGTTTGAAGTCTGAATTTTCTATATAGCTCTGTTTTTTTCATCAGGAAAAGTTGGAAGTCTCTTATTTCATTAAATATCCATCTTTTCCCCTGGAAGAGAAGCCTCAGTTTTGCAGAATAGTGAATTCTTGGCTGTGTTCCATGCTCCCTTGCTCTTTGGAACATCATATTCCAGCCCTTCAATTCCTTAATGTTGATGCAACCAGGTCTTGTGTAATCTTTACTGTACATCCTTGGTATCTAAATTGTTTCTTTCTGGCTGCTTGAAGAATTTTCTCTTTTATCTGATAGTTCTGTAATTTGGCCACAATATTCCTTGGTATTTTCATTTTGGGATCCCTTTCTGGAGGGGATCGATGTATTCTTTTAATAACTATTTTACCCTCTGGTTCCATGATATCAGGGCATTTTCCTTCAAAAAGATCTTGCAATATTGAGTTCAGGCTTTTTTTTAATCCTCAATGTGTTCAGGAAGCTCAGTTATTCTTAATTTGTCTCTCTTGGATATATTCTCTATGTCAGTAGTTTTGCTGATGCGGTATTTCATATTTTCTTCTATTTTTTGATTTTTTGGTTTTGTTTAACAGAAACTTGGTGTCTCATGAAGTTATTAGTTTCCACAGATTCCATTCTTTTTTTTTAGAAAAGAATTTTTTTCATTTACCTTTTTCAACTACTTTTCCAATTGGTCAATTCGATTTTTGAAGGAGTTCTCCATTTTCCCATTTGTGGTTTCAAGAGAATTATATTTTTTAGGTTTTTGCAAGGCAAATGGGGTTAAGTGGCTTGCCCAAGGCCACACAGCTAGGTAATTATTAAGTGTCTGAGGTTGGATTGGAACTCAGGTACTCCTGACTCCAAGGCAGGTGCTTTATCCACTATGCTACCTAGCCAACCCCAAGAGAATTATTTTCTTGTTGTGAGATGTTAATTTTCTCTTGTAAGGTGTTAATTTTCTCTTGGGTTTCTTTTCCAAGTTTTTCCAATTGGTTTTTAAACTTCTTCTTAATCTCTTGTAAGAAGTCTTTCTGGGCTGGAGTTCTCCTCAGAAGTTCTAGCTCTCTCTGAGGTAAGGTCTTTTACCTTGGGGTAGTTTTCAATGGACCCTGTATGCTGGCCTTTCTTCATTTTCCTAGGATCTTGTGTTGGGGGAGGGGCTGATTCACAGACCTTTGCTTTTGAAAACCCTAGAGGCTTTGCTGACTGGGTTTAGTAACTCCAAGTGGGCTGGCCACTAGAGAGTCCTAGAGGCTTTCTCTGTGAGTGTCTGTGACCTTGATCTGTTGCCCACTCCCTCAGGCTAAGTAGTTAATCTTATTACTCACTTAGTACTGAGAGAGATCTACTGCCCACACCTGAGCCTGGGGGTGGGAAGGTTGTTACTGTCTTTGTTCTGGGAAGAGTCCCTTTCTCTCACAGGCATGGGATGGGGAGCTCAACTGGAAACATGGGGACTTCCAGACCAGCAGAAGTGACCAGATTGATGTCTACCTGTGCTGGAGCTTTCCTGCCCACTGCACTGGAACTCTCCCTCCAACCTCACTGGATCTCTACTGCCTGATTACAAAGCCAAAAGCTTTCAAAGCTGTTCTGAGGTTAATCTCACCCCACTGTCCCTGCACTGGCTCTCTGCTCTCTGTCCTGGTTCACCTACATTCCCCTGAGACAGACCTTGTTGATAGATGTTCTTCTCCTTTGTTCTTTTCTTGATTTTGTGGATTTGAATTCTGTTAAGAGGTTCATTTCATATTAGTTCTGATGGAAAGCCAGGAGACCTTAGCATAGTGCCTGACTTCTCTCTACCATCTTGACCCAGAAGCTCCTGGAGGTAGGCAGGTGGTATAATGGATAGAGGCTTAGACCTGGAGTCAGAAGACTTCAGTTTAAATATGGCCTCTGATACTTATCAATTGTGTAATAGCAGTCACTCTGTTGGCCTCAATTTCCTCAGCTGTAAAGCATTAGCTTCCTGAGATTGCTTTGAAGATCAAATGAAGTAATAGTTATAAAGCAAATATATGTTATAAAATATAGTTTCTAGTACATAATGGGTGCTTAAATTCTTGTTTCCTTCCTGATTTTTTTTTTAAAGTAAAGGAGACTTAGAAATAATGAGAGCTCTGTATATGTAGTGCTTTGGAATTTACAAAGTACTTTCCCCACATAATCCTCTGAAGTAATAGTTAGTTCAAGTATTAACATCTCTATTTTATGTTTGGGGAAACATGCTCAGTGATGTGAGTTACTTGTTCTAGGTCACCCAGCAAGTGAGCCAGTATTTTAACTGAGATTGGGGACTCTAAATCTTCTGTCCTTTCCTGCTACACTAAGCATCCTCTTTGGAGACTGAGTTCTAGTTTTCTTAGGAGTTTGAAGAGAAAAAAAGAAATGGATCAGACCAATAAATTTCTTCAGTTCATTAACATTGGTTGAACTTAATCAGAATCAATTCAGATTTTCAAAGGAAACCTCATCTAAATCTCTTAGCAGCTAAATTGTTTATCTATCCAAACTTTTAACATTGAATACTGCCTTTTGAGAGTTGAAAGAATTTGCATGATTGATATTTGCAGGAGTAAAATGATTTGGGATGAAAATTGGTATGAAGTCAGAAGTTTTAGAAGCCAAGAATTTGGTCTAGCAACAATAACAGATTTTATCAATCAACCAAAAAGCATTTAAGGGTCTACTATGTGATATGCACTGTCCTGGTACATCCATATACAATAAATAAACAATAAATCAGTTTTCAAATATGTCTGCATGTTCCCATAGATGATAGCGTAGTGGTGGGAAAAATGACATCATAAGCATATGTGAAACTCCATCCCCCAATTGCCAAATCAGCATCAGTCAAATCCAACCCAGCCTCTGCTTCCCTCTATAATTATTCCAGGAACAAATGAAGACAGCTCTTGGGGCTCATCAGGAGATGAGCAGGAGTGAAAGGTAGAGAGAACTGGGGTGAGAAGACATGACTTCAATCCCTGACATGGAGTAGTCTTTGAAAATCAGGGTAGAGATGAATTTACATTTTTTCCTTTTGGAAACTTGTTCCCCATCTCTCATTAAAGAATAGGAATTTTTGATATTTGGTGATTTTTATTAATATCAATTCTTTAATTGATTTAACAGAATAATGTTTCCTCAGAGCCTTTGTTTCTTTCCCTGATTATGAACAATAAATATTTACTGAGTTCTTACAATTAGATCTTACCCCATACTGGAATAGGAAACAGTTTGATTCTTATTAGGTATAATTAACAGAATTAGAGGAAAATGATTGTATGAGTGACAAGTGAGGTGGTGGTAGTGATGGGGTTGGGGGGGGGCAAATAGTGACTTTCAAGTAAAGTGAAAATTGACCTGGGGGAAGTACAAAGTGTTCACAGGGGTAATTGAATTCTGAAGGTTAAGTAGAAGTAGTAAATAGAGGTGAAAGCAATAATTCAAAGGAAATTATCCCCAGTTTCCTGTCAGTATGTAGTAGGGTCAGTAAAACACAAAAGTAGAGAAGGAGTAATGCAAGGTGCTAAACAATGACAGCATCCCATTTATACCCATAGCCTATTAGCTAACCTCCTTCTAATCCAGTCAAATCAATGTTGCTTTGAATCTTGGACAGTGCTAGACTGTTGTGGGGGAACATAAAGGAGATTGAGATGGTCTTTGCCCTCACAGAGTTTACAGTTTCATAGGTGAAATGATCAATCAAAATGATTGTGATATAAAGTATAAGAATGTAAAAATATATTTAAAAGGTACATTGTACTTCAATGGAGGGAGAGATGGATGATTAAAAAAGACTTCCTGGATGACAGTGATGACAGGGAGTTAGCTTTTGAAGGATATGTACAAAATTATTTCACTCATAGCCACCTATCTCTTCATCCTCCATAGGCAGAGAGCAATAATCTAGAGGGTGATACCAATCTTGGACATGAGAAGGAAGTTGTCCAAACTAGATCCAAGTGCATAAACAGAAATTTGAGTTAAGTTGAAAGCCAGGAGTTCCCAAAAATCATGAACTGAGGTACCAACCTGAGACATCAAACCTTTGAAATATGGGACAATATGGTAGCACACATTTCTTTCTTACTCACCTGTGGCCATGTTATCAAGACCTATATAATTGCAACCTCTTTTGCATTATCCACAATGGAATTTCTAAAATCCATAATACCATTGAACTTAGAAATGGAAGAAAACTAAGACCTTATTTCATTGAACTCCCTTATTTGGAAAAGTCTCAAGAGCAGGCAAGGTAGTGATGTAGCTTAAGTCATAGATTTGGAGTTGGAAGGGACTTTAGAGATTATCTAGTTCAAACTCCCTTAGAAACCCAAAAGGTCAATGATAAGAAAAAATATGTCTGACTCTTCAAAGATAATGGAATGATTTGCTATTTCCTTCTCCAGCTAATTTTACAGAGGAGAAAACTGAGGAAACAGGGTTAAATGATTCACCCAGATTCACACAGCTAGAAAGTATTTGGGCCTGGATTTGAACTCAGGTCTTCCTGTCTCTAGGCTTAGCACTCTATCTATTGCACCATTTGGCTGCCCCAAGAGAAAGATAGACAACCAGGAATACTGAAACTGGGTTTCTGTGTTGGGGAAAAGATGAAAAGATGAATTTTCCTCTTCTTTTTGTCTCTAAGGAGATAATTCTACTTGTATTTCATGAGAGTATGAGGCTTTGTACCAGAGCAAGACTTCCTTCATCCCTAACTAGGAGGCAGTTGGAGAGTTTGATGTGAAGTCAGGAAGACTTGAGTTCAAATGCAGCTACAGACACTTGTTAGTTGTGTCACTCTGGGCAAGTCACTTAACCTCTTTCTACCTGAAATTGAGGCTGATGATTTTGCACAGCTCTGTCCTTGTGATGCCATTGGTCCTCTTTGAGAACTAAGGATGAGCAACAACAACCTCATTTTCCTGAATAGTAAAATAGGGATAATAATAGCATCTATTTTCTAGGATTGTTGTGAAGATTAAATGGGATAATACTTGTACAGAGTTTAGTAAACGGGTGTATACTAAGGAAATGCTTATTTCCTTTTTATTTCACAGACCTTTTTCCTTTTTACTGATATATTTTCCTCTGCAGTGGTGTCATATGCTAGCTAACAGACTTCACATGAACTGTGAAAATGATCCCTTTGGTCAGGAAGAAATTTTATCCTACTCTTTTCCCTCTTCTGAGAACTGAAGATTGGGTTTTGGTCAGAGTTATAGCCAGACAAGGGCCATGGGGCTTTACCCCAGAGTGATGAAATGGGGAAGAATACCTCCTCCTTAGTTGGAAATTGTGTGCTCTTTTCTCTTTAATACCTAGGAACTGACCTTTTGGTTTTCTGTTCATCTACCACATAGAACAACTACCTCCCAGATCTCTTCTCCATGGTTGCTGATGTTCTTGTCTTCTCCTTAACAACTACAGGGATCAAAGGTCAGAATATTTTCTTTCCTTAAGCAACTATACCCAAGGTCACACTTTTCTCTGTTCCACCCCTCCCTCCTCTTCATTCCTGTTCAACCATTTTTGCTCAAGTGAAAACATTTCTATAGTTCTGTATTCTTTATGCTTCTAATCAGACACTTGCCCAAAGTACACAAAGTCCATCTAGTCACAATCTAGGAAAGAAACACAGGTATGCCTTGCCTTGGGAAGCAGCATGGCCTTACAGACAGTGCATCAGGTTTTGAGTCAAAAAGAATTAGGTTCATAGCACTCCTTCAACTTTAACTAGTTCTGTTGCTCTGGGCAACTTCACCTTTCTGATTCTGTTTCTCCTCTGAAAAATGAAAATAATAATAGCACCTAACTTATAGGGTTGTTGTGAAGACTAAAATGAGAACATGACTACTATGAGATTTGCAAACCTTTAATTAAGGTGAATATATAAGTTATTGTTAGTAATAATGTTATTATTGGTTGAACTATTTCCTTTTTTAAATTTATTTTTATTAAAGATATTATCTGAGTTTTACAATTTCCCCACCAATCTTGTCTCTCTCCCCCCCCCACAGAAAGCACTCTGTCAGTCTTTACTTTGTTTCCATGTTGTACATTGATCCAAATTGGGTGTGATGAGAGAGAAATCATATCCTTAAAGAAGAGAAGTCTAAGAGATAACAAGATCAGACAATAAGATATCTGTTTTTTCCTAAATTAAAGGGAATAATCCTTGCACTTTGTTCAAACTCCACAGCTCCTTATCTGGATACAGATGGTACTCTCCTTTGCAGACAGCCAAAAATTGTTCCCAATTGTTCCACTGATGGAATGAGCAAGTCCTTCAAGGTTGAACATCACTCCCATGTTGCTGTTAGGGTGTACAATGTTTTTCTGGTTCTGCTCATCTCACTCAGCATCAGTTCATGCAAATCCCTCCAGGCTTCCCTGAAATCCCCTCCCTCCTGGTTTCTAATAGAACAATAGTATTCCATGACATACGTATACCACAGTTTGCTAAGCCATTCCCCAATTGAAGGATATTTACTGTATTTCCAATTCTTTGCCACCACAAACAGGGCTGCTATAAATATTTTTGTACAAGTAATGTTTTTACCTTTTTTCTTCATCTCTTCAGGGTATAGACCCAGTAGTGGTATTGCTGGGTCAAAGGGTATGCACATTTTTGTTGCCCTTTAGGCATAGTTCCAAATAGCTCTCCAGAAGGGTTGGATGAGTTCACAGCTCCACCAACAGTATAATAGTGTCCCAGATTTCCCACAACTCTTCCAACAATGATCATTATCCTTCTTGGTCATATTGGCCAATCTGAGAGGTGTGAGGTGGTACCTCAGAGAAGCTTTAATTTGCATTTCTCTAATAATTAATGATTTAGAGCATTTTTCATATGGCTATGGATTACTTTGATCTCCTCATCTATAAATTGCCTTTGCATATCCTTTGACCATTTGTCAATTGGGGAATGGCTTTTTGTTTTAAAAATATGACTCAGTTCTCTGTATATTTTAGAAATGAGTCCTTTGTCAGAATCATTAGTTGTAAAGATTGTTTCCCAATTTACTACATTTCTTTTGATCTTGGTTACATTGGTTTTATCTTCGCAAAAGCTTTTTAATTCAATGTAATCAAAATCATCTAATTGGTTTTTGGTGATGTTCTCCAACTCTTCTTTAGTCATAAACTGCTCCCCTTTCCATAGATCTGACAGGTAGACTAGTCCTTGATCTTCTAATTTGCTTATAGTATTGTTTTTTATGTCTATGTCCTGTAACCATTTGGATCTTATCTTGGTAAAGGGTGTGAGGTGTTGGTCTAATCTAAGTTTGTTCCATACTAACTTCCAATTATCCCAGCAGTTTTTATCAAAGAGGGAGTTTTTATCCCAGTGGCCAGACTCTTTGGGTTTATCAAACAGCAGATTACTATAATCCTCTCCTGCCTTTACACCTAGTCTATTCCACTGGTCCACCACTCTATTTCTTAGCCAATACCAGTTTTGATACCTGATGCTTTACAATATAATTTTAGATCAGGTAGGGCTAAGCCACCTTCATTTACATTTTTTTCATTAAGCTCCTGGCAATTCTTGACTTTTTATTTCTCCATATGAATTTACTTACAAATTTTTCTAACTCATTAAAGTAATTTTTTGGAATTTTGATTGGTAGGGCACTAAACAGATAGTTTAGTTTTGGTAGAATTGTCATTTTTATTATATTAGCTCTACCTATCCATGAGCTGTTGATATTTGCCCAGTTATTTAAATCTGATTTAATTTTTGTGAGAAGTGTTTTATAATTGTTTTCAAAAAGATTCTGTGTCTGTCTTGGCATATAGACTCCCAAATATTTTATATTGTCTGAGGTTACTTTGAATGGCATTTCTCTTTCTAGGTCTTCCTGCTGTTTCTTTCTAGACATATATAGAAAAGTTGAGGGATTTATGAGGGTTTATTTTATAACCTGCAACATTGCTAAAATTGCTAATTGTTTCCAGTAGTTTTTTGGATGATTTCTTGGGATTCTCTAGGTAGACCATCATGTCATCTGCAAAGAGTGAGAGAGAGTTTCGTCTCTTCCTTCCCATTTCTAATTCCTTCGATTTCTTTTTCTTCTCTAATTGCTGATGCTAACATTTCTAATACAATATTGAATAGTAGTGGTGATAATGGGCACCCTTGTTTCACCCCTGATCTTATTGGGAATGCCTCTAGCCTCTCCCCATTGAATATAATGCTTATTGATGGTTTCAAATAGATACTGCTAATTATTTTAAGGAACAGTCTATTTTTTCCTACACTCTCTAGTGTTTTTAATAGGAATGGATGCTGTATTTTGTCAAAAGCTTTTTCAGCATCTATTGATATGATAGTATGATTTCTGATAGGTTTGTTGTTGATATAATTGAGTCTACTAACAAGTTTTCCTAATATTGAACCAACCCTGCATTCCTGGAATAAATCCTACTTGATCATAAAGTATTATCCTAGTGATGACTTGTTGTAATCGTTTTGCTAAGATTTTATTTAGGATTTTTGCATCTATATTCATCAGGGAAATAGGTCTATAATTTTCTTTCTTTGTATTAACTGTTCCTGGTTTAGGTAACAGTACCATATTGGTTTCATAGAAAGAGTTAGGCAGAGTACCATCTTTACCTATTTTTCCAAAAAGTTTATATAGGATTAGAACCAATTGTTCCTTAAATGTTTGGTAGAATTCACTTGTGAATCCATCAAGCCCTGGAGATTTTTTTTTTAGGGAGTTCAATAATGGCTTGTTGAATTTCTTTTTCTGAGATAGGGTTGTTTAGGTATTTAGTATCTTCTTCATTTAACCTGGGCAACTTATATTTTTGTAAATATTCATCCATTTCACTTAGATTATCAAATTTATTGGCATAGAGTTGGGCAAAACAATTTCGAATTATTACTTTAATTTCCTCCTCATTGGTGGTGAGTCCACCTTTTTCATTTATGATAATAGCAATTTGGTTTTCTTCTTTCTTTTTTTTTAATCAAATTGACCAGAGGTTTATCAATTTTATTGTTTTTTTCATAATACCAACTTTTGGTTTTATTTATTAATTCGATAATTTTTTTTGCTTTCAATTTTATTAATTTCTCCTTTTATTTTTAGAATTTCTAATTTGGTATTTAATTGGGGATTTTTGATTTGTTCTTTCTCTAATTTTTTTAGTTGCATGTTTAGTTCATTAATTTCCTCTTTCTCCAATTTATTCATGTAAGCATTTAGAGCTATAATATATCCCCTGAGAGTTGCTTTGAATGAATCCCACAGGTTTTGGTATGTTGTTTCATTATTATCATTATCTAGGATAAAATGGTTAATTGATTCTATAATTTGTTTTTTGGTCCACTCATTTTTTAAGATGAGGTTATTCAGTTTCAAATTTGCTCTGGGTCTATATCTCCTTGGCCCAGTATTGCATATGACTTTTATTGCATTGTGATCTGAGAAAGATGTATTCACTATTTCTGCCTTTCTGCAGTTAATCATTAAGTTTTTATGTCCTTGTACATGGTCAATTTTTGTATAAGTTCCATGTACTACAGAGAAAAATGTATATTCCTTTCTATCCCCATTCAGTTTCCTCTATAAGTCTACCATATCTAATTTTTCTAGCAATCTATTTACCTCCTTAACTTCTTTCTTGTTTGTTTGATGATTCAATTTATCTAAATCAGATAGCGGGAGGTTGAGGTCTCCCACTAGTAGAGTTTTGCTGTCTATGTATTCCTGTAGTTCTTTCATCTTCTCCTCTAAGAATTTGGGTGCTGTCCCACTGGGTGCATATATATTCAATATTGAAATGACTTTATTGTCTATGGTACCTTTTAGGAGGATAAAGTTTCCTTCCTTATCTCTTTTAATGCTATCTCTTTTTGCTGCTGCTTTGTCTGAGATAAGGATTGCTACCCCTGCTTTTTTTACTTCAGATGAAGCAAAATATATTTTGCTCCAACCTTTTACCTTTACTCTATATGGATCTCTCTGCTTCAAATGAGTTTCTTGTAAGCAGCATATTGTAGGATTCTGGTTTTTAATCCACTCTGCTATTTGATTACATTTTAAGGGAGAGTTCATCCCATTCACATTCAAGGTTATGATTACTAATTCTTTATCACCCTCCATGCTATCTTCCCTCTGTTTGTATTTTTTGCCCTTTCCCCCTTTATCCATATTCCCCAGTATTTTGTTTCTGAATACCACCCCCTTCAGTGTGTTTGTCCTCCTATATCACACCCTCCCCTTTCTTTCCCCTTTCCCTTTTTCCCTTTTCCCTTTTCCCTTCCCTTCCTTTTGTTATTTCCCCCTTTTGCCCCTACTCCCCTTCCCTTTCTCTGACACCCCTCCCCTTTTCCCCTTTTAATACTTGAAAGTTTAGGTGTTTTATAAGTTAACTGAGTATGTGTAGGTTGATTTTAACCTAAGTCTGATCAGAAGAAGATTCAGGCGTTTCTCCTCTGCTCCCTTCCTCCCCATTATTACCATAGGTTTTTTGTACCTCTTAGTGTAATGAAATTTACCCCATTCAATCCCCTCCCTCCTCCTGTTTCTTTTCTGTCCCCCTTTTTAAGGTGGTAGTGTTTTTGTAGATCATTCTAAGTCATAGAAAATTCTGAGTGTCTGTCCCTTCTAGTTCTGTATATTCTATCGAATAGAGTCAAAATTCCTGAGAGTTATTAGAGTCTTTTTCCCAAGTGTGGTTAAATCCAGTTACATCCCATTAGATAGCAGGCTCATGGTTAGGTCATGAATGTCCATCATTCCTGGCTAGGTGTATTCTCTCTGTTAGAGTTACAATTCTCAAGATTTATGAGAATCTTTTTTTCCCCCATGCTGGGATATAGCCAGTTTCAACTTACTGGATTGCATTGTTTTTCCTTTCACTGCCTCCTTTTTTTTTAACCTTTTCATGTGTCTCTTGAACCTCCTGTTTAATGTCCAAATTTTCTGTTTAGCTCTGGTTTTTGCATCTGAAATTTTTGGAATTCTTCCATTTCGTTAAATATTCATCTTTTTACCTGGAAGAGAAGGCTCAGCTTTGCAGGAAAGTAGATTCTTGGCTGCATTCCAAGCTCCCTTGCTCTTCAAAATATCTTGTTCCAGGCCCTTCAATCCCTTAATGTTGATGCAGCCAGATCCGGCATGATCCTTACTGTGGCTCCTTGACATTTAAATTGTGTCTTTCTGGCTGCTTGCAGTATTTTCTCTTTTATCTGGTAATTCTGGAGTTTGGCCACAACATTCCTTGGTGTTTTCATTTTAGGATCTTTTTCTGGTGGGGATCAATGGACTCTTTCAATAATTACTTTGCCCTCTGATTCCATGATATCAGGGCAGTTTTCCATTACTAGATCCTGTAGTATTAAGTCCAGGCTTTTTTTTTTCTCTTCAATGTTTTCAGGAAGTCCTATAATTTTCAGGTTGCCCCTCCTCGATCTATTCTTGAGGTCAGTGGTTTTGTTGATGAGGTATTTTGCATTTGCTTCTATTTTTTCTATTTTTTTAATTTTGCTTAACTGACTCTTGCTGTCTCATGGAGTCATTAGTTTCTATAGACTCCATTCTTTTTTGGGGGGGGAGGAGTTTTCTTCATTAACCTTTTGCAACTCCTTTTACAATTGGTCAATTTTACTTTTGAAAGAGCTTTCCATTTGACCAATTGAGGTTTTGAGAGAGTTAATTTCTTTTTGCATTTGCCCATTTGACGATCTGAGAGATTTATTTTAATTTTGTAATTGTTCAATTGATGATCTGAGAGATTTATTCTCCTTTTGTGTTTGTCCAATTGTACTTTCTAACATTTTGTTTTCTTGTTGCAAGGTATTAATTGTCTCTACATATTTTTAAGCTCCTTCCTTATTTCTTCAAGGAAGACTTTCTGCGCTGGAGACCAAATTGTATTCTCCTCATAGGTTCCAGGTCTTTCTGAGTTAGGGTCTTTCCCTTCCAGGAATTTTTCTATGGATCCACCTTTCTGCTGACCCTTCTTCATTTTACTAAGACCTGAGTTGGGGAGCGGCTGGTTCACAGGGCCTTGGGATCGCTAAAGGCTTTACTCACTGAGTGCAGTTTCTCTGGCTGGCCAGTAGGAGGTGCTGGTTGCTTTTCTGGAGTGTCTGTGACCCTGGTTGAGACCTTCTCCCTTTCCTCGAGGGGAGGAGTTGGAGCTATTGAATTCTTTTGCCTTCAGTCAATGGTGCTCTTTACCTTGGCCTAAGGTCTTTCCTCAGCTGGGCTGGTTCTTCTGCTCTCACACCTGGGCCTGAGGCAGAAGTAGTTTGCATTTGTTTGTTTGGGAGGAGGTCTGAGCTGCAATGGGACAAGAGGAGCCCAGGATGGTGTCCATGGCTCTCCTGCACCAGAACTCTACCCCCAGCCCCATCCCCAAGCTCCAGGGGGGCAGCACCAACACCAGCACCTCTGCTTCCCTGTGGACCCAAGTCCCTGTCGTCCAGCCACAGCTGATCCAGCAGGTCCGGCTCTCGGGTCCTCAGACTCCGGGTTCAAATTCAGCTGTTAATCTGGCTGATCTGGGGCTGATCCTCCCTCTGAGCCCAGACTCACCCACCGGAATTCGGCCAAAGCTGTTGCTGGAGATAGATCCTGAGGTAGTTGTTCTTTCTCCTGGCTTTTCTTTCTGGGTTTTGTGGGTCGGATTCTTTTAAGAGGTTTGTTTCATGTGATAGATGGGGAAAGATCAGGAGACTTTAGAACTGGGCCTGTCTTCTCTCTGCCATCTTGGCTGGAAGTCGAGTTGA
The DNA here is from genome assembly GCF_037893015.1 of Macrotis lagotis. Taxonomy (NCBI): domain Eukaryota; kingdom Metazoa; phylum Chordata; class Mammalia; order Peramelemorphia; family Peramelidae; genus Macrotis; species Macrotis lagotis. Next base: position 271,631,401 of record NC_133658.1, on the reverse strand, counting down.
AGTATTTCTTTGTGAGTTTTGGAAGTGCTAATTTGTCACAATAACAATGTTGGGTGACCCTGGCACATGAGTTCCAAAAGGAACATCAAGTCTGACCTCCTAAATGATAACTCTTTCATTGGAGTATGGTCTATTGGATTATAAAAGTCTTTTAGTAAATATCTGATGTTGTATGTTCTGTGTCCACATCCTGTGGGAATAGTGATAACTTGTTACTCAAGATTTTGCTTCTCAACATCTAATGACCAAGCAGATTGTTTTTAAAGCCTGTAAGCTAAAAGTTTAGGAGCAGCTAGGTGGTACAGTGGATAGAGTTCAAGACCTGAAGTCAGAAAGACTAATCTCCTGAGTTCAAATCTGACCTCAGACACTGACTAACTTTGTGACCCTGGGCAAGTAACTTAATCTTGTTTGCCTCAACTTCCTCATTTGTAAAATAAGCTGGAGAAGAAATGTCAAGCTACTTTAGTACCAACTCATAAAGAGTTGGACATTACTGAAACAACTGACAAACAACTTTTGGAGAAGGCGATGGCAAACCACTCTAGTATCTTTGCCAAGAAAATCCCAAATAGAATCATGAAAAATGATTGAGTTAAAACAAGCTAAAAGTTTTCTGTGTGGAGAGGGGGGTGATTAAAAGAACCAAATGGGGAAATTTCTGCACCTTATATTATACCCTTCCAGGAGAAAGATGTGAACATTTATACTAAAAATTAAAATAGTTTGAGATTTACAAAACAAATAGTAGAATCCTGATACAAATTCAGACCTCTTGACTTGACTTGATTCATAGCTCAATACATTAAATAAGTTGAAAATTAGAGAATCTTCTTTTAGGGTTTTCAGTGGTTGCAATCTGAGCATCCTCTCCCTCTCTCCTCCTCCTTTATACAACATCCATGCTCACCATGGGCAGAGGAAATACTGATATTGCTCCATTGGAATTGGAAACTTTATACAATTTATACAACTTTATACACTTTATTTGACTCAGACTTGGCCCTTGTACCCATCCCATTACAGATGGCCCTTCTACCCATCCCTCTAGCATGGGTTGGGAATTCCTCTGTTGGATAATTTTACTTTTCCTCAATCAAGGAGAAATTTATGTCTATTAATGGGAGTGAGTTGGTGTTAGTGAGTCATCCAGGTAAGTCCTTTTCTTTTGTAGCCCCAAATCCTTGCTTCAGTGTAAGAAGGTGCCAGACCTTCCCACACTCTTGTCCACTTCCAAGAACCACTGGCAAATGATAAGCCTGATTCCAGTGGAAGAAGATGAAATTGCTGAAGATCAAGGTTTGGAAATGTGACAAGTCGGGAACTCACAACCTGAACAGCACATTTTGTTTGGTCCATGAGGATGTGGCTAATCCTTTCACCCCCAGTTAATTAATCTGCCTCAGAAAATGTGAAAAGAGTAATTAAAATAGCTATACAGACAGAATTTTTTTGTTTAAAGGTTATGTGGGTGGGGGTGAAGCTTAAGTCTCTGGGAACTATCAAAATACAATGTGGAGGACTTTAATAAGAACTCTGACACTAAGATCTGTAGGACAAGATTCAGTAAGCTTTAGGAAGGGCTACTAGTCTCTCTCTCTCTCTCTCTGAGAGAGAGAGAGAGACTTTTTTGAGTGTTTTTTTGTAAACTTCTCATTCTGTTGCTTCAGCTCTTACCACACAGATCTGATCATGCCACTTACTACTTAATAAATTAATATGACTTCTAGGAGTAAATATAAGCTCTTCCATTTGGTATTTAAAACTTTTTGTCAGCTGACCTTATCCTACTTTTTCAGTCTTATTATGCATCATTTCCTTTCACACTTTCTGTGGTCTATTTATGGATTTCTTGCTATTCCTCGTAAATGACATGGCATCCTCATCTGGTTTTGAACTAGCTGTCTCCTATTTTTAGAAAATACTTCACCCTCACCCCCTGCCTCTTAGAATTCTGACTTTCTTTTGAAATAAACTCAAGTAGTATCTTCTAATAAAAATAATAGCTAGAATTTATATTGAACATTAATATTTCCAAAACACTTTGCACATCTCTTTTCATTTCATTTTCACAAAACTCCTATGAAGTGGATGCTATTATTACTCTTTTTTATTTTACAGATTTTACAAAAATTGAGAAAGTTTAAATGACTTGCCCAGTGATTGTTTGAGGCAGGCCTTCGTGACTGCTATTCTAGTATTCTAAATGCTATGTCATGAAGTTACTTACATAAAGCCTTATCTGATATCACCAGCTACTAGTGACCTTCTCCCTAAATCTACGTGTATTTAACCATTTCATATATACATGTAAATGTTGTCTCCTCCATTAGAATGAAAGCTTCCTGAGGACAGGGGCTAGTTCACTTTCGTATTTGTATTTTTAGCAGACTGGTACATATGATGGCTTTAATAAATACTCATTGATTGATTATTGGGTTCAGTACCACTGAAATGACTACTACAGTCAATTCATGAGTCTGTTGAAATTTTGAAGTAAGAAAGTTCTCTTTATTGGTTTCTAGCAGCTTGGGGTACCAGACTTTTCAAAATCCACAGTACTTCCTCAGTTCTGAGTCAGGTCCAGAGTCAAATCTCTTCATGCATTAGAGTAGCAAGTTGAGGATTCAGTTGCCCTTCTTTTAATACACACACACACACACAAACATTGTATTTGTTTTCCAATTACATATTACCAATCATTTTTTTTGGCATGATTTTGAGGGGTTTTTTTTGTTTGTTTTTAGATTTTTCAAGGCAATGCTCTATTCACTGCACCACCTAGCCACCCCAAGGGTATACACATTTTTGTTGTTCTTTGGACATAATTCCAAATTGTTCTCTAGACAGGTTGGATTAGTTCACACCTCTACCAACAATGCATTAGTGTCCCAGATTTTCCATATTCCCTCCAACATTGATCATTATCCTTTTTGGTCATATTGGACAATCTGAGAGGCATGAGGTAGAACCTCAGAGAAGCTTTAAATTGCATTTCTCTAATCAATAATGATTTAGAGCAATTTTTCAAATTTTTATAGATAACTTTGATTTCCTCATCTGAAAATTGCCTTTGCATATTCTTAGACCATTTGTCAATTGGGGAATGGCTTATTTATTTTTTTATAGATTTGACTCAGTTTTCTATATATTATAGAAATGAGTTCTTTGTCAGAAATACTAGTTGTAAAAATTGTTTCCCAATTTACTCCATTTCTTTTTATCTTGGTTACAGTGGTTTATTATGTGTAAAAAGGCTTTTCAATTTAACATAATCAAATTATCCAGTGTGTTTTTTTATAGGGTTCTTTATCCCTTCCTTGGCCATAAACTGCTCCCCTTTCCATAGATGTGACAGGTAAACTATTCTATGTTCTCCTAGTTTTATTGTCTTTTATGTCTAAATCCTATACCCATTTTGATCTTAACTTGTGAGATGTTGATCTAATCTTCATTTCTGCCATACTGTCTCTCAGTTTTCCAACAGTTTTTATTGAAGAGAGAGTTCTTATCCCAGAAGCAGGACTCATTAGGTTTAAGGAATAGCAGACTACTATAATAATTTCCTGCTATCTCTTTTGAACTTAATCTAACCACTCTGCTTCTTAGCCAGTGCCAGTCAGTTTTGATGACTGCTGCTTTATAATATAATTTTAGTTCCGCTAAGGTTAAACTGTCTTCCTTTGCATTTTTTTTCATTAAATCCCTGATCTTCTTGATATTTGTTTCTCTATTTGTTTATGTTATGGTTGCCTCTCAGGTCCCTTGCCTTAAACCTTGACTTCCCAGCCCAGCAACAAAGAGCCTGTGTACTTTTCCATTTTAGCCCCCTGCAGTGTTCTAACATCCTGTTACTAAACCCCCTTCTGTGCCCATGCTGATACCTGTAACCTCGAAGAATGTGCTGCCACATTGTGTGTGGTTTCCCCTTTTCTCACCTAAGGTGGAAAGCCTCCTCGCTTGGACAGAAGGCCCCCTTGCTTGGGTGGAATGTCCCCAGGTGAAATAGTGACCACGTGTGATATTACATTATGATAAGGAGTAAAGAAGGATGTGATTTTTAGCATATAAACTTGCTTGTATTTGTATCAATTTGCTATTGTCTTGGATGCTTCCAGACAATCAGCCTTCGATTCAAGTAATTAAAGGTTCCTAAATTCTGACTGACTTGCCTAAATTCTAGCGGCCGTAACATTTTTCCTTTAGTTACTATTTTTTTCTAGCTACAAAAATATTTTTTGGAAGTTTGATTGGTATGGCACTAAAATAAGTACTGTAGAACTGCCATTTTTATTATATTAGCTCAGTCTATTCATGAGCAGTTAATATTTTCCCAGTTGACATTTTTTAGATTATTTTTTAGAGTTCTCTAGGTATAGCATCATATCATCTGCAAAGAGTGAAAGTTTTGTTTTTTTCTTCCCAATTCTAATTCCTTCAATTTCTTTTTCTTATCTTATTGCTGAAGCTAATATTTCTAATACAATATTGAATAGCAGTGGTGATAACGTGCATCCTTGTGATCTTATGGGGAATGCTTCTAGTTTATCTCCATTGCATATAAAGCTTGTTGATTGGTTCAGATAGATGCAGTTTATCATCTTAAGGAACAATCTATTTATTCCTACATTCTCTAGTGTTTTTAGTAGGAATGGGTGCTGTATTTTTTTCCTAAGGCTTTTTTCCCACCATCTATTGAGATAATCATATGATTTCTGTTATGTTTGTTATTGATATAGTCAATTATGCTGACAATTTTCCTAATATTGAACCAACCCTGTATTCCTGGAATAAATCCTGCTAGGTCATAATGTATTATCCTAATGATAACTTGCTATAATCTCTTTGCTAAAAATTTATTTAAGATTTTTGCATCCATCTTCATTAGGGAAATTGGTCTATAATTTTCTTTCTCTGTTTTGACTCTTCCTGGTTTAGGTATCAGCATCATATTGGTGTCATAGAAGGAATTAGGCAGAGTTCTGTTTTTACCTACTTTTTTTTTTCAAATTGTTTATATAGAATTGGAACCAATTGTTTCTTGAATGCTTGGTAGAATTCACTTGTGAAAACATCTGGCCCTAGAGATTTTTTTCTTAAGGGGGTTCCTTAATGGCTTGCTGAATTTCTTTTTCCAAGATAGGACTATTTAGATATTTAATTTCCTCTTCATTTAACCTGGGCAGTTTATATATTGGTTAAATATTCATCCGTTTCATTTAGATTATCAAATTTATTAACATTCATTTGGGCAAAATAATTCCAAATTATTACTTTAATTTCCTTCTTGGTGGTGGAGAATTCACCTTTTTTATTTTTGTTACTAGTAATGTAGTTTTTTTCTTTCTTTTTTAAAATCAAATTAACCAAAGCTTTATTGATTTTATTGGTTTTTTCATGAAATCAACTCTTGGTTTTATTTATTTATTAGTTCAATAGTTTTCTTGCTTTCAATTTTCTTAATTTCTCCTTTAATTTTTAGAATTTCTAATTGGGGATTTTAAGTTTAATCTTTCTCTAACTTTTTTAGCTTCATGGACAGTTCATTGATTTCTGCTTTCTCTATCTTATTCATGTAAGCATTTAGAGATATAATATATCCCTTAATAACTGCTTTGACTGATTCCCATAAATTTTGGTATGTTGTCTCATTATTGTCATTGTCTTGAATGAAATCATTAATTCTATCTATGATTTGTTGCTTGATCCACTCAGGTTTTAAAATGAGGTTATTTAGTTTCCAATTAATAATTTCAGTGTACTTCCATGGCCCTTTATTGCATGTGATTTTTATTGCATCATAGTATGAAAAGGATGTATTCAATATTTCTTCCTTCTGAGATTTTTATGCTCTAGTGCATGATCAATTTTTCTGTGGGTGCCATATACTACAGAAAAAAAGGTATATTCATTTCTCCTCCCATTCATTTTTTTTCTCCAAAGGTCTATCATGTCTAGTTTTCTAACATTCTATTTTCCTCCTTAACTTCCTTCTTGTTTGTTTTATGATGAGATTTATCTAATTCTGAGAGAAGGAGGATGAGGTCTCCCACTAGTAGAGTTTTGCTATGTCTTCCTGTAACACATTCAATTTCTCCTCTAAGAATTTAGATGCTATACTGCTTATTGTGTACATATTTAGTATTGAAATTACTTCATTGTCTATGGTACCTTTTAGGAGAGTATAGTTTCCTTCTTTTAAAATAGATCTTCTAATGATATCTATTTTTGCAGTTGCTTTGTTTGAGATAAGGATTGTTACCCCTGCCTTTTTCACTTCAGCTGAAGCATAATATATTCTGCTCCAGTGTTTAACCTTTACACTGTATGTATCTCTCTGCTTCAAATGTGTGTGGTTTTTTAAGGTTTTTGCAAGGCAATGGGGTTAAGTGGCTTGCCCAAAGCCACACAGCTAGGTAATTATTAAGCATCTGAGGCTGGATTTGAACTCAGCTACTCCTGACTCCAGAGCCAGCACTCTATCCACCACACCACCTATTTGCCCCTCAAATGTGTTTCTTGTAAACAGCATATTGTAGGATTCTGTTTTTAAATCTACTCTGCTATCCACTTCCTTTTTATGTAAGAGTTCATCCCATTTGCATTCAAAGATATAATTACTAACTCTCTATTGCCCTTCATGTTATCTTCTTTCCATTTGTATTTTCTCCCTTTTTACCTTTTCCCTATTCCACAGTATTTTGGTTCCGAATACCACCTCTTTTGATGTGTTTACCCCCTTCTATCCAACCCCCACCAGTTTCTTTCCCTTTCCCTTTACCCCTTCTTCCTTCCCTTCCTTCCCTTCCTTCAGTTGGTCCTTTCCTTCCCTCTCTTCCTTTCCCCTATCAAAACTTGAAAAATAAGCTAAGTCTAAATTCAACTGAGTGTGGGTATTAATCTCTCTTTGAGCCAAATCTGATAAAAGTAAGATTCAGGCAGTTCTCACCTCCTCCCTTCTTCCTCCTCTATTGCACTAGGTCCTTTGCATCTCTTCATGTGATGTAATTTACCCCAATTCAATCCCCTACTCTTCCCATCTCTTTACTGAACCCCCTTTTAAAAGGAAATTTTATTTTTAAATCATTCCATCAGAGTCAAAGACAAGTCATGAATATCCATTACTTCTGGACAAATATACTACCTCTAATAGAGTTATAATTCTCAAGAGTTACAAGAATCTTCCTCCCAAGTGGGGATATCATCAGTTCAATTTTGTTGGATAAGTTTTTTCCTTTTCCCCTGTTTACCCTTTCCTGTATGTCTTGAGTCTCCTGTTTGAAAACCAAATTTTCTATTTAGCTCTGGTCTTTTCATCAAGAAAAGTTGAAAGTCTCCTATTTCATTAAATGTCCATCTTTTACCCTGAAAAAGAAGGCTCAGTTTGCCAGACAGTGAATTCTTGGTTGCATCTCAAGCTCCCTGGCTTTCCAGAATATAATAATCCAGGCCCTTTGATCCCTTAATTTTTATGTAGCCAGGTTTTGTGTAATCTTAACTGTGGCTCCTTGGTACTTGAATTGTTTCTCTCTGATCACTTGCAGAATTTTCTCCTTGATCTGTGGAGTTTGGCCACAATATTCCTTAGTGTTTTCATAGCAGGGCAATTCTCCTTCACTATATACTGTAGTACGGAGTCCAGACTTTTTTTTTCTCTTCAAGGTTTTCAGAAAGTTCTATGATTCTTAAATTCCTGGACCTATTTTCTAAGTCTGCTCTTTTGCTGATGAAGTATTTTACATTTTCTTCTATTTTTTCCATTTTTAAAATTTTGTTTAGCAGATTTTGGGTGACTCAAGAAGTCATTAGTTTTCACAGATTCCAGTCTTTTTTCTTAGAGAAGAGTTTTCTTCATTTGCCTTTTGCACTTCCTTTTCAATTGGTCAATTCTATTTTTGAAGGAGTTATTGTCTTTTCCATTTGCCCAATTATGTTTTTGAGAAAATTATTTCTTTTTGCCTTGTCCAATTGTCTTTTCAAAGGATTTGTTTTATTGTTGTAAGATGTTAATTTTCTCTTGTGCTACTTTTCCCCATTTTTCCATTTGATTTTTAAACTCCTTTCTGATCTCTTCTAAGAAGTCTTTCTGGGCTTACAATTCATATTCTTCTCTGAAGCTCCAGTCCTCTCTGAGGTAGAATCCTTGTCTTTAAGATAACATTCAATGGACCAAGTTTGAGCTGGTCTTTCTTCATTTTGGGCCCTTTCCCTAAGGTCTTGTGTTGGGGGAGGGGATGGTTCACAGACCTTTGATGTTAAGATCCCTAGAGGATTTTCCCATTCCAAGGGATTTATCAGTGGACTGTTTTGTAAGGGATGCCAGAAGCTTTTTCAGAATTGTCTGTGATGTTGATTAGTAGCCCACTCCCTAGACCTGGGGGTAGGGGTGGGGGGAGAGGAGGGTGGCAGGATCTGAGCTTTCCTTGTGCAATATAGGCTAGGTCCTCAGGCTAATAATGCTAATAATGCTAATCAACTTAATCAGCAATCACTGCTTGGGGAAATATGCTGCCCACACGGGGGTCTGGGGGGGCTATTACTATGTTTGTTCTGGAGGAGTCACACTCTCCCACAAAAATGGGGGGGGACTCAGTCTGAAAACATGTGTCTTACGGCTAAGCTGACTATATAGGTATCTGGGCACTGTGTTGAGCACTCCCGTCCATCTGCTGCACACACAGCAAACACCTCTGCCACTGTTCTCATGGTAGTCCCCCAGCCTCACTCTGCTTCCCCTGCACTGGATCTTTGCTCTCTGCTCTAATATGCTCATGTTTCCCTGTGACAGACCTCTCTGAGAGATGTTCTCCTTGGTTCTTCTCTGAGTTCAAATTAGTAATAAGGGAAAGCAGGAGAGCTTAAAACAGTGCCTGTCCTCTCTCTACCATCTTGGCTGGAAGTCATTAGTGGCTCCTCTAAAGACATGGAAAACCAATTTTATTTTTCCAGCAATTTTAGGTACTTGGGGTTTGAAAAGTCAGCATATTCTGACTTTTAATGAAATCCTTTCATATCTAGCTTCCTATTCTCTGATAAATTTTCACTCTGTAGAATTTTATTTTTTGAATATTAGTTTTCTTAGACAATTATTCCTTACCTCCTTTTTGTTCCAACAGAGAAAAGTATTTACTTTTTAGTTTGCCAATATTATTCATTAAGGGACATATGTTTTGCCTGCCAATACTGTTTTCAGGGAAGAAGCAAGGGGATTCTTCACATTCATGGGACTGAATTTCCAGATTTGTTTATCTGATGATTGGGGTCTGTATTTGCCATATTTCCCAGATTTAGACATCACAAAGCAATTGTTCCCCCCCCCCCCCCAGGGAACTATCAAGTGTTTCCCAGACTAGGAAAACAGAAAAACAAATACCCCTCTTCTCAAATTCAAGCCAGGATTAAAGTCACTAGTGGAGTTTGTATATGATTTCTGAGTTTAGGGATGATTGTGTGGCTTACTACATTCTTTACAATGTATACATTCTAACTTGAAGTTATTGTTTAGGCATTACTGACTCTTTGTGAACCCACTTGTACTTTTCTTGGCAAAGAACTAGAGTGGTTTGTTATTTTCTTTTCCATCTCATTTTAAATGAAGAAATTGAGGCAAAGAGGGTTAAGTACCTTGTCCACCTGGTTAGTAGGTATCTGAGGATAGATATGAACTCATGAAGATGAATCTTCCTGACTTTAGTCCTGACATTGTATTCATTATGCCATCTAAATGTCCAAGTCATGGGAATAGAATCATAGATCTAGAACAAGAAGAAGCCTTAGTACTCAGTTCTCTATAACTCAGAAGGTAGCGCCTTTCCCAAGATCACACAGCTAGAAAAATGTTAGGGTCAAGATTTAAACGCAGATCTTGTGACTCCAAATCTTACACATCTGCTATTGTGTGAATCTTTGCCACTTACTGATGAATTTTTGCTTTAAAGGAAAAAGTATGGGCTAAGTCTGTGCTCCATACTCATACTTGACTTCTGCATCTCAGTTTTCTCATCTGTGAAATGAGAATATTAATATACTATTTGTCTGGCAGAGTTGCTGTGAAGAAAGTATTTTTTATAAATTTAAATGTTATGAGAATGTGACTCATTCATTCATTCATTCATCAACGACCATTTATGAAACATTTATATGTATACCACTCTGCTAGTACTAGCTAGTGTTAACTAGCATTGTGTCTTTTCTCTCATGGAATGTACAATTTAGTATTTGGATAAGACACAAGCAGTTAATTATTATGCATAATATTATATGAGGAATGCATTAGAGAAGGGCAAGACAAAATGTTAAGAAATATATCAGTATTCATGAAAAATTTACCTCTCTTATCCTCAACTTCATCTATAAAAGAGGGTTAACAATACCCATGGGGAGTCAAGATGGCAAACAGAAGTCAGGAGGTTGCTTGACCTCTTCCCAGTTTATCTCAGAAACAGTATTAAATCAAGACTCTAAGTGGATTCTAGAGAAAGAGAACTCACAAAAAGATGGAGTGAAACAATTTTCCAACTTAAGATATCTTAGAAAGACTTCAGAAAGGTCTGGCTCATCTGTGTAAAAGGAGAGCACTGCCCAGCACAGGTGGGCAAGTCAGTAGGAGGTTCTTAGCTGCACCACAGATTGGCAACTGGAGACCCCTCAGTCCTAGTTCAGCAGACCAATGTCACATGAGGCCAGCTGTGAGGCATCTAGCACCAGTGCTGAAGGAAAATAGCGAGTCCCAGAAACCCAGAACAATAAGAGTGACTACACAGACTACCCAAGTGCAGAAAGCAAGTTTCCAGCACTTGATGCCTCAGGGCAGAAAACCAGTGACAATACCCCGGTTCTAGCAAAAGAAACTTGGGACAGTGTCCCCCATTCCCCAGGAGAAGAGTACAACTTTTAAAAATGAGCAAAACCCTCCAAAAGAGCCCCAAACATAGAAAGCATTATGGTAACAAAGTAGATCAAAACACAAACTCAGAAGAAGAAAATGGCAAAATGTCTACATATGAAGACTCAAAGGGAAATATGAATTGATCTTGAGTTCAAAAAGTCCTCTTGGAAGATCTCAAAAAGGATTTTAAAAACAAAGTAAGAGAGTTAGAAGAAAAATTAGGAAAAGAAATGAAGTTATATAGGAGAATTAGAAAAAAGTCAACAACTTAGAAAGGAAGCACAAAAATTGACTGAAGAAAACAACACCTTAAAAAATAGAATTGACCAAATAGAAAAAAACCCAATTCCTGCAAAAGTAGAATTGGCCAAATGGAAAAGGAGATTCAAAATCTAACGGAAGAAAATTATATCTTGAAAATTGGAATTGGGTAAATAGAACCTAATGATTTTATAAGGCATCAAGAATCAGCCAAACAAAATCAAAAGAATTAAAAAATAGAAGAAAATGTAAAATACATCATTTGAAAAACAATTGATCTGGAAAATAAATCCTGGGGAAATAATTTAAGAATTATTGGACTACCTGAAAGTGATGATCAAAAAAAGAGCCTGGACAATATATATCAAGGAATTATCAGAGAAAACTGATGTAATATTCTAGAGCCGGGGGGGGGGGGGGGGGGGGATGCTATTGAAAATATCCACTGAACACATCCTAAAAGAGATCCAAAAATGAAAACTCCAAGGAATATTATAGCCAAATTCCATAAAAATCAGGTCAAGGAAAATATACTCCAGGCAGCCAGAAAGAAATCATTCAAATATCAAAGAGCCAAAGTCAGTATTACACAGGACTTAAGAACTTCAACATTTAAGGATTGAAGGGCTTGGGATATGACATTTGGGAAATCAAAGGAGCTTGAATTCCAGGCAAAAATCAAATACTAAGCAAAGTTGAATGTAACCTTTCAGAGGAAAAGATGATTCTTCAATAAAATAGGGGACTTTCAAACTTTCCTAACGAAAATGCAAGAATTGAATAGAAAATTTGCTCTCCATATATAAGACTCAAGAACAGGAAAGAAAAAAAAGTATGTTATTCACTAAGATTAATCTGTTTTCATCCCTTTATGGAAAGATTATAGTTAAATCTCTAGAGAAACCATATCTCTATTAGAACAGTGAGAAGGAGTGTACTTTGACAGAAGGTGTGAGTATAGGTTGATTTTGATGTGATAGTATAAAAAATAAGGCATATAAAAGCATTGTACTGGGGAAGGGGAAAAGGGGAGACAGAATAGGGTAAAATTATACCACTTGAAAAGGTGCAAAGGACCTATTATAGTACAGGTAAAGAAGGGAGGGGGTGAGCATTACTTGAATCTTGCTCTCATTGGATTTAGCTTAAAGAGGAAACAACATAAGCATTCAGTTAAGTTTGGAAATTTATCTTATCCTATTGGGAAGTAGGAGGGAAAAGGGAAAAGGGAAGGAAAGAAGGGACTGATTGAAGGGAGAGCAGAAGTAGGAGGGGGAAAGGGGAAAAATGGGGGAGTGACAGAAATGAAAGGGGAGCAGGGCCAATATTGGGGGGGGCAGAGCCAACATGGCAGCATGAGGGCAGGATTTACTAGAAGCTCTTCCAAAATATTCCAAAACCTTAAAATTATGACTCTAATTAAATTTTGGAGAGGAAGAACTCACAGAAAGACCCAGTGAAACAGTTCTCCAGCCCAAGATAACTTGGAAGATCTGTGGGAAGGCTCTGTTACATGCCATAGTGAACCAACTCCAGCCTTCCAAGAACAGACCATAGGACACCTGGGTCCCTAGGGGCCCAGCTCATGTTAGCAGAAGCTATTTCCAGATCTCCCAACCCAGGGGTCACCAAGCACAACTTGGAAGATCAGTGGGGAAAACTCTGCCAGAATGAATGCAGAGTACAGGCTAGTGTGGCCCTCAGTGCAACCACAGCCTTCAATGCAGCCCCCTCCTGGGAAACAGAAGCAGGGAGTTACCCAGCGGCTGCTTCCAGAGTGCTCAGCCCATAGAAGATAAGGGGGTGCAGGGAGACTCTTAAGATTTCTCCTCTATCCTTTGGGCAGGACTCTTGTGCTTTGATCATATGCAGACCCTGGTTGCAGTCTAGGGCCCCCTATTTCCATAGCAGAACAGGAACCCTCTTCACAGTTCCAGGGCAGAGAGGAGTACTTGTGGTCATCCACAGATTGGAACACAGGTCAGGAGAGAAGTCAGAGCCTTTACTAAGACATTGAAGAAACTGAGGTCCTTGCAGGGATGCCCAAATAACACTCAAAAACTTGGGAAGTAACTTAAAACCAGGACATAGGCTGGGGAAATGAGTAAACAGAAATAAAAAGAATCTGACCATAGACAATTACTTTGGTCCCATGGAAGATCAAAACACACACACTCAGAAGATGACAAAGTCCATGCTTCTGTGACCAAAACCTCCAAGAAAAAAAAATAGAAATTGGTCTCAGGTTATGGAAGAACTCAAAAAAAAGATTTTTAAAATCAAGTAAAAGAGATAGAGGAAAAACTGGGAAGAGAAATGAGAGCAATGGAGGGAAAATCATGAAAACCAAGTCAGCAGCTTGGTCAAGGAAATACAAAACATGTCAAAGAAAACATGATGTTAAAAACTAGTTTAAGTCAAATGGAAAAAGTAGTCTAAAAAGTTAATGAGGAGAATAGATTAAAAAGCAGAACTGACCAGATGAAAAAGTAGTTACGAAAACTCTCTCAAAATAACAACTCCTTCAAATGTAGAATGGAGTTAAGGGAAGCTGATGACTTTGTGAGAAATCAAGGAACAATAAAACAAAACCAAAAGAACAAAAAGCTAGAAGAAAATATGAAATATCTTACTGGAAAAACAACTGACCTGGAAAACAGATCCAAAAGAGACAATTTAAAAATTATTGGGCTACCTGAAAGTCATGATCAGGAAAAGAGCTTTGACTTCATTTTTAAAGCATTTCTACAGGAAAATTGCTCTGATAACCTAGAAGCAGTGGGTAAAATAGAAATTGAGGGAATCCTCCAATCTCCTCATTAAAGAGATCCAAAAAACAATAAGTCCCAGAAACATTATAGTCAAATTCTAGAACTCTCAAGTCAAAGAGAAAATATTACAAACAACCAGAAAGAAATAATTCAAATATTGTGGTGCTGCAGTCAAGATTACACAGGACTTAGCATTGTCTACATTAAGGGCTTGTAGGGCTTGGAATATAATATTTTGGAAGGTAAAAGAGCTTGGAATGCAACTGAGAATCAACTACCCAGAAAAACTGAACATTTTCTTCCAGGAGAAAAGATGGACACTCAATGAAATAGGGGGATTTCAAACTTGCCTTTTTAAATGACCAGAGCAAAAGTTTGATCTCCAACTATAGGACTCAGGTGAAACATAGAGAGGCTGGACAAGAAGGGTAAATTATGAGGAATAATGATGTTGAATTGCTTGTATTCCTGCATAGGAAGATAATACTGAGAACTCATACAAGCCATCTCAATTAATATAGCAGTTAGAAGAAGCACATTTAGACAAGCCACAGAAGAGAGTTGGATATGAAGGTATAATATAATGATGGAGTCAATGGATGAAAAAAAGGAATGTATTGGGAAGAAAGGGAAAGGAGAGATAGAATGGCTTATGACAGTTCACATAAAAGAGTCAAGAACAAGTTTTTGCAATAGAGTAGAAGGGGGGAAGGTGAGGAGAATTGAGTGAGCCTTCATTCTCATTGTAAATGACTCAGAGGAAATCACATATACACACTTAATATGCTATAGATATTTATCTTATCCTAGAGGGAAAAGTCGAGGAAAAGGTTGGGAGAAAGCGGACAGGGGAGAGGAGGGGGTGGTGTAGATGATAGAGGGGATGGTAGATCATGGGAGAGAGTAGTCAGAAAGAACACACAATTTTTGTTTTCTTTCAAGGTGGTGGGATTGGGTGACCTGCCTGGGACCACATGGATGGTTGGGGTGGGATTTGGACTTGGGTTCTTCTGGCCCCAGGACTAGTGCTCTGACCCCTGCATCACTCAGCTGCCCCATAACACACTTTTGAGAGGCACAAAGTGAAGGGAGAGAAAGAATAGAATAAATGGAAGTGGGGAGGATGGATAGAGGGAAATATAATAAGCAATAGCAACTGTGGGAAAAAATATTGAAGCAACTTCTCTGATGGACTTATGATAAAGAATATAATCCATCCCACAGACAGACTGAAATACATTTTTTTTCTCTTTCTCTCACTTTATTTTTTGAGTGGTTTTTCTATTTTGTGGGGAAAGGGGGGTTATGTTTATTTTTACAACAAGACTATTTTAGTAATGTGTAAATAAATAAAAAAAGAGAAAGAAAAATGTAATCGAGAAATATTTGACAAAAACAAAAATCAGAACAAAAAAAGAAATGGAAGTAGATTGAGGGAGATGGTAGTCAGAAGCATAACACTGATAAGGAGGAATTGGATGAAAGGAGATTGAAAAATATAAATGGGAGGGGGAATTAGATGGAGGGAAATACATAGTTAGAAATCATATATGAATGGGAAGAACTCTCTCTTAAAATGGAAGTGGATAGCAGAGTACATTAGAAACCAGTATATTGTTTACATGAAGCAAGACTGAAGCAGAATATATATCATATTTCAGCTCAAGTATACAAAACAGGGGTAGCAATCCTGATCTCAGACAAAACAAAAGCTAAAGTAGATTGAATTAGCAGAAATAAGGAAGGAAACTACATTTTGCTAAAAGGTATCATTGAAAATGAAGTAATATTAAAATGAAATATATATGCACCAAATAGCATAGCAGCCAAATTCTTAAAGGAGATGTTAAGTGAATTACAGGAAGACATAGATAGGGGACCTCAACATCCCTCTCTCAGAACCATAGAAATAACAAGAAAGAAATTTAGGAATTTTAGGAAATTTAGGAAAGAATTTTTGAAAAGTTAGCTATGATAGTCTCTGGAGAAAACTGAATGGGGATAGAAGAGAATATACCTTTGCATTCCTGGTTTAAATAACCAATCATAGTGTGTTATCCTGGTAATACATTGCTATAATCTCTATTGTTTTATTTTTTAAAATTTTAATGAATATTGATTAGGGAAATTGGTCTATTCTTAGAATTAGAAATTCTGGAAATCAAAGGTGAGCTTAATAAGATTGAAAGAAAACTATTGAACTAATTAAAAAAACTAAGTGTTGTTTTTATGAAAAAAATACCTCAAAAATAGATAAACCTTTGATTGGTTTTATTTAAAACAAGAAAGAAGAAAACAAAATTGCCTGTATCAAAGTTGAAAAGGATGAATTGACCCCAAAATAGAGAGTAAATTAAAACAATAATTTGGAGCTATTTTTCCCATTTGTATGCAATGAATCTGACAATCTCAGTGGAATGGACAAATATTTACAAAAATATAAACTGGTCAAACTAACAGAAGAGGAAATAAAATACTTTAACCCTATTTTAGAAAAAGAAATTGCACAAACCATCAATGAACTTCCTAAGGAAAACTCTCCAGGACCAGAAGGATTTACTAGCAAATTTTGCCAAGTATTTAAAGAACAATTCATTCTAATTCTATATAAAATATTGGGGAAAATAGGCAAAGAAGGGGTTCTGCCAAATTCCTTTTTTGGCACAAACATGTTGCAGATATCTAAACCAGGAAGACTCAATACTGAGAAAGAAAGTATATACCAATTTACTTAATAGATATTGATGCAAATTTTTAAAAATAAAATAACAGCAGAGATTGCAACCATGTATCACCAGGATAATACACTCTGACTGGGTGTTATTTAAACCAGGAATGCAGAGCTGGTTCAATATTAAGAAAACAAACAGGATAATTGACTACATCAATAACAAAACTATCAGAAATCATATGATTATCTCAATAGATAGTTTTTGACAAAATACAGCACCTATTCATTTGAAAAACATTAGAGTTCATAGAAATTAATTGAGTGTTCCTTAAAAGGGTAAGCAGTATCTATTTAAAGCAATCACAAGCATTAAATGTTATGGGGATAAGCTAGAAGCATTCCCAATAAAATCAGAGGTGAAACAAGGATAAGTATTATCACAACTATTATTTAATACTGTTTTAGAAAACTACATTATAACTTTAGCAATAAGAGAAGAAAAAGAATTTGAAAAATAAAATATACAATGAGGAAACAATTATTACTCTTTGTCTTGTTTTTGATATTTTGTGGGACAATGATATTAAGTGATTTGACTAAGGTCATACAACTAGTAAGTATCAAGTGTCTGAGGCTAAATTTGAACTCAGATCCTCCTGACTCTGGGTTGGTGCACTATCCACTGTACCATCTAGTTGCTCCAGAATTATTATACTTTGCAGATGATATGATGGTACATTTAGCATTAGAGAATCCTAGAGAATTTAAAAACTTGAAACAATGAACAACTTTAGCAAAGATTCAGGATATAAAATAATCCCAAATAAATCATCAGCATTTCTAAATATTATCAGCAACACAAGAGAAAGAAAGAGAAATTCCATGTAAAATAACTGTAAACAATATAAAATATTTAGGAGTCTACCTGCCAAGACAAAGCCAGGAACTATATGAACACAATTAGAAAACTGGGATAGTCATGTATTGTTGATGGAATAAACTGATCCAACTATTCTGAGGAGCAATTTGGAACTCTTATAAAACTGTACACACCCTTTGATCCAGCAATACTACTATTAGGTATATATCCCAGAGAGATCATAGCAATGGAAAAAGGACTCACATGTGTAAAAATATTTATGACAGCTTTTATTGCAGTGGCAAACAACTGTAAATTGAAGAATGTTCATCAATTGGAGAATGGTTGAATAACTTGAGGTATATGAATATAATAGAAAACTATCCTTCTATAACAAATGATGAGTACTCAGATTTTCAGAAAAACTTGGACTTACATGAACTAATGTTGAGTGAAGTGAGCAAATCCAAAAGATCATTGTATATAAATAACAGCAACTTTGTGTGACAATATGGTAGACTTAACTCTTCTCAGCAACACTGTGATCAAAGATAATTCTGAAAGATGGAAAATACCAGAGAAAGAACTATGGAGTTTAAGCCCTGATCAAAGCATTCACTTTTTAAAAAAAATTTGGAGATTTCCAATTTAACTAAATGATTTTTACTTTGAACTTGTGTGACTTTTGGTTGATCAGGGAAAAGAAATATTGATGATGGTTTATAAGCTAAGATTTTAAGTGACCACTAACCTAGAACATGCTGGGGTTTGATTCCAGGGACAAGTCAAAGTGATGAATGATGGCAGGAGCTATACCATCATTTTTACTTTTTAAAATTTTTACTTTTTAGAATTCGTTTTTATTCTGATTCTTCTTTCACAGTATGACTTATATGGAAATAAGTCTAACATGATTGTGCATTTATAACCTATATCGGATTGCTTGCTATCTTGGGAAGAGGAGGAAAAGAAAGGAGGGATTAAATTTTACAGAAATGGATGCCGAACATTATCTTTACATGTAATTGGAAAACACAATACTGTAAATATTAAAAAACCCCAACCAAACAACAACAAAACAACACCCCTCCACCACTGTTATGCATATCAGATGTGAAAAAGAACTTTTAAATTATAAATCATCATAAAATATATGATGAGTTGTTGGCACTATTGACAGTATTTCTTTTGCATATTTCATTTTTAAATGTCATGTAGAAAAATCAGAGAACTGCATTTCTCATCCTTTTGCCTATCTAGTGTCCCTGAATTCAAGAGTCTAGAAGCAGGAAAAAAATGAATATTTTGAAAGGAAATTGAGTGAAAAATTTAAATGACATCTGAGATAAACAGTTGCTGTTGGTGAAGCTATAGAGTAAAATATATACACACACACACAGAGACACACACATACACACATACAGACACAGACAGAAACAGACACACACACACACACACACACACACACACACACACACACACACACACTAATTCTGGCAGTGGCTGAATCTAGAAGAAAGAGACAATTTCTCCTTAAACATAATTATAACTTTTAGTGAAGAATAGGGATCTGCCTCATGAACGGAGCTGTCATTCTGGCTTTTGCTGGTGGAGTTGTACTGTGTTTTTATTTTTGCTAGGTTACAATTAATTAGTTGTCTAAGACTTTCTCAATTATGAACATCCTGCTTATTGTCATTAATCATGCACTGACATTGGCTGAGTGTAATAGAAGGAGTCTGTCTAAAGCTCTCCCCTTTTCCCCCAGCAGTCGCGTTTTATACTTTTCATAGTTTGCTCTAACAGAGACTAGAACTGGCTCTCTGTTATGAGGATTCAGTCTGATTGATGTCTGGCAGCAATGTGTGATTGAAAGAAAACTAGATTGTAAACCAGAAGAAATGGGCCCTGTTCTTTGCTCAGAGACTATTTAAATGTGTGACCTTGGTCAAATTATTTGTAAAATGAGGGGATTGAACCAAATGGTCCCTACAGACCCTTTTAAGTTGCTCTCATATTCTCTGAGCTCCCAGAAATTGCTTGGTGCATCAAATCTTTCCAAAGGCCATATTCCCCTGTTGCTACTCTTGGTTCTGATACAGCGAAATGCGGCTGATAGCTTCTGGAATATGCTTTGGTTTTGTTTTTCCAAATCCTGAATCCTTAGACTCATTTAAAGTTCTAAACACTAGTTTGGAGACCAGTTGAGCTAGTTGATCCCTTAAGTTTTTTTTACGTTCAAAGATCCTTTGGTTCTTCTTTTGTCCAATATACAGACTTTACCTTTTTGCCCTTATTTCCCAAATTTTTCCATAATTCTAATGGAGTATAACCCTACCATCATTCAGCACTTTGATTTGCTCCCTGGAATCAAAACCCAGGTTTAAAGCATGGTTTAGGTTAGTGAACTTAAAATCTTAGCTTGTAAGCCACCAATAATATTTCTTTTCCCTGATCAACCTCAAATCACACAAGTTCAAAGCAAAAATCATTTAATTAAATTGAAAATCTTCAAGCACAGAGATTGGGTGACTAATTACCTCTTATTTAATCCTCATCAATAAAGATTCCTTTTGGGCATAGGTAGGACTAGATGGTTGCTGAAGTCCTGTTCAACTCTAAGGTTCCATGATTCTATAAATATAATTAATTCTATATTAAAGAAATATATCAATATAAATAGTGATAATAATAGCATTTTAAAATTTATTAAAATGCTATATGTATATTGTTTCATTTGATCCTTGCAACAATACTATGGGAAGATGCTATTACAGCCCCCATTTTATAGAAGAGGACACTGTGGCTAAAAAAGTTAAATGGCTTGCCAAGGGACAAACAGCACTAAGTGTTTGTAGACAGGATTCAAACTTAAGTCCAATGCCATCCACTCTCTCATCTACATGTCCCTGTGAATAAGGAGGATTCTCATCCACCCATCACCTTCACACTCAAGGGTACAATTTTTTACATATTGCTGTATCTAAGGAAATATATATAGGGATGGTACATAAATAGAGGCTGATAAAGGAAGAAGATATAATGTACCTTGTACAAGAAGACATATAGTTAAGGATCACATGTAGCCAGTGAAAATAATTCTCCTAGAGTGCTATTTCCCCTGGACCATCTCCTTGACAATATGCTACTCTTGTATTATCACTGGGCCATTGCTGCACCCTGCTGGAATCTTCTCTAATCTGTCTCCACTATATTATCATCTCTAAGTGTCTCTGATGATGATAATTATCCCTGCTAGACCTATGGTGCAGCCATATGATGATTCTTTGATGGATTGCAACTATCCTTACTTATAGAAGAGAGGATACTCCTACAGACATGATTTTAGCTCTTTTGTGATTCAGACCCACAGTCAATCAAAGAAATGTTTGGTACTAGGTCTTTCTTTTATAATTTTTTTTCTATCTCAATTGCCATTTTGTATTAAGTCTACTCTTTAAGAGAGGGTGTAAGAATTCCTTTCAATGACTGTTGTGTCCTTGTTTGCTTCCTGGGTCCATGGGGGAGGAATATGGCAGTGTTTGGGTTCCACAAGAATGTGGAGGGACAATTGTTAGTTTACATTACAAAGACTGGGGTCTGGCAGGTATGTGAGTTAAGACAAAAGACTTAGACTGGATGTAATAAAAAAAAAAAACTGAGATTAGGCCAGGTTGGCCTCACCTAGTTCTGAGTTAACCTGGGGTCTGTGTCTTTCTTTTCTGCACATGCTCAGGGAAGAAGTTGTTCTTGCTCATCAGTATAATGAGCAGTGTGGGGAAAATGTATGGGGATGAATGTATCAATTAGATTTGTGACCGCAGCCAGTGATTGGCATGAAGGGGCAGGAACAAAGCATTTTAATGTGCATATAAGATCTAATTTTTCAAGAATTCATTGCCCCTCTCCCCTTGAGAGAGGTGTGCCATTTATTAAGATGTCCTAATAAAAAAAATTTTAATCATTCTAGACTAAGTATTCATGAGCTATTTATAACAATACTAATCATATAACTATAACAATACTAAACTTGGGAACTTCACTTAGTAAGACTGGAGGTGAGGGGAGAGACCTGCTGAGCTACCAATTTTTTAAAATCTGTATTTTTGACAGATTTAAAAGAAAACAACTTTTGTTCAACTTAAAGTGATGGAGAAAAAAAGAACAATGGATTTTTAACCAATGGAAATAGGTTTGAAGCATGGCTCTAACATTTATTAACATTTTTGTGGAAAATAATTTCTCTTCTTTCCGTCCCAATGTCCTTGTGGGTAAAATTGAGAGAAATTGCCTGCTTCACAACAGAAAGCATTTTTTAAACTTTAAAGTATAATAAAAATGTGAATCATTATCCTCCTTTCATTGGACATTGCCTCAACAACTATCTTTAATTCCCAAGTCAGCTAGCAACCTATTTCAGTATGCTGCCATTGCTAATCCCAAGCTCTGAAATACAGATAACTTCTTTCTATTTCCCTGAAGAGTGGAGATGTCAATGAAGTTTTTCTTTGGATGCTTCAATTTATTTCTTTACATTTATCTCCCATTACTTTATTCTCCTCTCTTGTATATTTAGAATTCTTATATTTTCCTGATCTTTTCCACCATCTAAACCTGCTCTCAAGGAAAGATCTGATCAGTTCTTTCACAGTGAGGTAAATGTTCTATGTTCTTCTCTTTTTTTACCTCCTCTTCCCACAAACATTGAGTTAAAGTGTTCTGGCTCCAATTTGCATTTTAATAAGGAATAGATTCATAAATCAAAAGAATGAGTCTCTAATAGTTAGGTACTGGGAGATATTTTGTAGGACATTCAGCTTTCCTCATTTTCCTACTTCACTTGTCAACTTCTACCTACTGTTAGATCAAGTTCCCCCAAGGGATAGCTCAGGCCCATTAGTCCTTCATCTTTGCACCCACTCTACTAGAATTAGTACTGAGTTTTTTTCATTCCAGAGCTGTTAGAACACGACATGCAGTCACAACTGGAACATTACAGGAGCAATAAACTCTTTGTTACTTTGGAGCTGAGTTGTCCTTGGTAAACAGAGTGGAGCATCTGTCATATTTTTTTTCAGCTGCTAGGGGGAAAAATTCCATTGAAACATGGTTCCTGTAGATAATTTTCTTGTGAATAGCTATTTAAAAATCACCTGTCATCTTACTCCCAGTAACTCCTCTAACCAAAGGCTCAATTTATACAAAGAAACAGTCTCATTTTTTCCCCCAAGAGAAATAGTTCTGTATTAGTATTACTCTTTCCCCAATTGATGGTTCTGCCCAAATATGCTATACAGAGATAACCAGGAATAAATATCATCAAGGCTTCTCAGAACAAAGGAATTGCCTTGAAAGAGTCAATAAAAACATCTAATGTTTGAATATAATAGTTTTCAATCATGGACATTCTCAAGCTAGAAATCTAAATTCACAAGACCAGAAAGCAACTATGGAGGCAGAGAAAAAAAAAAACTGTAAACCAATACCATTTACCCTAAAGTCCACTTTCAACTTTGGCCCCTGCTCAAACAGGAAACAGGGCCAGTGGAAACATCTTTTAAAATACTATTTATGTGGCACCATGCATCATACTTGGATACTTTAAAGTTCTTATTCTGATTACTCTATTTGCTCCTTTTTTTTTAGGTTTTTGCAAGGCAAATGGGGTTAAGTGACTTGCCCAAGGCCACACAGCTAGGTAATTATTAAGTGTCTGAGACCTGATTTGAACCCAGGTACTCCTGACTCCAGGGCCGGTGCTCTATTCACTGCACCACCTAGCCATCCCCTCTATTTGCTCCTAATGCAGATCACATCTTTTTTGTTCTTCCTTACTCTGTGCCACTTATCTCCCTCTACATGAACCCTTCCTATAGGCTTCACCAGTCTTCATCTGGTTCTTCTACTATTTTAAGTGTATTCAAGGGTGTTGTAAGACCCAAATGAGATAATGGATGTAAAACACTGAGAATCTTAAAACATTATATAATGTGACCTATAGTCACCAGGTGTACTATCTTATGATAACTTAATTCCCTGAGACTTCTATGGTCCTTCTACTGAATTTAAGCAGTGTTTATAGAACAATAAAGGGGTGTGGTGGTAAATGTTTAATAAGTGGACTCTCCAGAAAAAAAAAGTATTCAAACATAATAATCTGCATTACTAATACTTTCTTAAATCTAGGTAACCAACAAAACAATCAAACCCTGATTTGTAGTGTTTGCTGATTTCTGAGGAATATATAAATGCTCACCCTGAAAGTTTAGCAATCTCTGCAAGCCAGTTAGCTCTTACATCCATCTGACCTCCTTCACTCGCATATCCTTGTCCTTGTCCATGTGAATCTTGTGCATAGGATTCACTTATCACTTTGATCTTCCTTTGGTTCTTTTACTATTTTGAGTGGACTATTGTAGCCCACAGACTTTTCACTTGTTGTGGGCTGCTTTTACTTCATGATAACAGCTTTTTGCCTATTCTAGTCATAGATACCCCTGACCACTCTTTTTTTTTAAACACATCATTGTTGATAATGCTCTGTAGCTCATTTATATTTAACTTAAGTTTTTCATTGTCCTCAGGATTACTTGTAATAATAAAACATTCAAGGATTTATTGATAGATACTGCTATCAATCATACTCATCAGCACATAGAGACACTTTAATGACTGATTTATTAAATTCTTGGAGAATAGTCTCATGATACATGAAAACCAATGGGCCTGAGCAACTTTTCTTAAAAATAAGTAAACTTTGTTTTTAAGTAAACTTTTTTTAATAGTCAGGATGGATACAATTAATATTATGGGGGACAAAAGAGGTAAAGATTTATTCAACACAGAACCAATAATAGAAGATCAATATCAAGTAACATAATGAACTGATCACTAAATATTAGATATTTAATTAGAATTTGAAGTCAGAACAGCAATTAACCAGATAGCAACAGGGTTAAAATTGATGTCTCACCTTGGTTTTACAGACTCTAGCTAGTTGATGTGATTGTCAAGATCATAAAGTCAATTTAAAAAAATTCTCTTACCACAATAGTAACTATGATTCTTTTGAGATCATTACATTTTATGACTATTAACATACATGTAACATAACTTATAACATGTTTTGGTTAGTTGGTTGTTTATCCTTGGCTTTTGAAGAAGATGAAAATGACATCACTGTTTTGGAGTCAAGGTGCACTGCGTCTGATTGTGGCAGATCAGATAAATATGAGCTCAGAAGGTTCCACCACAGCTTGGGTACAAATAGTCCACAGGAAAATTTGGAGTGGAGATACTCTAAATTTGTGCATCTCACATTTCTTTTGAACTACTGCAATTCTACATTACTCATAGAGCAGAGGAAAAATTGATGTCATTTTCATTCTCATTGAAAATATCTGACAATGTTGCTGAAAACATGTTGCTACAAAAAAGGGGCAAAGACCCACTTGTTCAAGAATATATCAGCTTGGGGGCAGTTAGGTGGCATAGTGGATAAAGCACCAGCCTTGGAGTTAGGAGTACCTGGGTTCAAATATGGTCTCAGACACTTAATAATTACCTAGCTGTGTGGCCTTGGGCAAGCCACTTAACCCCATTTGCCTTGCAAAAACCTAAAAAAAAAGAATATATCAGCTCTTTTTGTGGTGGCAAAGAAATGGAAATTGAGGGTATGCCCATTAATTATTGTGACAAATGAATATAATAGAATATTATCGCTCTATAAGAAGCAAATGAGCAGACAGATTTCAGAAAAGCCTGGAAAGTTTTGCATGAATTGATAATGAATGAAGTGAGCAGAACCAGAATATTGTACATCTTAAAACAACATTGTGTGATGATCAGTCTCTTCTCAGCAATATAGGGATCAAAGACAGTTCTAAGTGTATTGGAAAGAACTATGAAATCTGAATGCAGATCAAAGCATACTATTTGTACCTTTTTAATTTTGTTTTTTGCTTTTCCCTTCTTGTGGTTTTTCCCTTTTTGTTCTGATTCTTCTTTCACAGTTTGATCAATATAGAAATATATGTAACATGATTATATATGTATAACTTACATCAAATTGCTTGTTATCCCAGGATGGGGGGAGGGAAGGGTGAGAGGAAGAAAACTGTACAAAGATGAATGTTGAAAATTATTTCTACATATAATTGGAAAAATAGATTAATTAAAAAAAACCCAAAATGCTAAAAAGCATAGGAGCAAGCAAACAGCCTTGCTTCCTCCCAATGGTAACTGGGAAAGTATTAAAACCCCATTCTTTATCCAGAACCCATACAAGCATGCTGTTTTGAAACTGACTACAATACTGATGAACTTCTCTGGGCAGCCAAATTTTTGCCATAATTACCTGCCTTATAACATCATTGTAAGAAAATTCATGTTAAAGAGATAAGTTTTTATAGTAAATATTGGACATCTTGGTATCAATGAAATCACTCTGCAGTTTCCTGATTGATACAGCTCAATTTCTCCTTCCTACCACATTGTGCATTTGATACCAAATTGTCCATTTGCAGCATCTCTTAAAAAAATAAACATACACAGAGCTAATGTTAAAAGCTATCCACCCTATAAAACATATAGCTTAGAATAAAATATGTATATATTTAAGTAAATAATATATGTATGTATAGATATATATTTCATATAGTTGTATAAATTTACATATAAAATTGTATAGATTTATTCACTTTGTGTTTTTAAGTGTAAATGGTCTCTTTGAAATTGCTGTGAATTTCAGTGAAAAATCTTTATAACATTCTAGAACTCAATAGAATTTATTCAGTAGAGGTCCAGAGACTGGATCTCTAATTAAGGCGGAATAAGAAATGTCAAAATGAGTTTGGTCAACCAAAGTAGGTCAATACCTTCTCTGCAGTCTATAATGTTGTTTTTGTTTGTTTGTTTTGTGAGGCAATCAAGGTTAAGTGACTTACCTAGGTCACACAGCTAGTAAATGTCAAGTGACTGAGGGGTCTTCAAGATTCCAAGACCAAGTCTTTACTCTTAAATGGAGTTGCTAAAGCATTACTGTCAAACTCAAATAAAAATGTATTCCTGCTGCAAAATATTGAATTAGGAAACTAAAAATTAATAATATATATATTGCATTTTTGTTAATTTTGTGAGACATTTTCCAATTCCATTTTATCTGGTTTGGATGGCACTAGGGGATTTTGCAGCCACAGAAAATGGGATGGGTGTTTGTGCGATGAGTGTCTGTCCCCTCTTGTTCTAGGTTCAGAATTTGAATATAGTTCTTTCTGACTCCAAGTCAGCTCTCTATTCACTATATGCCTCCTTTCTATTATTATTATTATTATTATTAATAACTAACATTTAGAATGCATTAAGGTATGCAAAATGCTCTTTTTTTATTTTATCTCATTTGATCCTCAGGACAACTCTGTCAAATAAGTGCTATTATGCCTTTTACAGATGGTAAAATTGAGCGTAAGAGGTCAAGTGACTTGCCCAGGGTCATACAGATAGCATCTGAGGTTTGAGTTGAACTCAGGTCTTCCTTACACCAAGTCAAACATTCTAATTTACCCACTGGACTAATTAACTGCTTCTAAAGTTTTGATAAGCACCAAATGATTATATTTTATTAAGCAATATTGTTCATATGTGATGAAATAATAATTTATAAAATAATATATTGCCTGAATTTTTAAAAATAAATATTAGAGAATTATTTCTTTTTTGTTGTTTTTTTTTTCTCTGAAAGAATAAAATATTTTTGTTTTACTAGACAAGTTTCTGGGACTAAAATATATATCTCTGTCATTGTAGAAAAGGGATATCATTAAAGGATACCTATTGGTAAAACACAGACCATTGTTTCCCTATTTTTTACCCTTACCTTATGCTTGTTCTACAAACCAGTACAGAAATCACTCTTGAGTGCCACTAAGGGACTAACTGTGACAGAGAAGAAAACGGTTTCTCTAAACTAAGTTAGTTCAACTCCCCACCCATATACTGAGTCCAAAGTTTATTATCTCCTTTAGGACCAAAGCAAAATGTCTTTGTATTCCTTACATACAGCTTCAATTTTTTCCCACTGTAGATAATTTTCTTTTAACATTGAATTCTCTAGAAATACATATATACATATGTATGTGGGTATGTATATATATTTATATATCTATATATAGATATAGATATACATGTCAAGGATATGGCATGAAAAGAGGAGAGTGTGTTCAAATCCCTTAACCTAGCCCCAAGGAGGTCAAACTAGCTCCAAAGTAGAGACTGTTAGGAGACTTTGTTGTGTTGGAGAGACTGGTATTTCAAAGCATCAATAAAAATTTCCTTTTGTAAACTCTCCTTGCCAGGAAGCCAAAGTGGATTATTAAACAGGCATTTTCATGGTGTTTGTGTTGGTAGGAAGATTCTTAGAGATTAAGGGAATTAAGAAGACTACAAGTTATTGTTCACAGAGCTGGATTATACTCGGGATCAGCAGAATTTATGTTTTTGGAGTAGAGACATTATTTGGTCAGAGTTCAAGGTGAGATAAGAGTTTGGATAGTGCAGGGTACTAGCATTCAGAGAAAATGGTGGTGGTAATATTTGGCTGTGAGTTTGAGTAGTAGGAGCTGATTTTTCTGCTGCAAATCAGATGGTGTAAACACCCTCCATAAAAATAATACAAGGGGAAAAGAGGAACTCAAAGCAATTTTCTACTACTAGAGTCAGTCCATTGCTGCCTGTCTGTCTAACCATGTCACCTCATTGCTCAGTGAGCTCTAGTGACCCTTATCACTTCCAGGATCAAATATTAAGTCCTTTGACGCTAAAAAAATCTCCAAAACCTTCTTCCTTCCCATTTTTTGTCTTTTTAAAAAAATGCCTCCATCTCCCCTCATCAGGCTAGATGTACAATAGCTCCTCACTGGCTCTATCCCAAAGATTAGCTCAGGAACTTTAATCTGCATTTTTTTTTCTGACCAGGACTAGTTCACTCCTTCTCAGGCAAGTTGACAGCCATCTGCTCCTGGGGCCTCAGATTCAGTGGGGACATTGTATTGCCTTAGCCCCCTGCAATTCTAAAGTCTCAAGCCTAAGAGATCCATCAGTCTCAGCCTCCCCAGTAGCAGGGAAAATAGATATGCTCTGTTATATCAAGCCTTTGCAGTCTTCTTATTCTTTACTCACCTCCATATACTATATCATCCAGCTAAAATGGCCTATTTTTATTTCCTTGTAAACACTCCTTGTCCTATGATTTCCTTTGAATGAGCTGTCCCTATATCTGTAACATGTTGCTTTTGTCCCCTCATGTCTGTCTCCTAGTTTTATTAGTTTTCTTCAATGCTCAATTCAAATCTCACCACCTTTTAGGGACTTTTCCTGATCCCCCCGTTATCTTTCCTATAAGGTCACTTTTCACTTATTCTTTATACAGAACCTGTATAACTTTATCAGACTATATACTCCTTGTGGATGAAGTATATCACATCACCATTAGTTTGAGGAGTTAGGTGAACAGTTCTTTCAATTTTTTCTCATTATTTATATATAGATAGGTGAATATTTTTTTCCACCCAGCAGTATGTGACTGACTTCATCTTCCATTTTCCTTTGAAGCACCGCCCCCCAATCTGGGGAATTTCTATCACTACATCATTGCTGTCCTCATCATTGTCTATGCCAGTGACACAATCTTAGAATCAATTATTTAGAACTGGAAGGAATCTTAGAGACCATTTAGACCAAAATTCTCATTTTGCAGGAAAGCGAGACCAGAAATATCAATCAACAAACATTTGTTAAGTTCCTACTCTGTTTCAGGCACTATGCTAAGCATTGGGGAATAAAAAAAAGTGAAATATTGTCCTTGTCCTCAAACTTATAATGTAATGGGGGAGACAAGGTGTGAACAAATAAATACAACAAGATATATTATAATTAACAGGGGCAACTAAGTGGTGCAGTGGATAGAGCACTGGCCCTGGAGTCAGGAGGACCTAAGTTCAAATCTGACCTCAGACATTTAATAATTATCTAGCTGTGTGACCCTGGGCAAGTCTTTGCAAAAATAAAAAAAGGAATTAACAGAAGACATTAGAAGTAAGGTTAAAAAGGTTTTCTGTAAAAGATGGGATTTTAATTGGGAATTAAAGGAAGTCAAAAAAGTCTTCAGATAGACTTGATAGGAGGGAGAACATTCCAGGCATAAGGAAAAATCAGAGAAAATACCTGGAGACAAGAAATATCTGGATCATGCAGCAACCAAGAGGCCAGGGTTACTGGATATGACTGTATAAAGTATATGACAGGGACGGCTAGGTGGCGTGGTGGATAAAGCACCGGCCCTGGAGTCAGGAGTACCTGGGTTCAAATCTAGTCTCAGACACTAATAATTACCTAGCTGTGTGGCCTTGGGCAAGCCACTTAACCCCGTTTGCCTTGCAAAAAAAAACCTAACAATAAAGTATATGACAGAGTATGAAGTATTTGATAGAGTATGTGACAGGAGAGAAATTATAAGAAGACTAGAAAGGTGGAAGAAGACTAGATTATGAAGGACTTTGAATGCCAAAAAGAGGATTTTTGAGTTTGATCCTGGAGGTGATAGGAAGCCACAAGGGTTTCTTGAATAGGTAGGTAACATGGTCAAACCTACACTTTTGGAAAATCACTTTGGTGGCTAAAGTTAGGATGGATTGAAGTGGGAAAAGAATTGAAACAGGCCCACTTATCAGCAGGTTATGGCAATTATCCAAGTGTGAAGTAAGAAAGCCTATACTTCATAGATGGCAGTATCAGAGGAAAGAAGGGGCCATATCTGAGGAATATTGCAAAGACAAAATCAACAGGTTTTGGCAACAGATTGAATATGGAGCATGTGTGAGATAGTAAGAAGTGGAAGATGATTCTGACATTGCAAGCCTGTGGGACTGGGAGAAAGGCATTGCCCTTTCTAGTAACAGGGAAGGTAAGAACCAAATTCACAGGGACAGTGACAAAGTGTGAGTTCTACCTGGATCCCTTGAGTTCAAATTTAGGGTTCTTTCCATATTGTAGTGATCACTAAAGACACTAACTTGTAATAATCATTTTTAACTATACGATACTTTAAAAGATGTGACAGAAATCATAATACATATCACAAACTTCTTTGTGGCTATTTGTCCCTACCTCTTAAGTAGGTATCATGGCACTTGGATGCTCTAGTCTTGGAAATCATAATAGAGATTAACATGCAGCTGGCAACAGGTGCTTGGGAAGTCACAAATGTTTTGATGTACTATGATTCATACTGGTGCTGGCATGATAGCTATGTGACTGACTTGGGGACATTTCTCTTTTATTAAAAACTTTACTCACTATTGGTCCATTGGGATGACAAATTGAGGACAGGGGGCTAATTAGGCTCATAATTAGCCACTTAAGATTGAAATTGCTTGCTCTGGCTGCTTCTGCTACTATAATTAATGGTGGATGTTTTTTGCAAATAAATTTTGCCAAAATACAATATTAACAAAATGGACTGAAAATGTTTCCTGGGTATTTATCTGGCAATAAGTTCAGGGAATCTATGTAGAGGAGAATTGGCAGATAAGGAATCAGGGAAATGGCTAGAGAAGGGAGAAGTTAAAGTGGAGATGAGTAGAGAGAGCAAAAGGACCATGGTGACCATGTCCTTGAGCCCTATAGAAAACAGATCTGTCAGAAGGAAAAACCATTTCTAAACTAGTGATCTGTTTTTTAATCTGTCTTGGTCATTCCAAAAAAAAAAAATGGGTCACATTTATATCTTACTCAAGATTATTAAACATTGTGCATTTCGTAGAATAAGTTTAATTTGTCCTATTTTACTGATGAGAAAACTAAGTTGAGAAGGGTAACTGTCTTGTCTATGTAGCCTTACGTACTACTTGAGGGAAGTAGTACCGCAATGAAGAGGAAAAAAGACCATATCTGAAGGCAGAAAATTTGTGTTTGAATTTCAGTTCTGCCATCTATTTGTATGATCTTTTTCTTCAGTTTTCCCATCTGTCAAATGAATAGTTTAGACTATACAATATAAAAATTTTCCCCCAGCTCTGAATCTATAATCCTTTGCAGAACTATAGTTAGCAAGGGGCTAGTGGACATACACCTATGGGTGTGGTAGCACACTTCCATTCCAAGGTAGACTTCTGTCCCTGTTTCTTTGTCTAGTCCCCCCAGTCCACAGATCTGAAGCTGGAAGAATTAAATCCAACATTCTCATGTGACAGATGAGGAAACTGAAACTCCAGAGAAGTTAAATGACCTGACCAGGGTCACATAGATGGCAAGTGATCCGAGCCATGATTTTAATACAGGTTGGCTGACTCTAAATCAGAGACAGTTCCAAAGCTCTGCACTGCCACTAGGCTATTATTACACCTTGTTATCTCCTATGGATCTGCCTACCTTTTCCCATCACATTACTGGTGTGACTACATCCAATAAGGGTAAACTGTGTACACTATTGGAAATGAAGATCTCCACCATATGGGATCTCCAGGATCAGAGACAATAGCAACACATACCAATCTTACAAGTGGTGATCTAGGAATCTTTTGCCCCTTATTCCCCCACCAAATCTTCCTCAAGTGCTGGAATTCCTAGTCCTTTCTGATTTTATGACTTCTATTTTGAGTCTGTTTTCTCATTTGTGCATTAAGGAGGCTGAACTAAATAATATAAAGTTCTGTCCATCTCTAAAATACTATGACCCCCATGCTGTCTACAAACAGTCACATAATAATGGGATGCAGAGCTATCTGGGCCATTCCCAGTTTATCTAACACTAACTCCTTGAGGAGTCTTTGGAGTATGTGCAGACAGATTAACTAGGTGGTCCCTTCATCCCCTATCACATAGGTGGGGTAAACCCTGTTTGCATTTTAAAACTGGTGAGACAAAGTCATTCTTGACAATATTCCCTCCCCCCCCCCAACTCTCTTCTCTGCTCTTTTGAGTCACTTATATTCTTTTTCCAGAGTGTAAAGATCACAGTTCACTCATAGCACCATGAACCAAACTGGTGAAAGGGGAAGGACTATCCCTGCTCCTTCTCTTTTACCCCAGTTCCAAGAAATGAGCTCTGGGCTATTTACTTCTGTTCTGTGCATTAGGTGCTAGAGGTGATTCTCATGGGACCTGGCAGATTGAGTAATGTCAGCCTTGAAGTCATTATTACAGGAGGGATGGTGCATCCTACCAGTCCAGCAAGGAAGCCTCAAGAAACTAGGGGACCTGGGACTTAAACCTGAGAAGAGTTTTAGACTTGGATTTGGGATTGTGCTGAACAGAAAATATACTAAATTGTAAATCTAATCCCTTTTTCTTCCCCAGGGAGCAAAGAGAGAAGGGAATTACACCCCACATGTTGGAGGACTATATGTTTGGGAGTAAAGCTTCTGAGGTAGATGTTTCCTTGTAAAAGTTAATCTATCAGTGGTTTAATGGAACTAATATACAGAAGATCATCCCCTACAATTGAGAAAACAAATGGAGTCATTTAAAGAGATCTGGAAACCCTTCAGGATAACAGAAAACTCTGAGGGAATGGCAAAATGTTACCTGGTCTTCCAGATTGTGAAGGTCACAATAATTTGTGTTGCAGTAAGAATTGGCAGCAGAATTTGAATCTAGATCTTTTGTCTCCATGGTCAGAGTTCTTTCTAGTATACCCTACTCCTTCTCTTTTTATAGCTTTTATCCCAGAATATCCAGCTACTTTCAGGATGCAAAAGAGTGGAATCTTGAGAAAGACTTCTTTATATTGATAATTTGCACTTAAATTTATTTTAATTAACAGTATATTATGAAAGCAAATGTGATAACCATTTAATGAGCATTTTATGTATATAATCTATTTTGTACCCAGTTGGATATTGGAGTAATTAAACTTTCCTTGTTTTGTATTTGTTACTTTATCTTTCATCCTAAGAAATTTAGGACCTTGATTGTGATTGCCTTGGCCAAGGAGTTACATTCAGAGATTTTTCAATTCTATCCTCGGATCAATTTGCTTAAGAATTATCTTTAGCATGGATTTATAATTAATTCATTTAGTTGTGTCAACTTTTCATGATCCCATGAAGTATACCGTCCATGGGATTTTCTTGACAAAAATACTGGAATAGTTTACCATTTCCTTCTCCTTTGGATTAAGACAACCAGTGATTTGCCCAGGATCACACAGTTAGTAAATGCTTGACAAAATATTTGAACTCAGTTTTTCTTGATTCTAAACCTAGTACTCAATCCACGAGCCATTTGGCATCCCTATTTAACGTGGATGCTACCTTTTAATTCTGAATGATTCCTGAAGTCCTTGAAATTCCTAGCAGTATTTATCTGGCTCTTAGTTCTTGGACAGAAAGAAATTTCAGACAAGTGTGTTGTCAATAGCTTAAGGAAATGATTTCCCATATTCCTGGGAGCCAGAAATTGAAGCCCCCTATTGGCTTTCCTGAAAGATTGAGGAGAAAAGAAAAGGTACTGTAGTATTGGAGACATCTGTTGTTCTGACTTTCGAAGGGAAAGAGAATGGAATTAGCAAATGATCAACTTGACTGATTCCTGGCAAAATTTTAAAATGTACTCTATGATACAGACATGGTTCTGTGATTTCATAAATTTGGGAGTTCTCTTCAAGGATACAGATCACAACTCTACAACCTATATCTGTCTGTTCATCTTCTGTCCCTTAAAACTTTCCTTCATGACCTGAAAATTAAGCATAAAGTACCTGTCTTACAAGATGGAAGCATTTTCCCCTTTTTCCATTTCTGAAAACCCAGGGATACCAGTAGACTATTCTGACCATTCACCTGTTACTATTTGTTCCCATTGTATAAAGTCCATTTTTTCTTTCCAACATATAATTCCTTGATGACATCCATTATTCTTCTTCCCTCCTCCTCCTCAAAAATTATGTTTTGTAGCCATCAAATTCTTTTCCATTGACTTCTCTGGATCAAATGCTCACCTTGAGTGATAGAATTAGCATTTATTAAGCACCTATTATTTGCTCTCTATGTTAAATGCCTTAGAAAAATCACCAAGTTTACTATTCTCTTATTATATCATCATAATATTCACCTATTATATCCATTTTACAGTTGGGAGATCTGAGGCAAACAGAGTTGAAGTGCTTTGCCAAGTCACACAAACTGTATCTGAAGCTGAATTGGAACTCATATCTTCCTGATTTAAGGCCAAGTTCTCAGAAATAATAGTATGTCTCATCTTACTGCTATAGAGCAACACTGTGGTAATGTTGCTAAGAAAAGATGGGTCTTTGGTATTATGCTTTTTAAGGAATCCTTCTCTTCAATAAATTTTTGTTTATCTTTTTCAGTTTGACCAATCTGCTCTACAAGCATTCTTCTTTTTTTTTTTAATATTTAATATTTATTCTCATTTTGTACAAATAATGTTTTTTATACATTAATAAAATATTCTTGTTTAAGAGTAAACAGAATACCCCTCCCCCCAAAAATATAGACTTGCTTGAGCGATAAAGTAAAGGGGAGAGAAAAAAATTAAAATTAAAAAAAATAATAGTAATAATTGTAGGTATGGGCAGGTGGCACAATGGATGGAGCACCAGCCCTGGAGCCAGGAGCACT
The DNA here is from genome assembly GCF_037893015.1 of Macrotis lagotis. Lineage (NCBI taxonomy): Eukaryota > Metazoa > Chordata > Mammalia > Peramelemorphia > Peramelidae > Macrotis > Macrotis lagotis. Next base: position 271,596,315 of record NC_133658.1, on the reverse strand, counting down.
GAGCCCATATCCAGCCCCATACACCCAACAACCCCAACCCTACTGCCCTGCAAAAACCAAAAAAAAAAAAAGACCCAAAATAAAATAAAATAGTAATAATAGTAGGGGTGACTTGGTCGTGGACAGAGCATTGGCCCTTGAGCCAGGAGCACCCGGGTCCAAATCTGGCCTCAGACAGCCAATGATCACCCTGCTATGTGGCCCCAGGCAGGCCACCCAACCCCATTTGCCCTGAACCCCCGCCAAATAATAATTATAAAAAATGTGCTTCAGTCTTTGTTCTAACAACAAGAATTCTGTCATGGGTGGATCACATTCTTTATGATAAATCCATCCCAAAAGTTACTTCCATATTTTTCCACCATTGCCATTGCTGATTGCAACTCCCTCCTTTCATTTTTCTCCACTACCATGTATATATTTTCTCCCTCCTTTCACTCTGACTCTGCTGTAGGGTATCTGAGTGGCACAGCAGACAGATCCCTGGTCCTGGGGCCAAGAGGCCCTGAGCCCCCCCTACCACCCCTTAGGCCCAGCATCTACCTGGCCCTATGGTCCTGGACAGGCCATCCAATCCCAGCCCCTTGCAAGAATTAAAAACAAAAATGTGTTATATCTGACCACTCTCCTCCCATGGTCCATCCTCTCCTCCATCACTCACATCCCCCCCCCTTCCCCCTGTACCCCCCCTTTTCTTCTTACTTACTCCATTGAGTATATATGCTGTTTCCTCTCCTAGCCACCTCTGATGAGAGCAAAGATTCCCTCATTCCCCCTTGCCTTCCCCCCTTCCATAGCATTGCAATAGCTCATTGTAATAAAGAAAAATCTTAATATATGAGATATCTTGGTCTATTCCCTCTTCTCCTTTTTCTTTCTCCCATTACATTTCCCTTTTTTCTATTGACTCCATTTTTACACCATATTTTATCTTCAAATTCAGCTTTCTCCTGTGCTTCAACTATAAAAGCTCCTTCTATCTGCTCTATTAACTGAGAAGGTTCATATGAGTATTATCAGTGTCATTTTTCTATGCAGGAATACATGCAGTTCATCATCATTAAGTCCCTCACATTTTCCCCTTCTCCTCCAATCTCTATGCTTCACCTGAGTCCTGTATTTGAAGATCAAACCTTCTGTTCAGCTCTGGCCATTCCAACAGGAACATTTGAAATTCCCCTGGTTCATTGAAAGTCCATCTTTTTCTCTGGAAGAGGCCATTCATTTTTTCTGGGTAGTTGATTCTCAGTTGCATTCAAAGCTCTTTTGCCTTCCAGTACATTATATTCCAAGCCCTATGAGCTTTTAATGTAGTTGCTGCTAAGTCTTGTGTGATCCTGACTGCATCTCCACGATATGTGAATTGTGTCCTTCTGGCTGCTTGTAATATTTTCTCTTTGACTTGGGAGTTCTGGAACTTGACTATAATATTCCTAGGGGTTGGTTTTTTGGGGTCTCCTCAGGGGGATTGGTAGATTCTCTTCATTTCTATTTTGCCCTCTGCTTCTAGGATATCAGGGCAATTTTCCTGTAGTAATTCTTTGAAAATGATGTCAAGGCTCTTTTCCTGATCATGACTTTCAGGTATTCCAATAATTTTTAAAACATCTTTCTTACATCTGTTTTCCATATCAGTTGTTTTTTCGATGAGATGTTTCACATTTTCTTCTAATTTTTCATTTTTTGGTTTTGAAGTAATGAATCCTGATTTCTTGTAAATTCATCCATCTCCCTGAGTTCTATTCTTTGTCTGAAGGATTTGTTTTCCTCAGAGAGTTTTCTTATTCTTTTCCCATCTGGCCAATTTTGCTTTTTAAAGAATTTTTCTCTTCAATAACTCTTTGAACTGTTTTATCCATTTGACCTAAGCTGGTTTTTAGCATGCTATTTTCTTCAGCATATTTTTTGGATTTCCTTGACTAGGCTGCTGACTTCATTTTCATGTTTTTCCTGCATTTCTCTCACTTCTTTTCCCAGTTTTTCTTCTAACTCCCTCATTTGATTTTAAAAGTCTTTTTTGAGCTCTGTCATAGCCTGAGCCCAATTTCTATTTCTCTTGGAGTCTTTAGATGCAGGAGCTTGTGCTTCCTCATCTTCAGACTGAGTATTTTGATCCCTCTTGGGCTCATATGCAAAATATTTCTCAATGGTGTTCCTCTTTTTTCTCTGCTTGCTCATTTTCCCAGCCTAAGCCTGTTTTGGGGGGTGCTTCCTGAGCTTTTGGGACACTCCTATAGGGGTCTCAGTCCCTCCTGGTCTGTGAATGACCATATGTGCCCCCTTCTGCTACGTGGCTGAGGTGGAGGGGGCTCCTGCTGTTCTATAGGGGGGGGGGGGCTAGACTGCGATCAGGGTCTGAATGTGTTCAGAGCCCCAGAGTCCTGTTCCGGGGCAGAGGACAGAGCTAGGCAGTCTCTCTCCACTCTCCTCCCTAGGTTCAATGGGCTCATGCCCTGGGGGCTTCTGCTTACCGGCTCTGCCTAAAGACCATGTTGCTAGCTGTGTGTTCACGTGCTTTCTCTGACAGAGGTCCCTCTGCTGTTCCCCCAATTTGTGCCCAGTGCTCCCTGGGGCATAGCTCAGGAAACTCTCCTGCTGCTGTGAGCCGAGGCTCCCAATGCCCTGGGGCTGCCTCCAGGAGGCTGAAGTTCTTTCCCTCTGGTGGGCCGCCCCTCCAACCCTGGGGGAGCAGAGCCTTTCTGCTCTTTTCCAGGTTACCTTGAGTAGGAGAACTGCCTCATTGGGTCCCTTTGTGGGTTCTGTCTCTCGAGAATTTAGTTAAAGTCCTTAGTTTTGAAGACTTGTGAGAGAGCACCTAAGACATGATCTGCTCTTGTTGCCATCTTGGCTCCTCCCCCCCAAAAAAAGAGTGCATTCTTCTTTTCATTGGATTTTTATGCGTCTTTTGCCATTTGACCAATTCTGTTTTTGTGTGTCCCTCTTTTACCAAATTGTTAACTCTTTTCATGCTTTTCTTGCATTACTCTCTTTTCTCTATTTTTCCTCAAACTCTTGATTTTTTAAAATCCTTTTTGAACTCTTGCATGGATTAGGATGGCTTTCTAAGGTATCCATTCAGATGAGTATTATAATCTGGACTATCAGTATTCTTTATGCATCTCATATTTAGCATATGGATGGGTGGGCTAAATTTTTTGGGTTGCTATAGATCTATTCTAGGAGGCTCTGTAAAGTCTTAGCATCCAGTGAGATTAATCTAATAGATTATCATAAATAGGAACATCCAGACAACTTCATGATTCACAAAAAAATTTCTCCATGTTCTAGATTGTGTTTTGCTTCACCTCCATCCTAGTGAAAAATACCTTTCATGAGCATGGTGTCTCTACTTTATGCTTCTACTGATATTTAATATTAGAAGGTCAATGAACAGTGTTATTTATGTTATTCTAGGTTCCAATGAATCATTAAGGAGCTTGCTATGCATTTGTGAAAATGACCTTCTAACATGCCATTTTTTTTTCTCCTGGACCCCTTCTACTCTTGAGCAATAGTGGCAGAGTGGTGGGAAAGAGGGAAGAGGACTAAGAGCCACATAGTTTTTACATTGTTAATAAACTTTAATGTTAGTATTTTAAATATGAAATTCTTATCCAAAAACCAATCAGCAGAAAATATTGCTAAAATAGTTGAATCATATTAATCTTTAAGTTCTTGCTGTGTAGGGGAGTTCTTCACCTTTAAAATTCTTTGAATTTAAAAAAAAATGTAACTTTCTTTTCTTTTTATTTTTTTACAAGGCAAATGGGTTAAGTGGTTTGCCCAAGGCCATACAGTTAGGTAATTATTAAGTTTCTGAGATCCGATTAGAACTCAGGTACTCCTGACTCCAGGGCCGGTGCTCTATCCACTGTGCAACCCAGCCGCCCCTATTTCTTTTCTTTTTAAAAAATTTATTTAAAAATTTTTTACACTGATTAGATTGGTTAAAATGATTGAAGGGAAAATGACAATTGTTGGAGGGGATATGCGAAAATTGAGACACTAATTCATTATTGGTGGAATTATGAAATGATCCAACCATTTTGGAGAGCAATCTGGAATTATGTCCAAAGAATTATTAAACTTCTTATACCCTTTGACTCAGCAATACCACTACTAGGTCTATTTCCTAAGATGATTAGGGGAAAGGAAAAGAATATATATGCCTAAAATCCTTATATCAGTTCTCTTTATGGTGACAAATAGTTGGAAATTGCATTCATGCTCATCTATTGGGGAATGGCTGAACAAGTTGTAGTATATGATTGCTATGGAATACTATTGTTTCAAAACAAACGATGAGTTTGATGATCTTAGAAAAATATGGATAGACTTGCACAAAATAATGAAAGAATGAAATGAACAGAACCAAGAGAATATTTTTATACTTTAACAGCAATCTTATTTTAAAAGCAAGTTTGAATAAATAAGCTATTTTGACTATTATGAATACCCAAATTAATTACAAAGGATATATGAAGGAAGACAGTATCCATATGCAGAGAAAGAACTGATGAATAGAAGTACGTATAGAATGATTTTACATACACACATATTTGTATGTGATGGTAGCTACCTCTAGGGTAGGGGGGAGGGAAGGAAAAAAAGGGGAGAAAAGAAATTTATACTATGATTATGCATTTCCTTATGGTTTAGTGGTGGTCATGACAGTTGTCCTCAAATATTTCAAAGATGACTTTGTGGAAAAGACCTTAGCCTTGCTCTGCTTTTGGGCAGGAGATAAAAGTAGGAAAAATAGAAGTTGTGGAGGGGTAGATTTCAGCTCTGAGCAAGAAAAAATGCTAATGTATAGGTCTTTCCAAAGTGGAATCACTACCTTGGGAGGTTGTTGGTTCCCTGTCACTAGTCATCTAGTGCAGCATTGTTGTTTTTCCTTCATTCGTGATGAGGATCATGACATCAGGAAAGTGATGTCATGACTTACAATTGAATTGGATTTAAGTGAGAGAAGGCTGTACAAAGGCATCAGTCTCACTCTCTCCTCTGAAGTCATCTGGGTCCAGTGGCAAGCTATAGATCAGGACAACTCAAGATGGCCCCAGATGCATAGAAGACCTTGGTCTTTTTAAGTTAAGGTCTTTAACAGATTTCTGTTTGGTTGAAGCAAAGCCCATTCAGTGATTTATGTTAGATAAGAAATGGAGCAAATGAGACCTCAGATACCTAGTAAAATTTTTTAAAAAATCAATTGGGGTGTGGGGGGAGGGATCCTTAATTTTTCTGGCCAGAACAGAAATAATTTTACACTCATTCTGAGCCATCAAGAGCCCAAACAATGTACAAATGAGGCTTGGACTGGGACCTATTCTTGGTCAATTAATGAGAGTCAGAGTATTTGGGGTTTAAGGCATGATTCTTAGGATAAAAATCTAGTTCATAAACCCAAGATATCTTGAGAGGTTTCTGCTAGGAAAAATTATATTTCTTTGGGCAGAGCACTCATAGGTATAATCCTTTATTTGGACAAAGCAAGAGGAAGAAGGGAGAAGAGGGAGGAAGAGAAGGAGGGAGTCAAACAACAGAGAGAGAAAAAGAAACATGGAAGGGAGAGAAAGAAGAAGAGAGGAAAGAAAGAGTTTCATGACCCAAATGAAACAAGTCAGTTAACTCCCAGTGGGGGTAGCTACTATGGCACTGAGACTTCTATCTTTGCATCCCCAGAGTGGGAGCACAGTCTTTCCAAAAGTATAATGGCTGCTTCAGGATTTAGCAAGTTTCTCATTACTAGAGGTCTTAAAGTGGATGTTGTTTGAGTATTGTTATGGTTGTGGTAAAGGGGACTCTTGTCAAGCATAAATGACCTATGAGTTTCTAAACCAATACTGAGATTTTGTGATTAAATGAGCAAACCCAAGTACCTGAACATCAAATCACCACAGTGGGGGATTCACCACCATTCTTCTGGAAGGAGATATTGGAATTGTAACTGCTTCATATGAATGTCATTCCCCTAAAGCAATTTCTACCAGGACAGAGAGTGTGTCTCCTATTTTTGCATCCCTTACTGTAGGGGCACGGCACTGAACTCCATTTAAAAAAAAGAAAAAAAGATTTAACTTTCACTGCTATCTCATTGGTTTGAGAATGAGCTAGTCACAGATCCATCAAGTGTTAGAGCTTATAAGAACCTTAAAAACCATCTCTTCATCTACTCAGGTTATAGATAAGGAAATTATGTTCAGAGGTTGAAGTGAACTACCCACTATCTTTGGTTTGGTATTCTATAACCATGTGCAACAATGCATACACATTTCTCTTTCAAAAACTCTACTGAAGAAGGAAAAGAAAAAAGGAAAGAAATTCATGTCTCATTATTTCTACTCCAATGTTCCCTTCTGTGGGATAAATAACCCCATTTCCTGGTATTCTGCATCCTCTTCATGACCACAATCATTTTTCATTGGGTCCTCTTTCAAAATATCTACATTTTCTGATGATCTAACAGATATGTTGGAGAGTTAATGGGAGTTCTGAAGAGCTCTTTAGAGATAAACAACTGAGTTATAAAAACTCAATATGTTGTGAATACTAAAGAATTATTTTTTTCACTTATTTTGTTATTTTTCATCTTTGTCAAAAAAAAGAGATGAGCCATGGGATACTTATTTTAAAATATCAATGTGGGAGGAACATTTTGACTTAGAATCTCTTATTTTCTTGCTGATGTCCTCATGTTTCAGGAACTGGAGGACCTTAAAAAGAAACTCAAAGAAAAATTAATTGGCAAATATTCAAGTATTCATTGAGTGACTAGTTGATTATTGTCCTTCATTCTTGAAGAGGATCAAAATGAAATCACTACATTAGAGACAAATTGTAGTGTATGTGACTGTGGTCAATCAGACCAATATGAGCTTAGAATACTCTACCACAAGTCAGGTAGAAATAATCCATGTGAACATTTGGGGTGGATTATCACATGTTGTTGGCTACTGTTTCTTCAGATTTGTGCCCAGTTTCTAAAGAGAATCAAATGCATGAACTTCTTCCTTAAAAAAGTCAAGGTTTTGTTGAGATTACAAAATATACCCACATAAAATATTGTTTAATTTTATAAGGTGACTTTTAATAGTGATAAATGTAAACTCTCATACCTAGATTCAATATAAATTAAATATTCAACTATAGAATGAAGGAGACATGAATAGAAAGCAATTAACTCAAAGAAAGTTCTGGGAGAGTCAATGAGTTGAAAATTCAGTCATGGAATGATAACTAAGAAAGCTAATGTATTATTAGATGGCATAAAGTTTCAGATATATTTGTTTTATGATATCTGCATAGCTTTTATCTGGAGTATAGTATTTACTTCTGGTGAGCACATTTTAAGAAAGAGAGCTGGAACACAAAGGTGAGAAGGTGTACTACACAAGTATCTGGTGAAGGAACTAGAATTGGGTAAATGTCAAGGTTTAAAAAGAGAATTCAAGGATAGGGAAAATGATATGATAACTTTCTTCAAATATTTGGTGGATAGAACCTAGCCTGGGAACCTGGAAGAATTGAATTCAAATCTGGTCTCAGAGACTTGCTAGCTATGTAACCTCGAGCTAAATCACTTTACCCCATTTTGCTCATCTGTAAAATGAGGTGAAGGAAATGGCAAACTACTCCAGTATCTGCTGAGAAAACCTCAGCATATGGGGTCATGGAGAATGGAACATGACTGAAACAATTGAACAAGCATATTAGATTTGTCCTTGGCCCCAACAGAACTGAGAAGAATAACTGAAAGTTTTAGTCAGGTAAATTGGAATCTCTTTTAAAAAATGTTCAAAAGTGAAATGAATTATCTCAGGAAGTAGTTAGTGCCTCATCTCTAGAAATTTCCAAGTGGAAGCTGGGTGATCTTTTGTCAGGAATATTGCAAGAAGTTTTCTCTTTAATTGTAGGTTGAGCTGGATGCTCCCTGATGTTCCTTTCAACACTGAGAGTCTGTGATCCCAAGAACTAGTATATATACAAATTATATACAAAGCACATTCATATAAACTCAATGCTAAATAAAAGAAAGATGGTAACCTATAGCTATATAATGTCAGAACTGGAAAGGATTGTAGAAATCACAATCCAACTTTCCCATTTTAGAGGCAGGGAAACTGGGGCTCAGAGAGATTAATCATCCCAATAGTAAGCAATGGAGCTGGGTGGGAACCTATGTCTTTGGACTCCTTTGGACCATTGAATTCCACTATATTCCTCTGCCTTTTGAAGAAAGAAGCACTGATGCCATGAGCATGACTTTCCTCATAAAATGCATACATGCTGTGCTGCTATAAAGATGACTTTCTGTGCAGAGGGAAAGAGAGTAAATAAGGGAAATAAAAGCCCCCTCATTGCCATTGAGTGATCCTTTGGGGTTGGCAGAGACAGGAGGAGTTGCCAGGAAGTAGAGACTTATTATCAAGCAAATGTCAACCTCCCCCCCTGAGGTTCATTCTGGCTGTTTTTAGAGGAAATAATAATAAAGTCTGGGCTGTTGCTTTTTTTTCCCCTGGAGCTCTTTGGAATAACCTTTACATAGTGAACTCATCACTATGCTTGAACTACCCTATCTCAGCTACGTTTCTGGGTCCTCTGAGTGCAGTGTTCCAGGAAGTTCTTGGAGACCAGAGCTGATTATTTTAATAATATACCAAAATGTAAGAATTTTGGCACCATTGGACAGTAGCCTAGATAAATGAATGGAAGAAAAAGGCATCTATTAAAGACTTACTGTATACAAAGCACTGTGTTAAGTACCGGGAATACTGATAGAAAAGTCAGACAGTCTCTGCTCAAGAGACCTCCACATTCTAATTTGTATATATACTAGAGAAGTTCATGTTATAATAGACAGAAGGGTTGAGGGAAGAGCGTCTGGGGTGATAAATGAAGGCCAGTTAATAGGCACAGCATGCAATCCTCAAATAAGAGAAGTGGGATATCCTGCTTCTAGAAAGGCACAGTGCTATGGAGTGGAGATGCTCTGCTTCCCAATTTCTAATACAGACCTTGTCATTAGATGTAGGTGACAAAAATAGATTGTTGATTGGCCATGTAGTCAGAACTGAGGTGTATTGAGAAGGCACTAGCCATTCAAACAAAGGTTGTCCTTTTTTGTCTTGCCTGACCATGTTCAAATGATGAAGCAAATACTGTCTTGAGGAAGGAGGGAGACTTCAAGCCTTTATCTACCTCCTGGAATCATACCTGTAAGCCATGGGCTCTGATGCTTCTATTTATTGGGTCTATTTTCCCCTATTTTAAGGTAAAGGTTATAGGAAATGGCTATTATATTGTGAACTTCAAAAGGGAAGAGAACAAATCATCAGATGTAGAGGAGACAGAGTCCAAGTCTTGATTTATCAAAAGCAAGTATGTATGAAGCAGTCCCCAGCAACCTGCCCAGCTAAATCTAGCAGTCACAGAAATGCAAACTCATTCTTCCATCAGACATATTGCATTTGAACCCCATGAGCAGAATTTTATGTAGAAAGTCCTTTAAGCTTGAGCACATTCTCTCTAGGGCAGGGATTGGGAACTTTTTTTTGTCAAGGGCCATTTGGATATTTATAACACTATTCTCAGACCATACAAAATTAGCAATTTAAAAATCAGTCTGCTAAACATTTAATTAATTCTACCATAAAGCTCCTAGATTTATTGAATTTCAAGTCTCACTTGCAGTTGCAGTGGCAACACCAGACCAGATGATTTTGTAGGCCTTATATGGCCCCACTGGACAGACCTGGCCCGGAGTTCCATGACCTTGCTCTAGGGTGTGAGGGGCAAAAATGGGAGTGAATACCCAGATATTGAGACAAAATGTAACTTCTGGTTTTTTTTTATATCTACTTAAAGTGAATATTTCTTTGCAAATACTAATTGATATTAATTATTTAAGTTTATTTAATAGTAATAGTAACCAATTAGTAAATTGGTTAAGTAAATTCATTCAATAAATGTGTGGGACCAATCATTTATTGTTTTTTTTGCAATCATTTATCATTAATAGTAGAGTTGTTAACATAACACAATTGATTGTATTAGAGAAGAGACACACCAACCTCTCAGGGATACCTTTAGAAATAAAGTCAGATTTGTTCTGGATGAATGAATAAAAGTTTTCTCTTTTTCAACATGCCCTAGAACAAGATTCATAAGTGGAGCCTGAGAACTTGTTTTTGAAACAAGTTTTTGATAACTATATTTCAATATAATTGATTTTCTATGTATTTTATGCATTAAGGAAAAACCTTCTTGGAAAGACTTCATAAGAATGCCAAAGGAGCCCATGAAAAAGGTTAAGAACCCCTCTTTAGAAAAATGGGAAAGAATTCCTCATTTGGGGAATAGTTGAGCAAGTTATGGTTTATGAATGGAATAGAGTACTATTGTTCTGAAAGAAATCATGAATGGCTGGACTTTAGAGAAGTATAGAAAGACTTGCATGAACTGATGCAGTGAGTGAAGTGATCAGAACAAAGAGAACATTATTCACATTAATAACAACACTGTGAGATGATCAACGTTGATGGATGAAGATACTCTCAACAGGTTGATGATCAAGAACAATTTTGAGAGATTTGTTTTGGAAAATGTCATACATATCCAGAGGAAAAAACTATGGAGTCTGAATGCAGAGTAAAGCATATTGTATTCACTTTTTAAAACTTCTTTAATGTTTTTTCTTTCTTACTCATGTTTTTTCTCCTTAATTGTTTAAAATTTAAATATTTTATTTGTTTTTCCAAATATATGCAGTGGTTTTTACCAATCTCTCCCTTAGTTCTAATTCTTCTTTCAAAACAGAACTAATATGGAAATTGTTAAACATGATTGACATGTATGACTTTTACCAGATTGTTCACCAACATGAGGAGAGGGGGGGAAGAGAGGGTCATATAAAAATGTGGAACTCATGAACTTGCAAATGGATGAATGTTAAAAACAAGCTTTGTGTGTAATTGGGAAAATTTTTTAAATGGAAAAAAATAGGGAAGACCTTAGAAGGTATTGGTGAGGATTTAACTTTTGCTGACTTTATGACAGTCTTGCAATATTCTTTTTGCCAAAGATCTTGGGCAGTTTATTGCATAACCCAATACACAATACTTTCTCAGAAGCATATACAGCATAAAGGGGCACAAACAGGGACATTCAGGGAACCTATTCAGGCACTCAAACTCTTCAAAACTACAATGCTTTATCATAAAATGGTCCCATCTCTATTGTTTTTCTTCTTGTTGATATACTCTATTATTTTGTTTTGATTCTCTGTGATAGATATATAGATGATAAATAGGTGGGAAAATGGATAATAGACAGTAGAAAGACAGACAAACAGAAAGACAGACGGATAGATGGATATCTAGATGGACAGGTAGATTGTGGATTGGTAGATAAATAGATATATGGAAAAATAGATAAGTTAATAGATATGTCTTTTATTAAGGATTTTCTATGTATAAGGAATTGTGTTAAGCATTAAGAATATGAAAAAAACAAGTAATACCATAGCTATCCCCAAGGAGCTTATAATCTAATGGGGAAGACAACATATAACTGGAACTAAAGATGGGAGTGAGGAGAGGAAGGTTTTCTGTGTGTGGACAAAGTGACAGGTAATGATAAGGAAGAGTTTAGTGAGAAAGGGTTCAGGCATGTGTGAGGTGATGAATGACTGGGGTTCTTTTTTAAATAGTGGTAACTTTGAAAGAATCACAAATCAGTAGAATTGGGGCCTCGGGGAAATGTGGTAACTGTGACAGAGGAGATGAAGTCTGGAGAATCCAGGTATGAATAACTGTTGGCAGCATCAGACCAAAAGGGAGGCTAAAGGTCATTTTAGGACTAACAGGATTGCTTCCTCCTTTTGTCTTACAGATTCACTTGCTTGTTTTCTTGATTGTGTTAATACATTCTTCACTGGACCTTCACCATGACCCTTTCAAAGCAATCCCATTCAGCAAACAGAACCTGCTCATTTTCACTTTCATGCCTTTGACAATCTTCATTTAATTATTAAAAATGCCTGAATCAAATAAATTAAAGAAATGGGAAGATTTGGGACCTCTGAGGAGATTCTAAAGAATGTACCCCTTGGGTAAGGGATCTGTGAGCCATAGACAAGTTTTAAAAAGTTGTACGCCCAGATTTGAGAATTGCATCTGCCCCCGTGTGTCATGGTCCACTCAAATCTCGGTGCTTTCATTTTTTGATATTTTTGATATTTGACTTACCTTATGAGAAAATTCTATGGGAAGCAGAATTTTCTTGCAATAAAATTATTGCACTTAAACAAAGTTGTAATTAAAAATACTTTGCTGTACTTCCTCCTTCATTCCCCGCTCCTTTACAGGTCATATAGGGCTACCCACATTAAGTACTCTAGCTTTGAAGGTAGAACAAGAGGAGAAACAAGCCATTTTTAAGCAGAGTAGTCTCATTAAAAATGCATATATACATATATGTGTGTGTGTGTGTGTGTGTGTGTGTGTGTGTGTGTGTGTATACATAAAACCTCTAGGACAAGGAACCACATTCATTTTATTGGATAGATTTGAGTTTCTTTGTAAGAAAAGTCAGTCTCTACCTGAGTCATATCTCATCCTTTTTCTCTAACCAATACTGTTTGCCCTTCCTTGGTTCCAGGAAATACTCAATGAGTGATCAGAGATTGAAGTCAAGTGTGCATATCTGAATCATTCAGGTAATAATTCAGGACCCCAAACTACCTAATAATAATGGAAATATATATATATATATATATATATATATATATATATATATACATTTTTCAATTTTTGAAAGGTAATGGGGCCAAAGTCACACAGCTAAGTAAGTATTAAGTGTCTAGGCTAGATTTGAACCCAGGTCCTCCTGACTCCAGGGCTGGTGCTCTATTCATTGTGCCACCGAGATGCCCCTAATGGAAATATTTTTAATTTGCAAAGCATTTAATATTTTTTCCTATTTATTATCTCCTTTATTAATCTCACAACACCCCAGAGGTAGTTGTTATTCTTATTTTATAGAGGGGAAACTGAGACACAGAGAAAGCAAATGACTCAACCATTGATCAACAGTGAACTGGTTGTATATCTTTGTCTACAACTTCAGTCTCCCATCTCCTATCCCAGTGGATTACCCACTAAACAGTGCTTACATTGTTAGCTACCATTTTCCTTGAGAAGACAGAATATATCCTGTCTAATTTTTTACCCATAGGAAGAGGAAAGAATAACTTATATGATGTGATTTTAGGGCACTCCAAAAATTGACCCTTATTCTAAAACTTCCAAACCTGTCAGAATCTCTTTAATAGAAGACATTTAAAAAATCTGGGGGCGGTTAGGTGGCACAGTGGATAGAGCACCAGCCCTGGAGTCAGGAGAACCTGAGTTCCAATCCAACCTCAGACACTTAATAATTACCTAGCTGTGTGGTCTTGGGAAAGCCACTTAACCCCATTTGCCTTGCAAAAACCTAAAAAAAAAATCTGAAATGTAAGATAAGGCTAAAATTAAAGCCCTCCTAGAAGATTGCACAAGTCAATGAATGATGATTTTATTCAAAATCAGGTCCCTGTGACTGATGTCAGATCTTTATTGAGAGGAGGTTTGGATGGATTAAGGAGTAGGGAGCAATGGAGAAGTGAGCACCTAGTTTTTGAGACAAGCCCACTTTATTTATGAAGGCACCTTGGACAATTGAATACATACTGATCTCATAGACAGGGTCTTAGGGTCTTAGAAATAGAGCTGAGATGGACCTTAGTGATTGTCTATCTCAGTTTTCACTTTATATTGAGGAGGAAATGGTAGACTGAGTAAGTTGTCCTGGCTTAGCCAAAGTGATGCATTTAGGAAGGTCTCAAGTTTTCTGTTTTCCTTACACAAAGTATAATGACTTTTGTAATGGAGATGAAAGAAGAAATAACTAACATGAAGTTGATATTGCAAGAAGTAAAGAGAAAGTAAAGTATAAGTATCTGTCCTTGTTGAATTTAAGTCATCTGGTCCAGCTGAACCACATCTTCACATCCCTCAAACTTGGCACATAGGATTGCCAAGTTATTGACAGTGATATTTCAGAGAGAACTGAAAACAAGAGAAGTACCACAAGATTGGAGAAGGGCAAATATGGAAATATGATAAATAAGGAAATATGATAAATGTGAAAACTACTAGTTAAGAAACTTCATTTCAGTTTCTGGAAAAATTATAGAACTGAGCATTAAAGAGATGTTTGGTGAACATCAAGAAAGGAAGGTGATGATCATAGAGCTAACATGCTTGATCAAGGAATAAACCATTCCAGACTAACCTTGTTTCTTGTTTTGGCAAGAATATTGATGATGTTGAAAGTACTAAGGGTATAATTTACCTGAGTATTATCAAATATTTTATAGATTATTTGTTTCATTTGTGTGACATAGATACAAAAAATTACAGATTAGCTGTTACAATCAGATGGATGCTATTGGTTGGATTGCTGGATTCAAGGAGTACTTTTTACTGGTTCGATGACAATATGGTAGGAGGTCTCCAGTTGAGTACCCCAGAAAACTGTTTGACCCTGTGATGTTTAACATTTTCATAAATGACTTTAATAAATGATTTGCTCATCAAATGTGCAAATGACACAAAGCTGGAAGAAATAGATAATATAATGCATTATAAAGTCAATATTCAAAAGAATCTTGGCAGTTTGACCTTTGAGCTGAATCTAAGAAGATAAATTCAATAGGAAAAGATGTAAAGTCTTGAATTTAGGTACAAAAAATAAACTCACAAGTATGTGAGGGAGGAGGAATAGTGAGATACTTATTCCATTATTTCAAAAATTATCTGAGAGTTTTAGTGGACTGCAAGTTCCATGAATCAAGTCAAGTCAGCACCTACTATATATGCCAGATATTGTACTAATCGATATAAAAAAGAAAAAAAAAACAGCCATGCACTCAAATAGTTTACAGTCTGATTGAGGAGACAATCTGTAAATAAGTATGTATGAGTAGAAGATAATCTCAGAAGTCAGGCATTTGTATGAAGGGAAATTGTGAAAGTTCTTAAAATAGAAGGGATTTTAGTTGGAACTTGAAGGAAGTCAGAGAAGTCGAGAGTGGAAGAAAGAAGGGAGAGAAATCTAGTGAAAATGTTTAAAGTCAAGAGATGGCATGTTATAGACAATTAATAGTAAGGACAGTGTCACTGAATCAAAGAATTCATTGGAGGTTACTAAGATGTAAAAGGACTAGAAAGGTAGGGCTGTAAATTCTAAACTGAGCATCTTATATTTGATCTCAGTGTCAATTAGAGAACAACTGGAGTTGATTGAATGTGGAAATAAGTACTGATATCACAATTATAATTTTGGAATAGCAGTTGCTGAGGGATGAGCCATACAAATAAACTAATGTAATTAGCTGTGTAGGTTAGGCCATTGCTTCCAGGAGTATAAAAGTGATATCCCAATATACTCTGCCTTCAGCAGCACCCCCCCCCCCCCCAACCAGGATATTCTCAGTACTGGATATCATGGTTTAGCCAGAACTTCATTAATGCGAGAGTATAGGAAAAGGCAATCAGGATATTGAAGGGACTTGAATCTATGATATATGGGAATCAGCTGAAGTAACTAGGAATTTTTAATTTGGAGAAGGGAATTTTTAATCTGGAGCAAGGAGGAGATGGGACATCACTGTTTTTGAGTATTTAAATGGCTGTTACATGGAAGAAAGATTTAATACTTTGAGTTTAATCCCTGAAGGAAGAATCAGAAGCAATGGATGGAAGTTGCAGAAATAGAATGGAGGCTTGATTGGAGGAAAAAAATCTGAAAAAATAGAGCAATCCAAAGGTAGAATGATTTCCTTCAAGAATCGATACATTTTCTGGGGCGGCTAGGTGGTGCAGTGGATAGAGCACCGGGCCTGGAGTCAGGAGTACCTGAGTTCAAATCAGACCTCAGACTCTAAATAATTACCTTAGCTGTGTGGCCTTGGGCAACCACTTAACCCCCTTTGCCTTCCAAAAACTAAAAAAAAAAAAAAAAATCGGCATATTTTCTCCCAAGTTGTTATTCAATCATTTCAGTTATGTCTAACTCTTCATGATCCCTTTTTGGGTTTTCTTGGCAAGGATACTGGAATGGTTTGCCATTTCCTTCTCCAGCTCATCTTACAGATGAAAACACTAAGGCAGAGTCTTGCTCATGGTCACACAGCGAGTAAGTAATTAAGGCCAGATTTAAACTTATGAAAAGGAGTCTTCATTGTGACCTTCTATTGCTCTTCCAGTTTCAGGGGCCACATGCATAATCTTCTCTCTCTTAGAAGCTGGCACTGCCCAGTCTGATTAAAGCCTAGCACACTATCTATTGCACAACTTAGCAAACTATTCCCCTCCTTGGAGGTCTTCAAATAGATGATGGATAATAATTTATTGGGTAAGTTATAGCAGGGGTCCCTTTTGTGTATCACTAATGAAGAATTTTCCAACACTTAAATTCTGTGATTCCGAAAGAATTTAAAGGACATTTACCCCAACACATTCTTTCTTAAAAGAGGATCCTGAGGCAAAAATGGATTAAGTGATTTGGTCAAGATTATATAGAGAGTAAAAAGTGGAACTGGATTTTGAATCCAGATCCTCTGATCCCAGATCCAGGGCTTTTTCCTCTTTATCATTCTCCCTGACTCAGAAGGGACGGAAACAATTACTAAGTCCTCTAAAAAATATTATCTCATTTAATCCTGTGAGATTGGTGCTATTATTTCTATTTCCATTTGAGACATAGGGAGCTGAAGTGACTTGCTCAAGGTCATAGTGTCCAAGGCTAGATTTCAATGCAGGTCAACTTGTCTCTAGGCTGGCACCACTTATGTACTTAGTGAAAATAGTAAGGAGAATTCTGGGTACACTGAAGAGGTATCTTCTAGCAATACTGTCACTTTTTTGTGAGTTGCATGGGAAATGTTTTCATTTGTCTTTTCACATAGAATTGCCTACTCCTTGAATTTTGCAGGCTGGAGAGGGTCAGTACCTGTTGCTGTTGCTTACCCACTTGGCACTTCTGTTTTCAGGTATTATGAGGAACTGTCTATACTAGATTTGCCCTAATTAGTTGAAGGTTTATGTTTGCAACAACTGATAAAATTGTGGAAGCAAAGGACCAGAGGCAAGCACATCATACTGAGTCACCTAGTGAGTCATTGAGATCCTGTGGCTACTATCCTCTTAGTCAGTAAAAGTGGTCTTATCAAAAGTTAGGAGAGTGAGCCACTTGTTTAGAATACAAGGGCCTTTTTCTAGAAATAGTTTAAGAACAATAGTTTGTTTTTTCTTTAATATTTCTTAACCCTGAGAGGACTTCACTAGGAATATTAACCCTGAAATGCTTTTATTGGGAATATTCCACTCACAGCTTTTAGTATCTCCTGGCCATTAAAGTTCTTCTACCCCCTTAGTTCTTCTGGGCTCTGATTTATCCTTCAAAATGGAAAGGAAAAAAGGAAAAGTCCCAAGTGTTTGGTTGAAGCACAGATGGGGTGACTCTTTTCATAACAGCCTGTTCCCTAATAGACTGAATAAGTAAATTCAATCCCCAGAATCATGACCTGTCTTATATGTAGCAAAGATCATGTTTATATCCTTCAGAAAAAGATAAAATCTGAAGTTCCAAATACAAGTTCAAGACACTGTAGTTTGATCAAATCAAATAGGGAACTTCCTTAACTTCCTTAACTTCACAGAGTTAAAGAGACAGACTAAAAGTTGTTGAAATTAACCCATAGCCTTCATGGTATCCAGAATAGAATCTTAAACATAGTGGGTTCACAAAAAAGTCAAAGATGGTGATGAAGATTAAGCTGTAGTGTATTTGTAAGAGTATTGCATTTAGAATCAGAAGGTCTATGCTTTATTCTCCAATTCTGAACTATCCAAATACCTATCCAGTATCTCAGCTTCTGACTGGTAACATATTTATCATAATTATAGTGATCTCAATCCCACTTCTAGGCTGTATTCCAGATTCTACCTTGGATCTGACAGTCTAAGCTCTTGTACTAGGACCCTGGGAAATTTCATGCCATCCTATCACAATGGTAATCTTCTGTTCACATGTTCCATTTGCTTTCCTTCTCTGGCTGTGAAAAGAGACATCAGTCAAAATAATCACTATCAAAAACCTCCTCCTCAACAACTCTCTGTTTTCTTCTTTAATTAGAATGTAAACTAGCTTCCTCCCTCCCTCCCTTCCTTCCTTCCTTCCTTCCTTCCTTCCTTCCTTCCTTCCTTCCTTCCTTCCTTCCTTCTCTTTCCTTCCTGTCTTTCAATGTTTATCAGATATATGCTAGGGTCAAAAAAACCATGATTGTCCCTGGGGACATAAAGATGAAAAGCAAAGCAATACTTGGCTTCAAGGACACACCACTATATGATATGGATTCAAACAAGTATAATATAGCATTCACTAAATTCTAAAACTTGAATTAATTTTGAAGAATAATCTTAAACAGTCCATTACCTTCAGGTCTATGAATATCTAATTGGTTCACAATAAATGGTCCTAAACATGCCTTTTTAACTATGAAAGCTCTGATATCACCTCTGGAATATAGAATTACTTTGCTTGAGTAGCCATTTAAGCCCTGAAACAGGTGGATTTCAACCCTCACTCTAGATGAGGTAGATAGGGAATAAATAACTTTAATAACTTTGTGCTATGGTTTCGGGTACTTTGATATTTTCTACCAATATTATTTCCTGGAGTGGCAATCCTTGCTTCTAGAGATAGCCTAGGATGGTTGAAATTAAACTCTAGGGACTATAAAAGTTAGGAATGAAGATTGGGGAGCCTATCAAGGTTGTGGTATTTTTCAATAGAGCACAGATAGTAACTTGTCTTTGTGACATTCATTGCCTATAGTGGAATTTATTTACTAAAGATAATGAAAGATTGGACCAGATGAAAAGTTTGGCGTTTCCATCTGTATGATGTATCCCAAGATGTAACCATGAAAGTTGCTATGGGAAGAAATGAAAATGAATCAAGCACAGACAGGACCATTCTAATCCTTGCCCTGCTCCATCTGTATCTTCCATTTCAAATGAGAATCATTATCAACAAAAAACCTCAAGAGGGAGGTAGGCATGAAGAATGCCAATCAAACCCTCTTAGCTGAATGAACCCCTTCTTCTCTGGCACACTATAAAAGAATGGTAGTGAGGATAGAAATGCTTAAGTTGTCACATATATATCATCACAAAGCATATAGGAAAAACTGCAGTTAATTATATTTATTCAAGATACATCTTTTTTAAATACCTACTGAGGGGCATTGTGCTGGGCAGTAGAGAAGATTTAAAATTTCTATGAGAAATGATCTCTAACTTTGTGAAGTTTATTTTTAAGGAGTAGCAAGGGAAACAACACAAATGATTTAGAAAGTAAAGGTTCCTAATAATTCAACTGGTGAAGATTTGCCATCATTTGGCATTTGAATCACTTTCGTTTCTCATGGATATACTAGCAACTCACAAATACTTTCATTTTCATCATCCCCAAACTGTGCATCCCTTCAGGTTAAAAGATTTTTCCTTCTCCCAAATCCAACTCAACAAACATTTATTAACATCTACCGTGTGCAAAGAAATTTTCTTAGCACAAGGAACACTTGAAGAAAATGAAAAATGGAAGAGTTCCTGCTATCAAGAATCTTAGAATTTAACAGAGGGTAGGGTATAAGAAGGACTCTCACAGTGGAATTCCTGCAAGGAAAATTGTAGAAGGGACAAAAGAGAGGTTCAGATAAATTTATATTGAAAATATGTAGAGGGACAGGTCACTTGGTACCTGATTTGGACCTTAAGAAATTAAGTGACCTGATCAGGGTTATACAGAGAGTAAATAGTGAAACTGGGTTTTTGAATCCACATCCTCTCACCCTATATCATATGACTTGAATTTCTTATATTATTTTAAATAAATTAAAAAATTATTGAATTTTAATGAATAATTTTAAATTAATTATTAAAATGATTACAATAATGAAAAGAAGAACAGCACTAAAAGATATCAGAAGTCTAATGATCAATCTTGGTTTCAGAGAATCAGTGTTGAACAAACATAGCTAATGTGTTTGTTGTATAATAAATATAATTTTTCATGAGAGGTTTCTTTGGGAAAGGTGTCATTATGTAGTGACAGATATTTTTAAAAGCATCAATGAAGAAATTGTTTTATTAAAAGAAAGAAAATTACTGAATCATTACAAACTTACCCTGTTCTCATCCCATTCTGATGTTACCATTTACTCAAACTTCTGGGAAAAAGGGAAAAAGGGAAAAAGACTGGAGTATTTAGGAAATAAGAAATAGAAATAAAAAAAAAACCAAATGAAAAATGCCAAGTGAGGGCAGTGCCTTATTCTTTGTTCATTCACTTGTTAGAGGAAATGCTCAGGAGGGAAAAGGAGGATCTCAGCAAGAATTTGGATTCTAAAGTCCTGAGAGTCTGAATGGAAAATAAATAGTATGTAAATATTGTAGCTCTAATTTTACTCTTTAAAAAGTACTGTGTTGTGGATTGAACCACTAGTGGGCTACTTCCCACAGCAGACTGAGCATGAGGGTCAGTGAATGAGTGACACTCTTCTGACTAACTGGCACCATGACTGGTTCTTTGAGTCTTATCCATCTGCAACAACAATGATTTTTTCTCCACAGAGCTTCAAATTAACAGGGTAATGAACAGAAGGAGAGAATAGCCCTATAGAGATCACTAGATATCTAGTTGCCTAGATATTTTGGTAACAACTTAGCAAGAAATTAAGGGAAAGTTTGGAAGGTCATGAAATTTCCACCCTTCTCTCCCTTCTCCATCTTCATGTCCATACTTCTTTGTTTAGATGTTGGGAGTTGATACACTAGAACTAATGTCAAATCTGAGGTCTGATTACTATTAATGTTTTTTCTAATTTTATCTGAGTTTTTAATAAATTATTCTTTTTTCCATCACAATATGATGTCATATAATTGATAGCAGAACTGCTTGTTTTTTTCAGGAGGTGATTCAGAGTGGGAAAGTTGGAGCATGTGTGTGTGTATTTAGAGACAAAGAGAGAGATGAAGATGGAGAAAGGAAGGGAGAGAGGGAGAGAGGGAGAGAGGGAGAGAGGGAGAGAGAGAGAGAGAGAGAGAGAGAGAGAGAGAGAGAGAGAGAGAGAGAGAGAGAGAGAGAGAGAACAGGGCATTTATTTGAAAAGAAACATAGCATATAATAACAACAGCAACAACATTAATAATAACATTCATATACCCATTCAAGCCTTGCAAAACACTTTATAAATAACTCAAAATTGATTTTCACAAAACTCCTGGATGGTAGGAATTATTCTCATTTTATATGTGAGTAAACTGAGCCACAGAGCAGCCACTGATTTGCCAAAGATCAAAAAGTAAATGTCAGGGTCTGGAAATGAATACAAGTCATGTAACTCTAGGTCTAACAGTATATCCAGTGAACTTCCTAGATCAGCCCTTGATAGAACCATGGACAGCATTAGTGCTTAAAGGACAAAAAAGATAATATCCAATAAAGAGTGTGAGAAGAAATGTTCAGACATGTAGAAGAACTCAGACCAATGTTCTGGAAGGCTTACATTAGTGTTGCTGAAAGGACATGGACATGGAGCCAGAGCTTTTAATTCAGTTATTTTCAGTCACATTCAACAATTCATGACCCCATTTGGGGTTTTCTTGGAGAGATAAAGAAGTGGTTTGCCATTTCCTTCTCCAGCTCATTTACAGATGAGTAAACTGAGACAAATAGGGTTAAGTGACTTACCTAGGATGATACAGCTTTTAAGTGTCTAAGTCCAGATTTAAACTCATGAAGATTAGTCTTCCTGACTCCAGGCCATCACTATTGCACCACCCAGCTATCAGTTAAACTATCTTCATAACTTTGGGTAAGATAACTAATCTTCTGTGTGTCTCAGTTTCCTCATCTGTAAAACGAGGGGGTTGGACTAGGTAACCTTTAAGGTTTCTTCCAGTTCTAAATCTATGATGCTACTAGATAATCTATAATCAATGATGGATTTTTTTTTTACTCTGAAGGAGAGAATATTTAGAAGAATAAGAGAGATTTTGTTGAAAACTTTAGAGAGGTCACAAAGAATGAGAAAAGACAAAACATTTAACAGGAAAGAAGTCATTTGGTGATTTATAAGAGAGTAGTTTTCAGTAGAGTTGTGGGATTAGGATTCACTTTGCTAAGAAGCAATGAGAAAGTAAAGGTAGAAAATAGAGATGATTTTAATGGAGAAAGGGAGAAAGATATAAGATGATCATTTACTTTTTAAAAAAAATTTAAACTTACAGGGCAGCTAGGAAGCACAGTAAATAGAGCACAAGCTCTGGAGCCAGCAAATATGACCTCATAGAGATACAAATTAGCCGTGTGACCTTGGATAAGTCACTTAATGCCATTGCCTCATCAAAAAAAAATTTGGAACTTGACAAATACCACTTGAAATGAATCTTTTCATTACATGGTAGAATACTATACATAAACTGTGAATTTCTCTTGTGCTCAACTTGCTTTTTTCATTAAAAATATATTATAGTTATTAAATTATAAACTGGTTCCAATTTTCCCTAGTGGAAAGAGCTCCTACACTGACAAAAACACATCTTGAAAATTGACAACTGTTTTGTTCCTCCAAATTAAGAACCATGACCTTTATGTCTAACTTGCAGTGGAAATTTCAAATGTATTGTCTTGCCCAATGAAACATGAGCTTTGAGCAGTAATTATTTTACTTTTCTATTTGTAGACTCAGTGCTTTGCACATAGTAAGTTTTAGGACATATTTTCATTTATTCATTGACCCATTTCCTGGCCAACTCTAGAGCAGTGCCATTTGCATTCTATCTTCCTCCTTGGCTCCCACTTTCCAAACTCTGATTCCTATCCTTACAAATTCCTGCTCTCCTATATGTGTTGTCTTCCCTATTAATTGGAATGCAATTTCTATGAGGATAGGGAGCATCTTGCTTATTTGTATCCCCAAAGTTTAACACGATGTCTGGCACGTAAAAGACATAACAATTTATAAGATTCCATTCTTCAGTCCATTCCGCTATCTATCCATCTATCCATTCATTTTTTTGCCATTAAGATACAAAGTCATCCTTTAGTTTATAGCAATGCCCGCAGAGTGGCCAATGATACAGTAAAATTCTTGTGTTGGTTTCAGTGTGATTGGAGGCTATGTTTATTGGAGGGAGAAAACATAATTTTCAGGAAAAAGATTGTAAGTCTAGATTGTAAATCATTTTCATTTCATGATACAATGAAGCCAGGTTAACTTCTTTTCAGGGCTAAAAATGAAGAGAAAGATAAGATCAAACCATTTGGTTTAAGATCAGATCGTTTGTACTCCCAGCACCCAACACAATGCTCAGCACAATGCTTGATGTTTAATAGAAGATGATTGATTTATTGGTTTATAGATTCCAAGACCAACCAATTCCTTCTCTAGCTCTGCAACAAGTGAGAGGTTATCTATGCTTCCATCTAGTGGTAATATTTCAGAATTGCAGCTAGAAATTTGACTAGCTCCCTGTTGAACAGATCTATGTGATTTTCCAGTTGATTAATTAAACTGTTCACTCATTTTTATGTAAATGATAGACCTGGAATTCAGCTCTGGATTTCTAGAGACCGGGTCCATTCTTGGGGGAAGGAGAGAGAAGAGAAAATTTTAAAAAATAATTCCGTGCTTCCTGTTTTCTTGTAATAGGGTCTCCCTTGGCGATATCTTCTATTGCTTGGGTTTAGAACACTACAAAAAAGTAAAAGGGCCTTCAGTTCCAATGAAAACGCTTAACCTTAACAATATATTGATTCCAGAACAGACTATTTCACCTCTTAAGAATGAAAAAATCACAAAGTCCTCTCTCTAGTGAGCACCATTCCTCTAGGGACTTAGAATACTGCCTTTGGTGGAGGCTGCCCAACAAATGGGAAATACTCTTTGAAATTGTCACTAGAGCATCTGTCTTACCTTCAATGTTCATGGAAAGCTTCACTCCTCATAACTCTGTCCTTTGTGGTTCCTCAGTTCACAGGCACATGGATCCTACTTTTCTCTCCAAGGAATTGGGTTTGGAAAGTTGATGTCATCAGGAATTTTCCTCTTCTCTTTAGGAGGCTAAATTGGGATATTCATTATATTCTGATAATTCCTGTTCCTTACATGAGGAGGCTTAGCCTAGCACATCCTCCCAGGATTCCTTTTCCCAACAGGAACTGGACCAGTGCCCCTACACTGCTAGTATCTTTGATGGTGAGAGAAGTTTCTTGGGTGGTTGCAATCAAGGAGGTTGTCTGAATCAGTAGACATTCCCCTATGTACCATTTCTATGCCAGGAGGTGGCTAAGTGGCAAAGTGAATAAATTCCTGCTTCTGGTATTATGAAGACTTGAATTCAAATTCAGTTTCAGATACTTAATAGCTGGGTAAGTAACTTGGCTTCTGTTTTGCCTCAGTTTCATTGACTGTAAAATGGGGGACAATAACAGCACCAACATTCCAGAATTGTTATGAGAATCAAATGAAATATCTATAAATCACTCAGTAGTGCCTGTCATAGAGTAGGTGCTCAAAGCATGTTTATTTTCTTCCATGTCATTATGTAGTGACAGATATTTTTAAAAGAATCAATGAAGAAATTGTCTTATTAAAAGAAAGAAAATTACTGTATCATTACAAACTTAGCCTGTTCTCATCCCATTCTGATGTTACCATTTACTCAAAGATCTGGGAAAAAGGGAAAAAGGGAAAAAGACTTCAGTCAATTGGGAAATAAGAAATCGAAATAAAAAAAAAAACCAAATGAAAAATGCCAAGTGAGGGCAGTGCCTTATTCTTTGTTCATTCACTTGTTAGAGGAAATGCTCAGGAGGGAAAAGGAGGATCTCAGCAAGAATTTGGATTCTAAAGTCCTGAGAGTCTGAATGGAAAATAAATAGTATGTAAATATTGTAGCTCTAATTTTACTCTTTAAAAAGTACTGTGTTGTGGATTGAACCACTAGTGGGCTACTTCCCACAGCAGACTGAGCATGAGGGTCAGTGAATGAGTGACACTCTTCTGACTAACTGGCACCATGACTGGTTCTTTGAGTCTTATCCATCTGCAACAACAATGATTTTTTCTCCACAGAGCTTCAAATTAACAGGGTAATGAACAGAAGGAGAGAATAGCCCTATAGAGATCACTAGATATCTAGTTGCCTAGATATTTTGGTAACAACTTAGCAAGAAATTAAGGGAAAGTTTGGAAGGTCATGAAATTTCCACCCTTCTCTCCCTTCTCCATCTTCATGTCCATACTTCTTTGTTTAGATGTTGGGAGTTGATACACTAGAACTAATGTCAAATCTGAGGTCTGATTACTATTAATGTTTTTTCTAATTTTATCTGAGTTTTTTAATAAATTATTCTTTTTTCCATCACAATATGATGTCATATAATTGATAGCAGAACTGCTTGTTTTTTTCAGGAGGTGATTCAGAGTGGGAAAGTTGGAGCATGTGTGTGTGTATTTAGAGACAAAGAGAGAGATGAAGATGGAGAAAAGGAAGGGAGAGAGGGAGAGAGGGGAGAGAGGGAGAGAGGGAGAGAGAGAGAGAGAGAGAGAGAGAGAGAGAGAGAGAGAGAGAGAGAGAGAGAGAGAGAGAGAGAGAGAGAGAGAGAACAGGGCATTTATTTGAAAAGAAACATAGCATATAATAACAACAGCAACAACATTAATAATAACATTCATATACCCATTCAAGCCTTGCAAAACACTTTATAAATAACTCAAAATTGATTTTCACAAAACTCCTGGATGGTAGGAATTATTCTCATTTTATATGTGAGTAAACTGAGCCACAGAGCAGCCACTGATTTGCCAAAGATCAAAAAGTAAATGTCAGGGTCTGGAAATGAATACAAGTCATGTAACTCTAGGTCTAACAGTATATCCAGTGAACTTCCTAGATCAGCCCTTGATAGAACCATGGACAGCATTAGTGCTTAAAGGACAAAAAAGATAATATCCAATAAAGAGTGTGAGAAGAAATGTTCAGACATGTAGAAGAACTCAGACCAATGTTCTGGAAGGCTTACATTAGTGTTGCTGAAAGGACATGGACATGGAGCCAGAGCTTTTAATTCAGTTATTTTCAGTCACATTCAACAATTCATGACCCCATTTGGGGTTTTCTTGGAGAGATAAAGAAGTGGTTTGCCATTTCCTTCTCCAGCTCATTTACAGATGAGTAAACTGAGACAAATAGGGTTAAGTGACTTACCTAGGATGATACAGCTTTTAAGTGTCTAAGTCCAGATTTAAACTCATGAAGATTAGTCTTCCTGACTCCAGGCCATCACTATTGCACCACCCAGCTATCAGTTAAACTATCTTCATAACTTTGGGTAAGATAACTAATCTTCTGTGTGTCTCAGTTTCCTCATCTGTAAAACGAGGGGGTTGGACTAGGTAACCTTTAAGGTTTCTTCCAGTTCTAAATCTATGATGCTACTAGATAATCTATAATCAATGATGGATTTTTTTTTTACTCTGAAGGAGAGAATATTTAGAAGAATAAGAGAGATTTTGTTGAAAACTTTAGAGAGGTCACAAAGAATGAGAAAAGACAAAACATTTAACAGGAAAGAAGTCATTTGGTGATTTATAAGAGAGTAGTTTTCAGTAGAGTTGTGGGATTAGGATTCACTTTGCTAAGAAGCAATGAGAAAGTAAAGGTAGAAAATAGAGATGATTTTAATGGAGAAAGGGAGAAAGATATAAGATGATCATTTACTTTTTAAAAAAAATTTAAACTTACAGGGCAGCTAGGAAGCACAGTAAATAGAGCACAAGCTCTGGAGCCAGCAAATATGACCTCATAGAGATACAAATTAGCTGTGTGACCTTGGATAAGTCACTTAATGCCATTGCCTCATCAAAAAAAAAATTTGGAACTTGACAAATACCACTTGAAATGAATCTTTTCATTACATGGTAGAATACTATACATAAACTGTGAATTTCTCTTGTGCTCAACTTGCTTTTTTCATTAAAAATATATTATAGTTATTAAATTATAAACTGGTTCCAATTTTCCCTAGTGGAAAGAGCTCCTACACTGACAAAAACACATCTTGAAAATTGACAACTGTTTTGTTCCTCCAAATTAAGAACCATGACCTTTATGTCTAACTTGCAGTGGAAATTTCAAATGTATTGTCTTGCCCAATGAAACATGAGCTTTGAGCAGTAATTATTTTACTTTTCTATTTGTAGGACTCAGTGCTTTGCACATAGTAAGTTTTAGGACATATTTTCATTTATTCATTGACCCATTTCCTGGCCAACTCTAGAGCAGTGCCATTTGCATTCTATCTTCCTCCTTGGCTCCCACTTTCCAAACTCTGATTCCTATCCTTACAAATTCCTGCTCTCCTATATGTGTTGTCTTCCCTATTAATTGGAATGCAATTTCTATGAGGATAGGGAGCATCTTGCTTATTTGTATCCCCAAAGTTTAACACGATGTCTGGCACGTAAAAGACATAACAATTTATAAGATTCCATTCTTCAGTCCATTCCGCTATCTATCCATCTATCCATTCATTTTTTTTTTGCCATTAAGATACAAAGTCATCCTTTAGTTTATAGCAATGCCTGCAGAGTGGCCAATGATACAGTAAAATTCTTGTGTTGGTTTCAGTGTGATTGGAGGCTATGTTTATTGGAGGGAGAAAGCATAATTTTCAGGAAAAAGATTGTAAGTCTAGATTGTAAATCATTTTCATTTCATGATACAATGAAGCCAGGTTAACTTCTTTTCAGGGCTAAAAATGAAGAGAAAGATAAGATCAAACCATTTGGTTTAAGATCAGATCGTTTGTACTCCCAGCACCCAACACAATGCTCAGCACAATGCTTGATGTTTAATAGAAGATGATTGATTTATTGGTTTATAGATTCCAAGACCAACCAATTCCTTCTCTAGCTCTGCAACAAGTGAGAGGTTATCTATGCTTCCATCTAGTGGTAATATTTCAGAATTGCAGCTAGAAATTTGACTAGCTCCCTGTTGAACAGATCTATGTGATTTTCCAGTTGATTAATTAAACTGTTCACCTCATTTTATGTAAATGATAGACCTGGAATTCAGCTCTGGATTTCTAGAGACCGGGTCCATTCTTGGGGGAAGGAGAGAGAAGAGAAAATTTAAAAAATAATTCCGTGCTTCCTGTTTTCTTGTAATAGGGTCTCCCTTGGCGATATCTTCTATTGCTTGGGTTTAGAACACTACAAAAAAGTAAAAGGGCCTTCAGTTCCAATGAAAACGCTTAACCTTAACAATATATTGATTCCAGAACAGACTATTTCACCTCTTAAGAATGAAAAAATCACAAAGTCCTCTCTCTAGTGAGCACCATTCCTCTAGGGACTTAGAATACTGCCTTTGGTGGAGGCTGCCCAACAAATGGGAAATACTCTTTGAAATTGTCACTAGAGCATCTGTCTTACCTTCAATGTTCATGGAAAGCTTCACTCCTCATAACTCTGTCCTTTGTGGTTCCTCAGTTCACAGGCACATGGATCCTACTTTTCTCTCCAAGGAATTGGGTTTGGAAAGTTGATGTCATCAGGAATTTTCCTCTTCTCTTTAGGAGGCTAAATTGGGATATTCATTATATTCTGATAATTCCTGTTCCTTACATGAGGAGGCTTAGCCTAGCACATCCTCCAGGATTCCTTTTCCAACAGGAACTGGACCAGTGCCCCTACACTGCTAGTATCTTTGATGGTGAGAGAAGTTTCTTGGGTGGTTGCAATCAAGGAGGTTGTCTGAATCAGTAGACATTCCCCTATGTACCATTTCTATGCCAGGAGGTGGCTAAGTGGCAAAGTGAATAAATTCCTGCTTCTGGTATTATGAAGACTTGAATTCAAATTCAGTTTCAGATACTTAATAGCTGGGTAAGTAACTTGGCTTCTGTTTGCCTCAGTTTCATTGACTGTAAAATGGGGGACAATAACAGCACCAACATTCCAGAATTGTTATGAGAATCAAATGAAATATCTATAAATCACTCAGTAGTGCCTGTCATAGAGTAGGTGCTCAAAGAATGTTTATTTTCTTCCATGTCTTTTCAATGTATAGCCTCTCTTATCTGTATCTCTCAGCTGTCTTCTGTCATTTTAAAGATCAAATCCAAGATCTTCATCAATTATCTCCCAAAAGCATTCCCTCCTAGAGATTTCTGAATATCATTTCTAAGAGGTGTCTTTTTATATTATAATTTTCAAAATATAAACTATTCATCTAAACTATTTATTTGTATATTCAAGCTTTTATTATCTCTCCTTCTCAATGACCCTTCCTGTCAAGAACAATAAAAAAAATATCCAACAAAATATCTTCAGGGATCTAGCTCAGAACATTGGGAGGAATCTAATAAGATGAAATTCAATAAGGATAAATGTAGCCATACACTTAACTTTAAAAAAATAACTTCATAAGTACAGGATGAGGGAGGAATGGTTAGGAAGAGTTGTTTGAAAAAAAGGTTTTAATTGACTGAATAAGTCAATTTGATCATTACAAATATTCAATTAATTTAAAGGGCATATTAAGAAAGATACTTTCTGCATCCAGAGAAAGAGCTGATAAATAGAAGTTTGTATAAAATAATTATATATATATATGTAATATGTGCCTGTGTGTGTGTGCACATGTGTCCATGTGTGTGTGTGTGTGTATGTGTGTGTGTGTGTAATGATAGCCATCTCTGGGGTTGGGGAGGGAAGAAAAAAATTACAAAACTTCATTATATATTTAAAAGTGATAACAAGTTGTACGTAATAGATTTACAGTTTCATGAACAATCATTTTTTTAATCCTATGGTATGGCAATGCTTGCTTTATTCCATAAATTCAAAATAAAATAAATGTGGGAAAAAGAAAACAGGATTTAATGTTCATTCAATTAAATTAAATTTATTCTCATTTTTCAGGATGTGACTTCATATTTTAATGTTTTGTTCACTTGAAGCTTGTGATATATACTATCAAAAAAAAAAGAAAAAAAGGTTTTAATAAACTGGAAACTCAATGAGTCAGCTTTAAGATATGACAGTCGAAAAAGCTAATGTGATTGTGGGCTACTTTGAGAAGCCTAGCTTCCAGGAACAAGGAGATTTCTTTGTATTTTGCTTTAAAGAGACCACTTCCACAGGACCATTATATTCTGGGTGCCACAATTTATGAAGAACATTGATAAGCTGGAGAGTACTTAAGAGAGGGGCAACTGGAATGGTGAAGAACCTTGAGATAGTGTTATTTGGAGACTGGTGAAAGGAAAAGAGAATATTCAACTGTTAAAAGAGAGACACAGTTGTATTCAATTATTTGAAACATTGCAGTGCAGGAAAAGGATTAATTGTATTTATTACATGGCCTTAACATATAGAACCAGGGGCAATGAGCATAAGTGGAAAAGAAGCAAATTTAGACTTGAGGTAAGGAAAATCTTCCTAACACTTGGGATGTTCACAGGTAGGAGGAGCTGTTACGAGAGGGTCTTCCTTATCACACTAGAAGCCAGCCAATAGTGGGAGCTATCTGATCATTGGTCAAATATGTAATAGTAGTGATTCCTTTGAATATAGGGTGGATTGTATGGTCACTGTGGTCTCTTCCCATTTTCAAATTCTATGATTCTGCATTTGTGTGATTCTGATATCACTTAGAAAATAGTCACTAACTATGGCAGCTAAGTGGTAAAGTGGGTAGCGTGCCTGGCCTGGAGTCAGGAAGACCTGAATTCAAATTTGTGCTCAGACACTTACTAATAGTATGATCCTGGGAAAATCATTTAACTCTATTTGCCTCAGTCTCATCATCTGTAGAATGAACTGGAGAAGGAATTGCCAAGAAAACTCTAAATGGGGATTCGAAGGGCTGGAAACTGATGAACAACTACATTAACTAAAAACTTACTTTTAGGGAAGCTTCCTCTCATTTTCTTGGAATCTAGAGGTCTTCTGCATGCTAAATCACATGATCAAAGAATGTTTAATGTCTGCTCCTCTTCCTCTATGTCCCATGATACTTTTGTCTCTCTGACACAGCCCATGGTGGTGAAATGTGCTTGATATATTCATTTAGTGTAATAAATTGACTGGTTTCCATAAAACATTTTTAGTAAGTATTGCTATGAATGCAACATCATAGAATCTCAGACTTGGAAGAAACCCCAGATATCATCTAAGTACCTGGGTAGAAATTCCCTCTACATTTTTCCTGACAACTGGTAGTCGAGCCTCTAGGCTCTATCTGAAGAAGTCCAAACCCCTGTTCCCTGCTCTTTCTTTGTTTGGACAGCTCCAATTATCAGAAAATTTATAGGACCAAAATCTGGTTCTAGGGCCAAGTAAAACAAATTGAATCCCTCTTCCATGTTATAGCTCTTCAAAAATTTAAAGCCATCAAGCATGTTTCTTTCTACTATTAAGACTTCTCTTTTCCAGCTTGAGTATTTGTTCATTGGTCCTCATTAGCATATGTCAAAAATGCTAGCCACTTTCCTGACCTTCACTCTCTTTGAGATGCTTTTCAGATTGTCACTGTCCCTCCTAACATGCAGCTTACAAAAGGGAACAAAATCTTAGCTGTGTTTAGATAAGGACAAAGGAAAGCAGAATATTTTTCTATTTTTATACATGATTCTTCTATCAATATATAGTCAAAGATTATATTATCTGTTGGAGACTAAGGTTAGGTTGCTCACTAAACTGAGGCAATGTACTAACAAACTGTTTCCTAGTCACATCTTTATCCTGTGCCCATGAAGTTATGAATTCAAGTGCTCGATTTTATATATTAAACTTCATGTTTAGTAGATTTTGCCCTTTGTTCCAATATAATGAAGACCAATTTAAGTCATCCAAGGCAATTACTATTTTACTTTGTTGCAACTGTAGACTATTCCATTTGAAAAATTAGATTTACTAGTGATGAGATGAAAAATAATCCCATTCTGAACATTCCATATCCTAATACCTATAGTATTAACATTTTAAATTCAAATAGCATTTTAAAG
This sequence comes from Macrotis lagotis, assembly GCF_037893015.1. NCBI lineage: Eukaryota > Metazoa > Chordata > Mammalia > Peramelemorphia > Peramelidae > Macrotis > Macrotis lagotis. Next base: position 271,564,122 of record NC_133658.1, on the reverse strand, counting down.
TTTGCAAAGAACCTTAAATGTGTTATATCTTTTGATTCTAACAATAAACCTCTAAGATAAGTGCAATGTTATCTTTAGGTAAGGTACTATATTATCTTTAGGTTATTTGTTTTAAGTACTTAATTTATCTTTGAGTTAAAGTTATATGACTGTCCAGTGTCATACAATTAGTAAATATCTAATCGTCTTCCTGTCTTTAAGTTCAGTGCTTTATTCACCATATCCCCTAACTTCCCTTCTCTTTGACATGTATGTAATAAGATGTATCTATAACAATAAAGACTGAGTCTTCATATTCCAATATGTGCTATTTCAACTTTGCCAGATTTAGATTAATTAATCCTCCAAGTCTATCCTCATTACATATTCCCACTTTCCTTTTCTATGTAAGCAAAAGTTCTCTCATTCTGCACAAGACTGTAAATAATACTGGAAGAAACAATCTGAACTTGGACAAATTACTTCTCTTCTCTGGTTATCATTGTCATCTGACAAATGAGTAGGCTGTACTCTATAAACTTTGAGAAATTTTTCTATTCTAAAATTCTGTGAAGCTAAGGGAATTCATGGTCACAAATTTAGTTTTAAGGGATTATAAGAGATCATCTAGACCAATGTTCCCATTATACAGATAAGGTAACTGTGACCCTGGAAGATTAACTAATTAGGAAATAACTAGGGGCAGAATTTGAAACCAGGTCCTTTGACTCTAAATACAGTGTTCCAATTCTACCATGTTGTCATTCAGGAAAATCTTTTAAATGTTGCAGATCTTAGAATAATTGATTTTGAAATAGAAGGGACATCTAAATCAACCATCTCCCCCAACCCCAATTAATTGACTTCCCTGGGTCAAATAGATATTCTGAAAGAAGAATTTAAACTCAGTTACTCTATTTTCAGAAATAAAAATGTTTTTTCCATTGTACTATATATCTTATATGTGTGTGTTTTCACTTTTTTTGAAAGTGAACCAACTTAAGTTCTTGTTTGTAGTAATTAAATTATAATGAGAGAAGAAGTGCTTCCATCATTAATGCCATCTGTCAGATGTCTTTTTTTTGGAGGCAAGAGTTGTGGGTTAATGTTAGAGGTTACTTAAGTGAGTTTGGGATGAGAGGTCAGTTATGGCTAAATAACCTCAGCTCCGGTGACCCTTGAGTTGAAAGCTTCCATGGAACTCTGATTTGATAACACAACTGAGTCATCCATGGCCTCACTTTTTTTTTGCTTTTTATTATTGTTATTATTATCATTATTTTTTATTAAAGATTTTGAGTTTTACAATTTTTCTCACAATCTTACTTCCCTCCCCACTGCCCGGACAGAAAGCAATCTGTCAGTCTTTATTTTGTTTACATGTTGTATATTGATCCAAGTTGAGTGTGATGAGAGAGAAATCATATCCTTAAGAAACAAAAAGTATACGAGATAACAAGATCAGACAATAAGATATCTGTTTTTGTCCTAAATTAAAGGTAATAGTCCTTGAACTTTGTTCAAACTCCACGGCTCTTTATCTGGATACAGATGATATTCTCCATTGCAGACAGCCCCAAATTGTCCCTGGTTGTTGCACTGATGGAACGAGCAAGTCCATCAAGGTTGAACATCACCGCCATGTTAGGATGTACAGTGTTTTTCTGATTCTGCTTATCTCACTCAGCATCAGTTCATGCAAATCCTTGCAGGCTTCCCTGAATTGCCATCCCTCCTGATTTCTAATAGAGCAATAGTGTTACATGATATACATATACCATAGTTTGCTAAACCATTCCCCAATTGAAGGACATTTACTTGATTTTCAATTCTTTGCCACCACAAACAGGGTTGCTATGAATATTCTTGTAAAAGTGCTGTTTTTACCCTTTTCCATCATCTCTTCAGGGTATAGACCCAGTAGTGGTATTGCTAGATCAAAGGGTATGCTCATTTTTGTTGCCCTTTTGGCATAGTTCCAAATTTTTCTCCAGACGTGGCCTCACTTGTTGATAAGCCCTGTTTCCAATCTTCTTGACCTAGGTTGCATACTGCTGGGTTAAATCCTGATCATAGCAAAGTTACAACATTGTTTTTTATCCTGTATGCTGATTTTGTGGTTTTCTTATATAAGAACTGTTTGATGTTTTCAAAAAACTGACTGCCAGCTGTCCTGCTGGTATTCCCCACCCAGGTGTATGCATGTTTCTGTTCTCTCCTGAACTGAATGGATCCCCTGCTGGTCAGGGGATCACAACAGGTTACATGATTAGCCAGGGTCACATAGTCAGCCAATGTCTGAGGCTGAATTTGAACTCAGGTCCTCCTGACTCCAGGGTCAGTACTTCATCCCTAGCTGCCCCAAGGTAAGATTTTTTTTAATGAATGTCAACTTAGAGGTGGAAAGGAACACAAAGGTCCTCATTTTATAGATGAGGAAGGAGCTTAGCACAGTGTGGCAATAAATATTCGATAAGAGACCCAGAAAGGGTTAGAGACTTGTAACCAAGTCATAAAGTTATATGGCAAGACTGGAAACCAAACTTGGGACCTGCCTCCATAAATTAAACCTTCTTTCTACTGCTCCATACTATCAACAATTCCAACTTAGTTCAGTTTCATCTTTTGAATACTAAGGAGAAATGAGTATAATATATTTAGGAGTCAGGTATCATTCAAGATAATGACAGCATAAGAAGTCTAAAATTCAGGAAAGAAAAAAACCAAGCTCTAGCCTTAACTATCTTCATCTTTACCCCCTCCCCCATCTATTTTCCCATAACTCTTTTTCCAACTCCCTGTTCCCCAAATCAGACAAATACCACAAAATCTTCAGAGGATATTTAATTTTTTTTTACTTTATTCACTGTACCACAACAAGTAACATGTTACCACACAAAGACATCTTGACCTTCATTTCTTTTAATACTTTTCAAGTATGCATCCTTGACCCTTGTTCATGGTTCTCATCCAGTAACTGAGAGGGTATGAAAATCAATCAGCTTGCTTGCTGTGTGATTGCCACAGAGAAAGAACTGAGAGCTAGAAAGTCCAGTGATACCAGCCTCAGGATGACAAGTTTAAGTCATAGGTGCAGTTCTTCACACACTCTTGTTTTCTACTCCGAGATCCCTCATGAACTTCCTCTTTCTCTAAAGAGCAATCTTTTAAAATTGTGCTTATTTTAAAAAAATGAACTTTAACACATTTGACAATCACACAATTGAGCTAACCAAAACAGGTTGACCTTCCAAGATAAATAATACAAATTTACATTTCTTCAACTTAATTGTGCATTAAAGTATCAATTTTTTTTTCCTGTCTCAATTTTATACAAATCGTCAAGTGGAAATACACTGTACTAATCTCTGTAAAGCTCCTAGTTTCAGACTTCGGTCATTTTGATGGTTTTGTTTCAGGTTCAAAAGTTTATCATGAACTTGGCATCAATGCCCCTCTTCCTTCCTCCCTCTCCCTATCCCAGACTCATTAGTCTAATTCCAAAGGATCAATTCTCCTCCAAGAATTCAAGTCAGGACATCAAAGAGTAGAAAGCCAGGCAGTAGCTAGAGCCAAGAGCCACTCAACAGAAATGTCCCTATAGGACAAAGCCTTTTCTTGTAGGAGTTTCAGGTTTTATGCCTCCCCCAACTCCCACGCCCTCAGACTTTTTTTTTTTTTTTTTTTGGTCTCACAGATATCAAAGCTCAGTATCTTGGCTGTGTGAGAAAATCTCAGCCTCCAAGCTGGAGAATTTCTTCTTCATGAAACTATCTCACCATAAATAAGAATTAAATATATTCCATGATCTGATGTACAAGGCTCTTCAGGAATAGCAGGCTTAACCCTAGGAATGGGTCAATAAATGTAACCTCCTTGCCACTTACCTTCATATTAAGGTTAGGCTATACTCATACAATATTACCTTTAAAGCTGGAAGTGAGTACACACACACACACACACACACACACACACACACACAACTCCGACACCAATGCTCCCAGGAAGCAAAAGGGTTGATAACTCTTATAAAGGCTTTCCCAAACATAGTAAATTTATTCAATTATGCTGCCTGGTCCTAATCCAGCAGGAAGTACTTGAGCTATGAATAGGAGCACATTTGCTCTTGATCCCAAAGGCCTCATGTCCCTGGGACTCAATGGATCTCAGGCAAGCAAAATATCATTCAGAAGACCACAGGAAAACAAAATGGCTGGGTTGTCCATGAGAGAAGTGCTCTTCTCTCTTTAACCAAGTATAGAGCTCATAAAGTTAATACAAAGACATTGTTAAAAAAAAAAACTAGTCAATTCTGAATTCATAGAAATATAGGACTTTGTTATAGAGGGTGTGGAAATCTTTAAATATTAAAAATACAGTACATGTACAATATATACAATTTTATCTAGGATATGGTAAATGCACCCAAACATTTTCAAGAAGTTGAAGCTCCTGATTTCATACCAGCACAGATCATGATTTTACAGTTTAGTCATACTTTCTATATACTAATTATCAGGCCTAAAAACTTCAGCTTCATAAATATTTACTTAAAATATGTCCCATTTTATCTGTGTGAAGGGTCCCCTTCTCAAAGGGTCCTCCCCAATGGTCCAAGTTAAGTAGTTACTGCAGACTTTAAATGGTCAAGGAAAGCCCCAATGAATGTTTGAGTAGGGGTAATGTGGTTAAAGAGTATTCTCCTACATTGTAATAGTCAGCACAAAGGAAAAAAGCATACACACAAAAGAAAATCATTTTCCATGGAAACTGCTTTTACACCTTTCTTTGTTGCAACATATACATATAAAATCAAAAGTGCAGGCAAAATTCAAAGACAACTGAGGCTGGGTTGGACCATTACTTGATTCAGTGATCTAACTTTGAAAAGGACTTCCAGAAGATCTATTTGGAAGTAGAAAAGTTTCCTTTGTCACATTTAGTACTGAAGTCATGATGGGCAAAATAACATCACAAATAAATACAAATTGTGCTCATGTGTGCAAATCTGAGGCTAGGAGAGAGAAGAGAGAAGAGAGGAGAGGAGAGAAGAGAGAGAGGAGAGGGAGAGGAGAAGGGGGAGGGGAAAGGAAAGGGGGAGGGTTTGGCTCTATCTTCTTACTAAATAGCTCATCAGTAGTTTTCTCCAAGAAAGGATAATTATTTTATACATTCACCAATGGTATTCAATAAAAAATATAGCATAATTTTTTAAAAAGTCTACATATCAGGGAACCAGAGGAAACCATCAAACCAACTTCCCCCCTCCCTTCAAAAAAATACTCCAACAATAAATTCCAAAATTCATACATACTCTCAAACAAACTCAGCCATATGATATTTTTTTTTAAAAAAAAAACTAATCTAAAATTGCATAGATCTTTGTTTTGGGTCTCTTTTTTAAAAAAAAAGTTTTCAATGTATTCAAGTGGATTCTTAGAGGTATTCCAGGACCACTTGCTTCAAATAAAAGTACACTGAAAGAGAAACCACAGTTGAGGAACCAAAGGAGTTTAGGAAAAAGTACAGAATCAGAGGCTTTGGCAGTGACAGAACATAAGGAGGACCAAGGTGGGGGTCTGACATTTCCTTGTGCTGATCCAGCTGAGTTTTCAGTTCCCAAGGTAACAGAGAAGTCCATCTACGACACATGCTGAATAGCAACTATGAAGTCATGCATGCTGATGTTGATGATGGATTCAGAGAGGCCCCTCCTGCTTTCTAGTGAAGTCCAGGTGGTCAATTCTTTCCTGTCTCCTTCTTCCTGCTACACTTTTTCTTATGAGGAGGCAGAGTTAGACAAGAGTAACTTCATGCTTTTCTCATATGTCCAGGACTGGCCTCATCTTTCTTTTCCCTCTCTTTTTATGCATGTATGTGACTAGAGCAGATTTATTTTTCTTCACTGAGGAAATCAAAACTTAATCCTTCAGGTTGTATCATATGAAGAAGTCCTTCAGTTATTCTCAACCTGAGAGTCCAACATGTGCTTTTTGAAGGGTATAGATGGATCAGAGATCATCAGAATGGATGAACTTAACAGAGTTTATCAGTTCTGTTATGAAGTAGGTGCTTAGTGAGCCCTTCTGAAAAAAGTTTTCAAACTATTGAAGACAGATGTAAGGGATGGAATTAAATAGGAATTTCAGCAATACAGTAGGAAATGAGGCTGATATGGAGAGACACAGTGCGACATTTAAACACTGTTCTGGATTTGTAGGGCAGAGCCATGCTCTTGGAGGTCAGTGGTATTTTCAGAAGCACTTGAACTGCTGGGAGGAGATGCTGCTGGAGAGTCTAGGGAGCCTCTTGGTGGCTTATACAATAAATAGGCTGAGCCAAAGAAAATGATTCCAAGAACCTAAGGAAAAAGAGAGAGTTGGATTTTGTTTTGTTTTGCTTTGTTACCAATACCTCAAGGGTTCCCCAAAAGATAGAGGATACTAGAAGGGCAAGGTCAGAATCTACAACTAGAATGTTTTTTTCTCTTTTGCTTCTTCAATTACATGCAATGGTAGTTTTCTAATATTCAATCCATTTGCAAATTTTTGAGTTCCTCATTTTTTCTACCATCCTTCCTTGTCTCCCTGCTTTCCATGGTGGCAGCTAGTCTGGTAAAAATGTACATTCATATTTAACATTTCTATATTATTTGTTTTGTGAAAGAGGGATTAGAAGTAAGGGGAAAGAAAAACAACAAAAAAGATAGGAAAATTATAAAAGAAGAGAACTTTAATTTATTTCTTAAAATCCCCTTTTTAAATATCCTAGGGTTTAAATTTCAGGAGGCATAAGCTCCCTGACCCGTGACAAAATGCCTGGGCAACCTCTTAGTTTTATGTTCTACTATAGGTTATTCTGGGAGCAGGGCTAGAGAATATAGAATCTTACCCCCATGCTGTTAAATTTATATCTCTGGTGCTGAATACATAATCAGTGATGATGATGTCAATCTATCAATCATTTACTTCTTAGTATTCAAGCAACTCTGTATGATCATAAATTTTATAGAGGATGTCAAGCTACTTTAGTAAAGGTAAGTTCCTCACCTGTGAGATCCTTATACCAATAAAATCATTTGTTCTTCCATTTGTGAATAAATGAATTCAATATATGTTGAATGATCAATGATTTCAAATTAAAAATGAATAAATTCAACAAATGTTTAAGTTGTGTGTGAAGGACTGTATCAGTTCTGAAAGAATACAGTAATTAGTTCAGAAGCTCTGGGCTTAGAGTCAGAGAGATTTAGGTTCAAATTTGGCCTCAGACACATACTAGTTGTATGACTTGAAGCAAGTTATTATGTGTTTTCTTTGGTTTCCTCATTTGTAAAATGGGGATAATAAGCAAAGTTGTGAGGATCCAGTAAGATAACATGTGTAAAGTGCTTAGCATAGCATCCACCATATAGTAAATGTTGCTAATATTATTGCTAATACTCAGAAACACTATCAGTATGTAAACTTTTGAAGAAGTTAATGGGTGATTTCTAAAAGAAAAACTACAACTAATAGTAGAATATCTGCTTAGACTTTGGGTAATTTAGAATATTTTATTTACTTTAGGTAGAGAAGTCATTGAGAGAACAGTGTTGCATGGTGGATAGTACTGGCTAAAAGCCAGAAAGACTCACTTATATAGAGTTCTGTATACCAATAGAACTGTACATCCAGTATCTATCCTCTACAGGGCAGAATGGTGTAGTTTCTTTTGAAACATTAAGCGAACACATTGTATTCTTATATCCTTCATTTTGACTTCTTTTGACCATTTCTAATAGTGTTGGAAGGCTTCAGTTACTATAAAAGTCAATGTTCTTCAGATATATTATGGTATGATGTATAGCTATTCTTTCTAATGGTAAGTGAAAAGAGCCTAGGCAATGAGTTCCTGGACATATATAACTGCAATTTTACATTATAAAGTTAAGCTAGATTAGGTGTTCTTAATTTTGAGTCTGTGAACTTATTTTTTTAAGCTTTTCAGGATAATTGATTTCCTTTGTGAGTGCCAGGGGTATGATAAAGCCAGCTCATACCAACTCCAGAAGCCAATTGTGAAATTTTCAGAATGAGCATTTACTTATCAGAAATGAGCAAATGCTAAAAACCAGGGTTTGATTTATTATTTTATTAATTGTCTAGACTTAATAAAGGAGAGGGGAAAATATTGATATGTAGATTAAAATTAAAAGCGTGTGATGAATAAAGTTTTCTTCTAAATAGTTGTTAAACAGCTCTATTAGTAAATCTAAGTATTTTATTTTACATATTTAAAAGTGGGAAGAGGTCCATGGACTTTAGAAACCTGTAAAGGAATCTAGGATACACATAAAAGACTAAAACAGGGCTATCCAAAATGTGACCCACAGGTAGCCCCCTATGGGTTTACTAAATGCTTCAGTAAATGAAGCCAAGCTATTGTAGAACTCTCTAAAATAGCAAATGAAAATATATTGTCTATTGTTTGAATAAAACTTTTAAAAGTAAGGTTGAATAGCCCTGGGCTAAGATATTCTCTTAGTTTTCAATGTGATCCTAAAATACTGTAATTCACATATCTAATTTTATGTTAGATAAATTCAGTGATAAAAGAAAATCAGATGACATCATTGGTCAAACATGAAAATTAGACATTTTCTTATTTGCAGACAAGGATATTATGACCTAAAGTAGGGACCCTTGTACTAGATTGATTCTATACCAATCAACTTCATGACAAATCTTTCTATGGATCTGGTATTTTAAATTCCAGTTGAGCCTCCTTCTTTCTTTCCCAATGAGAAAAAATATGAGCTGTAATTAACATGGAACCATAGACTTAAGGCTAGAAGCTAATCAAGTCTTCCTTTCTCAGATGAGGAAGCTGGGTCTGAGAAAAATTCAATGGTTTTCCCATTGTCACACAGCTAATAAGCATCTGAGAGATGAAATAAAATCAGGTTTTCCTGTCTCCAAGACCATAATTCTATCCACAATGCATCCTATCTCTAAGACATTCAGTAAACAAGTCTTTTGGCCATAGAGTTGAAAGGGACCTGCGAGATCATGGCATTCACCCCCCCCCCCCAATTGTACAGATGACAAACTTAAGAACTAGGAAAGTTAAGTGATAGGTGTACCACACACACGCACACACACACGCACACACACACACACACACACACACACAAACAGACCCCTAAGATCACACAAGTGTCAGGGGAAGGTTTTTGAACCTAGGTCTTGACTTCAGTCAGCATTTTTCCCATTCTTTCTTGACTGTATCAAATATTAAGTCAATATAAAACCATCTAAGGAATTAGAAATCATGGTTTTTCTAATGCTGTAACTGAAGAGAGTTCTGATGAAGACTACCTTGGAATTTAAGAATTAAGAATACCTGGCTGATTATCAAGAGGAAGAAAGACACCAATATCAGCACATCAAAATATGCAACTTAGAGTTCCCAGTCTTTTGGGAGAACTACTTTTTATTTCCTTGATGCCTTTAGATCACTGAGGGAAAATGATGATGGATATTGAAAGCTAAAGTGCCAAGGTAGACTAAAATGGATATTGCTATGGACTCTGGGCTCTTTTTCTTAGCAAGTGTATAGTGGGGTAGAGAAGAGGGCAAAGTAGCAACCACTACTGGTTGAAGACTCTAGTTCAAGTTTAAGAATATATATGTCCTGCTGATTTTTGGCAAATCTGACTATAGGTAATATGCCAAATATATTTTTCAAACTCAGACTCTTGAAATGTTCCCTGTAGGGCTCCTGATTGCTACTAACATGACATGAACCAAGGAAAAAAGACATGGTCATAACTCACCTTGTAAACAATTCCAGCAATGAGGGTGTAGTGGCTCATGGCAGAGTTCTGATAAATGTAGCAGGATCCCTGATCTCCACATTGGTCCTGCCAGAGTAAGCAAGCTTTATCAATCACCCAGCCAAAGGCAATTGGGCCTGGAATTCCACCTACAGGGAAAGAAATATCATTTTATATAAAAAGAGATCCTAGAAGTTGGGTCTTTATGTTAGTCTTATAGTCAGTCAATAGATATGTATTAAGTTCTTTCTATGATCCAGTAACTGTTTTAAGAGATAGAGATATAAAGTAGGCTAAAAAAATGGCCCTGCCCTCAAGAAGTTTATATTCTAATGGGGGAGAAAGCAAACAATTTACTAGCTTTTTACAAGATACAAGATACCTATAAGAATAGGTAAAACATAATCTCAGGGCAAGGCACTAGCAGCTGAGAGGACTGAGAAAAGCTTCTTGCAGAAAGTGAGATATGAGCTAAACCTTGAAGGAAACCAGAAAAGCAAAGAGGAAGAGGTGGAGAGTGAGAGAAATACAGACATAAAGGATAGACCAAAGTCATGGAGATAGGTGATAGATTGTTCTGTCCAGAAACTGCAGCCAGTGTTGTTGCATTATAAAGTGTGTGGAGAAATGTAAAGTCTAATTAGACTGAAAAAAGTGGGAAGGGATCATGTTAGAAAAGGTTTTAAATACCAGAGAGGATTTTAAAAAAATTGATTCTGGAAGTAATAAAGAGTACATTAAGCAGAGGATCTATTTGGACAGATTTATGGTTTACAAAAACCAGTTTTACAGTTGAGTGGAAAATCTATTGGACTGGGGAGAGCTGTGAAGTTTGAAGGCAATTGTTGACAATATTCCAAGGAAGAGGTGATGAGGGTCTGCACCAGGGTCAATGGCTATGGGAGTAGAGAGAAAGGGACATATGTGGGAGATGGTATGAAGGTAAAAATATAGCAATGGATTGGATAAGGGGGATGAGAGAGAGGAGTAAGAATAAAACCAAAGTTGTTAGTCTTGGGTAATTAGAAGGATGACAGTGCCCTTGACAGTAATGGGGATATCTGGGAGAGGGGAAGATTTTGAGGGAAAGATGTTTGGTATATGAACCAATGACTTCATGATATGGGGCATTAAAATCAATGCAATAAAATCAATGAGATAAAATTTTGGAAAAAGTTAAATTCATTCCTGAGAGTTGATTTGCACCTGGGGTCTTTTGATTACCCTGATGTTATAAACAGAAGAAAGTACAAGAGGATTCCAGGATGCATCTCCTTTTTTATACTATACTGTACCTAGTGTGCGTACTACAATCCATTGAATTCCTAGTGCAAAGGATCTCTGCCGGTCAGAGACACACCTATAATACAAAATATCAGAGTTAAAATGGAATTTAAAATGTATTCTTTAAATACTACTGCCCCAATTAGTGCTCATGAATGGCAGATATACTGTATTAACATCTCTTTTTGGAGACTCAGAGTTTTTTATTCTCACAAATATGGTATGTATAACATTCTTAAGACCATTTGGCTCATTTAGTGGTAGTATTGCCCAATGATGAGAGTTTAGATTTTGAGTTTGTGGATAGTAATATGAATCATAGCTCTGCTACTTAACTGTATCTAGGTCATTTCCTCTCTTGGGAATTCAAATTCCTCATCTGTAAAATGAGGGATTTGTATTAAGTGATCTCTGATGTCTCTTCCAGCTTTAAATCTATGATGGTAAATTACAAATGTGATATATATATATATATATATATATATATATATATATATATATATATATATGTATATATTCCAGAGAACATTATTCAAGAAATTAAGGGCAGAATCCCAATTATTGGTATGCTGGGCTCATGATAATCCAGAGTTTAACTTCCTGAAAAGCAAGGCTTTGGCACAGATCAAAAACCCCACCCTGTTTCTTACCGTAAAGTTGCAGTTAAAGCAGGTATGCTGCTTAGGAATGTAAATAAAATTACAACGAATATGAAAACCAGAAGGAGGGACTTTCTCTGACAAGATGAAGTGCATTTCCCTGCTGTAGCATGACCCAACGGATAGGGGAAATGCTGAGGAATACAGCTACAGTCACGGTAAACCTGGGAAGCCCAACAACATCAGACCAATTATCAATTACCAAATGGATCATGTTAAAGTTTCTCATAGAAGTAAGCAAGTGGAGATAGTGTCACGTACCTTCTTGCCCCCTTCTGGAAGTATGGACACTGGGGAGCAGCCAGCATGGCAGGGAGAGTAGTACATTATATTGTCTGTACCACACACTGGACTGTAGATCTCCCTTAGGCACCCACATTTCTCATTACAAGAAGCCAACAGCTGTACAGTGCCTTCTGGCAATATGCTAGAGAAAACAGGAGATCCAATTCAGCAAACATTTCTTAACTAGCTATTATGTGACAGGCACATAAAAATGATATATCCTATATCCTCAAGGAATTTATTTCCAGCTGGAGGTAGGGAGGAATATATGACATGCAGAGTCATAACTAAGACTTCTGGCACCTGGAGCAGATTTGGTTGGAGGTCAGAGGCGACTTAGGTCACAAAGCAGCTGCTTGAGTGACTGGCATCACTGCCATTAATACTGAACCCAAGAATCTCACATTGAACAGATCTTCAGGCTTGGCATTACAATGCAAACAGTGAATTCACCTGGGGTGAATGTAATTGGGCTAGTATGGGGGGTACTAGGGGGAAGGCAGGCAATTAGGCAGGCTAGCCCTGGGAGAGGTATATAAGAGCAAAGGTATGATTGGTCTAGGAAAAGGAGCAGAAGAAGATCATATTGAGGAATGCAAAGCTCCTGAAGAACCACAAAGCAAGGAAGCCAACTGATTGTTTGCATCCTGTTGTCATGCTAATTACAGCTTTGACACAGAGAACTATTATTTTATAGTATAAGGTAGAGTTTGATGGGAGCAAAAAGCGATATCTAGGCAAAATTGATTTAGGAAATATAAGGTCAGAAAGAATACTTTCTCCTGGTTGGGAGAAATAAGGGAAGGCTTCAGAGAAAGTTGGCACCTGAGCTGAGTCTTGAAAAAAGAAAAGAATTCTTCAAAGGAGATTGAGGGATGAATGCAATCCAAGCATGTGAGAAGGGACACAAGCTACAGCCAGGAGATGGCACAGCAAGTTCAAAGAGTAGTTAGTTTGGTTAGACTACAGAGAGCATAATGGAGACAGACACTGTCAATGAGCCTGGTAAGGTAGATTGGAACTAAATCTGGGGCGGGGGGAACAATTAAATTCATGACTAAGGAATTTTAAAAGCTACTGAGAAGATTGAAAGAAAATATGGGGGGGAACCAAAAGATTTCTTTCAAAAGATAGGTATGCTTTAAATTTTCCCAAGTAAAAAAAAATATGACCAAATAATTAATTGTTTCACCTATAATTTTAGAGGAATAGATATTCACTTTAATTCTTTAGGTCTGAGAAATAGCCATAGAATTATTAACATTTAGAGCTTGGAGGGATCTTAGAGCTAATCTATTCTGATCCAGTTCCTCTTAGGAGAAAACTGAGATTTCCAAAGAATAGTACACAAAACAAACATTTATAAAAACAATGTACACAAAGTACATTGAACATTAAATGTGCATTACCTTGTCTGAACCTCCCAATATCCCTAAGAGGTAAGTATTTCCTGAATTACTATCCCCATTTTAGAGATGAGACTCTCAGAATTTAAGTGATTTGCCCATTATCTCAAAGTGTCAAAGGTGGGCAGTGAATTCAGATCATCCTTCTCCCAGGTCTAGAACCTAAGCCATTAGACCACCTGCCTCTCTATCAAGAGGGGAACAACTTGCTCAGGTTCACAAAAATAGTAAGTAGAAGAAGCAGGTCTCAGTCCTGAGTCTGTCTCTAAAATCAGTGATCTACCACTATAACTAACCCATACCACCTGGTAATCAATTTTCCATTTTATGGGAGTATTAAAGATATATTACAGACTAGACACTTTAACTCTACCTGAAGTCTCATCTCTATTATATACCCAGATCTCTCCAGAATTGCGCCATCCCAGTAACCACTTTTGTTTCTCATCCAAAACATAAGTTCTGATCTCTTACCTCCCATTATATTTAAGTGTCACACCAGCCATAGGCATGTTTGGACAGTGCATGAAAAATATGCAGGTGGCCAACAGGCTTATCATCGTGCAGAAAAGGCAGAATTTGATAATCCCTGAGCAGCGGAGCTTAAATTTGTTCACGAAGAATCCACCCAGGAATGTACCTCCTCCCCCTGCTGGCACCACCAGGTAACCTTCAAGAAAGAGAATTGCATTGATATGCATATTAAGAATAAGAAGGGTCTGCCAAGGGTTGGCTTTGAGTCCACCCTTCATCACTACATTGTGTAAATTTCAGGACCAAATGAGATAATGAATTTAAAGGTTCTGAAAAAAATTGAAGTAACTGTTGTGTAAATTAGTTATTCAAAATGTCCACTCAAAGCTAGTTATTATGTAGTGGGAATGTAAAAGCAAAAGGGAAATGAATTTCGGCCCTCTGAATTCAGAAAAACCTGGAAAGGCTTACACGAACTGATAAAAAGTGAAATAAGCAGAATCAGTGCTTATAGTAATAGCAACATTGTGAGATGATCAGTTATAAATGACTTAGCTCTTCCTAGCAATACAATAATCTAAAATAATTCCAAAAGACTCATGATGGAAAATACTGTCCATATTCAGAGAAATAACTGAAGGAGTCTTGAATACAGATCAAATGTATTATTTTTACTTTATTTTTTCTGTGGTCCTTTTCTTTTGATCCATTTCTTCTTATATAACATTATTAATTTGGAACTACATGATAGTATCCATCATGTATATCAAATTGCTTATTATTTTAGGGAGAGAGGGAGGGAAGTCAAAATTTTTGGAACTCAATTTTTAAAAAATTAATGTTCAAAATTCTTTAACTGGGGAAAATGAAAATACTATAAATATGAATTCCTGCCTTTGCGAAATTTATGTTCTAATTCAAGTGGCAAAATATGGATGATTATCAGTATAATTCAAGGACTAGAACATTGCTGTAACCGAGGATACCTTTCCACCTCAAGGGAGGGAGAGTTAAAATATTACTCAGATGAAGTGAGATACTTTCAGGTCTATTTCATTCTAAGGGTATTATTCATGAGGGAGAAAAAGCTCAGAGTAAGAACTAAGAGACTTCAGAAATAGAATAGTAAATTTCTTGAGGGCAGGCACTATTTCATTTTTGTTTCTGTAACCCTAGAACACAGCATAGTGCTGTCATTTGTTGATTGATTGGGAAGAATGCAGGATTCTAGGAGTAAGGTACTTTGCAAATTTGAATGACTAATCTAAATTTGACCCAAGAAAGATTGTTGCAGAACACAAGAAAAATATATGCCCTGGACAAAGAGCCCTAAATTTCTCTCTTGACTTGATTTCTAACTGACTTAGTTGAGACTCTGTAGGATAAGATCTTTTATATACCAAGGTCCCACATCAGAGATGAAATCAGTTCAGACTTTGCAGGTTTATAAGGTTTGTGGTGTGTGTGTGTGTGTGTGTGTGTGTGTGTGTGTGTGTGTATGAGCGTGGGGGGGAGGGGTGATTGTATGGTGGGAGAACAGAAAAGCACAGTAGGAGGTGGTGACTTCCAGTCACATGGAATAATCATACTCATTGGTTTAATATCAATGCTAATAATAATGATAAAGATAAATAAGATTTATAAATCATTTTAAGATTTGTAAGGTTCTTTTAAAAACTCATTTGGCCCTTGTAACAATACTGAGAGGTATGTGTTATTATTAACCAAGTTTTACAGATGAGGAAACCAGGGCTGAGATTTGCCCAAGGTCATAGAGCAAAAGGTCTGAGGAAGGATTTGGACATAAATCTTTCTAACACTACATTCAGAATTATGCCAACTTCTCCAACTAGCTGTCAATCAATGAGCAATTTGTCCTAGGCAGGATTTGAACATGTCTTTCTAATGTCAGACAGTTATTTTGCCAATTGTGCCCATTAGCTGCCAATCAACTGTGGGCCCTGGAGATGAAAGGAAGATGCTGTGTTCGGTAGAGAAGAAAATTTCACACTTTGGAGAAGTATGCCTGCTAGCAGCAAGACATACCAAGTGCCGCTAAATTTTGAAAGTTATAAATTTTCTGCTACTTTGTGCTTAATGTGGTCATAGTGATACAAACATTTTGAAATTGAAACAATCAAAGTTGTTGCAATTTAACTTTGAGAACCTGTTTAGGAGAATCACTTTATTATTAAGACTCAACTCATTCTCCTATTCTAAGGATACTTAAAAGCAATGGAAGGGGCGGCTAAGTGGCGAAATGGATAGAGCACCGGCCTTGGAGTCAGGAGTACTTGGGTTCAAATCTGGTCTCAGACACTTAATAATAATTACCTAGCTGTGTGGCCTTGGGCAAGCCACTTAACCCCATTTGCCCTGCAAAAACCTAAAAAAAATGGAAAAATTTCTGTCACTGCAGCAATATGGGCATCTAAATGATACAGAGAATAGAGCACAAGATCTGGACTCTTCCTTCCCTGGTTCACATCTGGCCTCAGATACTTCTTAGCTGTGTGATCCTGGGCAAGTCACTTAACCCTGCTTGCCTTAGTTTCCTCATCTGTAAAATGAGTAGGAGAAAAAAAGTCTAACCCCTTTAGTATCTCTGCCAAGTAAACCTCAAATGGGTCATAAACAGTCAGATATAACTGAAAAAAAATAGACAATAACAACACAGAAACATGAAAACTTAGGTACTGTCCTATCAAATGGGATCAAAACACCTCATAATTGGTAGAGAAAAGGTGAAATGAGCTGAAGAACTGAAAAGATTGGTTAACTGTGAATTCTAAACTCAAATTTTCCTAAAACCTCAAAATTTCTAATAGTGTAATTATGTTCACACTGGGTCAATCATTGGAGTCACAGGACACCATGAAAAGTACTTCCTAAACATTCCTAAAAGCTCATTAGACATCTGGTTGAATTCTTTGCAGAGAAACAAACAAAAAAAAAAGCTCACACATCCTGTTTCTTACCAAATAAAGTAGCAGCTTCAGAAGCACTTAAACTGAATTGTGATTCGAGGAACTTGGGTCCAAAAGTTGACATGCCCGCAATGAGAGTGGCCTCTGTTGCCCCAGCTAAACAGAGTAGGATGAATGTAGGGTTCTGCAGAAGCAGCCAAATTGAGCTGAGAGAGCAGGAGATCCGAGGAGACAAGAAATGAAAAATACAAATAAATCATCATGAAATTTCAAGTCCTAAGTTTGATTTTTTAAAAATCTTAACTTGGATGAAATCATAAGTGACTAAAACTTATGTAATCAGAGATTTCTGCTGAATCCATTAAATATTTATTAGATACTAGCATATTTCATATACTATTATATGAGGCATTGTTGATACAAAGACAAAAACCATTGTTCTGGAATTTAGAGTTTAATTTACTGAAACAGCATATTTTGGGTAAGGAAATATAAAATAAACACAAATTAAATACAGAATGATTTTGTAAGCTGAGATTTTTGAAGGAAGGTTCAGATTCTAAGAGACTGAGGTTAGGAGAGGGTAGCATTCCAGCAATGAAAAAGAGCTGGTGCAAAGACAGAAATGGGAGACAGAATGTCCTATATAGGGCAGTAACATTCAGGTGAATTTGACTGCAACAAGGAGTAAATAAGGGGGAATAGTTTATAATCAATTTGGAAATCCAACTCAGATTCAGATAAAGAAAGACTTTAAATGACTAAGAAAAAAAATATTTTTTTAAATTTTATTTTAGAGGCAATAGGGAATGATTGAGGTTTCTTGAATGGGAATTAACAAGATTTAACTTCAGCTTTAGGAATAATGAATTGACTGACAGTTGTGTGAAAGATGAATTGCAGAAAAGGGGGGGAAATCACAAAATATTAGAGTTGGAAAGAACTTAGCTTTCTAATGCATCTCCCCCTGCCTTTTTTTTTTTTTGTACAAAGATTTGGATAGAGAATGAAATTATTTACCCATAGTTGCATAGTAAAGAAGTGGTACATTTAAGGCTCAAATCCAAGTCTTCTGATTCCCTAGATCAATGTTCTTTTCAATGCCTCGACTAGGTTTTTGACCCCTGAGATGCTATACTTTAAGAATAGAGAGAGAGGTTCATAAAGGAGCTTTATTTATACATTTTCTCCCTACATTTCACAATGGAGTCTCCTAGAAAGAGACTCTCCTTTGCTTATGATTAGGTTACAGGATCTAGCAAATTCATTTCAGAAAAGTAAAAATACTGACTGGAAAATGATGCTGAGAAGGAGAGTCAAGCTTCTTCAAGATTTGCTTTTAATCCCTGATTTGGGAATGATGATGTGTTTGGCTCAGTTGTGTTGTACTAACTTATTGCAAAGAGTAACTTGCATTGTCCTGATGTTTCTTTGCTATTTTGAACTGTGAATCAAAAGGAAAATAATTTATTATTGTCCACTCAAGATGTAGCAATGGAGCTAGGTTTACTCCCAAGTCTGTTAATTCCCAGGCCAGTCATTGTAGTTTCTATCAGTCTATTACACATATACAGACATTAAGAGGAAGTAGAATTAATAAGCTTCACAGGCTTGAAAACTGAGGAACTAATTTCTCTTCTGCTGACAAGGAGAGAGAACAAAGGAAGAGTCTTACAGGGCAGGAAGACAAGGAAGTCTGCTGGTTCTGTGGCTTATCTGGGGGACTAAGCAGTGAGTTTAGAACCTAGAGAGCATTTGAGAGGTCTGAAGGCAGAAGATCCTGAAGAAGGGTTTCTGGGTCGTAGAAGGAGAAAAAAGGTCACATTCCCAAGGCATTCTGTCACCAGAGATGACTAGAAAGGGAGCTTGTGAAAGCTCGCTGACTCGGAAGGAAAGACAGGCATTTAGCTGGTGGGTCAATGGGTCCCGGCCTCCAACAGAGCCCCCTTTGAGTAATGCCCCAGCACTCATTTTGGACAACACTGGCAGGGGATATGGTTGTAAACGGAAAAATGCATTGAGGATGCTTCTTCCTCATCATGAAGCTGATCAGGGCAGCCTGGGGAAATGCCTTCCACATAGAGCTCCTCTCAGAAATACATCACAAGTCAACATGAAGAGCCATTCTCCTTTATTCATGTGAAGCAGTGCCTAGCCTAACCCTGCTTAACATTTATGCTACAGACTCAATATGTTTTGTTAGATTTTCAAGGGACTAGTTGCTAGGGTGGAGGGATATTGAATGGAGTCATGGAATATGCAAATTTATGCACTAGCAAGCCAAGTTTTAATGGTGTTCCACCTTACTGAGCAAATATACCAGACTATGATTTCATACCTGTAGGGAAGTATTGGTGAAAAACTCCCTCTACCAATGCAAAAAAAGTGCCAGTCTTTCAACTTGAAGTCTTAGAGACTCTCTATACTTTTTATCATGATGCCTCAAAGAATTTATATTAAAGTTAAATTATAGAAGGCTAGGTGGTATCAGTGATGGAGTACATACCTTGGAATCAGGAAGTACTTAGTTCAAATCCTATATCAGACATTTACTAGCTGTGGTGCTCTAGCAAATGACTTAACCTCTCTCAACTCCAGTTTCTTCATCTATAAAGTGAGGACAATATTATCTATTCCACAAGGGTTGTTGAAAAACAAGATTATTTGCTATTAAAATATCAAGTCTAGCTATTGTTATTGCAATTACTTTTTGTGGATTAAATGAAAGGTTTTTCTCAAGACCATTCCGGGGCAGGGTAACCACAGTTTTGTCCCAGGGTGTTAAATTTAGATGGTAACAGTGTTGGGACTCCTTTTACAGTTTAGCAACAACTAAGGACCAAACAAGCCAGAGTAGAGAAAAAAGGAAGCTATTATGTAGCCCTTTCCCTCCATATAAAAATTCTGAGTGAGATAATCCACTGTCCATTCCTTGCTGATGTTTTCTCAGAAACAACCTATACTGTACAAATTCCCCCTGTTCCCCCAAACCCTCCAACTGAATTAGTTTGTTGCCATGGAGGTATGGATGAGATTTGTGGGAGATATGTTCTCAGATATCATGATCATTGGTATTCTTACTAACCCTTTGCCACAGCATTAGTGATTTCTCCTCCCTTGAATTTCTTTTGGCATTTCTTTTTGTATTTTTATTTGTATCATAGGTACTTATGTGATTTTCTTCTGCCTTTCCTCTTGCCCCCCTATTAGAATGTAGCCTCTTTGAGAAAGGGTTCCTATCATTGGATGTATTTCACACTTGGCATGGCACCTTGCTTACTCAATGATAAGTGCTGAAGCTCCTACAGTTTGACATAATTTGACCAAAGGTAAAAAAGGAAAAGATTTTCAAGTCATAATGTCTAATTGAGGGATGGTAATAATGACCAGAAAACATGCCAAGAATCAGGATGGCCTGATGACCTGGGGGTAGGTGGGACGCACTTCCTCTGACAGAATGTTGGCTGTGTAATCCTGGACAAATTGCTTAACCTCTTTGTATCTGAAACATTGTTCTAAACCAAAGAACAAAGCTAGAATAAACTTCCTTACCAGGGAGTTCCCTGAACAGGTAAAGTAACAGCAAATTTAAAGAAGCTCATTCTAGATAAGACTCTATAACTTCTATATGGAGGTGAAAGGGTGCTATTTTTCTGTATTCACAATGACATGTTTATAATGGCATTATTCAATGATATAGGTGTTTTCAAAGATTGAGTCATATTAGTTGAGAAAGAGAAAGAAATTGGGTAATCTGGGAAACTGTAGGACAGGCCAGCTAAAATGCTATCATAGAAAGTACATTCAGATAAAACAATTAGAAAAATGGCTTAAGACTAACTCCAATAGATAACTAAAGCTTGAATTTATAAAGCAGACAAAAGCAAAAATGTTCTTTCTTACATAAGAAATTTGATGTATAATACTGTATTCCTACCTCCCAAACTCATAGATGCACCAGTTAACTTTAATTATAGTTAAGGATTGAAATAGAGATATGAAAATAATACAAATTTTTCAATTGCTTAAAATCATAGAATATTATCACTGTAAGAGATTTTATAGATAAAGCAACACAACTCCATTATACAAATGGGGAACTAACAATAATAATATTCTAAAATGAACTTTAGTCATTTGGCCCAAATGAAGTAATAACACTCTTAAGTACCAAAAAGACTGGTGAAACTCTGTTGGTGTTTTTTCAAAGATTGTGCAAAGGGTTAAAATGCCTTTGGCCTTGGAAATAGCTAGGGCCATTATTTTCTAAGAATGGGAGAGAATGAAGTCTGCCAGCTTATAGGCCAATGAGCTTGACTGTGATGACTGGCAAAAATTCTGGAACGCATTAATAGGATGATCTGTGAACATCCAGAAAGAAGAAATGATGAGTAAAGAGACAACAAGTCTTCATCTAGAACAAATCATGCCATAAGGGGAATGAATTCTGTAGGCATAAATTTTCCTAGATTTCAGCAAAGAACTTGATAAAATTTTTCATGGTATTTGAGAGACCCAGACTAGATAAGAAGACAGGTAGTTTTAGAACTAATTGAATGACTATACCCAAAGAATAATAAATAATAAATACATTAATGTCTTAGAGAGAACTGTACCCAATGAATCTGATTAACATTATATTAATGCTTTAGAAAAAAATCATAAAAATTATGTCAAATTTGCACATGAAATGTAGTTGGTATGGCAAGCTAACAGGACCCAAAAGCTGGACAGATTATTGTGATGAGATTAATTGAAAATTGACTTCAAAAGAGAAAAACATAAAAGTTTTCTCCTTTGGTCAAAAACACTAACTTCACTAGGACAAAATGAGTGAGTCAGGCTAGATAACAGTTGGTATGAAAACAGATTTTAGTGGTTTCAATGTATTGTAAACTCATTTAACCAAAAGTATGACATAGTTAGCTAAAAATTCATGCAAATTTGGAGTACAATGAGATTTCATGTACTGAAAACAGGAAGAGTCCCATTGCGCTATACCTTGCCTTAACCATACCTAGAGTAATGTGTTTAGTTCAGGAATCATATTCTGAAAAAAAGTTCATTGACTTATAGACTGTAGATCAACTGTAGATCCAGTTAAACTAGCCTTGTTGTTCCTTATACTTAACATGACATGGTTCTCTTCAAGCTATCTGGAAGGCAGGCTGTTTTTCTCTCTCTTTAGAATCCTTAGTTTCCAGGCTTCTCTAAGGAGCTACCTCTTATAGGAAATGTTTCTTAATTCTCATAGTAGTTGATGTTCTCTATATTCTAAAATCGTCTTGCATTTACTTATTTTGTAATGTTTTATATAACTCAGTAGAATATAAGCTCCTTGAGGGTAGGAATTGTGTTTTGGGCTTTGTAGTCCCTGTGCCTACTATACATAGTGCTTTAGGTGCTTGGAAAACATTTGCTGCATTTAGTTGAAGATTAGAGGACAAAACTGGAGGTGGTTTAGCTTGCAGAGGAGAAGAATTGGTAGGGGGGAGAAACATGATCACTGTCTTCATGAAGTGTTGCCATGGAGATATGGATGAGATTTGTGGGAGATATGTTCTCAGATATCATGATCATTGGTATTCTTACTAACCATTAGTGGGGTTTTTATTCTGTTATTGAAGATGTTTCCAGACATAAGCATTCCTAGTAACACCATTTTTGAGAATGACTGAGTCATGGCTGGAAATAAACCTGCCCAGAGTCTTAGACTTAGCCTTGAAAAGTAGGGGGGGGGGGAGGGTTAGAAGGGAGTGAGGGAGGGAGGGAGGGAGGGGGAGGGGAGAGAGAGAGAGAGAGAGAGAGAGAGAGAGAGAGAGAGAGAGAGAGAGAGAGAGAGAGAGAGAGAGAGAGAGAGGAAGAGAAAAAAGGGAAGAGAAAAGGGAGCGGTAAAGAAGGAGAACAGAAGGAGAGGAAGAGGAGAGAAGGAAAGAAGTAGAGAAGAAGAGACAAGGAGAGAGGATGAAAATCAAAATAGAGATGTAGTAGAGGAACACAGAAAATCTGTTTCCTGGAGGGGAAGACTGCATATAGGTGAGATTGCTTCAGGGAAATCAAGTGGCCCCAGAGATGATTATTGCTAGAAGCAGTAACAGTATGAAGAATTATGGTGCCAATCTGGGAGCTGAAAAAACTCTAAGCAACAATGGAGTGGTCTTGAGAGAGTAATGGAAGGCAAATCTCCTATAAATTAGTTCTTGGACAACAAGGAAGCCAAAGTTAAATGACTGGATCAAGTACTGGGGTCTGTTAAGCATCATGAAAACCTGAGTTCAAATTCAATCTCACACACTTATTAGCTGTGTGACCCTGAGCAAGTCACTTAACCTCTGCTGCCTCAGTTTCTTCAGCTATAAAATGAGGATATATAATACTACTTTCCAGACGTCTTGCTAATGAGAATCAAAGCACAATGCCTAGATCATGATAGATATTAAATACTTTTTTTCCTCTGTCATCTTTCCCTTAAAAGTCATTTTATTCAATGATCTCTCCATTTTATAGATGAAGTCAAAGCTTAGCGGTGAAAATTGACTTGCCCAAGATCACCCAGCTATTAAGTAGCAGATCCAGGATATAATCTAGGCCTTTAGATTTCAAGTCAGTAAGTCTTTTCATTATAGCACATCCAATCTGAAGACTTTACATCCTTTCCATTCCCCTGGGCTTTATATCCATATTTCTGTACATTAATATTTCTAGGTCTAACTGATTCAAATTCCAAAGGACTAGACTAATTGAGTGCATTCCAGAACTCTCTGCTTGTATTTGTAGTTTCACTTAGGAATATATGAATAAACTAATTATTTATATGATGAAGGGAAAATATTACCAAGGCATGGGTAATAATAATATTCTTTCTCACGCCTTCAGTTGAACAAAAGTAATTTTTCATGAGAAAGAAGATTTCTGAGTGTTTTGTGTAATTATAATTTTCTAAGGCTATGCAATTATAGGCTTTCAAATGACAGTGAAATAAATTAATCTTCTGGTATCTGAATTTGGGAGAGAAAATGTTTTATAAACCAGGTCAAAATAGGTGGTATGTACTATTGACTTTCACAGTACAAATAAGAGTTTAAGTAAGTATAAATGGTCACATTATAGATCTCCTTCATTTTTCACCAGAGGTGGTACCTCCCTTCAGAGGAATTTTATGGATAAACAAGGACATGAATGAGTCAAAAGAATAAGGCATGGGAAGGTTGTGCAATATACTTATATTAACAAAAACAAAGTATGGCGATATAATTCCCAAAGCACTTTGCTCACAATAAGCTCTTTAGGCAAGGAGAGTGAGGCAGCTAGCTCTGCACAGTACACAAGAGTGCTGGGCTTTGATTCAAGAAAATCTTAGTTCAAATACTGCCTGAAGATACTTATAGACCATGTGATCCTGGAAATATTACCAAATCTCTCTGCTTCAGTTTACTTATCTGTAAAAGGGGAATAATAGAAACAGATAATTCCCAGGGTGCTTGTGAGACTTAAATGTGATTATATAATATGTATGTATATAAATATATATATATGATATATTTTATATACCCACCACATATATAATCCTTTTCTTAGCAATTGGTATATTACATAAAAATGGATATATAATATGGATACATTTATATAATGGATATATAATAATAATAAGGGTTATATATGTATGTATATACATAGGTATATACATATATTCATAGTATATAATGTATATAATTCATTTTATTGAGAAGGAATTTGAAGCCCAGATGAAGTGACATAAGTCAAAGGTACCAAAAAGAAAAAAAAAGGACAGACTAGAAAGATGAGCTGAATTTAAAAGGGTCACAGTCTAGCTCTAGTGTTAGAGCTAGAATTTCAAACTGAGTCTCTTATTTCCAACTCCAGAGTTTTGTCCATTGTTCAATTCTGCTTTTTCAATTCATGCCTCAAATGAACGGTGTGAAATGTTTTTGCCTTCTCTTGGACTAATAGGAGAGTGTGAAAATCTCTTTAGCTATCAGATGAGTACCTTATCTCTGAAACAACCCATTGATTCCCCCCAACCACTCAATTATCCTTCTGGAACATTATTTTTAAAATGCATTCATCATTCTCCTTGAAATAAGAGTCCTAAGGACCTAGTCCTTTAGAGGTGGTATTAGTGGAATGGCATCTTTTCACTTTGTGATCTAAATTAGCATCATAGACTTTCAAAGGAAGGAGGAAGTTTTGAGGCTTGTTTATTCATACCTTTTCCTTCTTTTATAGAGAAGGCCAAGAGAAGGAGAAGGGACCTGTCCAAAGTCACATGGCTTTCTAAAGCAATTCTAAAGTAGAATTGAAGTACCTTGGATTCTAGGTCAAGGCTGTTTAATTGATGGAAATAATATAAGATCATTTTTGCTGCTCCCTGTACACGTTAAAATGAGCCAACCTAGTTTTCCAGAGGTTTATTTTTGAAATCTAGGGTGTTTCCGTTCTAGTTAACCACTTGATCTCTTCCATGAGGGTGGGAGGGGTGGAGAAATATCTTCCTTTATTATCAAGAAATGATCGAGTGTGGGTACTCCCTTCTCTGGTGCAGATTACAACTCTTCTCTAATCCTAGAAGAGAGTTGAAAGTTGCTGTGGCAGAAAAAAAAAATCATCCCAGTCATTCACTTGGTCTGATTTGAAAGCATTTTCAATGTGCTAGGACTTACAGAATCCCAGCTTCTGCTCTGATAGCAACTTTAAGGCTTATGTCAGCACCACAAGAAAGAATAAAAAGAGAGACCAGTATCTAATAAACAGTTCATTTGGAGCCATTATTAAGGAAGGGTGATCAGAACTTTGCCCAAGGCCATAAAAATGTAAAGGTGCAGATAGCACTTGTACTCCTTCAGCATGGGAAAACAACTGAGCACCTGGTTAGCAAGTAGGAGTTAGAATCAGAAAGATACCAGATGGCATGCATGCTTCCTCTCTCTTGCTTCCTCTCCCAGCATTATGACGAGCCATGATTGCTTTCTCTTCCCTTTCTTCCATGCACTAATGAGGTAGTATACAGGTGTGCCCCTCTTGTTTCAAGGTCCCTCCCCACCCCCATGAAGTTTTTAAAATGGTGATTTAAAGGTATATTTGAAATGCTTGTGCCAGGAATGCTTTGTGGAACTCTCCTCAGATAAATTTTTAGTTTTGGTCCTGTATTCAACAATAGGTTAATCGCTTATGCTCTGGTTAGAAACAATACCTACTACTTCTCATTTCAAATTAATAAAAAGTCACAGTTAATATGTTCTCAGTTAATAGGGTCATTGCCATCTGATAACAGAAAGCTTTTCTAATAAAATGAGTACAACTGGGCTACAGGAGCTCAGACAATAGGCTTGGAAAATCACTCTTCCTTCCTCATGTTTTGTTTTTTTTTTACCTAAACAGTCTCTGAAGGAGATAATGGGACATCTTAAGGAGTCCTCTCAAATAGCAAGAGTTAAGGACAGTGTTTTCAGGTGGCAAAAAATTTCCTTGGTTTTTATGATTATCTGCATTTGCTCAACTGTAATTATTGGATTTAATTTCCCTAGAGGCTGAGTTATGTTTCTGAGAAATGGCATTTTTCTTCTGGAATTTATCTTATTGGCAGCATCTGGTTCAGTGAAATACATTCACAATTCAACCTTTGATGAAGCAAATAATTCACCACCAACTAAATAGGAAAATCTGATTAAATTTTGGCTGTGTGTGTGTGTGTGTGTGTATGTGTGTGTGTAAAACCAATAAATAATTTCATTAATGTAGGGAGTTCCTCAGTGACAAAAGAAAAAAATCATCTTTACTAAAGTAGTCTCCTCTGTCACTTAAACCCTTAGAGTTGCTTGAGGCATTGAGAACTTAAGTCATTTGTCCACGGTCACACAGCCAGCATGGGTCAGAGGTATGTCTTGAACCCAGATCTTCCTGGTTCTGGGGCCAATTTCTTCCCTTTACTTTTATCCCTATTACTTTCCAAATGGTCAAATATTCTGAGAATTAATTTCATATCTTGCCCTTAATTGTGGTAGAAATAATGACAGAGTCAGAAAACTGATCTAGACAGAACATCTCCAGTCAGGTCTCAGTGATAGTATCTCTGAATGCAAATCCAGTTTCAACATTTGGTGACCTAGTGAATACATGAAACTCTGTTTTCATTATTCCAGAGATAGGACATGCTTACCTTAAGATTTATCAGGGCAACTGATCTTTGACAAGAGTTTATCAAACTTCACAGGGATCTTAATGCATACCTAGTTCACCCACCCCACAACAGAACAGAAATTCTTTCTATCACATATCCTACAAGCAGTCAGCAGTCTCTGTATTTGAACCCGCCCCCCCCCCCAATTCTTTCCATTAACCTTTAAATGACAGTATTCTCTTATCCTGGTTTTTCCCTAACTCCCAGCCCCTACCTCATTTTGGATACTTTTCAGTTTCTCAACATCTATCCTATAGTATGGCCCCAAGTAACTGAACTCAGCTCTTCTGTTGTCATCTGACAAGGATTCTGAAAATTTTACATCTATTAATGTAATCTATGATTGCTTTAACTTTTTAGCTACTACACATCATTTTTGGTTCATATTAGCGTACAGTCCAAATAAAATCTCTAGATTCTTCTTCCCCTTCCCCTTTATCCTCAGTAGTTATTTAGTCATGCTTGTCATTAATTCTATGCCTGTGTTTTGTTGTTCAGTAGTTTTTAAGTTAAGTCTGATTCTTCATGACCCCATTTAGAGTTTTCTTTGTAAAGATACTGAAGTAGTTTGCCATTTTCTTCTCCAGCTTATTTTACAGATGTGGAAGCTGGGGCAAAAACAGGGTTAAGTGACTTGACTAGGGTTATATGGATGGTATTTGAGATCAGCCAGATTTAAACTCATGAATATGAGTCTTCCTGATTTCAAGCCCAGTGCATCACCTGGCTGTCTTATGTACCCTATACTTTTGTAGTTTATAATTTTTTTAATCCAAATGTAGGACCTTCCAAAAGTCCTGTTAAGTCTCATCTTGAACAGAGGCCAAGTCAAGCTTTTGTTCTATACCACTTAATAGAACAATGCTACTAATATAACTACTCCTCAGAATGACAAATGGTGTTTTTGGACTTATTTGCAAAGGTAAAAAACATAATCATGAGAATGGCAAAGAAAATCTTTAAAAAAAAACAATCCTAATAAGAATTTGATAATCTAAATCTCCTATATGGCTCATATTTTTTCCTTCTGCTTGTCTCCTGCCTCTTGTCTCAGTCGCAAGCAGAACTGAGAAGGGCATACAAAGACAATGAATGTCTTTGCAGAAATACATTACGCTGTACCTGTCATTTATTCTTATCCATCCTGTCTAAAGTGAAAATAGGGCAGTAGCCCTAACAACATCCTTTAGCCCCCTGCAGTGGTTGTAATCAATTCCCACAGTGAATAGTGCCTCATCCAGTCCTAATGTGGCCAATTAGATTTACTAATGGAATCTGGGGCGGGGGAAGCTTCTTAGTGTTGCCAGAATCTTTGGAACTGAATTCTATCTCTAAAGTGTCTAAAAGGAGGTCAGGGCACCAGCTGTGGTCCACTGGAAATCCCATTCTGAACTGAATTGTCTTTGTGAGCAGAGACAATATTTCAAGTAACTGAAGGAAAATGGCACAGAGTCAAATCAAACCAAATGTTGGGGAAAGGAGGAGATGAAATCACTATGACATGAAAAAAAAGAAGTGATTATTTGGAAACAAAGAAGATAAAAAGAAATGCCTAACAGATGGGGAGGCAAATGAAAAAGAAATGGGAGGTAGATAATTTTTTCTTACTATAATCCTTTAAATGCTTCATGAGATAATAGTATGAGCCTGACACCACCCTGCTGAGCATGGTACATAGCCAGCATAGAATTCAGCTTCTTGGAATCACTTGTAACTCATAATCCTCTGAAATTTTCTTTGAGGGTTAAATTGCATCATCCTGGTGCTGGCAAATCCTGCTGGCACTCCCTGCTTCTGATTTAGAGGAAGCTAATTTGGTAACTAATTTCTCATAATTCCATTCATTTGAGTGAGATCTGATTTGTGAAGATAAAGGACTACTGTGGGGTGAGGGTGCTTTCAGATGCCAAGCACATAGGGAAACTGTTAACAGTGACAATATTAAGGCTGCTGAGCAGAGCATTTAACTAGCAGCTGATGCCCAGCCTGATTGTAACAAAAGTGAGCTGCCCAGTGAGAGGACCACAGACCCATTTGTTAAGACAGTGATTCAGAAAAGAGGAGTCTAGCTCTAAAGAGTTTTATATATATATATATATATATATATATATATATATATATATATATATATATATATATATATATATAGTTCTACTTCCTAACCTGAAAATCAGAAGAAAAAGGCACTTCTGTGACATTCAGAAGGTTTAGAAATCAATCATTTTTTCATTATGTAACTTTTGAAAAAGTCATTTAAGCTGTGTCTATCTTTAAGATGTAAAAATAAACACTTTTCCAGGAAGGGAATTATGGGGAAACATAATGAAAACTTCATTTCCTGGGATGTAAGGGGAAGCAGAATAGGAAAGGCAAAATTTAAGAGATTCATTACAAATAATAGTGTCATCAGCTGCAGTGTTTTCAGAAGGCTGATGAGACAGGTCCTTACAGAGGCAGATCTTTGACTGTTTTCCCAAAATCTGGATCAGATGCTGTGTTATGGCTCCTGTCCTTTAACTGATGAGTTTCAGACACCCTCATTACCACATAGCGTTGAGATCCTGTAAGAAGATGAAAGGGAAAGTTTAAAGGCAAATAGGAAGAATGGGAAGAATCCTGTAAGTCATTTTATTGACAATACTTATGATGCTTAAAGAGACAAGCTGCATTTCTAACACCTCTATTTTAAAATCTCACTTAAACTCCCCAGTGCCTTAAACTCTTTTACTGTAATCATTAGGCCTATTGTTATACAATGAGTAGAAATGGGTGACTTGATGGCACAAAGTCCTGTCAATACTTATTGATTTGGAATTTTCATAATCTGATTGGAGACAAGGAAGACAGGACTATCTGTGGAAATCAGGTCTGAATATGATTTTAGGGAGTTCTAACTTTCAGTTCATCATCTTTGAGAGGCTATTAAGACTCTGCAAAAAGTCAAAAATGCTAGAAAGTGTGAATTTTTTGGAGGAGGGTGTGGGAGAGGAAGTGATTGTTCCCATATATGTCCAATAGCCACCAGGGGGTCTATCTGATGAATGAGAACAGGAGATGGGAGACAGATGGGCAGCTTAGAGATGGAGAGTATGGAGGAAAGCAAAATTATTTAATCACACTAATTCCACAGTCACAATTTTATTCTCTTCCTTATTTGTAAGTACTCATAAATCAGTATACTGTAAATGGAAAGAATAGAGTTGAGATTTGCTAACATGGAAAACAGAGGCTAGTCACAAGCAAAAAAGGTTTAGGCTCCTTCCTTGCACAATTAGTAACTGTTTGTTTGAAGTATTTAAACCCTGGTGGTTCAGCTCAGTCTCTTTCACACACTTGACTGAACCAGAACAATCATGTTAGAAATGAAATTTCAAAAGCTTTCACAGACCAATTGTTCCAATGGCAGTGGGGAAGAAAAGATGGAAGGTGTGGGCTGCCTGTCCCTGCCATTGGAACAATTGGTCTCAATTGCCTCAAGATGTCTTATTATATGAGAAAGACTGGGAAAAGGAAGTGCCTACCTGGCAATTGACGAGGGTAACCAAGGATGGGGATAGAAATGAGGAAGGCAGATGCTCCAGCTCCCAGGAACCCAATCCACCAGGCCCCAACCCACAAAGGGTTTTCTGTAGTTAGTTCAGTCCTGAGGAGGGGGGAAAAGTAATGTTTGGTTTCATTGGTTATCATAAATTCAGACAGAAATGAACACACCATAGCACTGTGCCCCTTCTTCACATACTTTTCTAATGGAATCTGATTATTCTAGGTCTGTACAGGGTACTGATAAATATGCTGTTTATTCTGATGAAAAAATAAGAACTGTTCCCATACCCTTGATGCTTGTGGATCACAGATTAACAACAGAAGATATCAAGTCAAACCCCATCATTTTAACAAAGTAAACTGAGACCCAGAAAAGTTAAATGACTTTTCTAAGGTCACAATTATGAAAAGTGGTTGAGGTGAGATAGGAACCCAGGTCCACTTATTCCAAATTCACTGCTCTTTTGGGGGAACCCCGTTGCCTCTTTGTAATAGTACAATTTATAAAGCCTTTTTCACAGCTGTGAGGTAGGTTGTGTAAGTAACATCAAGCCCATTTTATAGATGAAGAAATTCAGATAGAGGGAAGATTGTTTGGGTAGGTGGTAAGTAGGGAAGTAGTCAGATAGTTAGATAAGTAGATAGCTAGCTAACTAGATAGATGGGTAGATAGATACATAGGTTGGTAGACAAAAAGAATTATCATCAATAACATGCTTAATATGCTTCAGACATCTTGCTATGTGCTGGGAATACCAATGCAAGCACGATAGTACCTGCCCTCAAGAAGCTTACATTTAAATGAAGAAAAGACTACAAATAAAGGGGATCTGGAAAAGAGGAAGGTATGTATAGTGGTATGGCATGGAGCAGACTAGGCATTGCCAAAGGTCACCCAGCTATTAAAGAATCTAAGAGTTGGGTTTCAAACTCAGTTCTCCAGGTCTTAAAACTTTCCATCACCCCATGTGGCCTCTCAAGTAATTTTAATGATGGATTTGGACACCATGCTTTGCAGTTAAGTGCCTAGTTCTAAGGATTAGTGTGAGGAACTACAGGAAATTGATCTCTCTCCAAAATAATTTTAAGGGGGCCTCCAGATACCAGACTTCCTATTTTGAGGTCTAGGATAAGCAGGCTTTCCTCAGACAAGCAAGTGCAGTGTATGCTATCCCCCAGTCATTAAAACTAATACAGTTTAAAGGAGATGAACAGATTGCATATCTGGGGCCTCATAAAATTTTCTAAGTGAGAGAAGAAAGGTTCAACTAGAACCAGCTGTAAGCTTGCAGCAAAAAAGATTTTTACAAGTTTAGTTGTAACTTACATGCAAAAATAATTTCTTTACTAACTGAAAATGTAAATAAGAAGATGATTTAGGAGAATTTTAGTCTAATGGGCAATTCAGTTCTGCTGTGGAAACTACTTAGAATATTATAGTTAAAATCAGGAGGGATTTTAGAAGTCATCTTGTCTAACTCCTTTCATTTTATAAAGAAATTGAAGTCCAAATATATTAAATAACTTGCCCTAGATTTATTGTTACTCAGTCACTTTAGTTGTGTTTGACTCTTTTGTGACCTCATTTGGGATTTTCTTTCCAGAGATGCTGATGCTGTTTGTAATTTCCTTCTCTAATTCATTTTGCTAATGAGGAAATTAAGGCAAACAAGTTTATGTGACTTTCCTAGGTCACCCAGCTAATAAGTATCTGAGACCAGATTAGAACTCAGGTCTTCTGACTCCAGTTTACAGAGCTTGTATCAGGTCTTCCTGTTTCTGAATCCCACACTGTATACACTGCCTCTATTTCCATGTTCTAAACTGCAAGAACCCCAAGGTTGGCTTTCCATTCTGAGTCATCAGATAAGATTGGGAAAACTACAGGTCTATTATAAACAAGGAAAACTGGAGAAGAATGACTTATGGCACAGGGCACTTGATCTTTAGAACTAGAAAGGACTTTGGAAATCAATTGCTATGACCCCCTCAAACATCCCAGACTGCTCACACACACACAATTGTCATGAATCTCCTAGAAAAGATTTGGGGCAATGGAGCAAACTACAAAATGTTTGGGAAAGAAAGTAATAGTCCAGCATGGCCCATCTGAAGACATTTCTTGCATAACTTTTAAGGATAACTACAGGCTTTCTAGGCCAGGAACATTACTATAGTATCTTTTATTTTACTGCTTCCAGAAGAATTCAAAAAGAATAAAGGAGAAATTAAGTACCAGTTACAGCAATATACATTTTTGGTGCATTCAATAATAGCAACATTTGATACACCTATTCTTCAATATGTAGCAAGATATTGGAATTTGTAACAGCTGTAAAGTTTTAGAAAGATCAAGGTCAAGGAAGTCCATCTGTGGAATGATTTCAAGGTATAGAAATGCCTGAAATGAAGTTTATAAATATTAAATAAATCCAACTAGACAGCTTGGAAAAGGAAGACTAGTAAAATTCAGTCAGGGAATCTGCTCAGTAGCTAACTGAAAAAGAATGAAATTTGATAATCGCAAATAAGAAGCATCAACAAAATCAATCTGAGAAAAATTTCAGTCCTTGTGAGAAAGGATTCTTCTTCCCCCTTGCCCCACTTTTGGGGTCTTATAGTATTAAAAATGTCTGTTATGGAAACTCAACTGATTCTTGCTGACTGACTGATGCTGATAGGTAATTGCATGTAATTAATGATCATAGAGAGTGGCTTAGGGAACTGAGAGGTTAAGTAATTTGCTTATGATCACAGCTAGTAGATGTTAAAGACAGGATTTGTATGTAGGTTTTCCTGATTCCAAAGCTGATATCCAATTGCCATGCCATGCTGTCTCTCATGTTTCCTTTTTTTCTGTTTAGGATTTCCATACTCCTGCCCTTCCCTTCCACCCATCCCTCCACACAAATAAAAACAAGTTAACTAGTCAATACAAGAAGAAAGTAAAAGAAAATGAAATTGGAATTTAAAATAAAAAATTGGAATTTCAGTTGCATTCTAAAAATGATTTTATCAACAGAATCTCTCTTTCAAAAGAATTCTTAGTGTTCCAGTGTTGAAATTACTGGAAGGGCATTTAACCCTCCAGCTCCCATTCTAATGTCCTATCACAAGTTCCTTCTTCCTTGTGAGCACTGAAAAGCAACTGTGAATCTTAGTCATTTCCTATTTTGTTACTACAAAAAAAACAAACAAACATAATTCATGGAACTAAAACATGAGCTTTGTTTGCATTTAAGGAAAGCTTTGCCATCAAATGGGGAATGACTGAACAAATTGTAGTACACGAATGTAATGAAATACTAATATTGGGCAAGATTATTTCAGAAAAACCTGGGAAAGACTCACTTGATATAAAGTGAAATGAGGAGAACCAGGAGAATATTATACACAGTAACAGCAACACTGTGATCAACTATGAATGCTTTTCTCAAGCAATATTATGATCCAAGAAAATTCCAAAGGACTCATGTTAACTACATCCATAAAAAAACAAAACCTGAGGGGTGGCTAGGTGGCACAATGGATAAAGCATCGGCCCTGGAGTCAGGAGTACCTGGGTTCAAATCCGGTCTCAGACACTTAATAATTACCCAGCTGTGTGGCCTTGGGCAAACCACTTAACCCCATTTGCCTTGCAAAAACCTAAAAAAAAACCCCTAAAACCTGAAAGAGTATATATGCAGATTGAAGCATATTACTTTTCATTTAATATTTTTATAGTTTTTTCTTTTGGTTTGTTTCTTCTTTAACAATATGACTAATATGGAAATATGTTTTACATGACTGCATATAAAAACTGATATCAAATTGTTTACCATTTTGGGGAGGGAGAAAAATTTGGAACTCAATTTTTTTAAAAATGATATTAACATTGCTTTTATGTAAAATTGGAAAAAATAAAATATTGTTTAAAAAATGTTAAAGAAAGTTTTAAAAATCTAGGAAAGGTATGACTAATATTTTGTACGATACAAAAGGAAGTGGAAGTATTAGTGTACTTTACAAGTTATTTGGCCTGATATAAAAATGTATTTCCCTTAGTTATAGCTGTCCAGCTTGACCAGATGTAAAGTCCAAATAATGGAATCTGGATGCAACCAATTACACAATATTGTTTATACTTATGATACTTATGTAAGTCTCAGGTTTGGCATGATGACATCTTTGTTCTATGCTCTTATAAATGTCTAGGCTAGGGGGAAGACCTGCTAGACCCTCAGGGAAGTAAAGAGAGTGGACTTGGGATATGAGGATTGATTTATGTGTGAACTTGACCCTGTAGCCTCTAGCTGCCAAGGTTGCACAATAAATCTTCATGACTTCATAGCATTCTTTTGGCCTCTCTGAATTAAAGAGCCTACAGACAGAAGAAGAAAACTTCCAGAGTTCTTGCTCTACAGTTGGCAATGAGGATGGGATTTATTTGGGAGCTCCTGCTCCTCCCAATTTGCTTTACAATACTGTAAGCTCAATGAGTCTAGTATCATTTTGCTGCAAAATAACAGCTAACATTTGCAAATACTATTTCATCTTTCCTCACTTCAACCCTGGAAAATGGGTGTTATAATCATCCACATTTTCAGACGAAAAAACTGTAATAGAGAAAAGTCAACTGATTTGCGCAAGGTTACACAACTAGAAAGTAAGGCAGGATTTGAACCTGGGTCTACTTGATTCCAGGTTTAGCTCTTCCATTGTATCACCTTTCTATAACAAGAACTTTGGCAGCATGAAAATCAATCAAGCATTTACCAAGTAACTACTGTGTGCTGGACACTGTGTAAGATTTTGGGACAGGAAGTGACAAAAAGACCAAAAATAAAGAAAAAAAGAAATCATCCCTGATCTCAGTAAGCTTACATTATATTGAGAGATACAAGAATAGACAGAATAAATATGAAATAAATGGAAGGCATTTAAACTATAAAGCAGTTGTAGGAATCAGGAAAGGTTTCTTATAGAAGGTGCTGCTTGAAGGAAGTGAGAGATATTATGAAGTGGAGGTCAGGATGATGTGCATTATATGCAGGAAGTATGGACAATCCAAAGCACAGAGA
This sequence comes from Macrotis lagotis, assembly GCF_037893015.1. Taxonomy (NCBI): domain Eukaryota; kingdom Metazoa; phylum Chordata; class Mammalia; order Peramelemorphia; family Peramelidae; genus Macrotis; species Macrotis lagotis. Next base: position 271,528,487 of record NC_133658.1, on the reverse strand, counting down.
TAGGAGAAAGAGTACTAAAGGTGTAGAAAAAGATGAATTCAATTTGGCTGAATTATAGTGGGAGAAAGGGAGTGATATATAAGGAGACTGGAAAGATTGATGAAAGTTTGGGAAGGGCTTTAAAAGCCAAGCTGTGAAGTTTATACTTTATCTAAAAGGCCAGTAGGAAGACAATAGAGTTTATTGAGGAGATTGATATGGTTAGATATGTGCTTAAGAAAAAATCATTTTCAGAGGCAGCTAGGTGACACAGTGGATAGAGCACTGGCCCTGGAGTTAGGAGGACCTGAGTTCAAAATTAGCCTCAGACACTTAATAATTACTTAGCTTTGTGACCTTTGGGTAAGTCACTTAACCCCATTGCTTTGCAAAAAAAAAGAAAAAAAAAAAAGAAAAAAAATCCATTTTGGTAGCTGTGTTAAGACTGAATTGGAGTGAAGAAACATTTGGAGCAGGGAGACAAATTAGGAGTTCATTGCTAGAGTTCAGGTAAGAGAAGAGAACTTGAAATAAGGTGGTAACAGTATATACAGAGAAAAGGGTCAGATATGTGAGATGTGAAGTAAGAACCAATAAATTTGGCAACTGGATCTACAAAATGAAAGTGAGTGCTGGGGGGTCAAAGTTTAATGCTGAAATTATGAATTTGGGAAATAATTTGTGCCATCAACAAAAATTGTCAAGGAGGGGAGATTTGTGGGGAAAGATTTCCCCACCCCACTTGAGGTGAAAAAAAGGCAAAGCATTTAGAATGATGATGTTTGTCCTTCATTTTTGAAGAAGACTATGACCTCAGGGAGATGTGGTCATGCCATGGATATGAATTGGATTGGGGGGGGTGTGTGCTGAGCTAAGACAACAGCCTCACTTTCTCTTCCAGAGTCATCTGAATCCAGTGGCCAGATATAGATTAGGATGACTAGAGATTGTCCTGGATGTGAGTTAAGTAACTTGCCCAAAGTCACACAGCTTAGTAAGTAGCAACTGGGTAGTACAGTAGATAGAGCACTGGACTTGGAAACAGGATATTTCATCTGCATGAGTTCATAGATGGCTTTAAATACTTAGTTGGGTGACTCCAGCAAGTTTGTAAACCCTGTCTTCCTTAGTTTCCTCATAGATTTTAGAATTATGGAGCTGATACCACTTTGTATGTTAAACCAATTGGCTTGGAAATTTTTCTTAAACATAGTGATCCAGCTTATCAGGTAAGGCTCACATTTGGATATTCACTTAGTAGTAGTTATATAATCAGGCCCAACATTTAGCCCTTATTTGGAATCCAGAATAGCTACTGTTAAATAAATAAGTTTTTTATACTTGATGATACTTAAGTAAGTCTCAGATTTGACATCATGCTGGTTTTGTTCAAGGTCATATTATATGTGCGTGTGCGTGTGTATGTGTGTGTGTATGTGTCCAAAATAGAGGGTAGACCATGTGGACAGTAGACAGTAGATAGGAGAGCATGTGAAAACAGGGCTATGGTTGCAGCTAGGTGGTGCCGTGGATAGAGCACCAGCCCTGGAGTCAGGAGTACCTGAGTCCAAATCCAGCCTCAGACACTTAATAATTACCTAGCTGTGTGACCTTGGGCAAGCCACTTAACCCCATTGCCTTGCAAAAACCTAAAAAAAAAAAGAAAGAAAATGGGGCTATGGAAGTGAAGGCAAGCAGACTTGCTACAAGTGGACAAGGGAGAGAAGTAGACTAGGAACTTGGGGAACTGATAAGCAAATTTGGGCTATGCAGAATGAAATATCTGTGGTTTTGAACTTGCAGGGTCGCACTGCCAAGGTTGTACAATAAAAAGGCATAAATCTCTCTAAGCCTCCTCAGCATTCCTTTGGTCTCTCTGAATAAAGAATAAACAATAAAGAACCCACAAGCAACAAGGATGGTATTTGTTTGAATCATCCAGCTCCTTTCAATTAGATATGGACTTACTTTGCCAAGAAAACCCTAAATGGGGTCAGAAAGAGTCGGATGTGATAGAAACAACTGAACAACAACCATTTTTATTCTATTTTACCCCGGTCAGACCACATCTGAAATATTTGTTCATTTCTAGTTGACAAGTTTTACTAAGAATAATGATAAATTAGAAATCATCCCAGGAAGGACAACCAGGACAATAAAAGATAATTGAGAAGATGTCAGATGAGTATCTTCTGAAAGAAATGGAGATGCTTAGACTTGCAGAAGAATAGGTTGGAGAGTTATCCTCAAGTATTAGAAGGATTGTCATATGACAGAAAATACAGTGCTTGGTCCCACAGGACTGAAGTAGGAGCAATGAATAGAAATTACAAAGAGACTTAATATACAAAATCTTATTAAACTTTGAAGTTGTCCAAAAAGAGACTGTATTTGGTATGAAGTGATTATCCTCATTGAAATCCCATAATGACTAGGTGACTATATATCAGTTATCTAGTTCAGGTATGGATTTGATTAAGGAGAGGTCCTGAAGCAAGTTTAGGCTAGTTCTTGGAACTGATTGTTACATTTTCAGTGTGAGCATTTAGGCCTCGGAAATCAGCAAATACTACATATCAGGGCTTCATTTATTATTCTATTAATTGTCTACACTTAAGAAAGTGATGGAGAAATTGGTAAAAATGCCGATTAAACTTTCAAGTGTGTTGCAGTAACTTTTTTTTTAAAGAGAGAGCCAATTATTAATAGTATACCAGAACACCACAAGCTGGACAACATAGCCTTTGAAGTCCCTGAAACCTAGAGATACTTTCTCTAGATTCTTCTAGTTGCAGGATATGATTGATATGAATCTGCTAATCTGACCACATTAGGTGCTTCCATAATCCAAACCATCTTAAGTGACTCTGATAGTCTGTCTCCTCTCAATACCTCTTTATTAAGTGTAGATATGGTATGATGAAAGCTCTTTCTATTTCACAGAGAATCATAGATCTAAAGCTGAAAGGGGCTTTAGAAAGGGACCAACCATTTGATTTTATCAAGCCTGTTAGAGGGCACAGGGGTAGAGTGTTAAATTTGGAGTCAGTAAGAGATGACTTCAAATCCTGATTCAGAAACTCAAAACTGTATGATACTGAAGAAGTTAATTTACTTCTCTCAGACTCTGTTCCTTAATTTGCAAAATAGAGATCATAAAAAGTACCTTTCACATAGGATGTTGTGAGGATAATTAGTAATAATAAAATAATAATATCATTAATAATTTATATAAAGGTAAGGAGGTTAATAGCAGTTGGAAGAATTAATATTATAAAAACTAATAATTACTATGTTTAATTTTGCCCAAAGTCACAAGGATATTAAGTGTAGGACAGGGATTAAAATTTAGGTCCTTTTATTTTTTTTCTAGATCCTTTCTTTGTGTGAGAGGGTTATAGGGAGAGAGCTGGAGGTACTGATCTCATGTGAAGGTGCATCTCTTCATCCCTGCATCTGGAATACTCTTGGGACTCAGGGTGGAGCTAGATAAGATAACATCTGAGGACCCTTTTAGCTCTGTGGCCCTATGGGTGTGTGGTCAGAGTTACTATAGATTTTCTCCTGTACAACCATAATTAGAGTTGAAACCACCTTCAGCAAAGAGTGCAAGCAAATTTGGTGCCACAAAGAAAAAGTCCACAGTTTCTTCCATTAGAATCATCCATGGCATCATGGATAAAGACCTGGCCTTGGCATCAGGAGCCCTTGGGTTCAAATCCGCCCCCCCCCCCCCCGTCACATACTGTCTGTATATTCCAGGGCAAGCTACTTAACCTTGGAAGTACCCCCAATCATTTTCTAAGATTATAAGTTATAAAGAAGATGCCAATTTAAATTGGCGTAGAGTTTCCCCACTTTGGGTCCTTTAGACCAAATGAATAATAAATACAATCCTCTCCAAATGGGTTTCTTCTATATAATTAAGAATCAAATGTATCTTTGAGTCCAAATAGAACAAAACACTTAATGTCTACTCACGGTCTGCCAATTTCAGTGTAAATGTTCAGTAGTGCTCCTCCAATCAGGTAACCTGCTGCAGGGCCAAGAATTGCAGCTGTGTAGAAAATTGCTGTCGATAAACAAATAAACAAAATAGAACAGTTAAATTGGGGGATTATATATTTTCCTTAAAGGTGTTACCCAGGTTGTTCTGGATAACCCTACTTTGCCACTACAATGTAACTCCAGAAATTGTTCCCCATGGAGGTTCTGGATGCCACATTTCTGATATGTCTGAGATACAGTCTTTTTCTTACTTAGGGGCTAGGAAGACTTGGAATGGGAGGAGTGGGGAGAAGAAGCTGACACACCTAAATGAAGTGAAAGAACATTAAATGGGGAGTCAGGAAACTTGGGTTTAGGTCTTGGCTCTTCTAGTCAGGATCACAGATTTTTACATGTGGAAAATATCTTAGATCATCCACCTGAGGCAACTAGGTGATTCAATGGATAATGCAGGAAGACCTGACTTCAAATTCAGAGTCAGGAAGACCTGACTTCAAATCTAGGCTCAGATTTTTACTATCCATGCAACTGGGGTTACTAGACTAGCCATCTAACTTCTGTTTGTCTCAATTTCTTTATGTTGTATAGGTATATTTTCCAAAGATATTTTCTTGTTATTGGTTATCATACAAAAGAGATCAATTTTTAACTTCATTTGGAATATGCCCCCCATGAAAATGTTGTCCTGGTAAGCATTTTCTGGTGCAGTTCATAGTTCAGTGCAGGATTTGGAATTTGATGACCTTAGTTCAAGCCTTTGCTCTATCCTATATTCCTTATGTGACCTTGAGCATGTCATTAATTTCTCAGAGCTTCAGTTTCTTCAACTCAAAAATGAGGGGAATTGGATTAGAAGGCCTCTAAGTTCTATTTCATCTCTAAAGCTATGATCCTCGGCATGCAAAGCTGGATCATACATATCTCAACACTTATTGCCTTGTAGAGGTCAAGGAATAGTTTCATGAAGGCATAATGATGAAATAGTCTTAAGCTCCTAGATGATAGACAAATAGATATACCCAACAATCAAGTGGGTCCACTAAATCACAAGAGACCAACTGAAGTCCTTTTTATCAATAATGGGAGGGCCAAAATTCAGCATTAATACTGGCCTCTGGTCTCATGAATTATCCTTGCAACTTTTTCTAAATGGAACTATGAATTCCTCTACTGACTCACTCCTGAAATAAATTTATCTAAATTATTCAGTTGAGCATTATAACTAGAAATCTAACAGAAATACATATCAGAATTCTTCTGTATCTGGTATATCAGTGATTAAATTCATCTGAAGATGAATTCAGCTGTACTTAAAAAATTCAAAATCTCAATGATAACACCCTTAGTTTACTCTTTGAAAAGAAGTAGATTCTTCAAAATATTGACAGTGTCCTGTTCTACTTTCTATATAAAGATGAAATCACAAAGTTACTTGAAATATGTGCTCTGCATTATTTCATTAATGATAATGGCTTTTGTACTATGTTTAGTTCTAGAAACAATTTTGTGCTCTCTTCAAATTATCTATTAATGGAGGTCTACAAGGGCAAGGGAGAGAACTGTCTAGCTGATTTATTTCATGGGCACATTCCATGCATTTCCTCATGTGCCAATTCAGAAAATTCTTTGTTGTTAACTTATAGAAGTAGCTTCTACAATTTTCACCTATGAATAGAGATAGAGAAAAAGCTTTCATTAAACACACACACACACACACACACACACACACACAAAAGGATGCTGGTAAATGTTGAACAACTGGCTCTCTGTAAAAAATATGTTTGACATATTTTAAAAGTTTAATTTGCATTATTAACATTTTTCTCATCATCTGGAAGAATGAACAAAAATCAGAAAATGACAATAGAAAGTTACTGAGATTGCAAGAAAGATCAAAACACACTCTCAGAAAAAGATAACAAAGTCAGAGTTCCTACATCCAAAACCTCCAAGAAAAATTTGAATTGGTCTCAAGCCATGGAAGAATTCAAAAAGGATTTTGAGAATCAAGTAAGAGAGACAGAGGAAAAGTTGATAAAAGAAATGAAAATAATGCAAAAAAATCATGAAAAATGAGTCAATAGCTTGATTGAGATACAAAAAAATACTGAAGAAAGCAATATCTTAAAAATAAACTAGGTCAAAGGTTAAACGATGTAAAAAAGTCAACAAAGAAAAACATGCCTTAAAAAGCAGAATTAGACAAATGGATAAAAAGGCACAAAAATTCGCTGAAGTAAAAAGCTCCATAAAAAGTAGTACTGGCCAAATGTAAAAGGAAATACAAAACACTGAAGAAAATAATTTCTTAAAAATTAGAATCGAGTAAACGATAATTAATGACTTTATGAGAAATCAAGAGACAATAAAACAAACACAAAAGAATATTAAAAAGAAGAAAATGTGAAGTATCTCATTGGAAAAACAACTGACTTGGAAAATAGATTCAGAAGAGATAATTTAAAAATTATTAAACATCTAAAAATCATGATTAAAAAAAATTTAGACATCATCTTTTGAAAAATTATCAAAGAAAACTGCCCTGATATTCTAGAACCAGAGGGTCAAATAGAAACTGAAAGAATTCACTAATCACTTACTGAAAGAGATCCCAAAATGAAAACTCCCAAAAACATTATAGCCAAATTCCAGAGTTCCCATGTCAAGGGGGAAATATTGCAAGTAGTCAGAAAAAACAATTCAAATTCTATGAAGTTAACAGTCAGGATAACATAAGATTAAGCAACTAAATAGGGCTTGGAATATGATATTCTGTAAAGTAAAAGAACTTGGATTATGACCAAGAATCAACTACCCAGTAAAACTCAGCATACTCTTTCAGGAAAAAGATGGACATTCAATGAAATAGGGGACTTTAAAAAACGTTTCTGATGAAAAGATCAGAGCTGAATAGAAAATTTGACTTTCAAATACAAGACTTCAAGAGAAGCATAAAAAGATAAATTGGAAAGGGAAATTATAAGGGACTTAATGATGTTGAACTCTTTATATTCCTATTGAGAAGATGATACTGGTAAATCATATATACTCAATACTAAAACACTGGGGAGTAGTACATATAGATAGTGATATAGATATGAGATGACTATGAATATCTAAAAAATAAAATTTAAGGTGAGAGAAAAATGTACTAGAAGAAAGGGAAAGGGATAGGGTGTAATGAGGTAAATTATCTCAATGCTTTTTACGTCGAGAGTGTTTGGGAGGAAGGAGAAGGTGAGGGTGTGAACTTTACTTTCATCAGAATTGGTTCAAGAGGGAATAACATACATACTCAATTGGATATAGAAATATTATCTTACCCTACAGGGAAAAGGGATAAGAAAAAAGGGTGGTAGTGGAAGGGAGGGTAGATTGAAGGAGGGAGTAATCAGAAGTAGATACTTTTGGAGAGGGACAGGGTAAAGGAAGAGATAAAATAGAATAAATAGGGACAGGATGGGGGATAGGATGGAGGGAAATATAGTTAGCAGTAGTAAATATAAAACAATTTTGAAGCAAGTTTCTCTGATAAAGGCCTTATTTCTCAAACATATTGATATCTGGGACAATTTTTTTTTTATAAAAAGAGCCATTTCCCAATTGATAAATGATCAAAAGATATTAACATTTTTGGAGGGTTTTCTTTGCTCACTATTGCCATATTAAAAATGTTCTAATTCATTAATGTTTGGTGAAATGCATATTAAAATAATTCTAGGGTACAACCTTATACCTATAAGATTGGCTAAAAGGACAGAAAAGGAAAATGGCAAACATTGGAAGGGATATAGGGAAAAATGAGACATTAATGCATTGCTAATAGAGCTGTGAACTGATTCAACCATTCTGTAGCACAATTTACAACAATGTCCTAAAGGTTATGAAACCATACATACTCTTCAACATAGCAATGCCACTACTAGATCTGTCTTCCAAAAGAGATGAAAAAACAAAAAGGAAAAGTACTTATATAGGTACAAGGTTCTTTTCTGGTGGCAAGGCATTGGAAATTGAGGGGATTTCAACTGGCTGAAAAAATTGTGGTGTGTAATTATGATGGAATGCTATTCTGCTATAAGAAATGATGAGCAGTATACTTTCAGAAAACCCTGGAAAGACTTACATACAAAGTGTGAACAAAGTAACATCTATTCTGGGATAATCAGCTGTTAATGACTTTGCTTTTCTCAGAAATACAATGACCCAAGCCAACTCTGAAGGATTTATGATAAAGAATGATTTCTATCCCCAGAGAAAGACCTGGTGGTTTTCAGGATACAGATTAAAGCATACTTTTTAAAAATTTTATTTTTCTTGAAGTTTCTTTTTTTGGGGGGATGGTCTATACTTTTTTTTTCACAGCATGAATATTTTGAAACTGTTTTGCATGTCTACACATTTATAACCTATACCAAATTTCTTGCTTTCTCAATGAGGGGAAGGAAGGAAGAGAATTTGTTGACTCAGTTTTAAAAACACATTAAAATTGTTTTTACATGTAACTGGGGAAAAATAAAATGATAAATAAACAAAAAGCATAATAAGTACTTTATTCATGGTCTCTCATCTAGTATATAGTTGAGAAAGGACTTGAATTCAGGGCTTCTTGACTCCCAGTGGTTCTTAATCTACAGTCCATGAACTCTCAAGGAGTCCAAGCTTAAATTTCAGGGGATCAATAAATTAGGATAAGAAAATAATTATATCTTTATCTTCACTAACTTCTACCTAATACTGAGCATTTCCTTTAATTATTTAAAAACAATTTTCTGAGAAGGGGTTCTAAACTATTCACAGATTATGCTGGGGTTCCTGACACAGAGAGGTTAAAAACCTCTGCACTTTGCAACATGGATTTCCTCTCCACAGTCAAAAATTAAAAAGGGCATAACCCTGTTTTAAGGTGAGTAGTTTTTTTATTCTATAAGAAAATCTTAGATATTAATCATTTTGAAGAATTTTACTCATTGTCCTCTGCCCCCCCACAGGTGCTAAATTTCTTTTATTGATAAATTCCCTTGCTATCTTGATACTTAAGTGAATCAAAAGGATGACTTGTTAGCAGTCCTTGTCTCTGCTAAGAAAAACAGTTTGCTAGTAGTATGCACGTGCACACACAGACACACACACATACACACATTTTCATAGTATCCCCATTTGGGAATAGTTCATTTTCCATTCTAAGAGAGCCAGTGTTTTAACCACCATATTTATTTTATAACCAAAAGAAAGATTTGCATTGATAGGCTATTACACTTACCAATATAGACTGGAGAGTAGTTTGACTTGACATTTTCATCAAGATAGGTCACTCCCAGAGTGTACAGTGGTGTTGCCCCAATCCCATGAAGAAATTGCCCAAGCATGAAGACAAACCTGTAGTTGGAGAGGCTTGAGGTACTTTCTGTACAGGATACATTTTGATTTGAGCCACATGTTCCAAACTCTTGTGAGAAGTTCACTTCATAATGACTTGTGGTAAACTGAGGCAAAGCAAAGATAAGGGAGCCAAGCCCCATTATCAACACCCCCCACCCAAGCCACCTAGGTTTATGCCCAGTGCCTCCAAAGTAACTGACAAAGGTCAGACAGACACAAGCTGCTATGTCATATGAACTGGCAATAAGACCACTCTGGTAACTATGGAGATCATAGCGACGTTCTATGGAGGTGATGACAGTGTTGATGAAACCATTCACAGTCATCCCTTGCAAAAAAGAAGCCAAGCAGAGGAAAAAGAGTATTCCTTTGGGTGTATTGAAAAACTGTAAACAATCAGGGGTGAAAGCCCCCCAGCCACAGGCAATGTTTTCTCCCTCCGAAGACACATATTTAACTTCTTCACTGCAGGGGCTGGATTTGCTAGTTGTGGCATTGCAGAGGGGCTGCATACAAGAATCTAAAGGACTGTTAGCATTTGAAAGTACAGTGCCATTGCTCAAAGGTGTGTGACATAGCTCTTTTGTGCCTGGAGAGTCAATGTTAAATCCATTCTCAACTGGAGTAGGTATACTGGAAAAGACAAAGGGCTGGGTTGCAATGAAGGTATTTTCTCCCCTTGAATTTTGTGGCATTTCCTTCAGCAAGAGGATCCAATCTTCTGTGTTCTGTGTTCTTCTGTGTTCTGTGTCTGTAAATGATTCGACTTCCAAAGTTTCAAGAAAAGAAAAGGTGATGATGATAATAGCAGTGTTTAAACTCTAAGTCTCTGATTCGTGTACTTCTGCATGTGCTTCTTCCTATTAAAAAAATGTTAAATTAGTGAATTCCAAATTAATCTTTGTATGAATCTGAATGTCAGTCAATCCCCCATCCTTATTTGAAGGGAAGCTTAAATCTTCAATTACAATTTCTATAATTAGTGGCCAAACCATTAGACCAACTGATGAGTCTTTCTCAGTCCTAAATTCTTTCCAAGTACATTTTGGGTAGAAACAAAAAGATGCATAAGGGAAATAATGGAAAGAAATCTTTCAAATTTAGCTGATGTTGAAACAGAATTTGGGATACTTTAGCTTATCACTACTGAAGGACAGTCCATATGTCCTGAATCACAGAAAATGGGCAAAGTATCTTGTTCATTTTTCACTAACAATCGGTTTGAAAACATCAAACATGTTGTGGGACACAAAATGTACTGTCACTAAGGACATGGAACCAATTCCCTTAATGAAAAGGGGGCCACAGCAGGACAGATGTAGTTCAATTAAAAAGTTCTCTATGATCCTACTCCTGGAAATGACCATGGGTCTTTAAAAAAAATTTTCATTTACACAAATAACAGCATTTGACTGGAACCTTTTGGGACCTCTTCTATATCATTCTTCAGGAAAGTTTTCTTCTGACTACTTATTATGATGAAAGATGATGATTCTATCAAATTAGAAGGTCTTCAAGGCACAGGATCCAGTGACAGATTTTACATGTAAATGATTCAAAGACTCACTAACTAATTGAAGGAAAACTGGTTACAGTTAGTTAAGCAATCAACAAGCATTTATAAGCCTCTGCTGTGGGCCATACACTGTGCTAGGTCTGGACATACAAAGTTAAAAAATAAATGAAAGGAATCTACATTCTACCTGGGAGACAATATGTGCATGTATAAATCTATTTAAATGTATACAAAATAAATAAAAGATCAATTTTTTACAGGTTGATGAAGCAAGGGGGCGGTGAGAAATAAATAAGTAGCTAGAAGTATCAGCAAAGCCCTCATATAAGATTTGAGCTTTAGAGAGAGTTAAGGATTCAGATTGAAGGTGAGAAAAGTATGCAAAGTGGGGGAGGGGTGTGTGCAGAATCTTGCAAAAAAGGAAAAGAGATAAGAAATGGAATGTTTTATATAATGAATAACAAGAAGGTTAATTTGGTTAGACAGTAGAATATAATGAAGCAGTTAAAGTAAAAACCATTTCTGCTTAGCAACTAGCTAAAACCTATCTCCTTAGGAGATGGAAAGATCTGAATAAGTGAAAGGATTTCCCTTACAGATTAAAATCACAGATCTCTCAAATAGTAAAACATTCAAAAGATCACAGAAATAGAAAGTTTAGAATTGATTTGATTAAGTGTGATCATCTTTTGCCAAATTATGTCAATTGGCTGGTCTGCCGGTTCAGTTCACTCGACTCAGGTGCTTTTAAAGGTATGGACAACAGAAATTTACTAATAGGCACCAAGTAATTCATTCACCAAAAAAGTGACATAAATATGTTAAGGAAACTTCAGCAAATTCATAATGAGCCTCACCATGTGATGAATTTCCAACCAGTTAAAAGAATCCAACTTCTGCTATAAGCAACTTCATGAATAAATTCTAGAGTGGTGAAGAGAGTCTAAAATATTCCACCTTCCTGAAAATATTTCCACTGCCCCACCTCTACTTACCAGTCCCCTTTTTTACCCCACCCTTGTGACTTCAGTTTTCATGAGACAATTGCTATTCTTATGCTTATTTTTTCCACTCACAATGTAGAAACCTTTATCTTAGGATGACACATGGAATTAATAAGCAATGTGAAAGTGGAAGATTCCTTCAAGCCTTATGTATATTTAACACTGGGAAAATTCAATAACTATTGAGGGTGTATATGTGTGTGTGTGTGTGTGTAAACATACATCCATACATATATATACACAAAAATATGTGTGTATATATTCATAGATATGTATATGCCTACATGTATATCTATTATACATATATATTATACATAATATTTCTTTATTTTGGTCCAAATACATGATGAACAACTGGTTCATCTACATAGGTAATACTTGCTATCAAAACTTTTCCCACCAATGCAAACCAGAAACACTCTTTAATTTACATATGTGATTAGAAAGCTGCCTAGACACTGAGAAGCATTTTGGAGGCAGTATTTAAACCCAGGGTTTCCTGAATCCCAGGCCAGTCCTTTCTTGTTAAAATCTTTCTCTTTCATTTATATTATATAGAGGTATGTGTGTGTGTGTGTGTGTGTGTGTGTGTATGCAACTACACTCAACAGGTGAGTAGCTAATCTGTATATGGTATAGGGAATTTCTGCACTGGTTTCTGCATTAAATAAATTAATTTTAAAATTTTCACTCCCTCTAAATGTGTGTGTGTGTGTGTATTTTGTACCATCTTAAAGAGATTTCAGTGTTGGGTGATACAACTTAAAACAATGATGTTTCAGGAAGCTTGATGTCACAATAAGAACCATCAAACTTGGAGGCAAAAAACAGCTTCAAATTTCAACTCTTATGTAATGGTAATCTCAAGGCAAATTACAGCTTTTCAGCAACTCAGTTATCTCATCCTCAAAATAGGGCAAAGTATTTAATACTACCTACCTATCTCATAGGGTTGCTGTTTGAAATTCCATTGTAATCTTAAACATGGTTTAAAAATATTGATTAAAAAAATTAAAAAAATAAAAAATATTGATTGCTTTGTGACCATAAAGTGCTATTAAATATTATTGTTAAAAATTATTGTATAGAATGAATGATCAGACTATTCTTGCATAGCATTAAAGCATTTTAGAATTCAATCATCTAATCCAACTGGCTCTTTTATAGATGAAGGAACTGAGGCCCAACAAGATCAAGTCACATAATAAATAAATCATAGAATTGGGATTTTGACCCTGAACTAAATCCTCTTTCTACCTTATCACAGAGAAATACATTGTCCAAAATGCCTGGAGACTAACAATAGATGCATTTTTTTTAAAAACAAGCAGTAGATGTTTAAACAATTACTAAAAATGTGAAATACTCAGTGGCAACTGTCTTCTGAAAACTTCAAAACCCTTGATATATATGTCAAATGAATACAACACTGTAAACTATGTACAGAACATATGCTATATGCTATATGCTCAGGGATATAAAAAGTTTAAATATCGTAGTCTTTGCCTTTATGGAGTTTCCCATAGTTGGGAAGATAAAACCCAATCTTTTAAATTTGGAGTTAGAAGGCTTGGTTTTGAATCCTGGCTCTGATATTACTTTTTTGTGACCCTAGTAAAACTCCCTCTCCTCTCCCTCATTTCCTTCACCCATAAAATGAGTGTTTTGAACAAGATAATCTCTAAGATTATCTGGCCAAATTTCCTGATCCTAATATGCAACATGATATTTTAATTAAATTAGAAAATTATAAAAAAAATAAGTAGATGAGGGAAATCATTATCACATTTTCTTTGAGAGAAAAAGGTGATAGTTCATATCATATGTTTATTGGTTAAACATTTCAAGTCTGATTGATTCTTTCCAACATCCTTTAATATGGCTTCTGGGTTCTAAGAATGCATCAGTCTTGTCCTATCAAGGTCAGACTTGACCATGCTCACCTGCTGTGTCACCTCAGAATGACCAATAAAGAGCAGCACTGTTTAAAAAAATGTATGTGTGGGGTGGCTAGGTGGTGCAGTGGATAGAGCACTGGCCTTGGAGTCAGGAGTACCTGAGTTCAAATCTGACCTCAGACACTTAATAATTGCCTAGTTGTGTGGCCTTGGGCAAGCCACTTAAACCCATTACCTTGAAAAATCTAAAAAAAAATGTATGTGTACATTTTTAATTAATTAAAAAATTGGATATCTTTATTATATTACCTATTATAAATGGTCCATTCAATCCAGACACATTTAATGATTATTATCACTACTTAAGTAGACACTGGAATACAAAGATTAAAAAAAACAGCAGGTTTTTGCTCTCATAGAATTTATATTCTTTAGGAGACTGATACAAGCATAGGAAAAACCCAAATCATTTTTTGCCAATATTATAACTAAGTACAAACAGAATCACATACCTTTTGAATTTCAAGTGACTTTTGAAGTCATCTACTCTAAGCTGTAACTGAAAGGGAATCTTCCCTACTACATGGTCAAATGTGGTCAGTCAACCTTTCCTTAATGGAGAAGATCTTCCAATGAAGAAGAACCTATTGTGTCTCAAAACAACCCATTTCAGGGGTGGCTAGGTGGTGCAGTGGATAAAACACCAGCCCTGGAGTCAGGAGTACCTGGGTTCAAATCCGATCTCAGGAACTTAATAATTACCCAGCTGTGTGGCCTTGGGCAAGCCATTTAACCCCATTTGCCTTGCAAAAACCTAAAAACAAAACCCAACCCATTTCTACTTGGGGGTAGCAAATTGTTAAGAAGTTTTTCCTTACCTCTCAAACAACTTTTTCCTCTAATTCTACCCACTGGTGCCAAATAGAACATATCTAATACATATTCTATATGTTATTTCTTTAGATATTTGTCCCCCCCAAGTTTCCTTCTGGCTAAACAATTTCCTTCATTTCCTTCAACTCAATCTCTCTGTTAACACAAACACCAGGTCTATCATCATCCTGGATTTCTCTTCTCTGGATACTTTGCAGTTTAGCAGTTTTGTTCCTAAAATATTCTGGCCATAAATAGCAAAAATAATGAACATTTATATAGTAATATAAGGCTTTCAAAATGTGTTCCATTTACATATATTAATCAGCTCACTTGATCCTCACAATAACTAATCAAGGTAGATGTTATCCCCATTTAATAGATGGGGTGACTGAAGAAGTTCAGAGAAGCTAAACAGCTTTCCCAGGATCACACAGCTAGTAAACATGAGTTAGAATTGGAACCAATGTCTTTCCTAACTCTGAATTCAATAATCTATCTCTAATGCAATGTTTTCTTCTCCAAACATAAAGATGGAGAACAATGGGACTAGCATCTCCTTTTTCACCACCCTAAATGAAGCTCAATAGTTCATTAGTTTTTTCCTAGGTTACACTGCAGGCTTCCAACTGGTCAGTTTTTGACTCATATGAAGTTGTGATCTATCAAACCCATCAATGACTTTCTTTTGGATACAGCCATTCAGTTAGCTTCATATACACCTAAATTTCCCTATGATCTGACCTTTGTCTTCCAATCTCTTACACAGGAATAGAATAAGATTTGTCAAATGATTTGCCAAATAAAAAAAAATCAGTAAGTTACTACAGTATCCCTCTCATCTCTGAGTTTAATAATTCCATCAAAGAAGGAAACAAAGTTAATCTGGTATTATCCCTGTTCTTGATGGACTGAATTTTAGTCATCATTCCTTCCTTTTCTAGATAGTCCCTATTCTTGAATTTTTTAGGAATTAAAGTCCAGTTCACTGAACTAGAGTTTCTCAATTCTACTTTCTCCTAGACTGGAGCAACATTTGGCTTCCTTTTAGAAAAAGCATTTCATTACTGTCTTTTATTTTCATTTTACCATCATTTCTGAATATATCTCTCCTTCTCCCTTACCCAATTTAAAGAGCTTTTCCTTGTAAATTTTTTTCTTAATTTATTTAAAGGGTAATGGGGTTAAGTGACTTGGCCAAGGTCACACAGCTAGGCAATTATTAAATGTCTTAGGTCAGATTTAAACTCAGGTCCTCCTGACTCCAGGGCCAGTGCTCTATTCACTGTGCCACACAGTTACACCCCCCCCCCAAATTTTTTTAAAAAAGAAAATCAACTAACCAAAACCAATTAAAACATCAACTGAGTCTAAAGCTCATGCAATATTTTATACCCACAGTCACCCACCCCATGAAAAGAAGGGAGGTAGATAAATTTTCTAATCTCTTCTCTAGGATCAAACTTCTTGGATCATTTTAGTTAGACAGTATTTGTTATAGTCATTTGTCCCTACATTTGGCATTGTGTCTGGCATATAGTAGGTGCTTCATAAATGCTTATTGACTTATGACTGCCTGACAATCTTTTGAAGAACCCTAATGATGTTTCAGCAAATAGAGAATGGCATTAGAAGAATTAAAGTGGGAAATGTCTAAATAAAAAAACTTTGGATAAGCTTTTTGGTAAGTGTAAGTGTAGCACTTAGAGAAAAAGAAAGTACCTTTATATCTAGAGCCAATTTATCTTGTGATGTTTTGCTTTCCAGCTTGCAAAAATATCTGTAATCAAAATAAGAACTAGCTGAGTAACTAAGATAGATGAGAACTTCAACAATCCTATGGTTTAATAAAAAGGAGTGTCATTTCTTCATGGTGCAAAATATAAAGGACAGTCCTAATTTTAGCTTTTTGGGAAATCTGGTAGAGCCTTTTTCCTGATAAATGGTTCAAAAACAATTTCAAATACTCACAAGAAGTTTCCACTATTGGACTGAATAAATTTCAGAGTCTCAGAACTATTCACAGGTAGTCAGTCAGTAAAACCTCTTAAATCGAACTAATTAGGTTGAATGGGTGAGACCTTTTCTCAGAGACAGCTGAGGGTAGAGACAGGTGAATCTAATTTGAAATGGGGCTATTTGGGAAGGAATTCTCATTGGGCCTTTAAGTCCCCTTTTACTTTATCTGCTAATCTTCTCCTTTATCTGCATATGCTAGCTGGCCTGGAGCTTACATACAGATAGAATAAAAATAAAAAGAATAGGTTTGATATAAGATGGGGTAGTTTAACATAAGATAACATAACTAGCAGTTGGGAGAGATCAGGATAGACTTCAAACTGGGAATAAGTGGCATCTTAAAGAATGAGAGGGATTCTATGAAGTAGAGGTAAGGAGGCGGTACATTCCAGGTACTGGAAAGGACCAGTGCAAAGGCAATGAGATGTCTCTGGAAATAAGGAATAAAGAGAGTGCTCTTGGTCTAGAATTCAGCATTAGGCAATCAAGAGCATTCTGCAGATGCTTACAGCTGGGAATACAAAAACAAGCAAAAAAGAAAGATGGCTCCTGACTCAAAGAGATTACTTTTTAATAGAGTAAGGAAACTGAAAAAGGAGGCCAGGTTGTGAAGGGCTTTAAAATATACACAAAGTACTTTGTGAACTTAAAGTTAATAAATGTGACATATTATTATCATTATTGTTCTTTAAATGGTGAAATCTTTCCTGCAGCTTCCATTCGTTATTTCCAGTTCTGCTCTCTGGGACCAAGGGGAGCAGGATCTCTCATGCCCTTCAGATATGTGAAGGCAGTTATACTCTCCTCTCTCCTCAGTCTACAATCCCTCTCTATTATATTAAAAAGTCTCATGTTTTCCCCATGATTTTCAATTCATTCATTATCCTGATTGCCCTCCTCTGGGTATGTTCTACTTTGTTGAAGTCTTTTTGTGGCAAGATGTCCAGAACTAAAGGTAATGTTCTGAATGGGGTTGGACTGCCTAGGATGAAGTACAGTAGGTCTATTATCTCCTTCATTCTAAATACTAAATCTCTACAAAATATAATTTAATATTGCCTTAGCTTCTTTTGTCAGGTCCTTCATACCGTTGACTCACATTGCAATAATGGTCCACTAAATTCTTCAAATATTTTCCACATGAAATTGTCTAGTCATGCTTCTCTAAGCCTAAACTTGTATTGTTGAGTTAAAAAAATACCCAAATATAGAAATTCACATTTAGGCCAATTAAATTGATAAAAATTAGAATTTTATATATTTTATTTTTAATCACTTTTATTTTCCTAATATACCCCTCTATATTCTCCTTTTCAGAAAACCATCACTTATAAATTGAATTTTTTAAAAAAGAGAGAAATAATCCAAACAATTCATCAATTAGCCAATGTGTTGGAAAAGCCTGGCACTGTATATAGATAGTATTGCTCATCCATAGTTTGCCACCTCTACAAAGAAAGTGGGAAATGTTTCTTCTCATATCTCTTGTTTGATCCAATCTTTTTTTATTTTTTTTTTTGCAAGGCAAATGGGGTTAAGTGATTTGCCCAAGGTCATACAGCTAGATAATTATTAAGTGTCTGAGGCTGGATTTGAACTCAGGTCCTCCTGAAATCCAGGGCCAGTGCTCTATCGACTGTGCCATCTAGCTCCCCCTTTGGATCCAATCTTAATTGACCCTATTAAAGTCTATCTTCCTTCCACAACAATAATGGAGGGGACCCAGTGGAGCATAAACTTCAATAAATTCTAATTAAGAAAAGCTGTTAGAGCAACCTGGGGGCGATGATCAACCTTGATGTGCTCTCTCATTCCATCAGTGCAACAATCAGGGACAATTAGGGGCTCTCTGCCATCTGTATCCAGAGAAACAACTGTGGAGTTTGAACAAAGACCAAGGACTATTACCTTAAATTTAGAAAAAAAATTGATATCTTATTGTCTGATCTTGCTATCTCTTATACTTCATGTTTCTTCCTTAAGGATATGATTTCTTTTTCATCACACTCAGTTTGGATCAATGTATACCATGGAAACAATGCAAAGACTGACAAACTGCCTTCTGTGGGGAGTGGGGTGAGGGAAGTAAGATTAGGGGAACAATTGTAAAACTCAAAATAAATAAAATCTTTAATTTAAAAAAAAGCTATGTAGGATCAACTTGGTTCTATTAGACAGACTAATGATCAAATTAACCACAGGGTAAGAATTTTTGTTACAAAAACAAAATCAAAAAACTAAAATTGAAAATCTACCAAAGACTCATATCCTAAATATTATAGAGTATGTGTTCTGGGTAATCCTTGAACAAATTATCCTTTTCTATTTCTTGCTTCTAGAAAAAAAGTTTCTTCAGTCTACTGTCTATAGCTTCACTTACCATCCATGCCATTTTCAGATCAAAAACAAACCTTGCTAGCCACCATTTATATTAGAATAGAAAACTCTTGAGGGCACGAATTATCTTGCTTTTATTTTTGTATACATGGCAAGTACCAAACTCCTTGGCACATAGTAAGCCCTTAATAAATGCCTTTCATTCAAACAAACAAATGTCAATTTAGTAGATCAGGTACAGATCATTTTATTCCAGGGGTTAATTATCCTGCCCAACTTTTTTTTGTTTATTTATTTTACATTATTACAATAATCTTGTTGTGAGAGTAATCATAAACCCCTCTCCCTCCCCAAAAGATGAGTAATCTCAAGAATAGTGAAAGAGAGAGAAAAAAAAGTATACTTCAGTCTGTGTTCAGATTCCAATGGCTCTGTCTCTGGGATGAGTTACCTTCCCCATCATGGCCACCAGAGAAGTTGCTTTTTCTCACAGTTGCTAACACTAGCTGTATTTCCCTCCACTCTACTTCTCCCCACTCTTATCTATTCCATTCTGTCTCTCCTTTCATCCTGTCCCTGTTCAGAAGTGTGCTGTATCTGAGTACCCTCTCCCACAATCATCCCTCTCTTCTATCACTTACTCCCCTCTCCTCCCCCCATTCCCCCTTATCCCATCCCTTTCTTCTAATTTTTCTCCAGGGTAAAATAGATTTCTATACCCTATTAAGTGTATATGCTGTTTCCTCTATGAGCCATTTCTGAGGAGAATGAAGGCTCACTCATTTCCCCTCACCTTCCCCCATTCCACTCCATTGTAAAAGCTTTTTCTTGACTCCTGTATGAATATCTTAGCTCCTCCACCCAGTATATTCTTTTGTCACCCATTGACTCCATCTTTGTACTATATTATACCATTATATTCAGCTTCTTCCTGTACCTTGTCTATATATGCTCCTTCTAACTGCTCTTTTTCTTCCCCATTCATTTATTTATTCTTATTTTGTACAAATAATATTTTTTAAACATCACTAAAATATTCTTGTTTAAGAGTAAACATTATACCCCTTCCCCCAAAATATAGACCCACATGAGCAATAAAGGGGAGAGAAAAATTAAAATTAATAATAATAATAATAATAATAATAATAATAATAATAATAATGATAGGTATGGCCAGGTGGCACAGTGGATGGAGCACTGACCCTGGAGCCAGGAGCACCCGAAGCCAAATCCAGCCCCAGACACCCAACGATCACCCAGCTGTGTGACCCCGTGCAAGCCACCCCAACCCCATTGCCCTGCAAAAACCAAAAAAAAGACACCAAATAAAATAAAAATAGTAATAATAATAGTAGGGGCGGCTGGGTGGCAGACAGAGCACTGACCCTTGAGCCAGGAGCACTCGGGTCCAAATCTGGCCTCAGACACCCAACAATCACCCAGCTGTGCAGCCCCAGGCAGGCCACCCAGCCCCATTTGCCCTGCAACCACCCCCAAAAAATAATAATAATTAAAAAAGTGCTTCAGTCTGTATTCCAACACCACCAGCTCTGTCGCAGGTAGATCACATTCTTTATGATAAGTCCATCATAAAAGTTACTTCCATATTTTTTCCACCATTGCCATTGCTGATCGCAACTCCCTCCATTTGTACTTCTCCACTAACACATACTATATTTTCTCGCTCCTTTCACTCTGTCTCTGCTGTAGGGTAGCTGAGTGGCGCAGAAGACAGATCCCTAGCCCTGGGGCTAAGAGGCCCTGAGCCCCCCTACCACCACTTAGGCCCAGCATCCACCTGGCCCTATGGTCCCATACAAGCCATCCAAACCCAACTCCTTGAAAGAAGTAAAAAAGAAAATGTGTTATATATGACCACTCTCCCACCATGGTGCATCCTCTCCTCCATCACTCACATCCCCCCCCTTTCCCCTGTCTCCCCTCTCTCCTTCTTACCCCAGATGTCTGTACCCCATATGTATATATATGCTGTTTCTTCTCCTAGCCACCTCTGATGAGAGTGAAGATTAGCTCATTCCCCCTTGCCTTCCCCCTTCTATATAATTGCAATAGCTCATTGTAATAAAGAAAAATCTTATTATATGAAATATCTTAGCCTATTCCTCCTCTACATTTTCTTTCTCCCATTACATTTCCTTTTTATCTATTGACTCCATTTTTATACCACAGTATATCTTCAAATTCAGCTCTCTCCTGTGCTTCATCTATAAAAGCTCCTTATACCTGCTCTATTAAATGAGAAGGTTCATATGAGTATTATCAGTATCATTTTTCTATACAGGAATACATGTAGTGCATCTTCATTAAGTCCCTCATATTTTCCCCTTCTCCTCCAATCTCTATGCTTCATCTGAGTCCTGTATTTGAAGATCAAACCTTCTGTTCAGCTTTGGCCATTCCAACAGGAACATTTGAAATTCCCCTGGTTCATTGAAAGTCCATCTTTTTCCCTGGAAGAGGATACTCATTTTTGCTGGGTAGTTGATTCTAAGTTGCATTCTAAGCTCTTTTGCCTTTTGGAATATTATATTCCAAGCCCTATGAGCTTTTAATGTAATTGCTGCTAAGTGCTGTGTGATCCTGACTGCAGCTCCATGATATTTGAATTGTGTCCTTCTGGTTGCTTGTATTACTTCCTATTTGAATTGAGAGTTCTGGAACTTGGATATGATATTCCTAGGGGTTGTTTTTATTGAATCTTTTTCTTGGGGAGATTGGTAGATTCTCTCCATTTCTATTTTGCTTTCTGCTTCTAGGATATCTGGGCAATTTTCCTTCAGTACTTCTTTGAAAATGATATCAAGGCTCTTTTTTTTTTCAAGGCTCTTTTTCTGATCATGACTTTCAGGTATCCCAATAATTTTTAAATTATCTTTCCTAAATCTATTTTCCAAATCAGTTGTTTTTTCAATGAGATGTTTCACATTTTCTTCTAATTTTTCATTCTTTTGGTTTTGAAGTATTGTGTCCTGATTTCTCGTAAAATCAGCAACCTCCCACAGTTCCATTTTTTGTCTGAAGGATTTGTTTTCCTCAGAGAGCTTTCTTATCTCTTTTTCCATCTGGCCAATTCTGCTTTTTAAAGCATTCTTCTCCTTAATAACTTTTTGAACTGTTTTATCCAGTTGACCTAAGCTGGTTTTTAGCATGCTATTTTCTTCAGAATTTTTTGGATCTCCTTGACTAAGCTGCTGACTTCTTTTTCATGTTTTTCCTGCATCTCTCTCATTTCTTTTCCCAATTTTTCTTCTATCTCCCTCACTTGATTTTCAAATTCTTTTTTGAGCTCTGTCATAGCCTGAGTCCAATTTCTGTTTTTATTGGAGTCTTTAGATGAAGGAGCTTATACTTCCTCATCTTCAGATTGAGTGTTTTGATCCTTCTTGGGATCATAGGCAAAGTATTTCTCAATGGTGTTCCTCTTTTTTCTCTGCTTACTCATTTCTCCAGCCTGTGCCTGGTTTTGGGGTGCTTCCTGAGCTTTTGAGTATTATTGGGACACCTCCCACAAGGATCTCCTTGTGTGAGGCTCTGTCTTCCCTCCTGGTCTGTGAATGACCACAAGCGTACCCTTCTGCCACAGGGATGAGGTGGGAGGGCCCTGCTGTTCTATGGGGGGTCTAGACTGTGATCAGGATTTGAATGTGGTCAGAATCCCAGAGTCCTGTTCCAGGGAGAGAGGACAGAGCTTGCCAGTCTCTCTCCACTCCCCTCCCTAGGCTTAGCACTCATGCCCCGAGGGCTCCTGCTTACCAGTTCTGCCTGCTTCTGGTTCCTGGATCTGGGCTGCTGTGGCCATGCTGCTGTGTGTCCTGAGGGCTGGGCTTCCTGCACACTCTGGCAAAGGTACCCCCGCTGATCCACCAAGTTGTCCCTGATGCTCCCCAAGGTGTAGGTCAGGAAGCTGCCCTTGCTGCTGTGAGCCATGGGTCCCAGTGCCCTGGGGCTGCCTCTGGGAGGCTGAATTTCCTTCTTTCTGGCAGGTAGCCCCTCTAACATTGTGGACCAGAGCCTTTCCACTCTTTTCCAGGTTACCTTGGATTGGAGAACTGCCTCACTGAATCCCTCTGTGGGTTCTGTCTCTTGAAAATTTAGTTAGAGTCCTTAGTTTATAAGTTTTGAGCCAGAGCACCTAAGAGATGGTCCTCTCCTAATATCATCTTGGCTCTGCCCCCCTAACTACTCTTATAAATAAGAAAGGTCATATGAGTTATCAGTATCTTCTCCCCCTGCAGGAATACAAGCAGTTCAATATCATTAAGTTCCTCATAATTGGTCTTTCTCAACCACCCCAACTATGGTTCCCCCAAGTCCTGTACTTGGAGATCAAACTTTCTGTTCAGCTCTGGTTGTTTCAATAGGAAAGTTTGAAAGTCCCCTGTTTCAGTAGAAGTCCATCTTTTCCCCTGAAAGTGGTTGTTTGTTTTGCTTGGGAGTTGATTCTTGGTTGTAAACCAAGATCTTTTGCCTTCCAGAATATCATATTCCATGCCCTATGAACCCTTAATGTAGATGCTACCAGACCCTGTGTGATCCTGACTACAGAACCACAGTAGTTTAATTGTTTATTTCTGGCAGCTTCTTTTTGACTTGGGAGTTTTGGTGTTTGGCTATAATATTCCTGGAAGATTTTCTTTTGGGATTTCTTTCAGGAGGTAATGGGTGAATTTCTATTTTATCCTCTACTTCTAGGATCTCAGGGCAATTTTGAGGTATAATTTCTTGAAAAATGAAGTCTAGGCTTCATGACTTTCAGGTAGCTCAATAATTTTTAAATTTTCTCTTCTGGATATGTTTTCAAGGTCAGTTGTTTTTCTAATGAGATATTTCACATTTTTTAAAGGTTCTTTTGCAAGGCAAACAGGGTTAAGTGGCTTGCCCAAGGTCACACAGCTAGGTAATTATTAAGTGTCTGAGACTGGATTTGAACCCAGGTACTCCTGACTCCAGGGTCGGTGCTTTATCCACTGCACCACCTAGACAACCCAATATTTCACATTTTCTTCCAACTTTTGGTAGTTATTTTTTGTTATAGTTTTATTTCTTCCTGAGTTCTCACAAAGTCATCAGCTTCCTTTAGTTCCATTCTGCATTTGAAGGAGTTATTTTTTTCAGAGAGTTTTTTTTAATCTCCTTTTCCGCCTGGCCAGTTCTGCTTTTTAAAGGCATTCTTCTCCTCATTTGCCTTTTGTGTTTTTTTTTTTCCATTTAGCCTAAACTGGTTTTTAATATATTATTCAGTATTTTGTTTTGTATCTCTTTCACCAAGTTGCTGATTTGTTTTTCGTGATTTATCTGCATTGCTCTCATTTCTCCTCTCAGTTTTTCCTTTACCTCCCTTAATTGCACTTCCAAGTCTTTTTTTGAGCTCATCCATAGCCTGAGGCTATTTTCTATTTCTCTTGGAGATTTTGTATATAGAAGCTTTGATTATGTCATCTTCTGAATCTTCCATAGGAAATCAGATTCTTCTTTTTTGGTTGTTGGCTCATTTCCTAATTTCCTCAGTCTATGACTGATTTACTGCACTTCCAAAGCTTTGAGTTTTGGGGGGGACAACCTACAGGGACCTTAATTCCTCCAAGGTCTTATGAAAGGCTATGACTGCTGTTTTTCATGTTCAGGCCTTCCCCTCTGCCCTGGAGTTGTGAGGATGGTCCATGCTCGGCTATGGTGATGTTGTGGGGACCCAGACTGCAATCTAGATCTGAGTGTGGGCAAACAGCTTACTCCTGCCCCAGGGAGAGCAGAGAGACCTCTGCAGTCTCTGTCTATGGGCTAAGAGCTCTGGATGTGCTGAGTGGTTCTGCCAACTCCTGCTGCAGGTTCTCACTGCAGGGCTGCTCTGAGGCTAGAGCTCTGCTTCATACTCACTCTGGTGTGACAGGGTTCTCTCACCACCCCTTCCAGCTGTCCCTGATGATCCCTAGGCCAAGAGGTCTGGAAACTGCCCCCTCTACCATGGATCCAGGAACCCAGTACAGCTGTGTTGCAGCTTTTTTCAATCCCAGGTCCCCACAGGGGGACCTGTTCCATAGAACAGACCTTTCCTGTAGAACTTCTAAGTTCTCCTGGACTGGGAAATTGTATTACTCAGTCTTTCTGGGGGTCCTGCCCCTCTAAATTTTGGTGAGAGTCATAATTTGATGGCTTTTGGAGTTTTTTGGGGAATGAGTTTCTGGGAATTCCTGCCTTCATGCCACCATCTTGGCTCCACCCCCCCATCCCAACTTTTTCTTAATCCCTTGCAGAATGAACATCTGTGCCTTCATTTAAACATAACTTAGAGCCCTGTACTGAAAGAAGCTTATATTTTAACCCAGTGCCTAGGGTACTGCCTTGCATATAGTATGTATTTGTCAAACAAAATATATAATGAAACATCAAATTTTTTTTCAGTTTTTACATTTGTGTTACTAATTATGCAGCCTTTGGGGGAGGAGAGAATGGAGTGGGGAGGCAAAAAATCCTAAAGCAAACACTAAGCTTATACAACTAATTTTAGAATCAAATAGTAAAAATATTCTTTAAAATGACATCATCTGAATTCTAAAATTGTACTGAAAAAAAGCTGAAATCTTCTCTCTACTTGAACCCTACATGCAAATAATTTGAATAAAAAATTCAGAGAAAATATGCTATTATTAGGCATAACCCTCCCAATGGTATATAAGCTACTTTAAAGAATTGGGATTGTTTTATTCTTTGTATTGACCAGAGCTTAGTATAGTGCCTGGCATACAAAAGGCATATAATAAATGCTTGGCTGGTTGGTAACACTACTTAATATGCTGGTGAAAGCATCAGAGAAATGAGGTTCAAACCCTTCTGATATGTACTAGCTTTGCTAACTGGGGCTAATCACTTAACCTCTGTAAATTGATGGAGGGAGACTAGATGGGCTTTGAGTGCTCTTCCAGTTCTGTCTATGCCCATATATTTGTTTCATAGTTATAAACATTATCTAAATTCAGAATGGGAAGGATATTTATATGCTTCATTTTTAAGTATCTTTTAAAAAATATTTATGGAAATAGAGAAAACCTTGAAAGTTAAGACTATTTCACTTAAATGACCAAAATCTAGGAATATTTGCTTCAGTTATATATAGATTCACTACATATGTGATTACATAGTAAATTATTTTGAACATATGATGTAATTAGGCAAACATTGGTCTTTAAGAATTAAGCCAGAAATAGATATAAATGTAGAGTCTATACCAAATTGCTTTCTGTCAAGGGGAGAGGAAGGGGGAAGGGAGGGAGGGAGAAAAATGTAAAACCCAAAACCTTGCAAAAAATTGATTAAAAACTACTGTTGAAAATAATTGGAAAACAAAATATTTTTTTAAAAAATTAAAATAGAGTTCTTTAACTTAAAAATAATGTCATTCTAATAAGCACATTTAGAAAGATTATAATTAACATGGGAAGGCTTTTGTGGATAATCATATAATCAAAAACTGCCATCTATATCTAAATAGAGTCAGTATGGTTCTCTATTTTTAGATCCCATTTAGTGTTACTTAATTCATATACCTGATGAATATTTGCCAAACCATTGCAGCATGACATCGATTACAAAAAAACGAGCTTTGAAAAATCAAATAGCTATCAATTTGTTATTGTTTTGAGGAGATGATTCTTCTAAAGCAAGTCCAATTATGATTAATCATCACTCCTCAAGAGAAACTTGCCTCTATGATGTCTTTTAAAGTAATTTTCTGTTTTTACTTGGAATGAAATAAGGTCACACATCATATAGAATAAAATTGTTAATTAAAAAGAAGAACCTTTGGGGGTTACTTCAGCTCAATTTAAGAAAAAGCAAATTAGTTATATACTATGTAACATTCCTTTTTTTTAAATCTACTACAGAATAAGCACCCTCATTTGATGGTACTTTTAACAGGACCTATGAAGTTGATATGTCAGTCACAAAACATGCCAAGTGTGTAAACAATGCAAAAAACATTAAATAGCTAGAGTTTGTAGCCCCATCATTATAGAATCTAAAACTTGCTTTTTGGTCACCAGAGGGCAGCTGAATTGTTTCATGTAGCAGATCCTGTAATGTTTCAAAAACAACAGAATAAATTTATGGGTTTTTAAAATAGTGTACTTCCCACTTTCTATCCAGATGTTAAAGTAGATTTTCCCATGAATATTTAGATACGTTTTGGTCTGTATTTTACTTCAGCAACTTATCAAGGAATAAATTAAAAAAAAACATATTTTAAGCTATAAACCAGTAGAGAGAATAGACTGTTGAGTTAGAAGAGAGTGTAAAAAAGGGTCACATCATAACCCTTCATTTTACAGATGAAGAAGCCAAGCTCTAGAAATGTAGAGTTACTTCCCTGAAACAAGGACCTGAGAGAATCAAAACTGGAACCCATAACTTCTGCATCTTTGCCCAATGTATGTATTAACATCCTTATACTGAATATTTAAAATGCTATAACATTTAATGACTTCAGAAGATAATAAGAAAATATCAAAAAATCTGGTTATATAATAATAAACCTCACATTTTATAAAACACTTGAAGGCTTGCAAAGTACCTTAATGTAAATTATCTCATTTCATATAGAAAGAGGAGTCTAATGACTGGGATGGAAAAGATATTTCCCAGAATGGGATAGGCTTGTCATAAATACTGACATTACATGTAAATAAACAATTCAGATTTTTAAAGAATATTGCATGCAGGGAGACAACAATTACAAAGGCATAGAAAAGAGGGCTGGAGTGTCCTGCAACAGGGACAGCAAGAAGGCCCATTTGGCTGGACTGAAGTAACTCGGTCAAAACCTAGATCAGCTCTCCACACTATCAGCAAAAATATAGTCTAGCAAAATCCACAGTTCTTGAATATGGACATTGATGCAGAACGAGGAAATAGTAAATCTTTTTCTTGATCTCTTAGTCCTTGGGTCTTCTAAAATTGAGGGCTTTTACAACTTTAGGGCTTCTCACATCAGTTCAGTCAACAGTTCTCATATATATATAGTAATTTGATTAAATAAAATGAGTCATGGTCTTCCTAGGCATAATTTGTATGTGATGATGTTTGGATGAGCTTGGAAATTATCCACCTTAAGTCTGTTAGCTATAAGGGATAGTGTCTTTCACTTCTAGGTCATAGGGCCAAATTCAGGCAAACTGGTAGAGACTGGAATATGGCACATGGGAAATATAGAGCTCAGGGGTAGTTGATAACAGAATCATACCATAATGGTGTTGGAAAGGACCTCAGAGGCTACTATTTTAACAGAAGAATCCCTTATTGATTGATAGGAGTATTGGGAAGGCTATGAGATCATTTGTAATTTGTCACTTAGACTATACCAGATGATCACCTTTCAGTCTTTTTAGCATCGATTCTTATAATGTTTTGAATCCCTTCTTCAGTGTCTCTGCTGGAAGGACTCCGAAGAGAATAAAATTTGCTACTTCAGCTGAAGGCAGTCTATTCTACTTTAGATATTAGCATTTTTTTTCCTTGCAGAGGAACAAAAATCTGCCTTTCTATGATTTCAACCTACTGGTCCTAGTCTCCACTTCTTTGGGTCCAACAAAACAAGTCAAGTCCTCTTCCTCATTGAGATCTTTGGGACACCTATCATATCCCTTAAGATTTTTCTTCTTTAGGTTAAACAACTCAATTACTTCCTCAGCTCCTTGTATGCCAAGTCCCCTTACCATCTTGGTTATCCTCCTTTGGATCCATTTCAACTTTTCAATATTCTTTCTAAAATACAATGCCCAGAAATAAGCATAATAATCCAGATGTGATGTAGTCAAGATAGAATGGAGTGGTACTAGAATTTCCTTCCCTTCCTAGACTGAACTAGATTTCAGTCAATATTAATATCACATTAGTTTCTGTGGCTGATATGTCACATCATTGACTCATTTTGAACTTGCCCTAAAATACCACATGCCTCATCCTCCCTCCTCACCAAGCTTTTGAATTTTTCCACAGGAAATGTTATATAGTCAAAGCTTCTCCAACTTGTATTTGGGTAGTTGACTTTTTAAATTCAAATGTAGGACTTTACTTTGATCCCTCTGAAATGAATTTATATTCTAACAGAGTAATCTTTTCTTATCATGGTGCTACATTCTTAGACATTGAGAATGTCTAAGGAGAAACTGAGAAGATACTAGAGAGCATGGTGGAGTCAGAAGTCTATCCTTATCTACACATCCCAGAGACATTTTAAAAATTCAATTTCATTTAATTTTCCTACATAGCTGCTTCTTTCTAGCCCATATCTGGTGTTCTTTTGGCAAGTTGATGCCTATAAAGTCTTTTTCAAGCACAGGTTCCATTCTCTGATCATTTTGGAATCAAATCCTTACCCTTAATCTGCTTATTATTCCTGAGCACAAGATAATTCTTTCCTCAGGAGATGAGTAAATGTGCTACAATCACTATTAAAAGAGAGGGTGTTTATATAAGCCAAATCCTGTCACAGGAAGAACCTTGGAAGAATTGATGCTTTAGGGGTAGCTAGGTGGCACAGTAGATAGACCACCAGCCCTGGAGTCATGGATCATAAAATTACAAAATATATAAAACTAGAAATTATTTTTATTTATTTATTTTTTGGCAAGGGAATGGGGTCAAGTGACTTGCCCAAGGTCACACAGCTAGGTAATTACTAAATGTCTGAGGCTGGATTTGAACTCAGATCCTCCTGGCTCCAGGGCCAGAGCTCTATTCACTTCACCACCTAGCTGCCCCTAGAAACTATTTTTAATTGTTAAATGACAAGAATTGACAACCAGTTACTTAGGGGTCATAGGTTCAACTTGAATCTTTTTGCATTTTTCTCCATTCTCATTCACCAGAATTTTCATTTTTTAAGGCACTTCAATTTCTGGAATAAACTTGTAAGAAGGATTTACCTAATTCCTTCCTGTCCCCCATCTCAATTTATCAAAATCCCTCTGATTCATTCAATCTGTTAAATATCTGTGTGTCAGACTCTAAGTATAACGACAAAAGTGAAATAGTCCCTGCCTTCAAGAAGTTTGCATTCCACCAAAGACAAAGAATAAATATACAGAAACTAGATATAAAATATATACAAAGGTAATGGGGTAGGGGAGGATCCAGATCTTTACTTTAGTAGCTTGTATTTAAGCTGTTCTTTGAATAAAGTTAGGGATTCTAAGGGGCAGAGGTGAGGAAGGAATGTCCTCTAGGCAGAGGTGACAACCCATACAATGGCACTAAGATACAATATTGTATATGGCAAACAGCAAGTAAGCCAGTTTGACTGGAATATAGAATGTGTAAACGAAAAGGATTTGTGATAAGCCTGGTAAGGTAAATTGGAACCAGATAACAAAAGGTTTTAACTCTACAAAGTGTTTAGCTTGATATTTTGTTCTAAGGGCATGAAAGATATAGAAATGATATGGTCTTCCTTCTGCCTTAGAAATATCTATTTGATTATAGAAATAAATATAGATACACACATATTTCAACAAATTTGGTTTTTCTTGTAGTCCTAAGTATTTTATTTTGTGAATTTAAAATCATTATTCTGAGAAGTCCATATACTTCAAGAAGAGTTGTAAAGGTGTCTATACACAAAAGAATCCTTGATCTAGAAACAGAAAAGCCAATTAAGAGTCCATTATAATCATCCAAGTAAGTCAGGATTTAGAAGAGGATGAATGGAGATGAAACAGTAGATTAAGGGACTCAAGGTTAAAGGACAAAGCAAAGTTGGAATAATTTAACACAAGGTCAAGATTTTGAAGGAAAGAAAGTGAAGTCAGAACAGGGTCTATATCCAGGAATAGAAATGAGAAGTGACTGGATCTTAAAGATGAGGCCAAAAATAGGTTTAGAAGGGTTGAGGTATATAGGGCAAGAAGGAAACTAGAAAAGCTAGTGTAACTTAAGAATTATGATTAATGGAGGTAGAAGTACAAATGATAAAATTGAAGATATTATCATTCCTGTGAATTGTAGTGGCATAATGAGTAGATCTTAGGGACTGAGGAGATGGATAAATTACCAGAGTGATTCAAGGGTCATCAACATGCAGTTGAAGTTCTCAATTATAAGACTGGGGTTGGAAAGGAAAGAACTGAATCAGGTCACTGAACTCCTCAGGAAGGGAGAAGAATGCTCTGGAAACTGATAGATAATAACACCAGAGTCTAGATAGGATATTACATTAGGATGATATGTATCTCAAAGAACGTGAGGTTGTTGAATAAAGATGGGAAGAGAGTCTGAAAGTAGCAGTCAGGAGAAAGAAGTATTCCTATCTTTCTTTTGACTCAAAATGTTTCAAGTATATGTGTGTGGGGTGGGAGTGGGGGGGTGAGTGAATACACACACACACACACACACACACACACACACACACACACACACAGTTAGAAAAGGTGGCCACAAGTAACCAATCTAACATTAAGAAAATTTTGTTACCAATAGTATAGAGACTTTCTAGGGATCAATGGAAGGGGAGAGTCAAATTAGTTAGAGGCAGGCAGGGATGAAGAACTCACTTGATGGGTATGAAAAAACTGATAGTGGCACCCATGGAAAGGAGCTTCAGGCAGCCTGAAACTAAATCACAAGGGAGCCATGGGACAGTCAATTTCCACATCCTTTTTAATCATTCATTTGATTATCATTTCCTGAGCAAAGCTGAGGGAAGGAAGGAGGTGAATGAGTAACAAGAAAGATGGGGAGTATTCAGCATTCTCAAAGCATAAGTCAGAAAATAGCTAGGTCTTAGAGGTCCAGTTTATATGTCACACTAAACCTTTATGACATCTTTTTGGGCAAGTCTGTTCACCTCCCTGAGCTTCACTTTTCTCATCTTTAAAATGAAGGAGATGGACTAGATGACATCTAAGGTTTCTTCCAGGCCAATCTATGATCCTATGACCCTCCCTGAGACTTTTCTTAATCTTTCCATTCAGAAGTGCCTTCCCCTCCTCAGACCTCATGCCACAATTTGACTGAACCTTTAAACCCTTCTGTTCTTTTTTACATTATGGTTATCAGTGTCTGTCTTGACCTCCCACTTAAATTACAAGGTTGGAAGGACAGGGTCTTGATAGACTTTCTATTTCTCCTAGCACAGTAGATCCTTTATATCTCTATTATTTTCATTCTTTAACTTAAAGACTTATTAGAAAATGTTATTTTGAGAGCCTGTGACTAGTAAAGCATTAGCTACAGGCCAGAACTTGAGCCCAGCTGTTTTTAGGGCAGAACCACAATATTTTTTTTTGTACTTATCACTCTGTGCCTGCTATTCGAGTTATTTTTATACTTGTCTCTATTTCCCCTATGAGATGGTCAGTCCCCTGCTATATCTTCCCCATTGCAAAGCCTAAACATGGATTCTGCAAATATTATCACTTAACTCTGATGGGCTTTCAAATAGTCTGATAGTATTCCAAAAAGCCCTTGCGATATAGAGACAAGACTCTCCATAGCTTAGTAGACAATTTCATGAGCTACTGGGGTCAAAAATACTCATCATCCGAGAGTCACCCTTTTGGTAATGAGCATCTTTTAGTTTAGCTGGGCTAATTCTTGGGCAGAAAGCACATTCTCCTTCATTTGGCCCAGTTTCAAACCTTTTTATCTTGAGGTCAGCCAGAGCCTATATACTCTATCAGAACAACCTTCAGAAACCCCTTCACAATGATGAATCGCTTAAGTAAGACCTTGATCTTTCAATAAAGTCCTTCTTTGATGGGATCCAATTTTATAAGTTCTGGGAGGTTTTCCCTAAGCTGGAAAGTATTCTATTCTTTCAATGTTTTCTTTTCACTCAATATCTAAGACCAGCAAATTCAACTGATGGTTAGCCACTAGGGGTATGTGTGTGTGTGTGTGTGTGTGTGTGTGTGTGTGTGTGTGTGTGTGTGTGAGAGAGAGAGAGAGAGAGAGAGAGAGAGAGAGAGAGAGAGAGAGAGAGAGAGAGAGAGATTGAAAGATAGAAATAGATACAGCCTGTGAAGCTACCTGTTAAGGCACAGGGAGGTTGTGATCTGAATCAGATAGAATCTCAAAAGCTGAAAGAGGATTTTGAGGTCTCATCTATACTTGAAAAAGAATGCTTCAGAATACTGGACAAGTGTCATTAATCATTTGGCCTGAAGAAAATGAGAAGGATTCCAATCCCTCCCTAAAAGTCCATTCATTCCTCTTTTGGACAGCTCTCATTGTAAGGATGGTTCCTTGCCCCTATCCTGACCCCCTTTATACTGAAGCCTTTCTAGCTTGGTAATGTCAACCAAAGACTACAGAGATTCAATACAAATTTTATATATAAACTAGAGTTGGACATCATAGGAATAAAGGCTACAACAAGATTAAATATACAGAATATTAAAATATTATATTTTTTATCTCTTGAAAATTTATCTTTCATTTTTCAAAATGGATTATAAGACAGACTTTAGATCAAGTTCTTTACTTATTTTGTCATGGTCTCCTTTGGAAGTCTAGTGAAGCTAAGGAAATTCTTCCTGGACTGTGTTAAAAAACATAAAATAAAAATTCATGAGATTATAATGAAAATAAAATGTATTAAAGTAAAGATTAATTTTTTCCAATCAAGTGTATAGACCAGACCCTCTGAAATCTATCCACAGCTCCCTCAAGAGTGTTTAGACTTCAGGTTAAGAACACTTGTCTGGTAGTTTACCTGTTTAGGGTATAAAACAATGCACTTTAAGATTTCTGTCTTCATGGAGTTACCATATTTCCCCAAGTATAAGATTCATCCTTTTTAAAAAAAAATTGGGTCTAAAAACTGGGAGTATCTTATACAGTGGTTATAGTGCACCTTTTTGCACTCATTGTTATAGATTTTTTTTACTTACATTTCCTGCTTTTTCACACTTGTCTTAATGATTTTGCATTTGTTGCTGATATATTAGGTTACATTTTGCCACATTCTGCCCAGAAATGGCTCAGAAAAGATTTTCATAAAGTGCTGAATTCAAGTTAAAAGTGATCCAGTTTGCAAAAGTGAATGGAAATCATGCTGCTTAACATAAGTTTGGTCCTCCTCCAACTTAGAAACAATCCAAGACCATCTATGGAAAGAAGAAATCCTACTGAAAAGTCCATGGCAGAAGTAGGTGAGAAGAGGCAAGTCAGCAAAATGGCCTGATTTTGAGAGGGAATTGAAGATATGAATCGAAAAACAAAGGCCCATTGGAATCCTGTGTCCACAAAGATGGTTCAGGACGAGGCAATAAGAACTGCTGATGAAAAAGAAGTGACTTATTTCAAAGGAGGACACAACTGGGGCTTCAGGTTCATGAAACAGAATGGACTAAGCACATGCCCATGCACTAGACTAGACCAAAAGATGCCTGAAAGTTATGAACAAAAAGTATTTGAATTTCATGATGAATAATACTTGAGTTCAATAACTTTATGTGATACATTTTTTTTCTCAAATTTCAGGAACCAAAATTAAGGGGTATCTTATACATGGGGAAATGTGGTAACCTTGTAATGTGGCCATTTAGCATATACTCAGGATTATCTCAGAATAATATTTTAATCCTTTAAAAGCCTAGGTCATTAGTCCTCATTTCCATTTGGCTGCTGGCTGTAACAGTCTAGCCATGACTAAAGCAAACTGTTTTTTATTAGAAGCAATGTTTCTCTTAGGGGAGAAACAGAACTGACTACTCGAGTCCTCAACTCCACTTAACTATAATCTCTCTACTCAGGAAGTAGAAACTGTCAATTTCATTTCTCCTGTTTTTGTCAAGACATTTAGCCTATAAAATCCAATGGTCTTGCTTTTTTGTCATCCTACCTTTTGGACCCAATTGCCAATGGCATGACTCCCCATCATTTCCTGTTTCCTGGCACTCTCTTGGGTTTTTATACCTGTAAAATCTTCTTTCACAATAAAGTCACTCAGGTACACTTCTGTTTTTTTCTCCTTATGCTGCTATCAAAATCCCTAAGTTTCTCTTCCCCCTTCTTTATAAATTTAGACTCATCTTTGTTTCTATAGTGTCACTTTTTACTTCTTACTCCTTTACAATATAGAACAAAAGCAAGAAACGGAAACCACATGCCCCCCAAAATGTGGGGGATGCACACTCAACAGGCAAACCAGGGGCTCTCCCAATTTGCATAAATATTTACAATATGTAAGAGAGCACTTCTAGCAGCAAGCTGACTTAGTCTTCTATGAAACTGGAAAAATGCAAGGTTTGCCTGGAAGTTAGCAATAAAGGATTTTATCAGAGAGAAGGACTTATGAAGAGATGATGAGCAAAGTTAAATTTTTTTTTTTTGTAAAAGAAGTCATTCTATTTGATAATTTACTTTGAGAAGTGCTAGTAGGAGAAAGAAGGCTAAGCTTGAATTACTATCGGTTTCTAAACTATGATGTTGATATACATTTGATTGGGCAGTGAACTATTTGAAGATGATAGGGTGAGCAAGCATGGTCCATGGTTGCCTTCCCTAATTTTTTGACTCAATATTTGACTCAGATGTAAAATTCTGCATCACATACTTACTAGCTCTGTGAGGTTTGGTAGGTCATTTAATTTCTTTTTATCTCACTCTTCTTATAAGTAAAATGCAGGAAGTGGACTCCATTGTTTCTAAGTTCTCTTTCAAATTTAAATGATCTATGATTCTACTTTTTAAAAATTCCTATCACATTGAAAAACAGGTGTTAGAGTCAAGAACTCTTCTTCAAATATTTCACAATAGTGCTAAACAATGATAAAGATATAATCATTCATATTAATAACTGACATTTATCAAATGTTTTAAGAGTGACATTTTTTTCTCATTTGAGCCGCACAACAATCCCATAAGACAACACTCTAATTATTATTCCCATTTGACAAATGAGAAAACTGAAGCACATTAAGACTAAATAACTTGTCCAAGGTCACAAAATTATCAGAAGAAGGACTGTGGCTGAAAGTGAAGTCTTCTGATTCCAGGTCCAATGCTCATTCCACTATGTTTGTGGGCTTAGCAAACAGTAGAGTGTAAATCATTTTTGGTGGCAAGATTTTTTTTCCAAGATGAGTTTAGTAGAATAAACTTCATTTTATTTTACCTTTTAGCAATTAAAGGGGAAGAAAAAGATGACTGTTTCTATCTTTTCTTCAAAGGGAATATAAAGAACACATCATCCAGACAACAGAAAATCAGTAAGGAGGAATACAATTAATTAGGAAAAGGATAATAAGGACATGAATGGGGAAAACTTAAGGGCTGACCCAGTCTTTTAGTCTGTATAGTCTACATTGTGCAGGAGCCATGAGAACATGTGGCTACAGATGCTGTACTTTCCCCCAAAGAAAAGGGCAAGCCTCTGAACCTAATAAGGAGGAAGTGGGTGCTGAGTCAGGGCCAGGGCCACGCTTTCGTTTAACCAGAGAAGATTCTTGAATGCTTGTGGTGCTGCAGTGGTAGATAATTGCAGACAGGAGAAGTTCAGGGAAAGGTAGCCTGAATGGAAGTGTGAGGGTCAGTATTTAAGTTCCTTCAAACACCTATAAGAGTAAGAGTCCACAAAAGAAAAAGTTTAAAGAAGATAACCGCAAGAAATTGTATAGGGGAACTCCCAAGCACCATATGCTTTGTTATCATTATCAATCTGTTCTAGGACCAAAGTCCAGGAAAAATCAGAGGGCACTAACTGAAAACATGCCCTCATCCTCAGCAGAATACAAATCTGGTGATGTCTCTTATCAAACATTCAGTGATGTTGCCCAGCTCCTTGAGGGCTTTACCTGTGGCATCTAGCCAAACAATGGAAAATGAGATATGGCAGCAATTGCTCTCAATGAGATCATTGAAATTAGTTGATTGGCAAGTTTTCCAATTGCTGTTGTCACTTTTAGACTTCATCCCATGTGCCAAGGACTCTGGCTTTAAATGGAGCTGCTGCTGATATCAACAATAAACCAGTCACAATTTTCTATGAAGAAGAGACTGATAAAAGGACTATATCTGAGAATGTGTGTTTATTTGTGTTTTTTTATCTTATTACCAGGAGAATTAACTATGTATAATGTAAAACAAAACAAACTCAATAGTTTAAATCAGAATCATCCTTGAAATGCCTTGTTTTTCCAAAACTTAGCTCAAGTTCCTCCTTATACATCAAAACCTTCCAGATTTCCCACTCCAAATATTTATTGTGTGACCCTGGAGTCAGTCAGAATCTCTGTCTCAGTTTCCTCAACTGTAAAAACAAAGAGAAAACTACCTCCCAAGGTGCTGTAATCTTCCTTTCCTTATATATGTGCAATGCTATTTCTACTAAAAGAATATGGATTTTTTGTTTGTTTTTGTCTTTTAGGGCTTTATCTGTCTCTTTGTCTCCTTAACACAATGTTTGGAACATGAATTCAGGCCTGTCTCTCTGTGACCACATTTGGAGTTTTCTTGCCAAAGGTACTGGAGTGGTTTGCCATTTCCTTCTCCAACTCACTTTTAAAAATAGGGTTAAGTGACTTACCCAGGAACATATAGCTCTTATGTATATGATACTAGATCTAAACTCATTAAAATGGATCTTCCTAACTTCAGCCCTGGGACTCTATCCACTGGACCACCTAGTTGTCTGGGGCTGAATATAGTCGGCACTTAATAGACATTGACCCAATCCTTCTCTGATTCTTCAGGTCTAAGAGCTCATAAATAATTAGGTGTCTCTTTAACTGTACTCCAAGGACAAATCAAAATGTCAGGAAACAAATGCAGTGATAGTATGAAGTTGAGAAAAAAGCTTTGTTATTCATAGAACAAAGTGTGGCCCAGGGATTCCTACTACCTCTAAGAAGTCAAACTTATTTTCATATAAATATTGAATCATTTTAATTTCTAGTATGATAAATATCATTAGATATAGTCTATATAAACAAGTTATTAGAGGAGAAGAATCAAAAGTCAAAAGGAATCCGAAGACCAAAAAAGTTGGGAACTTCCCACTGTGTTATTCTATAATTTTTGCAGACATTCTGATATCGATAGTTGAGCATCATCCCTTAAAGGTTCAGATTTTGGTAAACTACATTTATTGCTGAGTAGGCTTAGACACTGAGGGGTTCATATATCAAAGCATCAATATATGTGCAAAAAATTTTATCTTATGAACACATAGTTTGGCCATCATTATACTAGTATACAGTCCATTTGTTGGATGGTCTGGCCAGTAAAGGCTGCTAAATTATGGCTCAATGGGGAAAATGAGTTTTAAGAAGAGGCACAGAGTTAGGTGGCACAGAGTTAGTTGGAGCAGACCCTGGTGACGGAAGAACCTGAGTTCAAATCCAGTCCGAGATATCTGCTGAATATGTGATCAGGGGTAAATCACTTAACTATGATTGACTCAAAATAAGAAAAAAAAGGTCATAAAGTAAAATGAGAGGGACAGCATTTCTGGGTTAAGATGAGAGTCAAGTGAAGT
The DNA here is from genome assembly GCF_037893015.1 of Macrotis lagotis. Taxonomy (NCBI): domain Eukaryota; kingdom Metazoa; phylum Chordata; class Mammalia; order Peramelemorphia; family Peramelidae; genus Macrotis; species Macrotis lagotis. The sequence continues at coordinate 271,489,979 of NC_133658.1, read as the reverse complement.
AGGAATCTGAAAATCCAATCCAAAGGGTATGTGTGTGTGTGTGTGTGTGTGTGTGTGTACACATATGTGTATATGTGTGTGTGTGTGTGTATTCATTTCATTTCTCATTCTAGGAACTTAAACCTAAGTTCTCCCTTTCAACTCAATTTCCATTCCTATCCCTTCCTCAACCAGGATTATATCTATTAAGCTAGAAAGAATAAAATTTCTTTCAGATTCAACTAATCAGCAGCCTACTCTATAGCATTAACTAGATAGTACAGTGGAGTCAAGTAGACCTGAGTTCAAATTTTGTCTCAGACTTACTGTGTCAATCTAGGCAAGTCACTTAATCTCTGTATATCTGCGTTTTCTCATCAGTAAAATGGGATAGATAAAATAATACTACCTTCCACTGTTATTGTGAGGATCAAATGACATAGTAATTATACAACAATTGGCATGTATTACGTGCTAGTTAATATTATAACCATTATTATTATTTTCTGAGACATGATATCTAATAGCCTTTGACAATTGATACTAGCTACCAATACCCTACTAATAATATTGTAAAGGGAATTTTTTTTCATTTCTAGTTAGAAATCCTGAAGCAATCAACCCACCAGAAATCTGTTCTTCTGTAGAAGAAAGTGTACGGAGAGAGGGAGAGAGAGACACTGATGCTTCTTCGCAGTTTAATGTGAATGCAGAGGACCAGGAGGTAAAATGGTCCAGACCTCCAGAGATATAAGGGTTTTTCTAAGGGGTTAATAGAATTCTGCCTTCTTGTTCTCCAAATTAAATATTGACAAGATAAGAACCCAAACAGGTTTGAGCATAGTTACCCAAATAACAAGGGTTTCTGAAACCCCTAAAACCAACCAGATCTCAGACTTTTTTCTTAGAAACTCAGTGAGAGGAAGCATTGGCCAGGTCTATAACTTATACCACTAACTATATACTCATTTCTTACTATCAGCTCTGGGGCTTCTAAAGGAGGCTGTAGCACCAATCATCATCTGTTGAAATCAAATATCTGCTAGAATTTGAATACTTTGCACTGATATACTTGCAGGTCTGGAGTTCAATCTGTTCTGATCTCTCAAACTCAGCAAGAATGGCAATGCCTGCCCAACAGCTGTCCAAAGATAAATTTACTTCTTAATTCTAAAGTCCATCAAGCATCTCCCTTGCTCTGAAACAATAGCATGCTTTTCATTTTTGGTATTTTTTCCATTTCCCCTCCTTTGGAGAACAATGTATCCTTTTCCAGGCTTGAGAATTTTTAGATCACATGGATCCAGATGAAATATTTTGGGGACCTCCCCATCCTGATATTTGGCACAAGCATATAGAACAGGACAAACGAGGGAGGAGGACAAGGATGTAATTTGCACAGGGTTTTCACACCCCCTCACTTTTTTCTACTCCCTACATGTGAAATGGCCACAAAATGGTTCCTTTATAACTTTCCTATCAATAAGTCTTTACAACAATAAAAGATTATCTTCAAAATGATCTTTATGTGTAAGAAGTTTAGTACAGAAGCCCTTTTAGTATTTGACAATTTAATTTGGGAGGAGGGAGTTGATTGAGTTCCTTTAACATACCAAGAATCACAGAATCCCAGAGCTAGGAGAAAAATGAAAGTTCCAGAATACAACCCACAGTTGAGTAGAAATTCTTCCCAGTGCCCATTCAGTCTCTGTTCAAAAAGATAGTGAAGCTGCTACCTCCTGGGCATTTCCATTTGTTAGGAGTAGCTGGATGATTGGATAGAGTATCATGCTGGAGACAAGAAGACCTAAGTTCAAATTCAGCCACAGACATTTACTGGTTGTGACATTTAATCCTGTTTGCATCAGTTTCCTCATTTATAAAATGAGTTAGAAAAGCAAATGACTAAACACTCCAATATCTTTGCCAAGAAAACTACAAATGAGGTTTTCTTCTTCATTGAAGTATCAGACAGGATTGAAATGACTAAACAGTAACAACAATTTGTGAGTGGTTTTTTTTTTTCTATCAACTATCACTTGGACTATTTCCCTCTCATAAGTCTCCCTGTCTTCAGTCTTCCAATACATTCACCACATGTCAGTGATTTTCCTATAGCACAGCTCAGGTCATGTTACTCCCCTATTCAATACACTCTGGTGAATCCCTACTAACTCTAAGAGAAAATATAATTTCCTCTTACATTTAAAGTCCTTCTAAAGTCCTTCTCAGTTGGACCATATAGTACAATACCTGGTACATAGTAGGTACTCAACAAATGTTTATTGACTGATAGATTTTTTTCCAGTCATATTCTCCTTCATATACATGATGAAGTCAACCTGGTTTTCTTTCTATCCCTCATAGATAGTATTGCATCTCCCAGCTTTGTGACTTTGCTTTTTGGCTGTTCTCACAAACCTAGTATGGTGGTAGAAGTAATAGGGGTAGTGCTAGTGGTAGTGATAACAGACTTCTATGTGCTTCTTTAAAATTTATGAAGCAGATGAAATACACAGGGTGTCCTAATGGTTTTAGTGCAAAATTGTTTTGCTTTTTTAAATATTATTTTATTTTTTAAAATTACATGCAAAGATAATTTCTAACATTCATCAGTTTGTAAACTTTTGACTTCTGCATTGTTTCTACCTTTCTCCATTTCCTCCCACCTCCCCATGACATCAAGTCATCTGATATGTGTTTTACACGTGGGCAGCTAGGTGACACAGTGGATAGAGCCCTGACTTGGAGTCAGGAGGACCAGAGTTCAAATGTGGCCTCAAACACTTGACACTGGCAGCTGTGTGACCTTGGACAAGTCACTTAACCCTAATTACATGCAATCTCCAATGTCATCTCCAGTCCTCCTGATCCATATTTGGTCATTGGATACAGATGGCTCAGGAGGAGAAAGTGAGATTGATGACTTAGCACAATACTCCCTCTCCAAATCCAAGTCATGGGCTTGTCATGTTATCACCACCCTTCATGGTCTTCTTCCAGAATAAGGGACAAACATCATCATCATCATCATCATCATGTTGTATATGTACAATCATATTAACATATTGGTTGTGTTATGAAAGAAGAATAAGAACTAAAGGAATGGAAAAACCATGAGAAAAGGAAAAAAATAAAACAAGTTTTAAAAAAAGTAAAAATAGTATGCTTTGCTCTGCATTCAGACTCCATAGTTTTTTCTCTTGGATTTCCATCACAAGTCTTTTAGAATTATCCTTGATCTCTAAACTGCTGAGAGGAGCTGAATCCAACATTGCTCATTATCATATGCTGCTTATTGTATACAATATTCTGGTTCTGTTTACTTAGTGCACTTTTAAACTTTTAATTAAATAGCATAAAACTACATTATGATTTTTGGAACACCCTGTGTTCCACACATTCAATCTTCTCAGCAACACTGTGAGGTTAGCATTACTACTATCCCCATTTTCCAGAAATGTAAACTGAACCTGGCAGAGTTAAGCAACTTGTCCAGAATCATACAACTAATAATTATCTGAGTTAGGATTCAAACTCAGGTCTTCCCGATTCCAAGTGTAGAACTCTATTGTACCACCTTTGTACCACCTATTGCACCACCTTTGAACTCCTCACCTCCACTTCTTAGAATCCTTAATTTCCATCAAGGCTCAACTCAAAGACCAGCTTCTACATGTAGCCTTTCTTAATTGCCCCCCAGTTGCCAGTAACTCATGGAATTATCTAGTGACTATTAGCACCCCCTCACTCAAATCCAATTGAATTGTCATGGTCTTCTTTGCGAATGAAGGACAAAAAAAAGTCATTATCAGCATTCCTAATTTATTCTTTATAGTTGTTGGCATGTTGTTTTCCCCATTTGACCATATGCTCCTGAAGAGCAAGCACTGTTTTATTTTGAGTGTTTGTCTTTCTTTGTATTTACATTGCTCAACATAGTTCCTGGCACATAGTAGGTGATTAATAATTACAACTAATTGATTGATACATTTAAAAAAAGTTTTACTACAAAATAATTGTCACTTAAGTGCATACATTTTCTTGTATTAAATTATAAAAGAAAGAATGCAACATACTTATCAAAACTGATTTCACAGTAAGACAGGAGTTGCTGTTATTTATTCTGATATCCTAACCTTAAAGCATTTTGCAACCAAGCTAACATGATGAATGTAAACGGATATGAATCATCTGGGGACCTGCTGGAAATTGATGATTTTACAATGGTCCTAGACTTGGAATAAGGAAGAATTGAGTGAATCCTGACTCAGATAATTACTAGTTGTGTGATTCTAAGCAAGTCACTTAACTCTCCCAAGTTCAATTTCCATATCTGTAAAATGGAAATAGTAATAGTGCCAAACTCACAATATCCATTAAGACCCCTTTCCAAGGACATATCTAGCCATTTTTTACACTGAAAACAGTAGCACTAGAAACAGCACTTCCCTCTCTAGGTTAATATATGCCCTATCCTTCTTATCACTATGACTTTCCAGGCTGGCTACCTCCCCTGGACTTTTATCTATGAGGTTAGGGTGTGGGCAAACATAAGTCTCCTGGACTAGGAAATGAATTTCATTCCAAGCTGGCTGCTTCACTCTCATAAAACTGCCAAACTCAACAGAAATCATACTAGACAAACAAAATAAATACTAGCAAGAGAAAGCTTCCTGGTCAGCATTTATCAACCTTGAATGGCAGGAAGGTGGAGAGGTCTACTTTCTTGGATATCATTGATACCAATTAACATCCAAGCTCTCTTGATGATGGTCACTATCTCCTAGAAGTAGGTGATTAGAAAAAGAGCTTCTCTATATTCTTCCTCTAACACTGACCTTCCAAAAAACTTGGAAAGTTGAAATGACTTGATCCATCACCAAACAGAAAATAAAATGGGTATTCCAAGGTCAATAAATTAGACACAGAGTAAAAAATCACTGGACATTTTATTAAATACCATGACCTTGCAACAGCATCATTGATTACAAGAATTCTCCATGTATTTCAAAAACAAGCATAAAGTAAAATAAAAGGAAATATCTGTGATTTTGGTAATATAGAATTGCCAGTGTGGAAAGTCCCTCTAGAACACATTATGATTTAATACACATCTTGGGGAATTCCTTAAGGGACAAAGTTCAAGTGAATAGTCCAGAGTCATACAACTAGTATCAGAGGCAAGTTGTAAATCCAGGTCTTAATAACTAAGCTGAATAGACTTTACCAAAATATCTTATGTGGCATAGTGGATAGGGAGATGCCTTATGAATCAGGAAATTCTGCCTCTTTCATATAACTGAGTGATCATTTATTTTACTTTTCAATGTACCCAGATAAGACTATAAATTACAGTGCCTATACTGACTTGATATTACAGAGGAATACCTTCACCTCAACTCATTGGCATGGCAATAGCAACCTATTCCAATGAAATTACAAGTCTCAATCCAACTCTTCCAGAAAAAAAAGTCCTAGATGCAATTTTTCTACGTCCAATTACTGTGCTAAGAAAGAACTCTGAAATCTTTCTTTTTCTTATTTAATTGGATATCTTTATTTTAGGAATATAGTTATATAAGAAATGGTTTATTTAGTAAAAATAGAATTATGCTAGTTTAAAAATGTATTTGGACAATGGACTTTTATTTCTTTTCATCTCTTTTCATCATCTCTTCCAATTTTAGTTATAACAATTTATTTGTATATTCTAACTAGTGGATATTTGTAACAATTAGGCAATAATCACTTTAACAAAAAAAGAGACAGAGCCTGCATGTGGGTAAGATACTTCCTCTGAATACCAGGATATTAAACTCTCTGAGAAGGGTATTATTCCATTCAAGCTTCAGTATGATGGAGGTGGAGGGACATTTACTCATCCAAGGGGGAATTTATTGAGCTGTACTCTAGTGGCCTGAAAAAGGCAATGCTGTTTCCAAAGATGTTTCCTGGAACAATTTAGACATTAAAAAAAACTCAGGTCCAATAACTGTGGAAAAATACTGCTATTCCTAGCCTCTCTTCAGACAGAATGTTCACATCTGCTCATTAATTCAGATTTTCAAATCCAAGTAAAATTATTAATCATCTACCTACCTATATGAAAGCATGTGAAAAATATCACTCCTAATGAGAGGGTTGATGAGGGCAAACTTAGATTAAGATTTTGACAGGAGAAATGAAGGTCTACTGGAGATAATCATCATTTAGAAATCTGAGGCACCTGCTCAAAATGTTTGAAGTAGACTAGATTTCCAAGGCCCCCTCAAATACATTAAGTATTTATTAATATATACTATGTAGAGGAATGAGTGGATTAAAAATGTTATGCTTTGCTGTCTCCATCATACTTCTGAATGTAGGTATAAGTCCTCCCCTTTCTCCCACATGTACACAATGCATTTATTCTTTGAACTCTGCAATAACATCTACTATAACTCCAGCTTAAATTCTTGTACTTCATAATTTTGCCTATCATGGAAAAATATCTTTACTTAGTACCCCAGGATCTAAGATGAGCCAGATTTCTTCCTATGGAAACCACTTCATCTCACTGTAGTGAAATCAATCAGCAATCCTTAATTAGGTGCTTATTATATCCCAGGCCCAGTGAGTTTGAAATATGAAGGAAAATATGATTCTGGACTTTGGTGACTATGGAGTTTCCACAATTTATCCTTATCTTTTTTGAAGGAAGACAATTTTGTAAACAATAGCACATGTGGGGGACAGCTAGATGGATAGAGCACAGGCCATGGAGTCAGGAGGATCTGAGTTCAAATCTGGTCTCATACATTGATGCTTACTAGCTGTATGACCTTGGGCAAATCACTTTAATTCCATTGCCTTACAAAAAAAAGTAAAACCAATAGCATATGTAAATAAATGAATAACCAGGTGAAAACTTGGCTTCAAACTGGACAATTAATTAAACTACTCATTTTGATGTGGGAGCAATTCTAAAATAGTGGATCCAAGCATTTTTATTCCCTCCCCTTACATACCCATTAAAATGACAGAGGGGAGAGGGTAGTCTCTTTAATAAACAACACAATCTGGGGCAGTTAGGTGGCAGTGGATAGAGCACTGGCCCTGGAGTCAGGAAAACTTGAGTTCAAATCCGTTCTCAGACACTTAATAATTACCTAGTTGTGTGGCCTTGTGCAAGTCACTTAACCTCATTGCCTTGCCCCCCCAAAAAACCCCTTAAAACTAAAAACAACCAACAAAACCAAAAATAAACAACACAATCCCAGAGCTAATTCTAGAAATAAAGAGTATAGGTTCCAATTCCAAGAAAGCAAGGAAAGGGCATTTAATTACTGGTTGAGAGAAAAATAAGTCACCAAATTAGGCATTAGTGAATCCATTCTATGCATCCCTAGAGTTTGAATGTAATTTATGGGATTGAAATTTGGAATTGACTTCAGAAATACTTTTGGTTCACAATAGAAGGCTTGAAGTAGATTCATTATGACATCATAGCTCAGGAAAAGATCTGAGTCCATGTAGTCCCTTTATTTTACCGATGAGGAAATCGAAGCTCCAAAGGTGACTTATCCAAGGTCACAACTTAGTTGTTTACCACCTGGGGTAAAATTTGAACTGAGGGTCTCTGACACCTGAACTATGGTGCTTTCCACCAAGTTGCTTCCTCCTAGTCCAACAGCCTCGGGGACCAAAAGTGGGGCAAACAGGGCTCTGAGAAATGAAGACACTTGCCCAAGGTTACACATGTAAAAGAAGCAGAGCCTAAATTATACTCTCAGATTTTTTGATTCCAGGTGATCTGGTAGGTCATTCACCCAAACAAACCAGGGCTTCCTGTGTATAAAGCATAGTGCCAGGGCCAAGGGGAGATAGTTTAGAAAATCACCATCACAGTTAGTGGAGTGATTAGCCTCCTGCACTGAGAGCCAATATTGTGCATTCTATTAAGCTTGTTGGGCATGCCTTGCCCAGAATCTTTCCGTAGGTTCGAAAATGCAAAGGCCACGTCCATTCCATTAAACTGCAAGCCCGGAGGGCCCGACGAGCAGAGGGGCGGGACCGGGCAAGGCAACCAGCTGGGCAGGAAAGGTCTTTGTGCCTGGCTTGCATGGGGAGGTGTAGTCTCTCTCCCTCCTCCCCATGTTCTCTGACGGGCGAGGAGTGACTCATATGGTCTTTAAGGAGAGATTTCCAGTGTATAATGATTGGACAATGAGATGGAAACCAAACACGGAACTTTTTCCCCCCTTTCTTTGCTTCCTTTGATAAACGTTGATTTCCTGAGTGAAGCAGCCGCAGCCCCAGTCACTCTGCCGGCAGGTGGATGACCGGGAGTAACCTCTGCGTTGCCCCAGTCAGCGGCAGCCACCCTCCCGCCTCCTTAGCACAAAAGCCAGCCGCAACGCAGAGCAGCTCGGCGCAGCCTGAAGCTCTGCAGGCACTCTGGTCCCTGACCCCGGCCCCCCCGCCCCCACGTCCTCGCCGCGATCCGGGGAGGGAGCAGACCCGCGGACCCAGAGCTACCCTCAGCTTCATGGTTCTTACAGACAGCAGCCCACTTCAGAAAGGGCGGGGGACAAGAGAGCGAATACTCAAATAATTGCAGCTCCGTCCCAGCACCCCCAGGAGCCTCGTCGTTAGCAGATGCCCCCCACCCCACATTCCCTGGTCAAATACACCAGAAATCTGCCGGACTAGAAACCTCAGCTGCCCTAAGGAAAGGCGAACGTCTTCTCTTTCCTCTGCTTTCAGCTCCCACGCAAGACTGTCAGGATGCTTCCAGCCTTAGCAGCAAACCAATACCTTCAGCTTCTCCCATCATTAGAAATCTTCTCCCTTCCCATATCCTTAGACATCGCTGATGTTTCCTGAGCTCAACCTCATCTTCTAAGGCTGCTTCTCCCACGCTGTTCCTCCCCCCCCCCCCCCCCCCCCCCCCCCCCCAGCAAACCCATCCTTGGGAATGGGCAGTAAACTTAGGTCAGTTTTAAAGATCCTTCTAGATCCTCATTTCCCTCCCTCCGCACTCCCCTCCCCTCCCACCAACCTCCAAAGAATCCAAAGAGACCCAGCCTTTAGAGTTGGGGCATATGGGAAATAAGAGACACTACATTTTCACACTTTTTCTGGCCAGTGGGGAGAGAGTGATATGGAAAGAGTTGGGTATTCCCTCTAGAAGTCCCTAGAGATGACACACCCTTTCCCTTAACCAGAGAGATTTGCACATCTCAGTCTCAAACGTAGTCTCCATTTCACGTGGCACTCCAACCCCTGACTGAACCGTAGTCCCCACAGGTCTCTCCTTCCATGCTAATGATCCTTAGGATAATCTCGGGTGACTGTAAAGTGTCCCCATTCTCAATCAGTCCCCGACCTATTTCAGGTGTTACCTGCTCAAATTCATTATAAGGGGGGGGGAGGACTAGATTAACCCCAATCCATCTGAAGGACGCTGCCCCAGGGCGTGGTTCTTCCCACCAGAAACCCTCGAGTCCTCCCCACTTACCGCATCCAACGCGTATCCCTTCAGCCACCGGCTTGCAGGCTGCTACTACACGTTCTGACCACCTCCCCTTTTGCCCACTTTGACTTCATTCATCCTCTTTCACCGACACTCCGCCTCTATTTCTGAGTGACTGTAGCAGCCTCCAATCGGATGAGGGCACAGATCTATGGCCTTACTGGCTGTGGCCAATTGCGAGCCTGGTTCGGGATCCTCCGTTTCTCCTCCCCCCCCCCCCATTCCCCTTGCTGCCCCTAGCTTTGAGCACCTGAAATTGACAGTTGGGGGACAGAAGGGAAGTAAGAGGAGGAGGAGGAGGAGGAGGGCGAAAGAAAGTCTGCGCCGGCGGACAAGGTCTTCTAGAAGGTGTGGAATAATGGGGGGAGGAGAAAGGGAAAACAATTCCTCCAACCAAAAAAAAAATCTGAAAAGTGTCTATCCAAGTAAAGGGGGGGGGGGCAGGTTAAGAGAAGAAAGGGGAGATTCGTTCTGGATGTCGAAATAGCTTCATAAAATTGAGATCTTTAAGGACTTAAATATCACTGTGGGTCAGCCTTCTCATTTTACTGATGAGGCAACAAAGGTTTGTCCGAAGTCAACCTCCAGTAAGTGGAGTGGCAGAAGTAGGATGGTTACCCGACAAATATTTGCATTTAGGAGGGAAAAAATGGAGTGGGGGGGGAGAGAAAAACTGAGTGTGGAGGAAGTGAAATTAAACAACTATTTCCTGCCCTAACCCGAAAATAACTGCCACAGGGTATCAACCAAATTGAGAGATGAACTCTTCCAGGTTTTTCACTCGGTCCCAGAAGAGAGACAGGAAAGGTATTATCAGAATAATAGGGATATGGAGCAGACTGGAAGGAACTTCAGTGGAAGGAAATAAAGATGGAGTTGAGGACTACACCCAGGTGCCCTGAAGTTCTGTTAATAGGTTTTCCCAGTGGAATTGAACTGTTTTATTTTAATTCCAGGAACCCTTGTTAAATTAAAACCCACTACATCTATGTGAAGATCACTAACTTTAAGCCAATAAACTCTGAAAAACTAAAAGAAAGTTTCAACTTAATCTGGGATTTTTATGACCCTCTATGATCAGCACACAGTTCCAGTCTTACATCCCTCCCACATTCTAAGTTCTAATCAAATTATACTAATGTGTTCTTTCCCTTTCCCTTATGACCCCTTCCCCTTCTATAGGCAACTCAATTCTTGAAAACTTCTTAACCTTTCAAAATCCATTTCTTCCTTCAAGTTACTGCTCAGAGAATACTATCTTTTTACAATTTCAATATGATCTTCCTCTCTTCCACGTTTTTCCAGGGTAGTTTGTCTTTACCTGATATATTATACTTAATTTTGTCCTACCTCTCCCATTAGATTGCTGATTCCTTAAGGTCAGGGACTCTTGTTTTTATCTCTGCAAGCACTTAACCCAACTGTGTAAGGATTATCTATGTTTTACTAAGAAAAGGACAGAGCCAATCATGAAGTTCCTGATTTCAGTTCTATTTACTATGGACATTTATAAAAAGACCAACCACTATGTTCAAGACACCATGCTGGGCAATGAAAATACAAAGATAAATAATTTCATTCCTTCGGTAGTTTACATTCATTCCTTGGCAGAATGACTAAACTTACATAGGAAGTTACTATGAAGAAGATGCAAAGTAATATCAAGAAGGAAAGAATATTGCTAACTAGAGGAGCAGGAAAGTACTCATGACTTAAGAGTTGAAGGAAACAAGGAAATCTCAGAAATGCAAGGGAAGAAGCAGTGTATTCAAGATATAGGGAAGAAAGGATATAGGGAACCATTTCACCTTGGATACAGAGATGATAAGTGGAAGAGAATCTCTGGGCATTAGCCAGCACAGTGGTCAAAGGGAATAAGGGTAAGCAGGTATTAGAAGACTGAAATATTTTTCCTTTGGTAGGAGCCCAAGCTACTTCTTCAACCTAATGCTTAGTCTGATGCTTACTGCTGTCATAGTTTGCATACATAATTGTATATGGACTTTTTCATATGATTTCCTTTGTCATCTTCAAATGTGACTGACTATTTTACTACACAGTGACATTATTTTGGAGAATGAAATTTCCTTTTAAGCTAAAGGAAGGGGTGGCTAGGTGGTGCACTGGATAGAGCACTGGCCCTGGAGTCAGGAGTACCTGAGTCCGAATTCGGCCTCAGACACTTAATAATTACCTAGCTGTGTGGTCTTGGGCAAGCCACTTAACCCCATTGCCTGGCAAAAAAAAACCCAAAAAAACTAAACTAAAAAAATAAGCTAAAGGAAAATGTTACTAGTGGATAGCATGATATCTCTATCAAAAGCTGTTATGAACCACTGAAATCTAGTAGGCAGTACAGGAATACAAATGAGAAAATGATAAGAAAAGAATATGTTTTTTTATGGGAAAGAGGAGAGTTTGCATTCTGGTGTTAGGGATCCATAGCAGGAAAAAGGAAATGAGATTACTCTGGGTAATTAACAATCATTTTATTGATTATGGCTAGTAATTTGATTTTCTCTCTTAATCCAAAGAATCAAGGAGGTTGGTCACACTTCTACACCTTGGAATAGTAGATATTCAAAGAGATAGAAATCAACTCTTATTGGTTAACAATGAAAGAATGAATAATATAATGAGCAGATGTCTTATTCTGATCAGAGGCTGAGGATATAATTATGATTGTCACTTTTGCTCATCTCAAGTCCAACCACCTAACAATCCATAAAAAAAGATTTATCTTCTACCTAGTCAATGAACAAAGAAAGATGATTTGGTAAGAATTCCACCTAGATAAGATGGGTGGGGTAGATTTGGGGGCAAGGTCAGAAATGTTCTTGACAGACTGGGATTTGAATGAGGAAATAGAAAGGAAAAAGCTTTAATAATTGGTTATTAACATAAAAAATGATCATTTCTCTCAATTGGGATCCTTCTAAGTGAGTTTCTCAAAAGCAATTGGTTCTTTCAAAGGATGGAGATGATTCAGATAGAGGAAAAATATAGGATTATGGATATAGAAGGTACCCTGAAAGTAATCTAGTCATCATTTTACAGATGAGGAAACTGAGGCCAAGAGGAGTTGAACTCAAGCCTACATTTGCTTTTCTCACTGTTCATTACTGTTGCTTCTTTGGCAGACATGTATGATTCAGGAATCAGAGAATAAAAGATATGGCAATGCCCTTGGCAGCAAAATTAATTCTTGGTAACACAGCGGCCTTGGTAAAAGCAAGAGGTTTTTGTCCAAAGCCCATCATCATAGTAATTCAAATTGCCTGTGTTGTATGCTTCTCTGTGACTGCTTTACCAAGAACTCCAAGCTTCACCTGCATTACCTGAGCAATCACTTCATTCACCCATTACTCATAGTGGCTGAGATCTGATCCAGAGTTACCAGATTGCTTTAACAACATTATATAATAATTAAATGGGGATCTCTTAAATAAATACTTCAATTTTTAATTTAAATTGCCCAAACTCAGCCAACAGCTTTATTCTTTAGAACACAATACTATTCATGGAATTTGTTTATGCTATGCTTTCTGTAGGCGCTGAGATCTACCCTGAAGTAGCAGATGAAAGGTGAGCTCTGTTTTTTCAGTGCATTGTGCAAGGTGATGGCATATTCTAAAAGCTAATTCTTCCAGTGTTGAGCAAGTCAGCTGAGGCCATACAGAAATGCAGGTCAAGAGAACATAGCACCATATATGATGGACCAGAGCCCAGTAGCATTATGGAACAATAAACAGTTTGTGCTGTATTCTAAAACAGTACTAATGACAGAAAAAACAGTAAAGGAGGAGAGAGAAGAACAAGTTCAATTTGCCTTCAAGTATAGCTATGAAGGGGAATCTTTCCATGTTTAGTCATTGACATGGAACATGTTACCAGTAGTTTGACAACTTAAGGACAATTTCATTTTTCCTCTGATGTCACATTTGGAGCAGCCTCAAGGAAAAAAAAGCAAGATTGTGTTTAGTAGTTCTCTTTGTGTCTCACTAGACTGTGTGGATTTTATCTATTTGAAGAATTTGCATCTTCTTTTTCAGCTAAGAAAAGAAACACAGGCTAAGAAATTTTCTTACAGACATTGAACAAACTAAGGTCAAAACCAGGAATGGGATTCTAGTCTTTGAAATCCCAATCTGGTGACCTAGCTACAAAAGAGATGAATGGCAGTACTTCTGGGGACTTAAGACAAAAAAAAACAAGTTTCACAAGAGGGCATATGTATCCTTGACATCGTTCAGCCTGTCTACTTCTAGGTTTTTTGGTCAAGTTCATTTGCCACAAGGTCCCAGGTGTTTTATCTTTTTTCTCCAGGCCTCAGTCATTTCCCTCTTAACCCCTCTAGAGGGACAAGTTCCCTGTAAATGTTTTATTTTGGTTAGAATGGGTTACTTTTGGAGATAGTGATCTCTCCATCACTGGAACTTATTTTTTTAACATCTTTATTTCGTTTTATAAAGAAGAATAGATGAGATGCTCCCTCCTCCCCTGGAAGTTGAGAGTTGGGGACCATTTTCCCCAGTTTCCATTCCTTCCTGGACTGAGAATAACCCCCTCAGTATATGTAGGGTCAAAAAGCCACTCTTATGTGGAGTATCTCTGAAGAAGTGGTCTAGTATCTGGGCCCTACCTTTATTGGGGTGCCAATGCTAAATGTTTTCTATGGAGTTGTGATAGCCCTCTCTGAATTGGGTGAGGGAAGGATTGATTGTTCCAGTGCCCCCAGGTAGCTGAGGCTGAATCTATCCATAGGTATAATCATCTCAGTTCAGACTCACTCTTAAGAATGTTCTCAAAGTATCTTTGGTTTTAAGTTTTCCCCTACTTATGGTCAGGGACTGGGAAATTTCAGACATTGTTGGAACATATTCCCGAGGGATCCTTGGTTCCCACAAACTGAGATGCCCATTGTATGCCTTAGAACCGACAGTGATTCCTATTGCTTATTTCAGGAATGAGGTGGGGAAAAGCAATCAGCTGTGCCTGAAAGGATGAACATAATCAAAGACATGAGGAAAGTGACCAGTTGAGTAGAGGTGAGAAACAGAAAAGTGGAGGAGCAGGAGAAAGACAGGATGACACAGAAAAGGGACAAGGAGAGGGAAGAAACAACAGAGCCTGGGGAGGAGAAACATAAAAGAGGAAGTAGCTGAGGGAGCTAGGTGGCACAATGGATAGAGCGCTGGCCCTAGAGTCAGGAGGACCTGAGTTCAAATTCAGCCCAGACACTTATTAATTACCTAGTTGTGTGACCTTAGGCAAATCACTTAACCCCGTTGTTGAGAGAAAGAGAGAGAGAGAGAGGGAGGGAGGAATAGGGGAGGGGAATAAAAACACTTCAGGGCTATTTTAAGAGGATTATCCTACTCAAGTACTTATCATAGGCTATATATACTATGAGGTCCTTTTTGATTCCCAAATTCTACTTTATTTTTTATAAAAATAAAGTACAAGATCATATTTCAAGTAAAATTTATTTCAGTGCTTATTGATCCTATTTGCAGGTTTTCTTTTCAAAAATGCAAATTTTGTATTAATACTTTTATTATCCATACTTAAAGGATTTTATTGACAGTGGAACTTGGCAAATAGATCAGTAGCATCCATAGAATAGGAAATGCCTTTGCTGGTAAACATACCTGGAAAAGACAAATACCTGTTCTTGTTTTTATTGTGTAACCAGGCACAATTATTAAATGGTTTCATTCTGGTTTGTAATTGAAGTGGCTAGGGAACCAGACCTGTGAGATCATTGATAGAGATTCCACATGAGGAAATTCCCTCTATTTTATGCAAATGTGCATATTCTATGAACCTTGTTGTCTTAGAGGGTTACCCAGAGTGATGAAAAGTTAAGTGACCCACCAGTGTGTTTAGAGGTGGAATTTGAAGTTTAGAAAGTTCTTACTACCAAAGTCCTCAGCTTTTTCAAATGATTCATTGTCAGAAAATTGAATATTGGTTTTAAACAATGTAAATGAAGTTACTAATTCACTGTAAGAATTATAGTACCTTTTCTTTTACTTGCAAATGAAATATATGGCTATCTAGCCCTATTTAGAACATGACCTCCTTGAGAGAAGGGATTTTTTGTTTCTCTGTAGATATCCTTATTACTTATTATCATGCTTTGCATAATGTAAGTAATATTTTTTCCATTTAGTTGTTTCCGGTTTTGAAGCCAGTTCTCTGGCTACAATATATATTGCTCTTCACATAGAGAGTAAATGACATGACAAAATGAAGTAAAGTGGAATTTGGACCGGAGAACTGCAAAGGTAGAAGTCATTTAAGATTAACTTTGTAAATACAATAAAAAGTGAAAGTCAATACATTTATGAATGGGTAAACAGTGTATTTGTGACCAAATAAGAGAAATGTCTATGAGAATTAGTCCTTATAAATGATTGATTAAACCAAGAATTATTCAAACTTCTCTTTTTACAGAGACCTAGCTGCTATCATATGGTGAGAAATTAAGACCTGGTGTTCTGGAACCAACTCAAACTAACTTCCAAGAGGCAATTATTAAATTTTCAGTATATTTACACCTGAGGAATTGTCAAATACTACAAATTTAATTTATTCCTTTGTTGATTATCCAACAATAAAATGATAGAAAAATGTTAATAGTATGGATTAAACATAAAAGTGTGTCAAGTCCAGTGTACATCTCCCTACCCTATGATCCAGCTCTTAAGCATTAACAAACATACCACTGAGTGAGATGGTATTAGCTAAAAAAAATTCAGGAGAAGACAAGTAATATTTTCTTCCCACAATACAACATTTCTATTCTAAAGACAACAGTAACAATTTTTGAGTTTATTAAAAATTTCATATTACATGTATAGTTTTACCATTAATTTAAAAAATTTTTCCCTTTCTTCCTTCCTTCCCTTCTCCCCAAGACAGCAACATAGACATTTATGTTAAACACATTTCTATATCAGTTATGCTATGAAAGAAGAATCATAGGAAAAGGGAAAACCAAGAGACAAAAAAGCAAAAAAAAACTTTTTAAGTGAAAATAGTAATGTTGCTATTACTGTGTACAATGTTTTGCTGATTCTGCTCACTTTACTCAGCATCAGTTTATGCAAGTCTTTCCAGGTTTTTCCTGAAATTCACCTGCTCATCATTTCTTAAAGAACAATTTTTTATGTACAACATGGAAACAATTGACTGATAAATTGCTTCTGTGGGGGGTGGGGTGGGGGGAGGAAAGTAAGTTTGGGGGGAAAATTGTAAAACTCAAAATAAATAAAATCTTTAATTAAAAAAATCAACCTAAAAACATAACTACTTGGAGACTGGCAAAATTATTTAATAAAAACTGTTAATTTCATAGAAAAAAAGAACAATTGTTTACACTGCAACTTGTTTAACCATTCTCTAATCGATGGAAATCCCCCTCAATTTCCAATTCTTTGCCACCATAAAAAGAGCTGCTATGAATATTTTTGTACATGTGGTCTCCCCTCTCCCTTTTATGCTCTCTTTGGTATATAAAGAGTATCTCAATATCCCTAGTATTGATATTGCTGGATCAAAGGGTATGTACAGTTTTATAGCTCTTGAGACAGTTCCAAATTGCTCCTCAGAATGGTTGGAACAGTTCACAACTTCAGCAGCTACTATTCTTATCACCAAGTTTTTTTAATCTGATATTTAAGAGCCTCTGTTGAACTTGATAGACTTTTCCAACCTTATCTCATATTGCCTTCTCTGTACAAATGATTCTTTGATTAAATCCTAGTTAATTCAATTTTTGATATAATCCTAGTCACTAACCTGAGTTTCAGTCATGTATCACAACTGCCTGCTGAACATTTCACCCTGGATTCTTATAGGCATCTTAAACACAATATATCCAAAATATTACTTGTTATCTTTACCTCCAAATCCACACCTTTACTTAGTTCTCATTACTTTTGAGAGCATCATCATCTTTCCAGTAACTATGGTTCTCAATCTCAGTCTCATCCTTCACTTTGCAGTCTGACAATCCAATCTTTTTGAAGTCTTATCAATTTTATCTTCACAACATTTCTCACATATGTTCACCTCTTTCCACTCGCACATCTTCTACCTTCATTAGGCCCTCATCAACTCCTACTTGAATTATCACATTCCATACAGCCTTAAAATAAAAGTCATTTTCCAAAAGTATAAATCTGGTCCCATGTGACAGAATGACTAGAATGATGAAATTGGACTCAGAAAGCCATGGGTTGAGGCATTTACTAGCTTTGACCTCAAGAAAGAATTTAATCTTTCAGATCCTCTGTTAAATGAGGGGTTTAGACTCAATGACTTCTAAAGTTCCTTCTACCCTTCAATTTCTAATCCTATGATTCCCCACTCAACAAACACTACTGTATTTCTATTACTTCTACTAACAAGTCATGACAGCAAGGACTTATTAAGGGCTTACTATATGTCAAGCATTTTCTACTTTGGATAAGCAATAAATTCTGTTTGACATTTCAGCTCTTAACAACCTGCTTCCTTCCAACCTTTACAGTCTTTTTACCCTTCCTTCCATCTCCTCTTCAGTCCAGTCCCACCATACTCTCCTTCTTGCTGTTTCTAACACATTGTACTCTATCTTCTGACTTCATATGTTTACATTGACTGTACTACTTCTTTCCCTTTGACTCTTGGTATCCCAATTTCCTTTGAAACTCCTCCTAAATGCCATTTCTTATGTCATGCCTTTTTTTATTTCCCCTGACTACTAGTGCCCTCTTTCCCAAAACTACTTTGGATTCCTTATGTAAATAGTCTTTACAATTCAGCAAACACATAAATATGTATATATTCATGTTTATCACAAATGCACATATCATTCACACATATATGTTAAATTTAGCTTAAATGTCACCTCATCTGCAAATCCTTATATTCTTCCCCTAAGCTCCACTGGTAACATTTTTACCCCTAGATGTTACAAAATCACTTTCCTGTGCTTCTTTCTTGTACTTATTATATGATATTATATATTATATCAACTGTAATTGAGTATTTCTCTCTTTTTTTTTTGGATGTTAGCTCTGTAAGAGTAGGAGCTGATGAGGGCCTAAAAGGTTGGAAGGAAGCAGTTTGTTAAGATTTTATTTACAAGGAAAAGACAAGAATGGCATATGTGAGTGTATGTGTATTTGCATTAAAAAAGCAAACAAACCCAAAAGCACTTTCTACAACTCTGTAGAGCATTAGTACAAATATTATCCCCATAGTAATATGAGGAAACTGAGGCCTAAAGATGTGAAATAAGTTACTCAGAGTCACACAGCAAGAAAATATCAAAGCCCCAAACTTCCCGAAATTAGATGTCTTGTGTCAGGACCAAAATCTCAGGTGTCCTGACTCAAAATCTAGCACCCTTTCCACCAAGCAGGCTCACAATGATGAATTCATTCAAGAACATATGATCACTGCCAAGGCAGATTTGAATCCATGTCTCCTAATCCATGTTCAGAACTCTTTATAGACAAAAGGCAAACAAACAATTCCTAAGTCAACAAACACAAACCTTATTCTCTCTACTTAATTCCTTGTATTCATGAAATAACCTGTTGACTTTCAGGGAGAAAACCTCACAATTTTATCTTAATCAGAGACTTTGTATCTTTTTTAAATGAAGTGTCTAAACAACTTTATTATAGGGAATAGGCGTTGTTGATACAGCTGTGCAGTAACAAAGTTTCAGTTGCATAAGTTAATGTAACAGCTTTTGAAAGTATTCATGCAGATATCACTATGTCCCAACAGTAACTGAAAGCACAGTAAATAAATACAAACCTCAATTCACTGAACATGCAGACCTATCAGATAAATCTTTGAGCTACTCCAAGGAGGACATCTCAGCTCAGGGAAGGAGTGCGGTTGTCCTCCTTTTGTAACTGCAGTGAGACTAACACCTCAATCTCAAGAATCTGTTGACAGAGACAAAGCTTACAAATAAAATAAAAATGCTTAGCTGTACATATTTCCCCATCTCTTCAGATAACTCTTGACATTGTTCTGTGACTTAACTAGAGGCACATAGATTTGTCACAAGTTAGTAGCTGAAGCTTACCTTATGGGGCGTAACGTATCTCACACTATTGTGTATTTCACATTATTCTCTAACTGGCATATTCAGACATGCTGTTTTCCTCTTTGTATCACAAATATGTAATTATTATTTCTACTTCTGGAAATGTCTTTATTACTCCTGTTAGTCCCAAATTTACTTGATCTTCCAGACCCAACTCATGTCCCATTCATCCTTAATTTTTCCCTTCAAGAAATTCCCAGTCTATCATGTTCTCTTCTGTATTCTTTTGGCATTTTCTGTGGTATAGTCAAATATATACACTGTACTCCAACTCTGGGTTATATGCTTTAATCTGCATCACAGTAGAATTTACAGTATAGCAGAAGGCTTACATCTGACTCATGGGCAAAATCATTTGATCTGGTGATGCCAAGGCAACTGCAGATGGGATTTGAAATTCAATAAATCTAGGAGCTTTTTAGGGGTGAATTAATTAAATGTTTGACCAAATACAGCAGGCATATGATGCTATAAATATCCAAATGGTCCTTGACAGATAAAAGGTTCCCCACTTTTGCTTTATGTTATAGCAAGACTCCCACCATATTTGGAATTGAAGTACCTTATAAAACTATACCAGCTGATCTCCCTCAAACGTTTTGCTACTCAAATCCATCTTCCCTATGACTAACAAAGTAATTTTCCTATGTCTGATCAGATCTATCTCCACTGCTCAATGAGCTCCAGTGGCTCCCCATTGCTTAGGGTTAAATATAAACCTCCATTTGTTATTTAAAATCTCACAATCTATTTCTTTCCAATCTTCTTATACCTTAAATCCCTTTTTTTGCACTTTGCCATCAGATCATATGGACCAACATGCTGTTCTGCACATAGGAAACACCATGTCCTATATCCTACCTTCATGTCTTTGCACTGTCCCCATACCTAGACTATTTCTCTCTACTGGAATCTTTATTTTTCTTCAAGACTTAGATTAAAGATTACCCTTTATGTAGAGCCTTTTATTGATTCCCCTAAGATGTTAGTATATTTCTTTCCAAAACTACATTATAGTCTCATTCCCTGTCCCCTTCTTTCCCCTTCATTACTCTCTTCTCTTCTTCCCTTCCCCTCCCCTCTCCATATATATATATATATATATATATATATATATATACACACACATATACATATATATGGTATTATTAAATGTAATATATAAATTATATGTAATTGTAGCACATGCAATATCTATATCAATTACATCATACACACACATATATATTATATATACCATTTATGTATATATTATCTTCTCCTTTAGACTGTAAACTCCTTGAGAGCAGGGACTTTTACTTTATCTTTGTATCTCTGGTATTTATCATAGTTTTGATGATTTTTTGATGATTTATATTTAATGCTTGTTATCTAACTAGACAAATTTCATTTAAATTTCAGTTTTCACTTGTCTTATTTACTTATTCCGTTTTTTAGGTTCTCCTGCCTTTGTGGCAGGTATCTTATAGCTCTGATTTTCATAAGAGACAAAATGCATCACTAATGACAGTTTCCAAGTTTGTCCAAATACTTGTTCTGCCTTCCTAGTAAACCTCAGAACCCCACCAGGCTCCAGTACAACTCTTTGTATTTCTTCTTTGCCTGCTGTCCCCATAATCTTCTATTCTGTAAAGTTACTTGTTTTTATTACAAAGATTATTTTCTCATGCTGCAGTAAACAAAACAAAAAAAATCAAAGGAATAAGAGGAACCCAGGAAGAGGAGGATATACTAAAAAAAGATGTGATAATTGAAAATGAGTAGACAGCAGATACAAAGATTCCAAAGCAAAATATACTTTTCAATTTGGATCAGTATTTAAGTGTGGGAGACAAGTTTCAGATACAGTTTTCTTAAGGACTTGGGCTCTCTCAAGTCTACCCAGTCTTTTACCTGTTAGGCTACTTCAGTGTTTCAAAAGCCCTATGATTTCAACATTGTAGGCTCTTTGTCAATACAGATCTTAATTGCTCCTAAGTTTAATGGACATATTAATGAATTAATATGACCAAAATAGAGAGATAAATTGATAGATTATAGATCAACAGATAAATATATAGTCATCAGGTGCCATTTTTTTTGGTGATAGACGATTTTGAATTTAACTAAGCCTGTTCTTATACAATAGATACATATACTACTCCAGCACTTGAAGACTTTTCACTGGCATAAGCAAAGCCAATTATACAACAAAGTGAACCATGAAAAGAAGGGATTAGTGACATCATAGAATTGGAGCTGGAAGGGACCTTAAAAGCTAGTTAGTCAAACCCCCTCATTTTAAAGATGAAGGTGAAGCCTTGAAAGGCTCAGATCCTTGCCTATAATCACACTGCTAATATATGTACCAGGTATAATTTAATGTTAGGTCTTCTGGACTCTAAGTCCAGTGTCTTATTTAAAGACTGCTTTTTTTCAAACATATCACTCTCCAACTAAAACTAACAAAACCAAACTAAAAAGCCTTTAGTATCTTCCTATTGTCCTCCAAATATCCGAAACTGAATTTAAGACCTTCAACAATTTGGCTGTTTATTTCTATCTAAGTTCATTTCTACATATTCCCTAACTTAAATCCTCAGGGTTGCCATGTTAGTTTTCTTCTGTACTACAAATAATTTCAGTTTAAATTACAAACTAGTTAACTGGATGATTGAATGATTAATAAATAAAAAAAAAACCCTTTGGTTACTTCTTTGCCTTTATTCATGTCATTTTCCACTTTTTGGAATGTTTTTTCCCCCTCTCCAGTCCCACTCCTATTTTCTAGCTATCCAAAAATCAGCCTATGCAGATCCTTTTGTAAGAGGCAAAGATGTATACCTTCTCTATGAACTGAAACAACCCAGACCATTGAAAAAATGATCTTCAAAATGAGCTCTCTTTGGAAAGGAACTCTTTTTATGCATCTGGTTAAAAATAAAAGAATAATCAGGCAAGATTCTGTGACATTCTCTCAAGAAAGGATGAAACAGGTGGGACTAAAGACTGTGGTAGCAGAACTGAATAAAGAGATAAGAAAATGAACCTACATCTAGTGTTAAACTACCTGGTAAAAACCACTGACCAGATATCCTGGTAGAATGAACTATGAGAGGCGTCTCACTCTGTTTCCCAAGAAAACAATGAGATTCACTGCAATGTTCCACCATTCCATGATACAGTACATAAGTCAAAGAACTGAGTCAAAATTTCCATCCCAGGAAATGGTGCTTCGAGATAAAGAAGCTTCAGAATTTAGCTATTCAGCAGCCTACAGTGCTATGCTGAGAAGTCAGCCCAGAAGCAGAAAACAAAGAGGAAGAAACAGAATCATTTATGAATGCTCACCTGTTTAATAAACAAAGAGGAAGAAATAGAACCACTTACAAATGCTCACCTGTTCAAGAAACAATGTCAGAGAAACTACTTGTGTCATGTCACCCCCCCCCCCACCTTTTGGACTTTCCCCTTCCAATCCCTGGAGCTGTGGGAGATAGGTAGCCTTGAGAAATGGATGGTGAATGTTCTTGAAGCTTAATTTAACTTATTAACTATCTTGTATTCACTTTTAGTAAATGTCCTTTATTTAGTAAAATGCCAGGTATTTCCTCCTGGTTTTGCTGGAGAAATTCAATGGAAATGAAATTTTATGAGTTGTTTATTGATATGGACAATTATCATTCAATTCAGTCTGTCCACTAGCATTTATCAATCACTTAATGTGTGTTTAGTTCTGAAAATATAAAGAAAGGCAAAAGACAGCTAATACTTTAAAGACATATACTGTGTTAGGTGGTATGCTGGACAAACAACCACATACAGACAGAATAGTGGGCAAATTTGGACATAATCATTTTTTTAAAGATTTTATTTGAGTTTTACAATTTTTCTCCCAATCTTACCTCCCTCCCCCCTCCCCCCACAGAAAGCAATCTGTCGGTCTTTATTTTGTTTCCATGTTGTACATTGATCCAAATTGAATGTGATGAGAGAGAAATATCCTTAAGGAAGAGACAAAAAGTCTAAGAGACATCAAGATACGACAATAAGATCTGTTTTTTCCCCTAAATTAAAGGGAATAGTCCTTGAACTTTGTTCAAACTCCATGGCTCTTTATCTGTATACAGATGGTATTCTCCATTGAAGACAGCCCAAAATTGTCCCTGGTTGTTGCACTGATGGAACGAGCAAGTCCATCAAGGTTGAACATTACCCATGTTGCTGATAGGGTGTACAGTGTTTTTCTGTTTCTGCTCATCTCACTCAGCATCAGGTCATGCAAATCCCTCCAGGCTTCCCTGAATTCCTGTCCCTCCTGGTTTCTGATAGAACAATAGTATTCCATGACATACATATACCATAGTTTGCAAAGCCATTCCCCAATTGAAGGGCATTTACTTGATTTCCAATTCTTTGCCACCACAAACAGGGCTGCTATGAAGATTTTTGTACAAGTGATGTTTTTACCCTTTTTCATCATCTCTTCAGGGTATAGATCCAGTAGTGGTAATGCTGGATCAAAGGGTATGTTCATTTTTGTTGCCCTTTGGGTGTAGTTCCAAATTTCTCTCCAGAAAGGTTGGATGAGTTTAGAGCTCCACCAACAGTGTAATAGTATCCCAGATTTCCCACAACCCTTCCAACAATGATCATTATCCTTTCTGGTCATATTGGCCAGTCTGAGAGGTGTGAGGTGGTACCTCAGAGAAGCTTTGATTTGCATTTCTCTGATAATTAATGATTTAGAGAAATTTTTCATATGGCTATGGATTGCTTTGATCTTCTCATCTGTAAATTGCCTTTGCGTATCCTTTGACCATTTGTCAATTGGGGAATGGCTTTTTTAAAAAAAAATATGACTCAGTTCTCTGTATATTTTAGAAATGAGCCCTTTGTCAGAATCATTAGTTGTAAAGATTGTTTCCCAATTTACTACATTTCTTTTGATCTTGGTTACAGTGATTTTATTTGTGCAAAAGCTTTTTAATTTAATGTAATCGAAATCATCTACCTTGTTTTTGGTGATGTTCTCCATCTCTTAATTGGACATAATCTTAAAGGGAAGATAGTAAGTTTAAGGGACACTGAGAAAGTTTCTTGAAGAAGATAGGACTTTAGCTGATATTTGAAGGAAAAACCAGGAGGCAGAGATAGGGAGAAAAGGGGTTCCAAACATGGGAGACAGTGAAAATTCCTAGAGTTGGGTGATGGAGTGTCACTTGTGAGGAACAATAAGGAGGTCACTGTCCCTGATTACAGAGTAATTTTATTAAAGGAATAAGGAGGGGAAGGGAATAAAGTGGAAAGAAACTGGAAAGGTAAGAGGGGGTTGGCTGATGGAGAGCTTTGGATCTTAGAGGCAAAGGGAGTCCCTGGAGTTTATTGAATGGAGTGGGGGGTGAAGCAATATGTTCATATTTGTGATTTAAGAAGGTTGCTTTAATAGTTGAGTAGAAGATGGATAGTAGCGGAAGAAATTTGTGGCAAAGATACCATTCAAAAGACTATTGTTGTAGTCTAGGTATGAGGTGATGAAGGCCCAAACCAAAAAGTCAGGGAACACCTTGGTTATATGCAAGGGGTGTTATGAAGGTAGAAATGACAAAACTTGACAACTGATTAGGTTAGGGGAGAAAGGAGTTAGTAAGAGTGCCACAGATTTAGGAGTAGTCATCAAGGGGGGTGGTGACATTAGGCAAATACAAAGAGATTTCATTTTGGGGGAATCACCTATTATGATATTTTTAATTTTTAAAGATTTTTTAATAAAAGGCTATTTAGTCAATTTGAGGTTAGGGACTCATTGTCTTTTCCAAAGCTATAATTTGATAGAAACAGGTTTCCAAAGAAACTCTGAACATGTCAATAGCACTTAATACAAAAAGTCTTCACAATATAACTAGGCCAGGTCAAACTGACATCTCTCTGTTTGCTCTATAGCACTCAGTATCACTATTTGGGAAGCAAATAACAAATTATCCACTATAATTATTTAGCTATTTGGGGACTTGTCAGACAATAAGCATTTATTAAGTAGTTACTATATGTCAGACCCTGGGACACAAAGATAGACTAAAACACAATTCTTGCTTTCAAGGAGCTCATATTCTTATGGGCTAGACAAGATGAAAAAAAATTGTCCATGTAAGATATATACAATATAAATGTGAAGTAATCTCAGAAGCAAGGTATTGGCATTTTGGGGATTGGGGAAAGTCCTCTTGAAGTGGAGGGGTTGAAGCAGAATCTTGAAAGAGAACAGAGAAGCCCAGAGGCAGAGGCAAGGAAGGCTTGAAGAATACCCATAGAAAAAGCATGGACATGAGAGATGGTAGGTCATGTGGAAAATTCATGGTGGAAAATAACATAGAAGAAAATTGGAGAGGTAGAAGGGACCCAGGTTATCAAGAACTTTAAAAGCCAAACAGAATATTTTCTATTTTATCCTAGATGTCACAGAATGTGATCAAAGTTAACTGAACAGTGATGACATAGTCAGAGCCATGCTTTAGGATGTTTACTTTGGCAGTTAATTGGAGAAAGAATTGAATGGGGAGATCCTTGAGGCAGACACCAAACAGAAGTCTATTTCTTTAGTTTTATTTTCCCAATTAGTCTATAAAGCATCAGTGACTTGAGTCTTATAAATTGAAGGAGAAGAATCTTTCTTACAACTACTCAGTCAGAGTTCCCAATATTGTCAATACTCAATATGCACTTCAGTGACATGAATTGAGTTGAGGAGCTTACATTTCTGACAACATCCCAGAAAGCACAGTAGGAGGTAGAACTTGTATCTGAACAATATATAAAAACAAAGAGATTTATTCCTTTTTTTCCCTTTCAGTCATAAAAAAGACCTTGCCAAAGCCCAATCCTTTTTATTCTTTGTAGCAATGTCTAATTTTTCTTCTTTCCTCTCTTATAGAGTTGGTTCTCTACTATCATGGAGTTTTATCTGCATTCCTATTTTGGTAAGATAATTATCTTTGGAAATCTAGGTGAATTTTCTGTTGCTCCTACATTCTTCTTTTCAAAAAGGTAATATGTTCCACTGCACCTTATCACTGACTACAGAGAACATGACAGATTTCAAATGTACTCAAATGGAGCCAATTTTTTTCATTTAACAACTTTCAAAACAAATAGCAGAACCTATTAATACTAATGTTTCTGTCAATACTGAAGTCCACAGAAGTTGTGTTACACAGATATTTTTCTTTGGTCCAGAACTAATTCTATTATTATAAGGATCTCCCACTGAGGAAACCCATCTAATGTAGAACTGCAATGTAGAGTATAAGAGAGTTTCCTGGGAGCACTGAGAAGTTAAGTTGGTTAAATGACTTAGCCAAGGTCATAACAGCTATTATGTCAGAAATGAGACTTGAACTCAGATCATTTGGATTTTGAGATCAGTTTTACATTAATACACACTATTGCCTTTTATAATTCCAGGAATCTGACCAGCAAATAGGAGGCAGCATGATACAATTTTAAAAAATGATGTTTGTTCTTCATTCTTGAAGAAGACCATGACATCAGGGAGGTGATGCCATGACAAATACAAGAATTGGATTTGAGTGAAGGAGTTGTGCTAAGCCACCAGTCTCACTTTCTATTCTGGAGTCATCTAGGTCCAGTGGTCAGATATGAATCAAAACAACTGGAGATGGCCCTGGATATGAGGCAGTCAGGGATAAGTGACTTGCTCAAGTGTCAAGTGTCTGAATCTGAATTCGAATTCCCATCCTCCTGACTCCAAAGTTAGTGCTCTATCCACTCCATCACCAGTAGTCAGGAAGGCCTGAGTTCAAGTCTTTCCCTGCTGATTATTGTCACTGTAACTTTGAGTACTTAACTTTCCTGGGCCTCAGTTTTCTTGAATGTAAAATGAAAGAGTATCATTAGAGGGTCTCTGAGGGTCTTTTCAACTACATATATGTATGGATCAAATATTTATTACGCTTCATATTTTGGGGGTAAGTTCCACATGTAATCTAGTGGAGGAGATAAGACACCTTAAAGAGGTAACTATAATATAAGGCAGAATGGACCATATAACATAAGAATGGTTCAAAGTTCATTAGGGCTTTCAAGGAAGTTCACACATTGTACTGGTTTATAATTAAAAGTTGTTACTGTTTTTAAAACATAAATCTTAATCATGGAGATAACCAAAACCATATCATTAAGAATGCTGAAATGAATTGGGAACCAACACCAAATCTAATTCAGAATACAATATTTCATTCCCCCTGGGATTCTCTCATGAAAAGTCTCTAGAATTTCTACCAGCTCTAATGAAATATATTCCACCCAATATTTTATAGTGTCATGGAATTTGGAATTGGAAGCACTTTAGAATTAGATCATCTAGTTCATCCCCCTCATTTTATAGATGAGGAAATAGGCTCATAAAGGATCAAGAATTCACTTAAGGTCACAAAAATAGCTAGTGGTAAGATTGTCACCAGATCACAGGTTTAAGTAACTTTAGTTGTCACCAAATCCCATTCCCTTATTTTACAGAAGGAAACTGAGATTCAGGGAGGTTCTGACTTGTCTATGGTCACATGTTGACAAGTGTCTGAAGTCTTCGTGATTCCAAGTCCAGTATACTATCTCTTATGCCACATTGCCTTATGTGTCTTACTGTCTTATTCTTATTTCCTCTCCTCTTCACTTTTTTCTTTTCTTTCTTTCTTTTTTTTTGAAACTAGGTCTTCTATTTCTCCAAGGTCAGAAGAACAATGGTCAAACAGGTGTCAATCCCACTGCTGGGTGGATGGAAGTTTTGACAGGCTCTTTCTCTTATTGGGGCTGGTTTTCCCTTTCTTAGACAGCCTGATGATCCCCTGCCCTGAGGAACTAACCACATGGGTGCTAGATTAGTGAGGACATCTTATTGATTTTAACCTTATTTTAGCCCAGAATTCTGGGATTCACATGAACTACCTACCTCAGCCTCCGTGGTAACTGGAATTACAGGTATGCATCAACATTTTTGGTTCTTTGTAATCTTATTCTTGAAATATACCTAACTGTGTTACATTTTCATCAGTTTCAAATAGGAATTATAGTTTATAAAAAATATAAAATACATTGGACTATCTCTAGAGTTCCCTTCAATTCTGTAAATTTATGAGTTTAAAGTTACTGAATAAAGGACTATTAAATGAAAAGAAAACTAGAAAATTTCAGTAAAGTTGGTCCATCTGAGCCCAGATATTTTTGTACTGTAAGAGCCAAGAACCAGATATCCTTAAGCTTTTAATTTTTTCTAAGCTTCTCCATAAATTTGATACCTTGCCCTAAGACAACTGAGGCATGGAGCCATCTATTAAAAATAAAAAAAAAACCCAAAAAATATCAGAATCACAGAGGTCTAAAAATAATCTGTGCAACAATTTTAATTTCCTGGTCACATGATTAATTTTAAAAAAATTATAGAGAATAGTAAAATTTACATCTTCTACCCATTCCTTAGAAAAGTAAATGTTTATCAGTTTATTCCCATTTTCCTAAGCTTCATGTGGCCTAAAAGAAAAAAGCTAAACTTTTCATCTGGATATTCAGAGTCCTCCTCCATTGAGGTAGTACAGTGGATAAAATGTTGAACATAGAATCAAGATATCCTGAGTTCAATAGTCCTAGACAATTACTTATAGTGTAAACCTGGGCAAGTCACTTATCTTCTCTGTTTCAGTTTCCTCACCTGTAAAATTAGGATTATAATTTCCATCAAGATTGTTGTGAAGATCAAATGCAACAACGTTTGGAAAGTACCATACAGGATGTCCCCAAAGTATTAATATAGCTTAAAGACATTGTAAATGCTAGCTGTTATTACTGCTCATACTTTCTGTATCCAACCACATCAATGTCTCCTCTCTTCAAGCAAAACATTCTCCCTTCTCACCCATGCTTTTGTTCATGCTACTTGTCTTCCTGTCTAATGTTCTTTTCTATTCTATCCTCTTACCTGAACCGTCTGTTTCCTTCAAACTTTCTTCTGGACTTCTGATCAGATAAACTTTTGTCCAGGAGGCATGGTCTGCCTTATTTTTCATCATGTTCACTTTCTTTTTCGTTCAAACTCCCTTAGCTCACATTTCATATTATCTACTCCACTTGCACACTCATGTCCTACTGTGAGATTCTTCTCTGCTGTGTTTTGGACACATGACATGTCTCCCAAACTATACTGCAAGATCTCACATACTGGAATAATGTTAAATCCATAGGTTTGGAGCTAGCTGAAAGAGGCTATAAAGATCATATAGTCCAGTCTTTGCCTTTATTGGTTAAGGAAACTAGGGACTAGAGTGGTCAAGTAACTTCCCCTAACATCACTTGGCAGGTCTGGAATTCAAACTTAGCTCCTCCATCTCTGAATCCAGTGCTCTTACCACTTCCCTGTGCTGTTTCTATGCCTTAAAATGACTTTGTATGGCCTTCAGAGCTCAATAGTGCTGCAGAGATAGTAAGTGTATAATTTGTCCTTGTTGAATGCATGGATGAATGAATGTATAAATATATTTGACATTGATATGCTTCCAAGATGGTAATCCATTTAACAATGAGAAATGCTCAGTGTGATGTTTTGAACATTTCATTTGCCTGTACCCTGTTTGGAATAGTCTATCAGGCATAGTTTGTACACTTAGGAAAGTTTAATACATGACTGAGTACAATAATGGAGTCCAACTGGGAAGTATTGGTTAACACAACAAAAAATGACTAATGAGTCACATCCGGCCTTATTAGACCCAGGAAGTGGAAAAACCCCCAAGAACATTAATATATTTCATCATGAATTTCTTCAGTTATTTTAGCTAAATGTTTTAGGAGAGCTAGTTCTTCTTTTTATTATTTTTATCCCATTTGTCTCACAATCTTGTTTACTCATTTTGGTTTATTGTTTTATGAGATAATCTTTTTCCCCTTTTTAATATGTGCTATTCAAAATAAGTGGCCAGATCACAAATAATGGAATTATACAATTCAAATGGAACTTTAAGTTCAAAAGAACGCCTGACCAAGAGTTAGCTATATTGTCAGCTAACCAAGAGTCAGTTCTGGCTACATGACCTCAGGTGAGAGATTATTCCAAATCTCTTAGTACCAGTTTCCTCATCTGTAAAATGAGGAAGTTGGATCAATTGATATTTGAGGACCCTTGATGTTCTAAAATTCTGATTTTTTTTGCCTACTTAAAAAAGTTCTCAGGCATTTATTTTTTTCTATCTTCCACTTTTCACACTGGGGGAAAAATATGGGAAAAAATCCTTCTCAAAGTCAAGCAAAATAATTCCCATATTGGCCAAATCTAAAAATGTGTGTCTCCATCGGCTCTCTGTGAAGAAATAGGTTGCATTCTTCCTCATGAGTCCTCTGGAATAACGATTGCTTTTTTGGAGTGATTGGCATTCCTAAGTCTATCAAAATTGTTTGTCTTTTGGGGACTTCCAGTGCCAAGATGATAGGATGAGAAATGAGCTCTCTGAAGTCCTTCCAAATTCCCTTTCATAACAATTAGAAAACAACCTCAGAATTGATCTTGGAGCAGTTTACCAATATGGCAGGATAGGTCTCTCTCATTGGGGTAGGAGGGGAGTGAGGTCTAAGAGAAGTAGTAGCTACTAGCCTCATAGCAAGGCAACTATAGCAAGACTCCAAGTTTGGGACAATCTACCAGCAAGCTCCCATTCTCCTACAAACCAGTAGACCCCTACTTAAGTGAGACCTTTACTCTGTGCCCCAGCATAAGCTGCCAGTAAGACCTTGATGTCTTGCTGACCAGTAGTGATGGACTCCCTAGGGTTGACCAATAGTGAAACTCTATCCCAAAGCCTTTCATCAGAGAGATACTGTTTCCAAACTAGCAGCAGGACCTCACCCCAAGAGCAGGCCAGCAACTAAACCTTACACACAGGGGAGACCAACAGAGAGGCTCCTCCCTCCCTTCCCTTCTCCCCCCCACCCCAATCCCCCCAATACAAGCCAGAAGGGAAGGCTATCCTCCAAAGAAAGCAAGCAGCCAAACCCTGAAGCCTGGTGAAATCCAGAAGTAAGACCTAGAACCCTAGTACTAAAAGCCTGTAATAATTAAAAGCCAGAGCCCAACTCTCATAAAAACAAACAAACAAACAAACAAACAAACAAACAAAAAACAAATCACAAAAAGACAGGAAAAATGAGCAAAAACAAAACCAAATTTTTTCATAGAAAGTTACTATGGTGATTGGGAGGATCAAGGCTGAAACTTAGAAAAGGACAATAGCATCAAAATGGCTACATGTGAAGTCTCAAAGAAAAATGTAATTTGGTCTTAGGCCCAAAAAGAATTCCTAGAAGAGTTTAAAAAGAATTTTTTTTAGGTTTTGCAAGGCAAATGCGGTTAAGTGGCTTGCCCAAGGCCACACAGCTAGGTAATTATTAAGTGTCTGAGACTGGATTTGAACCCAGGTGCTCCTGACTCCAAGGCTGGTGCTTTATCCACCTCACCACCTAGCCTTCCCTAAAAAAAAGAATTTTTAAAGGAAAATTAGAAAAGTAGAAGAAAAATTGGGAAAGGAAAAGAGAGTAATATAAATATTAATAGTATGGGAAAGATATGCAAAAGTTTACTGAGGAAAATAACTCTAAAAATAGAGTTCATGGAATTACAAAAGCTCAAAGAAGAAAATAGTTTCTTAAAACTTAGAATTGAGCAACTGGAAACTAACGAGACATCAAGATATAATCAAACAAAATTAACATTTAAAAAAATAGAAGAAAATGTTAAATTTCTCATTGAAAAACAATTGGACCTAGAAAATAGATCCAGAAGAGATAATACAGAATTATTGCATCATCTGACAGTCATGTACCAAAAAAAGGCCTGGAAATCATCTTTCCAAAAATTATCAAAAAACAAAACTCACTTGATATATTAGAACCAGAAGGCAAAGAAGAAATTGAAAAAATCCACCAATTACTACCTGAAAGAGATTCCAAAATGAAATTTCCCAGGATCATCATAGCCAAATTCCAGAGCTCACAGATCAAGGAGAAAGTATAGCAAGCAGCCAACAAGAAACAATACAAATATTATGGAGCTATAACAAGATTACACAGAATTTGGCAGCTTCTATATTAAAGAACCAGAGGGCTTAGAATATGATATACCAGAGGGCAAAGGAGTTAGTATTACAATTAAGAATCACCTATAAGGAGCAGCTAGGTGGCGTAGTAGATAAAGCACCGGCCCTGGATTCAGGAGTACCTGGGTTCAAATTCGGTCTCAGACACTTAATAATTACCTAGCTGTGTGGCCTTGGGCAAGCCACTTAATCCCATTTGCCTTGCAAAAACCTAAAAAAAAAAAAAGAAAAAAATTAAAAGTCACCTGTCGGGGTGGCTAGGTGGCACAGTGGATAAAGCACCAGCCCTGGAGTCAGGAGTACCTGGGTTCAAATCCAGCCTCAGACACTTAATAATTACCTAGCTGTGTGGCCTTGGGCAAACCACTTAACCCCATTTGACTTGCAAAAAAACCTAAAAAAATCACCTATCAAGCAAATTGAATATAGTATTTCAGAGAAAGAAATGGACATATAACAAAATGGAGGACTTTCAAGTATTTCTAATTATAAGACCAGAGTTAGAGAAAAAAAAATTACCTCCAAATATAAGACTCAAGGTAAACAAACAGGTAAAAAAAATAAGGAAGAGAAATCATAAGAAATTCAAGAAGGTTAAGAAGTTTATATTCCTGTATTACAAGAAAATATTTGTAACTTTTAACAACTTTATTACCATAAGAGCATAGAAGGCATATCTATAATGAGGAGTAGATATAAGGTTACTTTGATGGATGATACTCCCAAAAGCAAAATAAAGGGGTGAATAAGAAAATTGTAATGAAAATAAAAGGGGGGGGGAGATTGAATGGAATTAATTATTCCACATAAAAGAGATATCAAAGGCCTATTATAAAGGAGGGTAAGAGGGGGAGTATGGGAAGGCAAAACTTTAACCTTACTTTCAATAAAATTTTCTCAGTTGTATATATAAATCTATCTTAACCTCTAAAAAGGGATAGAAGAAGGGATTACTGAAAAAAAGAAAGAGTATATTGGTGAAGGTATGATCTGAAGTAAAACACTTGTGAGGAAGGAAAAAGGGGATATCATAGAAAAGGGAGGAAACAAGTGAAAATAGCATGGAGGGAAATACACAGCTAGCAAAACTATAAATGTAAATGAGATGAACTCACCATAAAACAGAAGTGGATTAAAGTTAGCAATAAGAAGAGAAAAAGGAATTAGATTAGGCAATAAGGAAACAAAACTGTCATTCTTTGCAGATGATATGATACTATACTTAGAAAATCCACTAAAAACTTAGTTGAAATAATTAAGAATTTTATCAACATTGCAGGATAGAAAATACAAGGAATGCCTTGAAACTAATATCAACTGATTAAGATTAAGCACTAAATATTCCTTTTGGTCCATTTTTGTTTGGTTTTGATTTGTTTATTATGAAAAAATGTCTTGGGAAAACAAGTGTGAAAATGGAGTACAGTAGAGGAAGAGGTTAAGACATTTACAAAGAGTTGCACTAGAATTTACTGTGGAGTTAAGGTAAGTAGGGACATCAGAATAGGAAACTAGGCAAGACAAAATCAGAGTTGGAAACTAATTGGCAACTTGCCTCTATGTAACATATTGGCTTTACCACCCCCAATTGATTCTTTTGGTAAGCAGTGGCTACATATGAGCATTTTGAAATAGGCCTTACTACTGCACATTAACAATTATATTGGTTGGACTTTGCCCTTTGGCTATGGCACAGTGGATCAGTAATTAATTGAATCCATAGTGACTAAGACCAGGGCATGCAGCTTCTTTTACTCAGCTCAAAAATCTAACAATGTTTAAATCCAGCTTTGACTAAACAAGGGCTAAATGAAATCTAGGGCTTGAGGAATTACAAAAGATTCTTGCTATAACTGATACTTGAGAACTGGTAGGAGCATGTGAACTTTGCACTCATCTATAGGTAGAACTGCATCATTCAAACCATAACTCATGCATAGATGGGTGACTAATGTAGCATAATATTTACTGCTAATATGATATTAAAAACCAAATATTATAAGACTATTGGGCCTTATAGTGATTGACATTTTTCCTGTCTTTTTTTTTGTATACTCAGCCATATTTGTTGTCTTAAAATTCAAACTACTTCATATAGAAACCAGCACATGACTTAATTTTCCTCCTTAGATTTTTGGGATTAACACCAGGTTATTCCAGTCACACCCCTGGCACAGATTTGAACAACAATGATAATGATATTTCTGTTGTTCCTAGGAGTACAATTTGTAAGTTGGAAGCCTGTCAACCTTTAAATATTCTCTGTCATTGGTTTCGATTGATATTAAGCAAATCAAAAGAAAAATATTCTTTGGGAATGCTGGTTGTATACAATGCAGATTCTTTTTTTTATGACTGCTAAGAAAATGTTTGCATCCATTCAACATGGAACTGTGGTATTTATGGAGCTGAATATCAGAGTTAAGCATATGTAAAAAGTTAAGTTTTTGTGGTGTTTAAAAAGTTCAAGGCTTCTTTTTTCCACCATGAGAGAAATATGCCATTTTTTTATGCTACCTTAATAAAAACCATTTTAATCACTCCAGACTAAGGATTCTGGAGCCATTTATAACAAGAACCACCCTGAACTGGCTGCCTCCATGTGGGGTCCCAAAGGAGAGACCAGAGGATAATAGGGTGCTCTGAAGGAGGGGAATTTGGGTTCCTTCTCTGGGAATTTCCACATGGCCAGTAGTTGGAAGTCAAGGAAGCCAGAAGGAAGCCGATTGGATCCAGCTGTTCAAGCATATGGACTTCTCTTGGTAACTGCAGAAGCTGATTTGGGGGCTCTGATGGATAACCGAACATTGTGTAGTCCCATTGTAAGATACTATGATGATCAGCATAAAGGAAATGCTACTGGGTCAATGTCATATTCTTGGAGCCAAGGAAGCCAATGGGCTGAAGATGTCAGGTGACAGGGATGTGCAACCAAAGGGGTGGCTTCTCAGTATGGTCTGAGGTTGGACTCTTTTGACTTGATTTTTCTAAATTGACATGACCTCTGCCTGGACACTGACATTCAAAACTTATATCTATAAAGGAATTTTCCTTTAATTTTCCTTTGATGTCCTGGATCTTTATAGCTACTAAGAAAACCAAGAAAGGAAGTTTTAGATGAATTAGATTTAATAGCCAGATAGGTTATATGTGTGACTTCGGTATCTGCTATCAGCTACATATTAAGATGGGAATAAGTTCCCTTAATTTTTATTTTGAGGGGATATTTAGGTAAGAGGAAGAAGAAGAATGGTAAATTCTTAGGATAATTACAATTTCAAGGTCTAGTTTAAGAAAGGAATGTGAGTCAGATAAGTATATCAGGAAAAGAAAAATCTATTGTGTATTTGGGAATATTTTGGGAAAAATTCATTTTCATTAAGGATATTTGAGTCATTTTTATAATGAGAGCAAAGGCTAAGATTGTTTTATTTTGAAACCATATGCTGGGTACTTTTTGAACTAAGATGATTGTTGAATGTATTTGTCACAAGTTTAAGTCAATGTGATAATTCTCATTGGAAGTTTGCTCTTGTAGTGAAACACTAATTGAAGTTTATTGTGTTAAACTGAAGTATGACAATAAGGTAAAATGTAAATTGTGTTTAGCTACAGAATCTCATTGTTTTGTGATGAAAATATGTGTTTTGATCTGAGTAAAATGTTAAGCAGTTTTTTTTTACCAGAAGACAAGGTCTCAACAAGTCACCTGAGCTGGAGAAGACTTTTTGGAACAGATTCAGAAGATGCAGAAGGACATTGGATGACTCCAGGCGAGAAGAAAAGAGAGAAGGAGAGACACTGGACCAGTTCATCTCTACCATCTCTCTCCTATGTATACACTGTGTAGTCAGGGGATCTGTACCTCTAAATTCTCCTTGATTCTGCGAGTGTGACATCCCTACTTATGTCCTTATGGAAAGGAGGAGAGGCAGGTGAAGATGTTTTCCATTGAGAGAAAAGGAGGGAGATTATTGGGTGGCATGATTATATCCTACATGAGTCTGTATATACTATCTAGGGAGAGTCCTATCTCTGATTTAGACAATGGGGCATTCGTGATGAGGGGAGGAGAATCTGGCTAACAGAAGTTAATGCCCAGTCTTTTGGTGAGCTAACTTTTGGACTTGTGGTAGTCTACAACAGTTTGAGAATTGGCCTTGGGTGTCAGTTCCCCCTGGGTCCAGCCTAGATTCTCAGTTCCTGGTCATAGATGCACTGTGGCACAGGATTCTGATCCAGAGGAGAGAAACAACAGGGGCATATGACTGAGTCAGTTCAAGGTTACTATTGCTTATATCAGTATGACCAGGATATTTTCCTGGGGAGTAGCAAATGTCTGGATGTGTCCAAAAGCAGGGTACACATATTCTGTACTATACAATTTAAAGAGATAAATTATTGAAACTTAGATGAGATGTAATGTTGATACCTGGATCCCTTGTTAAAGATGTGCAAACTGGGGGACTTATTAAAGGAAACTGATTATGAGTTAGTATAGACTTGCAAGGAAAGTGTGGAAATGGCCATTTGTAAGAAAAATAATTTAAGAAACATCATTAGATATATTAGCTATTCTTGGAGTTGGCCCAATGGTACAAAATCAGGGATTTATTTTGATCAATTCTGGAATCAGGAAGACCTATCTAAAGACATTGGTATAAAAACTCTCCAGTGGAAGGAGGTACAGTACCTTTGGAGATAAATCCTTTAATAATGATGATTATATGGTTTGGAGGACCCCTTGGAATTAAGGAGGAACAGTATTATCCATTTGTTGGAAACTGGGAAACTATATTCCTGGAAGACCAACCAGCACTAAAGGGACAATATTGGATTTGTGGGACTATTGCCTATACCCATATGTCCAAAGGGTTGGTCAGGGAGTTGTTATCTAGACTTCAGGGCCTACTACCTGGGCACAGGATAGGAGTTGGGGTTATAGAACCCCAATGTATATCCTGATTAGATTCTAAACTATAGTGGAAAAATTACCAATTAGACACCAAGGGACTCGACTAGCTGGCTGGCTAGGTCATGCAAACAAATCTGTTGATTGGAGAAGGAGTTTTTGATAAATTGAATCTATCAAGTTAATGCCTAAAGATAGATGTCTACAGGCAAGTAGTAAACGAAAGTTGACATGTGCTCCTGCACAAACCTGGAAAATAGGGTGGATTCATGTCTGATAATGAAGAAATAAAAATCTTGATAGAAGAAAAAGTCAATAGTTATGTCAGTAACAAGGGTTGTGATTTAAGAAAGAAATCACTAATAAGGTGTGGAACCCCAAATTCTTATTATAAAAGAAAAGGGGGAAATTGTGATAAAAATGTGGGTGTTTGGGTTCCACAAGAATATGAAGGGAGGATTGTAAATTTACATTATAAAGACTAAGGTCTGCCTATATTGTTGTCTATGGGCAGATACTGAATTAAGATAAAAGATTTAGCCTCCATTTGATCAAAAACTGCCCCACTTGTTTAAGTTAACCTGGTCTTGGCCTCCTTTGTGCATGCTCAAGGAGATCAAGCTGTTCCTGCTCATTAGTATAATGAGTAGGTCAGGAGAAAAGTATAGGAACCAATGTATCAATCAGATTTGTAACCCCAGACTATTATTGGCATGAGGAAAGCAGGAACAAAGCCTTCAAAATGCATTAAAGAGCTTGTACTTTGGGATTTCCCTGCCCCTCTCTCTCACACACCATGAGAGAGGTATGCCATTTTGTTAAGATATTTTAATAAAACCCATTTTAATCACTCTGGGAAAAAAGTTCAAGACGTAATTTCTGAGTAACAATCATTTTATTAATAATGCCAATATGTTTATTAAAAAAGATGGTCATCACTCTCAGACCAAAGACCTCTCATAGTGTTAGGCTCCCAGTTTGTGTTTGTGTGTGTGTGTGTGTGTGTGTGTGTGTGTGTGGTATGGTGTGTGTGCAAGGGCAGCTAGATGGCACAGTAAATAGAGTTCTGGACCTAGAGTCAAAAAGACTCATCTTTCTGAGTTTAAATCTGATCTCAGACATTTACTAGAACTGTTTATCTCTATTTCAACAAATATCTAGATGAACTGAAGAAGGAAATGGCAAACCACTCTAGTATCTTTGGCAAGAATCCTAAATGCAATCACAAAAAGTCAGGCATAATAGAAATAACTGAATGATAATATATGTATATATGCATAATGCATAAATATTTGTGTTTGTAGCCTCTTCCATTAGAATGTAACTATCATGTTCCTTTTATGTATCTTCCTATGTTAGAATATATGCTTCTTGAGGGTAAGGCCCATCTTTCTTTTTGTTTGTATTTGTATTCCCAGTAATTAGCCAGTGGCTAAGATACCTTAGTAAATATTTAATAAATGCTTATTGATTGACTGTTCACTGAACCCCAGACATTCCTGGACCTCTCTGTGAGCACTAACATTGGGAAATCCCAGGTAGAGAAACTTCTACTAGTAAAAGTCAGTGCCTTCCCTTCAACTCATAGTCTTATAAAGTGGTCCA
Organism: Macrotis lagotis; assembly: GCF_037893015.1. Taxonomy (NCBI): domain Eukaryota; kingdom Metazoa; phylum Chordata; class Mammalia; order Peramelemorphia; family Peramelidae; genus Macrotis; species Macrotis lagotis. Next base: position 271,450,719 of record NC_133658.1, on the reverse strand, counting down.
GGGCACTGAGAAGGAAAGTGACTTGTCCAGTGTTGGTCAGTTGTGGCAGAGGCTGGACCTGAAGCCAGGTTTTTCTCCCTATTCACTATCACACACTGCCTCTGTGATTAAATAATACAAATGCTATGATTCTTGTTTTACAGAGGGGAACACTGAAGCCCAAAAAGGCTAAACTCACAATGAAGCAACTAGTAAGAGAATGAGATAAGAATCCAGGTCTTCTTAATCCCTGTCTATTACTCTTTCTACTGTGAAATGCTGCCTTCCAGTATTCATTAGCAAATTATAATGGATTTGGAGTGACTGTTGCTCCAACAGAAAAGATTATGGTTGAGCTAGCATACCTGAATATTCCTCATATCACTTAGGGAAGTTCTACTCTGGAAAATTACAAAATCAAGAAATAAAATTTCTATCCCGAGGCATGAAACACCAGACATTTCCTGGTCTATTCTAAAGCAGTGGGAGAAAATACTGGGCCTGCAAAAGCGGTTATTTAAATATTTTTTCTCATATCCCTTAATCTAAAACTCCATGAACTAGGGTCTGCTCTAATATGCAAAGTGGCATTGTAGAGGTGAACTTCATATTCTCTTCTTTGGTCATCTAATCCTTGCCAAGAGAACCTCAAATTGAGTCATGAAGAATCAGACGTCACTGAAATGGTTCAATAAATATAATTTTCCCCCAAAGAATATTGCTGCAATCACCACCCAAATATATATATCCCACCACCCAAATATATCCCAAGTAATAGCAACAAATAAAAACATCAAACAATAATACATTTATAGAATGGTTAAAGTTTTGCAAAAGGCTTTATTTTATGTACATTAGAACTAAGCAGTAACTCTAGAGACACAAAATCTGGTTCCTAATCCTATCTCTGATGCCTTCTGAGAGATCACAAACAAGTTCCCTTAGCCAACTTGGGTTTCAGTTTTCTCAACAATAAAAGGAAAGAGTTAGACTAACTTTGGGTTATTATTATCCCCATTTTACAGAGAAGAAAACTGAGTCCTAAAGGGACAAATACTATACCCAGGTGATTCTGGACAAGACCATTTATGAATTAAGAATTTGATTTCATTCAAAATTTTTTAAGTGTTTGATCTGTGAAAGATGCTGATGGTACAGTGATACAAATATGAAAAATGGTATTTCCTTAGACTTCAAAGTTTACAATCTAATAGATCACTTCTAGACGTTATATTCAGGAAAGATGTTGTGGAGGAGATAACTCTTATGTTGAGCCATATGAAATGGGAAGAAAATAAAACAGGCAGAGATTGAAAGGTAAGAGTATATCCCAAATATTCAGGGTGATCCCTAGAAAGGTACAGTGAAAGAACAGGAAAATAAAGGATTGGGAAACATTCCCATTCAGCTGGATGTTAGAATATGAGGAGAGTGGAGCTGGAAAGGTGAACAGAAGTCAGATTATACAAAGTTTAGGCTGCCAAGCTACAGATTTGTACTTTCTCCTACAGGTAAGGTAGAGTCACTGAAGTGTTTTTTTTTGTTTTGTTTGTTTTTCAATATTTAAGAGCTATGATTAAATGTGTGAAATAGGAATGCTACAAACATCTTTTAGAAAAAAGTCATCTTCACAATTAAATGATTTTCATTAAGTACCCACATTCAATTATTCTTTTAATAAAGAAATTCAAGAAAGGAAAAACATTTTATGGGAACAAAAATATTTATACCAGTTCTTTTTATAGGGACAAAGAACTGGAAACTAAGGACATGCCCATAAATTGGGAAATGACTGAACAAATTATGAAATAAATTTAATGGAATATTATTGTGATTTAGTGATGGAAAAAGATGCGTTCAAAATGCAGAGTAAAATGAGCAGAATGGAACTAATTTATATTTCATTATTATAAAAAATGAATAATTTTTGAAGAAGTCTAATCAACCTAATAATTATGTAGGATTCCAAGGGTCCAATGTCGAGAGGTTGTAGAATAAATATGAACAAGGCATATATTTTTTGGTAATGGTTAATATGAGAATTTATGAACAGGAGAAAAAATTTCTTGATAATTGAAAAATATAAAATTTAGTTGTAAATTTTAAAAAAATGAATTCTGTTAAGAAATATTGAAATCAAAGTGGGAAAATAAACAACTTTGCAGTTCAAATTCAGTGCTTTGTATAACTTCTGATTTCCCTCATTTTGGTATCCTCATCCTGACTATGGAAGTGAATACAAGTACTACTTCATGTAATAATGAAGTTGCTAAATTGGATGTTGAAAACTCTTAATTTTAGAATTAACCTGCACACACAGAAATACTTTTATATATCATTAGTACCTGGAAAGTTCAGGAAATGTTTCAACAGAGAAATCATTCAGAAAATCACGCACAGTTCTGAACTGGATAAAATGCCTAAAACTTAATTGGTGGAACAAAGAACAACCCAAACCAGCTTAACTGGACTGCACTGACTGAAGAGAATAGTTTACATGTTTATAAACTCTGAGGTCAGCTTTTTACATTTGTGATTAATTTTTTAAAATTCAGATAGGCACATGATTATTATTTTTAATAATTCATAGGTTTAGTGGCATGGAATATTAATTGTTTAACAATTATAACAGCAAGAAGTCATCTGCATAATACTTTAAGCATTGCAAAGTAGTAAAAGTGAACTAGACTTTTCTGGGTTTCAATTCTGCCTCTGCTGTTTCTCACCAGTGTGAACTTAGACAAATCATTTAACCAGTTTGGGCCTCCATTTCTCTATCTGTAAATGGGTAGGAACTTGAAGACATGGAAAGTCTTGTTAAATTCTGAATTTTTGGTCTTATGTAAAATACAAATGGCAATCCAATATGTTTATATAGAACATTTAAGTTTATGAAATATTTTATAGCTATCACCTTATTTTATCCTCATAACAAATCTGAGAGGTAGAACAAATATTATTATCCATACTTTATAGATGAGGAAACTGAGGCTCATAGAGTCTAAACTATAAATTGAATTGGATGATCCCTGGGAGACTGTTCAGTTTTTGAGATTTGATGATTCTACGACTTGCCCAATGTTCTCAATGTTTTATCCAATTTTACCTAATAATACTAATGTTTTGTTGGTTAACTTGTATCATAGCTTTAAGAATGGAATTTATTATGTTAGCTGGTTATTGATCTATTAGCAAACATTTATAAACCCAATTAGACTATGAGCACTATATGAGGAAAGAAAGCACGTTATCCAAAGTCTCTCTCTCTCTCGATCCAAGCACAAGACTCTGTTCAGTCTCCCTTAAAAAATTTTCAAGCATTTAAGTGCCTACTATATGCAAGGCATCATTATGTACTAGGAATAAAAAAAAAAACCAAAGGGTAAAAGAATCCTTGCTCTCAAAACTGCTTACATCCATAGATAAACACAAATCATAAATACAATGTGGCTTTATGGGAAAGGGTGGAAGGAAAGACTAGAACAGTGGTGACAACAAGCAATCAAAGTAAAATTTTCATATTGGTGGTTTTTGAAAAATAATTTTAAAGTTAAGAGGATATTTTAAAATTTTATTCTTAATAATTTTATAGATTTAGTGGCATGGGACAACAATATTCCAAAACGGCAAAAGCAGTGTTTTGCTTTAAGGTTTGCAAAGTTTTTCAGATACATTAAGAAAGAGCATTGGATTTGAAGTCAGCAGATTTGAATTTGAATCTTGTTTCTGACCAAATCAGTAAATATTATTGTCTATTATAATCTAGGTACTGTCCTAAATGCTGGGAACATGAAGAAAAATAAAATACAGTCCTTGTACTTGATGGTCTCACAGTCTAATAAGGGTTAGGGTTATAACATTAACAACATTGTGATAAAAATATAGGATGATGGCATTTTTTCCTTCATTCTTTTTTTTTTTAGGTTTTTGCAAGGCAAATGGGGTTAAGTGGCTTGCCCAAGGCCACACAGCTAGGTAATTATTAAATGTCTGAGACCAGATTTGAACCCAGGTACTCCTGACTCCAGGGCCGGTGCTTTATCCACTGCGCCACCTAACTGCCCCTTTTCCTTCATTCTTGAAGAAGATTATGATATCAGGGAGGTGAGGCCATGAGAAGCACATGAATTGGATTTGAGTGAGGGAATACTATACTTGTTCACCAGCCTCACTTTCAGCTCCAGAGTCATCCAGTGGCTAGATGTTAATTGGGACAATTGGAGATGACAGTGAGGTAGTCATGGTTAAGTGACTTGCCCAAGGTCATACAGCTAGTAACAGTCAAGTGTCTGAAGATGGTTCTGAATTTCTATCCTCCTGACTCCAAGGCCAGTGCTCTATCCATTGTGCCACCTAACTGCCCCTAAATAGAGAATAAATTAGAAATAATCAACAAAGGGAAGGCCCTAGGTTTTAAATAAACAACAAAGAGAAGGCCCTTGAATTAAGAAAGATTAAGAAAGTTTTTTTGGAAAAGGTAGATATTAGTTAAGACTTGAAGAAAGTCAAGAATTAGAAATGAGAGGAGAAAACATTCCAGACTTGGGGGACAACCAGAGAAAATACCCAGAGTCAGGAGATGAAATGTCTTCTTTTATGAACATCAAAGAGGCCATTGTCAGTGAATCAAAAAGTAGGTAGAGGAATGTAATGAGTAAGAAGACTGGAAAGGTAGGTGGGGGAGGGAGTGCCCTAAATTATTAAGGACTTTGAATGCTAAACAAAGGATTTTCAATTTCATACTGGAGGTGATAAGGATCCTGTGGAGTTGAGGAGGATGATGATATGATCAGACAATTGGGTGGAAGAAGGTCTAGTGGGGTAGAGAGAGACTTGAGGGAGAGAGATCAACCAACAAGTTACTGTAACAAGTCTGGGTGTGAAGTGATGAGGGCCTGTACCAGGGTAATAACTAAGATGTCTGAGGAGAGAAAGGAATGTATTCAAGAGATATTACATGTCAGAGATATCAGTCCTTGGCAACATATTGGATACAGAGAGAATAAGGAGTTGAGAAATAACATTAGGTTGAGATCCTAGGGGACTGGAAATGGTACACTCAACAGTAATAGGGAAAATTAGAAGGAAGGAAGGTTGAGGAAGAGGGAATATAAGTTCAGTTTTGGATATATTGTGTTAAAAACATCTATAGAAGATTGAGTTTGTGATGTCTAATAGGCAGTTGGAGAGAAGCTGAAGACTAGTTGAGAGGATAGGGTTGGATAAGTAAATTTGAGACTCATCAGTATAAAGATGATAAGTGAATGCATATTTGCTGATGAGATTACCAAGAGGAAAAAAAAAAGTTTGAAGAGATGGTCATAGTTAGACTTCACCTGGTTGAAGATCCAGTCAAAGACCCCAAGGAGTGGTCAGGTAAGTAGGAGGAGAATCAGGAGATGATCGAATAATAAAAACCTAGAGAGAAGAGTAGTACTACCTGGGAGAATCATGTTTTTTATTGTGTTTTTGTTGTTGTTATTTGGTTTCTATTAATTTAAAAGTCAATGTTTCTGATTTATTCACTCTATAGTCTCCAAACAGTTACTTGGTTTATAATTTTGTGAACATCATTCTCTTATGTCTTAAAAACAGTTACATACTGATGAACAAAGAAATCAAATGCCTTTTAGACAGCTCTTTCTCAGTTCTGAAATGTCTTCTTAAAGATCTAGATCTCTGAAAACTGACATTCAAAGGAGACTTTGAAACCTTCACAAGGGGTTTTAAAACTTTTTTAATTAGGTAAAAGGTCATTTTTCTGATTCTTTTGGGTCATATATAATTTGAAAACCAAATTTATACATGGACTTTAGTAGTGTTTATCAAACTTTCTTTGCCCCTTTTAACAACTAAACTACTCACATTTTAAGGGGATGGGAAGGGTCAGTAATTTCCAAATTGATTAGAGAATTGTGACTCTACAGAGTTAAAAATTGTGTTTTGGACAATGAAATGTGTCATTAAAAATGCTTAATGTATATTTGTGGAATCGAATCAGGCATTATATATGATTTTAAAACATAAATGACTTGAAGTAACAATGCTGAAAAAATCACCTGAACTGTCTCAGGTGAGTTTTCAGTCACTGAAGATCTTTGAACTAAGCTTGAAATATTATTTGCCAAGTAGGTTATAAGATCATAACTGGTCAGAACCTCAGAGACCATCTAGTTCAACCTTTGTTTTTGATGGAGGGGAAAATTAAAGTTGCCCAAGGTCATGGGGTTAGTAGAAGCAGAAGGAGTTGAGTCTAGGCCCTTTGACTCTAGAGCCATTACTTTATCTACAGGATATCTGTATCTACTGTAGGTTGGATTGGACAATCTCTGAGCTCCCTTCTAATTTTTATTTTCTATAGTCCAATAGTTCTTTAACTTACATAGCTTTTATTTTCCCATTCTGATATTGGTTAAACCAACATCCCTTTTCAAATCTTACTGAAATAGGAGCAGCTGTTTACTTGTGCAATATAGCTCACTGCATCTTGATAGAGAAAGATTCTCTAGTTTTTTTTGCCAGTGTTCATCTAAGCTAAACTGCTTCAGCACATTTGAAGCCGCAGGGCTTCAAGCAGGGAAATTGTAGTGTAGATTTTCTCATTGAGTGAATAAACTGAATATATGAGAGGCAAACTTGACCTCAAGGATCAGTTTTTGGCATCTGTGTGCAGGGAAGGCCTCAGGCAGGGCTTCAATCAAATTAGGTCACATTCAGCTACAGACCATTCAATTAAATAGCTTCCCATCCCACCCTACCCCCATGACTCTGAATTTAATTTTCTTACTGCAGCTGTCTTTGTCTATGGTTGTACTGATGAGAGTCATTCTTATAAAAGTTTTGTCTATTCATACTAACCAAAATGTCTGTAAAATGTGTACAGATGTGACCTCTTGGAGTTAAGTGAATTCTTTCAGAGGTCTTTGTTGGTAATGATGCTTGGATAATTATAGATAGAAAGAGCCCAGATTTGTCTGTGGGTTCTTATAAGTTGTCAAACTCATGTATAGGAATAGCACATCTCCCCTGGAAAGTATGGGAGAGTAAAGAGGGGATTTGGAATAAGTGATAGCATTATCAGGCATTTCCATTTTCCCCTATAATCAATAGATAATTTCCTCTCACTGGAATAACTTTCCCACATTGTTCTTTTATCTCTGTACCTCTTCTCAAACTGTTTTCTTGGAGTGGAATACCTTTCCTTGCCACCTGCCCACCTGCTGAAATTACTGCCCAGTTTTCAAGATCCAGTTAATGTAACCTTCCTTGATGCCCACAATACTGCCTCCTCTGATCTCCTATTGCCCACTGTTCTTTTCTTCCGATGCAGTAAATGTTGTAGGGGCAGGGACCATATTATAGGATTGAGAGCTTGAAAACACCTTTAAATTTCAACTCTTTCATGTCAAAAGTCAAAAAGGGTCGTGATTCAAAACTTTTTTTTTGCTATCACTTAATTTATTGATCTTCCCAGTATGTCACATTACCTCTGCTTTCCTGCAAAGTTTAGCATAGCAATTGCATATAGTAGAAAATCAGTTTTTTTTAAGGAATTAGACTTTTTCTTCTTGCTCTCAGAAAGCAGAATTAGGAACAATTGATAGGTTTTGGAACAAAGGCAAATTTTGGCTCAATATTTTTAAAAATTCCCAATGAGTAGAGTCATTCAAGATAGTGAATTTGAAAAGGTAGCGATTTCCCCAAAGCTAAAAAATCTTCAAGTGAAAGTTTTTTTCTCATTGATAAGGAAAAACACCTGTTGACATACAAGGTGGAATAGACTGACCTCTGAGAGCCTTATCATTCACTGTTTGAAGACCTTCAGTGCTTCCTGAGGTAGTCATTCTCCTTTTTTGGACAGTTTTAATTATAAGGAATCATTTCCTTGTAGCCAAAAACTGCTTCTTTGCAACTTCCACCAAGGATTCCTGGTTCTCTTCCCTGAGGCAAAACAGACCAAATCTTATCCATCTAACACCGTAACAATCCTTCACATGTTTGAAGATGAGAGCTAGTCTATCTCTCTTGAGTCCTTTCTTCTCAGATAAAACACCCCCCAGTTCATTAAACCAATCTCATTTAGCATGAACTCCAAGCCCTTTACAATCCTGGTTACCCTGTTCTAGAAACTCTTGAGTTTTTCAAAGAAATCCTTCCTAAAATATGGTTTCTAGAACTGAATGTAGTACTTCAGACATAATACATAAGGACCACAGAGCATTCTGCATTTATCTCTTTCCTAGTATTATCAGTTGTATGGATCATATAGGTGTAGGAAGGAAGGTGAGACCCATCAGAAAAGGGAAGAGAATTTTCCTGCATTCCATATTTTTTTTTGACAGGTTCAATGAAAGCCGACCTTATACTCAGTTTCTTTTTATCCTGAGCAAGGAAGTTAAGGTCTCTTTTTAGAACAACAAACAAGCAAGTATTATTAAGTATCTATTGGGCTAAACACTATAAAAATATTTTAGTTAAGTCCCACGAGAACCTTGGGAGGTAGGTACTATTATCTCCATTTTATAGTTGAGGAAACCTAAGGAAGCAAAGGCTATGTGACTTTCTTAGGATCACACAGTGGGTAAGTATATGGGTCTGGCTTTGACTCAGGCCTTCCTGATTTTAAACTCAGTGCTCTATCCTCTTTTTCTGCCAAAGGCCATTTGGATATTTATAATATTGTTCACCTGCTATATTATTAAACATCTCATTAATTCACCATTAAAAAACTAATAGATTAATTGAATTTCGATTCTTGCTTTCAGTTGCCTTGACTGTGCCAAACTAAATGATTTCATGGGCCTTATACTGTCTAAAGAACATTCTTGTTCCTGCTCTAAGCCATCAAATTGTCCATAGGTACCTGTTGTTTCCTCCTAGGTTTATCCTGGGTGAAATGTGTCAGAAAAGTTTTGTGAGGGTATGTCCCCCCTCAAAAAATGAACTTGAGTTCATTTTATTAGCATACAAGGTCCAAATGACTTAGAATAGGATACTGTCATTTCCCTCCTTCTGGAAACAATCTTTCTATTAATGTAGCCTATGATTCATGAATTTTTTCAGCTGCGAATTCATACGATCAACTTATTTAGCTTATAGTTAATCAAAAATTCCAAGTCCTGTGCGCAAAAACTGCTTGTTATATGTATTTAAATCTATACTCCCATGGTTGATTTGTTAAAAATAGGCTGCAAAATGACATGGTTACCCCTATAAAATCTATGTTAACTATACATAATTTATCATTCTAACCTGCCTGTATATTTTTTGGATTTTTATCCATTAACCCAATCTATTAGATATTTCTGCCAGCTTTATGCCAGCCACAAACTTAATAAGTATTCTATCTATTGTGATATATAACAAAGCTTGAGGGACATAATTTCAGGATAATTAACATTTTAATAATCATGACTAGTGAATAATTAATAAAAGGATGGTCATTATAAACCAAAGATCCCTCATGGGGGCCTCTTGATGTTTACATACCTTTGAAAGAGTAGACATTTCAGAGAGGTGGCAATAAACTTTGGTTAACTATTAATAAGGGATAGGGGCAGCTAAGTGGAGCACTGTCCCTGGAGTCAGGAGGACTTAAGTTCAAATTTGACCTCAGACATTTAATCATTACCTAGCTGTGTTACTCTGGGCAAGTCGCTTAACCCTACTGCCCTGCAAAAACAAAAACAATGAAAGACTGAATATTATAATGAGAAGTGGACCTAATTTAATGAGGGGCTGGGGGACTACAATTTTGATTGTGTCACTCTGACTCCTAGAGACACCCCCAATCTCAGGCAATCTAGACAAAGGATTTATTCCTAAACCAAAGTCTGAGTAGAAGACAAAATCCAGAATTTACCTAGATTAATTTTCTTTTTCTCTTGAATCAGAACAAAGTTTCCCTAGTGGTTGGGAACAAGATTGTAAAGAATATTAAATCCATTCTCATCAGAAGTCCTATTCTTCAGAAGCTAATTTGGCCTAGAAGAGAATGAGGAAATAGGAAGATTTTTTAAAAAATCTTTATCCCCTGAAAATAATTGGTTATGAATATATTAAAGAAATAATAATTTCATTATTTGTCTAAATCATTTAAATTCATTTAAAATGAATAAAACAAGGTCAAAGACAACAGCAGCAGCAGTATCTTTCCTTCCTTCCAAACCAACCCTTTCTAGTTCGTTTCAGTTCCAATTCTGAAATGCCACAGTTCTCTGAAATGTATATTTGTCTTTGTTTCTCAAAAAAGACCATGATTTCAAGTACCATAATTTGTCTGTGAACTGGATTTGAGTGGGGTGGGGCAGAGGGCTGTACTAAGTCATCAGTTTTTCTTTCTCTTGTAAAGCCATCTGGGTCCAGTGACAGATATGGATCAGGACAATACAAAAGGGTCAGGGTTAAGTGACTTGCCCAGGATCACACAGCTAGTAAGTGACCAATGTCTGAGGTCAAATTTGAATTCAGGTCCTCCTGATTCCAGGACTGGTGCTCCACACTACCTAACTGCTAAAATGTATATTGCCTAATTGACAATTATAAACATCACATATTTATGCAAAAAATCTCTTGTAAGACCTTCTATTTAAAATCCTATAACCCTATGGCTAGATGATTTTGTGAAATATTTTTGTTAGAATTAAAATGACAATAGTAATCATTTTATCTTATTCAATGAAATTATATCTAAGTAGAACTTAAAATAAAGCTATGCTGTGGTAGTCCTCCATCTTATCCCTAAGAACTATGACTTACAGTTCTCTAGAAGGAGGCAAATAAAGAAATTGATTTCACTTTGTACATAAATATAAGGATTATGTCATGAGATTCTTGATCATTTTACTATATAACTGCCCAAATGAACCAAGACAAATACACTCCAGTGAGAGTGATTGCACCTTATGCAACAGCACCTATTGTAGAAGACAAAGAATCAAGGAAATAATATGAAGAATCTGAAAAATCACAAAACTAATTCAATATTTACTTCTAATCCTACATAACTTTAATGAGTAGAGCAGGAAATGGAAAACTGATAAAATTGTGCTTTAGATTTAAGAAATAAAAGCAACTAAAAGTTTATAGTCTAATCAGAAGACTTATGTCTTAATTTCATTAGTGTTTTTTATGGAAGAGGAGCATCAAAAGGTGCTGGATGTGGTAAACACTGAATGATAATATACAGAATGAAGTTATTTAAATCAAAAAAAGAAAATAAGGAATTACTGATTTGGGAATCATTGCAAAATTAGCTACACATGTGCAATCAGCTTATTAATTGATTAAATGTCAAAAAGAAAACTGAATTGCTAGAAAAAGCTAAAGATGAGAAAAGTGCATGTGTTTTACAATTATCCCCACTCAGCCTATTTAAAGAAGTTTTTAATTGTGCTTAAGATCCATAGACAATGAAATAATATCTATATCCATATATATTTAAAATGTAAATATTAAACACATCAGCTAGTATAGCATCTAAATTCCAATGCATTACAAAAAGAAAATTACAGGGACTTCAGTAGTTCTCTTTCAGAGAGATAGGGCAAATCTTAAAGAAATATGAACAAAATGTAATATATTATATATATATATATGAAGAAACTTTTAGAATTTAGAGCAAAATGGATTATTGAAACTTTTGAATGGAAATATAATAATTAGCAGCTATCTCAGTGTCACATGGTAATTTTAAAAATAATAGGCTGTGCTATGGCACAAAATGATAAATGCCAAAATTTAAATGCAAAACATATTTTAATATCTAATAACAATAAAAATAGTAATTAATAGAAAAAATTAGCACAAAGTAAGCCCTAAATAGAAACTTAACAAATGTCCTAAATATCAAGTGGGTCAAAAAACAAAGGCAGCTAGGTGGTGCAGTGGATAGAGTGCTGAACTTGGAGTCAGGAAGTTCAGAGTTCAGATTCAAACTCAGACACTTACTCGATGTATGAGCCTGGGCAAGTCACTTAATCCTGTTTCTTTATCTATAAAATGAGCTGGAGAAGGAAATGGCAATTCACTCCAGTATCTTTGCCAAGAAAATTTCAGATAAGATCATGAAAAGTCAATCATAAAAGAAACAACTGAACAATAATAGCAAAGAGCAAATCATAAAAGGAAGTAATGATGAGAGAGTTTATTATAAGTACACCTAAGAAAAATTTTGGGGAGTTGACTAAAACAGTAGTAAGATCATAGATTTAGAATTTGAGGGGACTTTAGAGACCATTTAAACCTCTTTATTTTTACAAATAAGAAAACTGAGGCTTATAGGGCTTATAAAGCTTATAGAGTTTAAGCCATTTGTCTGGGAGTCACATAATTAGTACATGTCATGGGCAGGATCTGAACTAATTTCTCCTTTTTCCAAGTCAACATCTAAGTATTCTCTCTGCATCACTCTACTGCCTCTCATTGCTTGGGGGGGGAGATAGATAGATAGATAGATAGATAGATAGATAGATAGATAGATAGATAGATAGATGATAGATAGATAGATAGATAGGTAGGTAGGTAGGTGTATGTATGAAATAAAGTATTAACAAGCTGGAAAAAAGAATTAATGTTTGCAATCTAAAAAAATTAGGAAAATTAAAAAATAAACTGATACAGCTCCCGCTGCTGGAACACCAAGTGTGCTACATTTCACTCATCTTTCAAGATCTCTAGTATCCTTACTACTTAGAGATATTTGTTCTCTGTCATGCACTACAGCCCACTCCAATTATGTCTTCCCACCATTTTAGAAATTCCTGTACTATAGTTCCAAAACTTAATAGTCAGATTCATTTTTTACAAAGGAATATTTATTTCAAGGTTATAGCAAGAACAAACATACAGATACCCCAATGTGTGGGGGAATAATTTGACTTTCCCCTCTCCTCACTAAACTTCTGTTTCAGGGAGGGAAGGGTTTCAGGTTCTTGGTTTAACTCAGTTCCCATATCACCTTAGTCTCCTCAATTCCAATTCTAAAACCCTTCTTGGACTTGAATCCTGAGCATTCTAGCTTTTCAAGTTTTGGGGCTGTCTGCCATGTACTACTTGAAATTCTGCCTTCAAGGTCACCATGATCTGAGCTTGGGTCCCTATGTCTGCACTTAGAACTGAAAAGGGCAAACAAAATAGAAGGAAACCTCCAGCTTATATTTCAGAGTCATAGAGTGCAAAAAGGAAATAAAAAATTCCTTCCTTAGCTTGATAAATGTCTATTTTGTGGGTGAATAGCACCTTCACCTTTTCCACCAGTGGAAAGAGAGACAGATTGATGAAGTCTGGTTATTTTAAAGATAGAGCCAGTGGAGAGAGATTGTTCATACGCACATGCATAATGCCTTCTCTCAGAAGCAGTATGGCATCTCCTATATTAGACACATGGGTGATGACATTTAGCCCATATTAGGGTTATTTAAATAATAGGAAATATTTATACAATATTTCCTAAGTACCAGCCACTGTGCTAAGTAATTGTTTTGCAATTGTTTTTTGATTTGATTCTCAAAACAATTCTGGGAAATAGGTGCCCTTTTTATGCCCATTTTACAAATGAGAAAACTGAGACAAAAATAGGTTAAGCGACTGGCCCAAGATCACACAGCTAATGTCTAAGGTCATATTTGACCTGAGGTCTTCCAGACTCCTGGCCTGGCACTTTATCCACTGTGTCCCCTAGCTATGTATTAATAAACTATCACAAAGTTTGACATTTGCAAAGTATAACACAAAATTAGAGGAGAAATAGATAAAATGTAAATAAGAAAATTAATTTAAGTAATATTGTCATTATAATTATATTGACTCAGACTACCCATAAGCAATGAATTTTTCTCCAGTTATTTACTGTTTTATATTTGCATTCATGTAGTTCCTGTATGTTTTTAGAGGCAGGCAGCCTCCCAAGTATTTTGTAAGGAATTTATTTTTAGTAGAATTTCTCTTTCTTTCTCTTCCTGATGGGTTTTGTTTGCAACATATTTAAAGGCTGATGATTTGGGGGGGGGGGTTATTTTGTATCCTATAATTTTGCTAAAGTTGTTCATTGTTTTGACTAGCTCTTTTTCCCCTTAGTTGACTCTTTAGGGTTCTCTATGTATACCATCATTTGCAGAAAGTGTAATTTTTGTTTCTTTGTCACTTATTCTTATTCCTTCAATTTCTTTTTCTTTTCTTACTGCCATAGTTAGCATTTTTAGTACAGTATTGAATAACAGTGATGATGCTAGTGATTAACTTGCTTCATTTCTGATTTTATTGGAATGGTTTCTAGTTTTCCCCCATTACTGATAGTGCTTGTTCTTGTTTTTAAATAGATACTATTGATCATTTTAAAAAAAGTTCTATTTTTAAAAAGTTCCATTTATGCCCATGCTTTCTAGTATTTTTTATAGAAATTGATGTTTTGTACAAATCTCTTATTGCACTTATTGATGAAATCATTTTATTTTTGTTGTTTCTGTTAATGATATGGTCAATCATAGTTTTCCTAATGTTAAACTAGACCTGCTTTCCTAGTATAATTGCAACCTGGTTATATACTCTGACTTTTGTCATATGTTGCTATGTATTTTTGCTAGAATTTTACTTAAAGTTTTTGTTTCAATATTTATTAGGGAAATTGGTCTCCAATTTTCTTTCTCTAATTTTGCTTTCTCTAGTTTAGGTATCAAAACCATAATTGTGTCATAGAAGGAATTGGTAGGGGTTCTTCACCTATTGTTTTCAAATAATTTACATAGTATTGGACCTCTTTCTTCATTGTTCTTTGGATATTTGGTAGAATGGATTCAAAATCCATTTGCTCCTGGTTCCTCCTCCCCTCAGGGAGCTAATTTATTGCTTGCCAATTTATTTTGCTAATACATGGTTATTTTAGTATTCTATTTCTTCTTTTATCAATCTGGGCAGTATATATTTCTATAAATATTTATCCTTTTCATTTAAATTGCCTCTTTTATTGGCATATAATTGAGCAAATAGCTCCTAATAATTGCTTTAATTTCATCTTCATTGGTTGTATATTTGCCCTTTTCATATCTGATACTGATAATTTAGTTTTCTGTTTTTAAAATCAAATTAAACAATGGTTGGTTGATCTAATTTTAGTTTTTTTAATAAAACAAATTTTTGGTTTTATTTACTAATTCAATTTTTTTAAACTTTCAACTTTATTAATCACTCCTTTGATTTTCAGGGTTTAAATTTTGATGTTTAATTAGAGATTTTTAATGTAGTCTTTTTCTAGTTTTTTTAGTTGCATACTTAATTCATTGACCCTCTCTCTCTCTCTCTCTCTCTCTCTCTCTCTCTCTCTCTCAGCATTTAGGAATGTGAATTACCCCAAATACTATTTTGACTGAATTCTGTAAAATTTGGCATGTTGCCTCTTTGCTGCCATTATCTTTAATGAAATTATCAATTGTTTCTATCATTTATTTTGACCCACTCATTCTTTAGAATTAGATTATTCAATTCCCAACTAAAGTTTAACTTTTATTTCAAAGATCTTTATTGAATATTTATTTTTATTGCATTTGGTCCAAAAGGATGCACTTAATATTTGTTTTTCTGCATTTGTTTGTGAAGTTTTTATGTGCTAATTATTTTCTTCAATGAGTTTGTTTCCCCTCTTTAATCTTTTGACTTAAAAAACTACTTTTTCATTTTTTCTGTTTCTTTTGTCAAGCTATAGATTCTCTTCATAATTTTCTTGCATTGCCCTCATTTATTTTCTTTATCTTATGTTTTTATTTTGTTCTTTATTATCTTATTTTTGTTCTTTGTTATTTTTTTCTAAATTACATAAAACAATTTTATTATTTATCTTTTTATTCATTTTGTTAATTTTCTTATTTTTTTTTGTTCTTTATTATCTTATTTTTTTAGGTTTTTGCAAGGCAATGGGGTTAAGTGGCTTGCCCAAGGCCACATAGCTAGGTAATTATTAAGTATCTGAGGCTGGATTTGTACTCAGGTACTTCTGACTCCAGGGCTGGCGTTCTATCCACTGTGCTACCTAGCCGCCCCCTAATATCTTTATTTTTTAAAAATTACACATAAAACAATTTTAACAATTTTTTCCCAGATTTTAAGTTCCAGATTCTGTCTCTTTTATCTTCCCCCTGCCATTGAGAAAGCAAGCAATCTGATACAGGTTACACATGTAGTTACGAAAAACAGATTTCCATGTAAGTCATACTGTGAAAGAAAACACAAACAAAAATAACCCCAAGAAAATAAAGAAAATAAAGTATCTGCAACAATACTCTATAAGGTTTTTTTTTTGTAGATGATAGCACCTTTCATCAAAAGTTCTTCAGAATTTTCTTTGATCACTGTATTTCTGAGAATAAATTATTCACAGTAGATCATCTTACAATATTGTTGTTTCTGTATACAATGTTTTTTCTGGTTCTGCTCATTACACTTTGTAGCAGTTCATGTGAAGTCATACCACATTTTTTTTCTTTTTCAAATTCCATGAAAAGAGAGTTTTCATCATTTATCCTATTGCAAGCTTTTGAGTTCCCTATTTTTCAACCATTCTCCCTTCCCTCTCCTTTCCCCATGGCAGTGAACAATCTGATGTATTTTATATATGTACAATCTTATTTAACATATTTCCATATTAGGCATGTTGTGAAAGAAGAATTAGAATTGGGGGGAGAGATAATGAGAGAGAAAGAAACAGCATTAAAACCTTTTTATTTCCCTCCATACTATCTTCCCCCTATTTATACTTTTCTTTCACCTTTCTCATTATCTCTCCTCACTATTGTTTTGCTTCTGATTGTTGCTTGCCTCTCATTGTCCTTTCCCCTTCCCTTTCCTACTTCCCAGTAGGAGAGGATGAAGTTCTTCTTTTTTTCTTTTTTTTTTATTAAAGATTTTATTTATTTTGAGTTTTACAATTTCCCCCCCTAATCTTACTTCCCTCCCCCCACCCCCTACAGAAGGCAATTTGTCAGTCTTTACATTGTTTCCATGGTATATATTGATCCAAATTGAGTGTGATGAGAGAGAAATCATATTCTTAAGGAAGAAACATAAAGTATAAGAGATAGAAAGATCAGACAATAAGCTATCAGTTTTTTTTTTCCTAAATTTAAGGTAAGAATACTTGGTCTTTGTTCAAACTCTGCAGTTGTTTCTGTGGATACAGATGGTAGTCTCCATTGCTGACAGCTCCAAATTGTCCCTGATTGTTGCACTGATAGAATGAGTGAGCCCATCAAGGTTGATCATCGTCCCCATGTTGCTGTTAGGGTGTACAGTGTGTTTCTGGTTCTACTCCTCTCACTCAGTACCAGTTCATGCAAATCCCTTCAGGCTTCCCTGAATTCCCATCCCTCCTGGTTTCTAATAGAACAGTAGTGTTCCATGACATACATATACCACAGTTTGCTAAGCCATTCCCCAATTGAAGGACATTTACTTGATTTCCAATTCTTTGCCACCACAAACAGGGCTGCTATGAAGATTTTTGTACAAGTGATGTTTTTACTCTTTTTCAAAGAGAGGATAAATTTCTTTATTTTTCTTTAGGTTTTTGCAAGGCACATAGGGTTAAGTGGCTTGCCCAAGGCCACACAGCTACGTAACTATTAAGTGTCTGAGGTTGGATTTGAACTCAAGTACTCCTGACTCCAGAGCCGGTGCTCTATCCACTGCACCACCTTGCTGCCCCGAGAGGATACATTTCTAAACCCAATTGGGAAAGTATATCAAATCAGGTGAGAGTAAAACTTGCTAATGTTTACATTCTTCATTCTTTCCCACTACTATAATAGATCCTGAGGGCTTCTTTATGTAGGTACTAAGCTTTTATCAGTTAGTTTTTGTGATCCTTTTTCCAATTAGTTAATTTTACGTTTAGACTAGTTGATTTTTTTTTTTACATTGGACAATTTACTTTTAAAATTATTGTTTTCTACAGTCAATTTTTCATAATTCTCTTGTATGATGCTCATTTCTTTTCTCAGTTTTTTCCTTCTCTTTAGTTTATAAAATCCTTTTTGAGCTCTTCCAAGAACTTTTTGAATTTGAGACCCATTCATAAACTCCTATGGCTTCATATGTAGGCTTTTTGTCTCTGTTTTCTTCTTCTGAGATGGTGTTTTTTGTTTTCCCCATAGAATAGTATCTTTTTTATGGTTAGCACTTATTTTTTGTTCATTTTAATAGTCTGTTCCTGGGACAAAGGAAGCACAGTCCTAAGCTTTGTGTACTGGGGCTGGGGTTCTGATCCTTGACTTACCACTTTCCTATGGCATTTCAAGTTCCCTATCATTTCTCTTCCCAATTTTTCTCTACTCTTTTTTTGATTAAAAAATTAATTTTTTGCTCTTTTAAAAATTCTTTCTTTCGCTCTTTTGGGAATTCCTGTAGGCTTATGAATGGATTTTATATATAATCTGTGATTATTTTCAAGTCATTATCTTCTTATGAATTTTTATCTTGTGCTTCCTTGTGACCAGAGCAACTTTTTGTAAGTAGATTCTTTTTAATGTTTACTCATTTTCCCAGACTACTTCTGGGATAGGGTAGGGTGGGGATGTCTGGTCTCATCTTCTGATTTTTATTTTCTTCTGCTTTCTTAGATTTGCCTTGTGGCCTGAAACTTTTTGATGTTTCCAAGGCTCTGTGATTGAAGAGCACTTTGCTCACTTCCCTCCTGGTCCATACCGAAGTACAGCCCCTGTTCCATTTGAACCACCACAACTCCTCTTCACCCTGAAACTGTAACCTAGAACTGGATAATGGGTAATACAGTCGCCATATGATTCCTGGTCCTATATTCAGTGTTCACTGCTAACACAAAAGGTCACTGTAATTTCATTTTGAACAGTTGTTAAATCCCCTTCCTGTCTCTGGGTGTCAAGCTATCCTGCCTCCACTACCATCTTCAGATGCCAACCTTCACCCCAGAGATTGTAGGCCTACCTTTCTTTATTCCTAAGCTTCCCAGAACTGCAAACATAATTTTACTAGTTTTCCTACTTAGAATTTAGTTTGACATGGTTTTGTTTTTGTTTATCTTTTTTTTTTTTTAGGTTTTTGCAAGGCAATGGGGTTAAGTGGCTTGCCCAAGGCCACACAGCCAGGTAATTATTAAACATCTGAGGCCGGATTTGAACTCAGGTACTCCTGACTCCAGGGCCAGTGTTCTATTCACTGTGCCACCTAGCAACTCCTTGACATGGTTTTTAAAGTTATTTAGAAGAGTATGTTGAGAGAGCTTAAGGATGTTCACTTTCCTTCACCATCTTGTTTCTACCCTATTATCTCATTTCTAAAGTGAAGCATCCAGATTGATGGGGAAGCCCATGAAAAAAGATAAAAGATATGAATAGGAACCAAATTATATTCTGAAGCAAAGAGAAATCATGATGTAATGTTTTATTGTATACAGGGTCAACCTTAGAGTCCCTCCTCTGACACATTCAGTAAGGTACTGTGACTAAGTTAAATCTTTTTGCCTCTCAGTGTTCCCTAGAAACTTTCTAAGACAATAAGGTATGAAAAATGTGTTGATTTGCATTTATAGAGGTAGTTAGCTCTCTACATTGATGAAATCACAAGTCTAGTAAAAAAAATGAAAGAAATATGGTGAGATGAGTACCAGATTTGGGTTCCAAAAACTTAGGTCCCAGTCATATCTCCTTTGTTTCCTAGTTACTTCAGGCAAAGGGCTTATCTTCTCTTGGTTTCCCAGTCCCTTAGCAAGCCTTTCCTAAATGTTTACTATGTGTGAGCACTGTGCTAAGTGCTGGGGATAAAAATACAAGCAAGAAGAAACTGTCCCTGTCCTTGAGGAAGTTAACAATCTAATGTGAAAAGACAATACATTAAAAGAAGCTAAGAAGTAGGACAGGAAGAAATGATAATAATGTCAGCCCCTGGGGCATGATAGAGAAGTCCTATGTATAGTTAGATAAAAAATGAAGACATGGCTCGTCTGAGTACTCTCTTTTTATGGAAATCCTTAGAAGAGCCATCATACATATGGAGGACTGATGGACCAGAGGACACATCCTCTGAATTCCAGGGCTGAAATGATCTTTCCAGGATAAAGAACTTCCAAGATATAGGGAAGTCTGGAAGATCACAACTTGGTGAGAAATGTTTATTGAGAACATTGGCTTAAATTGAAAATAATACCTTCAATAGTAGTTTTAAAAAATATCAAGAGGCAGATGACTTTTATCTTTCTAGAATGGATGACTTACCATGATATTATAAGGGAGAAAATTGGACCATATGATTTCTAGGCTTGCATAAGCTTTACAAACTGTGGTTCTCCATATAAAGATTTTGTAATTATATACACACACCTATATATCATGCAATATCTTCTAATATAGTATAATATGTCTATATAGACACACCTGTTACTAGGGAATCCCAGATTCATCTGACTGATATAAGCCTAGAAATCATTTGATTCAATCCCCTTTCTCAAAATAGCATAGTATATGCATATGTATGTGTGTATACATACACATCCATAATATATATATATATATATCATGCATTTTGTATATATTTATATATATATATATATTCAGTTTCCCCTACCAAAATTCTTGACTCATTCCTGATGAATGAATATATATATATATATATATATATATATATATATATATATACATATACATATGTATCTTCTTACAGGTTACTGCACCTAGTGGAGTCCAAAGTAAAGAAGGGATTAACCCATTCAAAAATATTTTTCCAATCAGTCCTAGAAAGAATATTTCTGATGTTATATAAGCTCCAACCAAAATGAAAAAGCAAAAAAAAGTTAGTTAAGAAAATGCCATAATTGACTTACTCATATTTTACTTGTTTCTTGTTTTAAGTACTTTTCCAAATGTTACTTTTAAAGGATATGAAGAAAATTTAGGTCTGATAGTTCCTAATGTAATACCTTACACATAGTAAGTATACAACAAATATTTGTTGAATTAAGTTAATTGAATTATTATCCTGTTTTAGGGGAAAGTAATGATTAGATAAGAATAGGCCCATGACTTCATTAGTTTAAGGAACTCAAGAAACTGTTTCTTTCAAAGCACACTGGCACATCTCTACAAATTATAATCCTCTAGAATTGCCTTATGTACTGAGAGATGATTGATTTTATCTTTGAGACCAGTTCTATTATTGGATTAGGTCAATTAGGTGGCACAGTGGATAGAGCTCTGATCTTGGAGTCAGGAGGACAGGAGTTGGAATCTGGTCTCAGAAGCTGACATACACTAGCTGTGTGACTCTGGGCAAGTCACTTGATTGCCTCATATCCAGGGCCATCACCAGTCATCCTGATTCATATTTGGCTGTTGGATCCAGATGACTCTGGAAGAGAAAGTGAGGCTGTTGACTTAGCACAGCATCCCCTTACTCAAATCCAATTCATGTGCTTGTCATGACATCGCCTCTGTGATGTTGCTTCTTCAGGAACATTATTGGATTCAACTTTTCTTTACTTTAAGGCTAGTTCTCTATCTGTTATCCTGCACTGCCTCTCTCAATCAGTTCTGCTTATCTAGATACACAATAGCAGGAAAGAAACCATTTCTATTCTTTTTTTAAAGGTTTTTGCAAGGCAAATGGGGTTAAGTGGCTTGCCCAAGGCCACACAGCTAGGTAATTATTAAGTATCTGAGACCGGATTTGAACTCAGGTACTCCTGACTCCAGGGCCAGTGCTTTATCCACTACACCACCTAGCTGCCCCTCATTTCTATTCTTCAAATGGGAAAAAAAACCCAAATTTATAATCACTCTTTGTGGTTTGTAAGACAATCCTGTCATTATGTTATTGAGGGAACAGCCAGACAGTGACTCTCTTGATTAGGTGGGAAAATGAGTTCAAACTAGTCTCTTTATAGCCCCAGATTACATAGATCTTTAAAGACTGTAGGCAGGGTAGGACTTCAGACCTAGATGCAACCATTCCTTAATGCAACTGTCCCTTCCCCTGAGATGTAGGGAAAGAGGGTGCTTGCCCATGGAGCGAGTCTTAGCATACCCAGAAAACACTCTACATATGTCTATTTTTTCTACATAATGCATCAGCCAAGTCAATGACCTCAAAGTATGGAATTTTGGCAGGGGAAACTGAATAATGTTTCTCATTTGTAGAAGTTAGATATATTGTATCACCAGGCACAAACACAGTACCTGACAATCAGTAGTTTATAAATTCTTTTGACTGATTTCTGTTAATCAAATCGAATAAATTAGAAATGAATCTGTTATTAGCAATGAGATTACAACTGTAGCATAGTCAGAACCATAACTAGGGCAGGACAATTAGAATTTAGACCCAGCATGCTAAATTTAGACATTTTGATGGTGCTGAAATTACATATAATGCTTTTTTGGCCTATGAACATAATCTAGATGTTCAGATATTCAGAAGACAGCTTAGTGATAAAATGGATAGAGTGTTAGATCCTGGAGTCAGGAAGACTTGAGTTCAAATTTGACCTGAGATACTTACTAGCTGTGTAAACCTAAACAAATAACTTAACCTTGTTGACCTCAATTTCCTCATCTATAAAATGATCTGGAGAAGGAAATGGCAAACTTCATCAGAGTCTTTGCTAAGAAAACCCCAAACAGGATCACCTGTATATAACTGAAATAGATCACAACAGTGTCAAAAAGTCTTTAAAAACTTTAAATTATCTGTAAATGCTTAACTTTTTTTATCTTTGACTTAAGCAGTGACTTTTCTATTTATAGAATAGCAAAAATGGTCTGGACCACTTCCCTAATGTTCTGGAACATTACTGAGCTCCTGCTTGCATGAACTTCATCTCCTTTAGAGGATAGAGCACTGGGTCTGGAGTCAGGAAGACCTGAGATCCCAGATACTAGCTGTGTGAACTTGGGCAAGTCACTTAGCTTCTATTTATCTTAATCCACTGAAGAAGGAACTGGCAGACCATTCCAGTATCTTTTCCAAGAAAATATCATGGACAATATGGTGTATGGAGGGATGAAGAGTCAGACACACAAATTAGATTCTTTACTTTAAAAGGTATTTTGTGTAGTTGTTTCCCTATCTAATCTAATCTAATCTAACCATACTTCACTAAGTATGACAACCTCATTTATCTCAGGGTCTTTTTTTTGCGTCATATTATTGTTCCAAATCTTACTTAATCTGGAACACTATTCATCCAAACAGTCAGTAAACATAGGCCTTTTTTATTTCCAGTAAATTAAAGGTCAACTCTGGGTCACTTGTTTTTACAGAGATCCAGTAGTTCTGAATACAGTGGAAACTTTCTCATACCCTTCTTTTTACAGCTAGAACATTGAGTTGACTTCCATGCCTGTATCACTGCTCAGTCATCTCATAATAGATCTTTACTCTAACAGGATTTCAGTGAATCAAGACCTGAAGTGACTTTGGCTGGAGGAGGGATTTCTGGAGGGAAACTGGAATAAGCTTTGATTTTTAAAGTTCTTTCTAATTCTAATATTTTTATGTTACTTTCTTTGGCCTATAGATATGTTTATAGAAAGGTACTGCTAGGTCAGTGGGGCTTTCTCACATAATGAAATCAGAAGAATATAGCAGAAAGTTTTCTGTGATACCAGTTGAATTTTCATAATAGACAGGAAATGTGCCCTGCATTTGAACTATCATTGTAACATTGTTCTCTTTCTTTTAACTCCAGTGGAAAACTACTATACTAAGAACAAAAGGAAAAATCACCACCATTTTTTTCCTCTTTGGTCAGTTCTTCACAATGTACTTCACCTTCTCCATTCTTGATAGTGGGGACAATGGCTAACCTGACAAGGTGATAATTTGCAATGTTGAAAACTTCACAATGACATGAGGAAATGTTTTGTATGTTTGTGTGTGTGTATGTTTATTTGAAATGAAATCTGAGTCATTTCAAAGAAAAATGTTTGTGGAAAATTACCATTATTTGGTGCAATTGTTAACCGAATGAAACAGGAAACAAACTAGAAAAACTCATTTTTATTTTTTTTTTGCTTGTTTCATTCATGGTCATAGATGAGTAGAGAAATTATTTAGGAAGACCACATTACATATTAAAGCTAGATATTACATTTGAGATCATCTTGTCACATAGATAAATAGGAACAGAGCCAGAATTAAATATAGGTCCTCTGGCCCCATGATTAAAGCCCTTTTCACTTCAATAAGCTACTCATTTTCTTTTTCTTTTTCTTTTTTTACTTAAAGTTTTATTGATATCTTCTACTTTTATATTATCTCCCATTGTAAATCTGATAGCTGTTGTCTTTAGATCTCTAGGATATTCCACTTCCCTCTTCAACAATTTCAAAACAAGCTCACAGTCTTTCCTCCACAATTCCTGTCTTCATATGAGGGGACTTCTACATCTAAACACAATAACCTGCATTCCTTTGATCCCTCAGTTCTCTCCCAGTTCTCTCCCTGCACTAGTTAAATTCTCCCTTTTTTCTTGATTTTTAACCTCTTGATGAGTCCTTTTAACTCATATTGTCCTCTTCTCTTAGAACGCTCTCACTGTCTGCTGCCTTCAGCACTGCTTGTCCTGAATTAATCCACTACACATTTAAGTTATATGATTTCAACTGGACCCTTTAATAACTTGTTAGCTCTCTCACTACAATGACTGTTCCAAATCTTTTTATCCCTTTTTAAGCCTCCCATGACTCATTCTCCTCTGACTTACATAGCTAAAAGTTTAGTCTTATATTTTTATTTTACTATGTTTTACTAAAAAAAAATGAGATCATTTGCCAATAGCACCTACTTCTCCCCTCTCCCTTCTTTCATATCCCCCACATGTCTTCCACCACAACTTCTTCCTTTGCCCCATAGTCTCACATAATGACATGGTCCTTCTTCTCAAACAAGTACATCTACTTGAACAAGTGATAATCATTCCATTGCATGCTTCCTTCCTCAGATTATCCTCTCTATCATTTGCACTTTTATTTATCTTTAATTTCTTCCTGCCTATTGGCTGCTTCCCTATTGCCTATAAATATATATATATATATATATATATATATATATATATATATATATATATTTTCCATCCTAAAAATAATCTTCACTTGATCCATCCATCCTTTATCTCTTCTACCTTTGAGAGACAAATGTCTTTGAGAAGTGTCTCTACTTCTCATCTCACCACCCTCTTAACTCCACAATTTAGCTTCTGACCTCATCATTCAACTGAAACTGCTCTCTTCAAAGTGATCAATGATCTCTTAGTAGTCAAATCCAGTGACTTTTTCTCAATCCTTTTTCTTCTTGACTTCTCTGAAAGCTTTGACATTGTTAATCACTCTCTTCTCTTTGATACTCTCTTCATTCTAGGTTTTTAGGACCCTATTCTCTCTGGGTTATCCTTTTATGTACCTGATTACTCCTTCTCAGTCTCCTTTGCTTGGGATACATTTTCTCCTTTCCTTTTATATTAATTCACTTGGTGACCTTAGCAGTTCCCTTAGTTTCAGTTATCATTTCTGTATTGATGATTCTCAAATCTTCTTATCCATTCCTAACTTCTCTGATGTCTTTTAGTCTCACATCTCCAAATTTCTTTTTGACATCTCAAACTTGGTATCAATTATATATCATCAATGCAACTTGTTCAAAACTGAATTCACCATTCTCCCAAGCTCTTTCCCCTTCCAAATTTTCCTATTAATACTGAGGGTGCCATCCTTATAGCTCACCAGACTCTCAAATAAGATATCATCTTTAACTCTTTACTGTCTCACCCCACCCCCATATCTGATCTTTTTAAAAAGACTTGATTTTACCTTTGAAGCATCTTTTTTTTTTGCAAGGCAATGGGGTTAAGTGGCTTGCCCAAGGCCATATAGCTAGGTAATTATTAAGTGTCTGAGGCTGGATTTGAACTCAGGTACTCCTAACTCCAGGGGCCAGTGCTCTATCCACTGCACCACCTAGTTGCCCCTTGAAGCATCTCTTGAATATGTCTCCTCTCTTCTGATACCACTTAATATTACCTTGGTGCAAGCAATTTTCCTCATTCGCAATTTTATGCAATATAGCCCTAAATCTCTCCCCATTCCAATTAATCTTCTCAGCAACCAAAATATTTTTTAAAAAGGTAGATCTGACTATGTTGCTCCCATACTCAACAACCTCCAGAGATTCCCTGTCACATCCTGAATTAAATAAAAAACCCTCTCTTCAACATTCAAATCCCTTTATAATGTAGCCTCTTCACCTTTCCAGTTTTTTATGCCTTATACCATAATCTCCTCTAGGTACTCTTTGATTCAGTTCCTTGAAAAAGATACTCCATCTTCTGACTCTAGACATTATTACTTGCTTATAATTCCTTATGCATGGAAGGATCTTCTTCTCATCTCTGCCTCCCAGTTTTCTGGACTTCCTTCAAGTCTCAAGTAATATTCCATTTTCTACAGGAAACTTTTCCTTATTCCCCTTAATTTTAATGCCTCTCTTCTTTTAATTAGGACTATTTATTCTGTCTACATCATGTTTGTACATAGTTGTTTGCATATTGTCTTCTATTATATTTTTAACTTCTAAAGGTCAAGAACTGTCTTTTATTTATTTATTTTTTTGTATTTCATTGCTTAGCAAAGTGCCAGGCACATAGTAGGTACCAATATATGTTTGATGGTTGTGTTAGTTTTATATATGCATATACTATATTTGTATATTTGTATATCTATATCTAAATATTTATATCTATATACACATCTCTTGTTATTAAACTGTTTACTGTAAAGATTCTAGCCTCACCCATCCTGACAAATAGATACCTTTTCTTCTTTGAGTTGCACTTATTTTATTTGTACAGAATTTTTGGGGATCAGCTAGGTGGTGTAGTGGAGCCCTGAAGTCAAGAGGACTTGATTTCAAATTCAGCCTCAGACATATGATATTTACAACTATGTGACCTTGCCCCACAGAAACAAAATAATATGTGAGTTCTTTTTAATTACATGTAATCAAAATTAATTTTTTATGCTTTTGATAGTCATTTTCTCTCTTTGGTAAGAATTATCTAACCAAAGCTATAAAAGTTATATTATCTAGTTCTCTAAAAATACTATGACCTTTAATGACCAGAAAGGATAATGATCATTGTTGGAAGGGTTGTGGGAAATCTGGGACACTATTACACTGTTGGTGGAACTGTGAACTCATCCAACCTTTCTGGAGAGAAATTTGGAACTATGCCCAAAGGGCAACAAAAATGTGCATACCCTTTGATCCAGCAATACCACTACTGGATCTATACCCTGAAGAGATGATGAAAAAGGGTAAAAACATCACTTGTACAAAAATCTTCATAGCAGTCCTGTTTGTGGTGGCAAAGCATTGGAAATCAAGTAAATGTCCTTCAATTGGGGAATGGCTTAGCAAACTGTGGTATATGTAGGTCATGGAACACTATTGTTCTATTAGAAACCAGGAGGGATGGGAATTCAGGGAAGCCTGGAGGAATTTTCATGAACTGATGCTGAGCAAAATGAGCAGAACCAGAAAAACACTGTACACCCTAACAGCAACATAGGGGTGATGATCAACCTTGATGGACTTGCTCATTCCATCAATGCAGCTATCAGGGATAATTTTGGGCTGTCTGCAATGGAGAATACCATCTGTATCCAGATAAAGAACCATGGAGTTTGAACAAAGTTCAAGGACTATTCCCTTTAATTTAGGGGAAAAAACCTGATATTGTCTGATCTTGTTATCTCTTATATTTTTTGTTTCTTCCTTAAGGGTATGATTTCTCTCTCATCACACTCAATTTGGATCAATCTACAACATGGAAACAATGTAAAGACTAACAAATTGCTTTCTGTGGGGGGTGGGGGGAGGGAAGTAAGC
The DNA here is from genome assembly GCF_037893015.1 of Macrotis lagotis. Classification (NCBI taxonomy): domain Eukaryota; kingdom Metazoa; phylum Chordata; class Mammalia; order Peramelemorphia; family Peramelidae; genus Macrotis; species Macrotis lagotis. The sequence continues at coordinate 271,422,843 of NC_133658.1, read as the reverse complement.
TGGGGAAAATTTGTAAAACTCAAAATAAATAAAATCTTTAATTAAAAAATACTATGACCTTTAATATATAAATATACAAATATCTCTTTTGAGTTTATTATGATGTAAGATATTGATTTCATGTTTTCTTTTGTTTCTACTTTTTTCTTTTCTTATGCCATTTTTCTCCCTCTTGAGAATTTTTCTTTTACTATTTATTGTAGAGTTCCAGATCTTTTGTAGAGATTCCCTATTTATACATTTACTTTTCCCATTAGATTTGTTTGTGTTTTCCAACAGCATTTAGAGCTCTGATTTATGGTCTAAATTTATTCTTAATTTGAAAAATTGTGGAGTTTCTTGTTGTTCCATGAAACTTAAGAAGTACATTTCATTCTCTTTCACATCAAGTATTATTGTTTCACACATTATAGTAATTGTTTTCGCTTTGATATTTTATTCATTTTTTTCTGCTTTTGGGATCCTTCCTTTTGATTTATCAGCTTATAAGATAAGTTTTTATTCAAGCTTATTCTCTTTTGATTTTTAACTTTTTTTCCTATTCTCTAAAAATCTTTTGTTTAAAGAATCCTTACTCTCTTTGCCCTTCCATGACTACACAACCCACAGAGGCTGCTGGTTGGGTTCTCATATTGGGACATTTGAGAGTCAGCCAGATCTGCCTGCATACTCATACTGAACAAGTTATGGGGAAAGGTGAATGGACTTGGGTTTCTAGACAATTTTAGCAATAAGCAATTGGTTCAATTGCTTATTACTTTTTCATCTGTGGCCTTTGGCACTAAATACATGTTACAAATGGTTGAAGTTATTCAAATAATCGCCTCTGCTTACTATACCTTTCTTTTACATAGCTAGACATAATTAGTTTCTGCTGCCCTTTGAAGGTCCAGAGAAGGAGAGGTTCAGGGAGAGTCATTGCTGTAATGGAGCTCTACTATCTTGAGGACTTGTTTACACTCACTTTGGTGGGCTCATAAAGGTCAAATAATTGAATGGAATCTCTAATTCTAATGGAATCTCTAATGTTCTAATTCATGACATTTTTACTTTTCCTTATTTTGTGATTCAGTTGTAATTACTCTCTCTGATACAAAATTCCTTTTGAGATTTAGAGGAATTTGAGAGATTCTCAGAAAACATCTGCTCCACCATTTTGTGGGTTATGTATACTGACCTTCTTATTTATAAAGGAAGAAACTGAGGCTCAGAGAAAAATAATAAATTCATTCTAGCACAGATCTTTTTGATCCTTCCAGTTAGGAGGGATCTTTGTATTTCTTTGTAATTGCTGATGTATGAAATGTATTTTCCTCCTGGTCCCCATCCCCAGTAGAAGGTATGCTTTTTGAAGGTAGCAGTTGTCACATTTTTTGCCTTTATTTTCCCAAATCTTAGAACAGTGCTTTGCAATTGTTTCAAATGTTTGTTGAATTGAATTATTAAATTCAAGGCAATGATAATGAAGATGAGGATCATTTTTCTTTGTTTTTGAAGAAGACATCAGGGAAGTGATGCCATGACAAATACATGAATTGGATTTGAATGAGGGGAGTTTTGTGCTAAGTCACCAGCTTCACTTTTTCCTCCAGAGTCATCTGAGTCTAGTGGCCAGATATGAATTAGGGTGACTGGAGATGGCCCTGGATGTGAGGCAATCAGGGTTAGGTGACTTGTCCAGAAGCATACTCAGTAAGTGACTGAGGTCAAATTAATTCAGGTTCTCCTGACTTCAGGGCTGGCACTCTACCCATGGTGCCATCTAACTCCCAGATCTAAGGTAAGAATTCAATGGAGATCTGAAAGTAACCACCAGATTTTCTGATTCTTAAACTGAGTTCCCTTTTCAGTTGTATCAGGTTGGTCCATGATTAAATTACAATGAAATCATTGTCAGTTTGTCCCACAATCAGGTCAGTCTTACAAAGAAATACAAAAACAGTATGACATCATATATAGATCAACAATAAGCAAGAGTGATTTTAATTTAATTCATTTTCTGAATAATCTATTTTTGAAAGATGTGAATAAACACCAACAAATGAAAAGCATCAATAAAGTATAATTTGTATATTCAGAGGAATATGGATCCCTTAAGAGTATACAAGCCGCACCTGCATAGAGGGCAGAAAAGGGGAGTGGTAGCAAATGTTTAGTAATTATATCTCCAGAAAAAAAATCTATAATATCTAAAAAGTGTCTATCTTTCTATCTATTTATCTATCATCTATCTATCTGTCTGTCTATCTGTACATATAGATATTTATGACACTTTCAATTTTAATCTTTAATATGAACATTTCCCACATCATTTTCTTAAGTCTTAAAAGCAATAAAATAATAAATCAAACACTAATTGTTTTTTAAAATTTATTTATTTTGAATTTTATAATTTCCCCCTAATCTTGCTTCCCTCCCCTGACCCCCTACAGAAGGCAGTCTGTAAGTCTTTACATTAGGATACCCTGATCTAAGTTGAATGTGATAAGACAGAAATCATATCCTTAGGGGGGAAAAAAAGTAAAAGAGATAGCAAAATTACTTAATAAGATAATTTTTTTAAATTAAAGGTAATAGTCTTTGGTCTTTGTTTAAACCCCACAATTCTTTCTTTGGATACAGATGTTATTCTCCATCTCAGATAGCCCCAAATTGTGCCTGATTATTGCACTGATGGAATGAGCAAGTCCATTAAGGTTGATCATCAACCCCATGTTGCTGTTAGGGTGTACAATGTTCTGGTTCTGCTCATCTGGCTCAGCATCAATTAATGCAAATCCTTCCAGGATTCTCTGAATTCCCATCCCTCCTAGTTTCTAATAGAATAATAGTTTCCCATAACATACATATACCATAATTTGTTCAGCCTTTCCCTAATTGACAGACATTCACTCAATTTCCAATTCTTTGTCACCACAAACAGGGCTGCTATGAATATTTTTGTACAAGTGATGTTTTTACACTTTTTCATCATCTCTTCAGGGTATAGACCCAGTAGTGGTATTGCTGGATCAAAGTGTATGCACATTTTGCACATTTTTGTTGCCTTTTGGGTGTAATTCCAAATTTCTCTCCAGAAAGGCTGGATGAGTTCACAGCTCCATCAACAATGTATTAGTGACCCAGATCTCTCATATCTCTTCCAACATTGCACATTGTCTTTTCTGGCCATATTGGACAGTCTGAGAGATATGAGGTGGTATCTCAGAGATGCTTTAATTTGCATTTCTCTAATAAGTAGTAATGTAGAGCAATTTTTCATATGACTATGGATCGCTTTGATTTCCTCATCTGTAAATTGCCTTTGCATATAGTTTTTTTTTTCTAAATTTGACTCAGTTCTCTGTAATTTAGGAAATGGGTCCTTTGTCAGAAATACTAGTTGTAAAAATTGTTTCCCAATTTACTACATTTCTTTTGATCTTGGTTTTACAGTGGTTTTGTCTGTGCAAAAGCTTTTTACATTATTTGAAATTATCTAGTTTGTTTTTAATGTTGTTCTCCTCTCTTCCTTGGTCATAAACTGTTTCCCTTTCCTTAGATCTGACAGGTAAACTATTCCTTCATCTCCTAGTTTGGTTATAATATTGTTTTTTATGTCTAAATCCTGTATCCATTTTGATTATATCTTGGTATAGGGTGTGAGGTGTAAATTTCTTCCATACTAATTTTTAATTTTCTTACAATTTTTGTTTAAGAGAGAGTTTTTATCCTCAAAGCTGTACTCTTTGGGTTTATCAAACAACAGATTACTTTAATCATTTCCTGTTATCTCTTTTGTACCTAGTCTATTCCAGTGATCCACAACTCTGTTTCTTAGCCAATACCAGACAGTTTTGATGACTAATGATTTATAATATAATTTTAAATCTGGTAGGGCTAAGCTACCTTATTTTGCACTTTTTTATTAAGTCCCTGGAAATCTTCAACTTTTGATTTTTCCATATGAATTTACTTACAATTTTTTCTAACTCATTAAAGTAATTTTTTTGTAATTTTGATTGGTAGGGCACTAAATAAGTAATTTTAAAAAATTTTTAAAAAAATTTTTCTAAATAAATAATTTAATTTATGTAGAATTGTCATTTTTATATTAGCTTGGTCTATCCATGAGCAGTTGATATTTGCCCAGTTATTTAATTCTGATTTTATTTTGTGTGAGAAGTGTTTTGTAATTACTTTCAAAAAGTTTCTGAATCTTCCTTGGCAGGTAGACTCCCAAGTATTTTATATTGTCTGAGGTTACTTTGAATGGGTTTTCTTTTTCTGTCTTTCTGCTTTATCTTACTAGTCATATATAGAAATGTTAAGGATTTATGAGGTGTTATTTTATATTCTGTGACTTTGCTGAAGTTATTAATTATTGCTAATAGTTTTTAGATGATTTTTTGGAATTCTGTAAGTATACTATCATGTCCTCTGCAAAGAGTAAGAGTTTTGTCTCTTCATCCCAATTCTAATTCCTTTAATTTCTTTTTTTCTCTTATTGCTGAAGCTAACATTTCTAATACAACATTGAATAGTAGTGGTGATAATAGGCATCCTTGTTTTATCCCTGATCTTATTGGGAATGCCTCTAGCCTATCCCCATTGCATATAATGCTGTTGATGGTTTCAGATATATACTGCTTATAAGTCTAAGGAACAATCCATTTATTCCTACATTCTCTAGTGTTTTTAGTAGGAATGGGTGCTGTATTTTTTCAAAAGCCATCTATTGATATAATCATATGATTTCTGATAGGTTTGTTATTGATATAATTAATTATACTGACAGTTTTCCTAATATTGAACTAACCTTGCATTCCTGGGATAAATCCTACTTGATCATAATGTATTATCCTAATGCTAATCATTTTGCTAAGATTTTATTTAAGATTTTTGCATCTATATTATCAGGGAGATAGGTCTGTAATTTTCTTTCTCTGTTAACTCTTCTTGGTTTAGGTATCAACACTATATTGGTGTCATAGAAAGAATTAGGCAGAGTTCTGTCTTCACCTATTTTTCCAAAGAGTTTATGTAGAATTGGAACGAACTAGTCCTTAAATGTTTGATAGAATTCACTTGTGATTCCCATCTGGCCCTGGAGATTTTTTCTTAGGGAGTTCAATAATGGCTTGTTGAATTTCTTTTTCTGAGATAGGACTATTTAGGTATTTTATTTCCTCTTCATTTAGCCTGGACAACTTATATTTTTATAAATATTCATCCATTTCACTTAGATTATCAAATTTATTAGCATACAGTTGGGCAAAATAATTCTGAATTATTACTTTAATTTCCTCTTCTTTGGTAGTGAATTCACCTTTTTCATTTATGATACTAGGAATTTTATTTTTTCTTTCTTTTTTTAATCAAATTAACCAGAGGTTTATCAATTTTATTATTTTTTTCATAAAACAACTCCTGGTTTGATTTATAAGTTCCATAGTTTTGTTACTTTTTATTTTATTCATTTTTCCTTTAATTTTTAGAATTACTAATTTGATATTAATGGGGGGGTTTAATTTGTTCTTTCTCTAAGTTTTTAAGCTGCATGTTTAGTACATTGATTTCCTCTTTCTCTAATTTATTCATATAAGCATTTAAAGATATAATATGTCCCCTGACAGCTACCTTGGCTATATCCCATAAGTTTTGGTATGTCATTTCATTATTGTCATTATCTAGGATCAAATCATTAATTCTTTCTATAATTACTTGTTTGATCCACTAATTCTTTAAAATGAGGTTATGTAGTTTCCAGTTAGTTTTGGGTCTATATCTCTCTCTGGACCAATATTGCATGTGATTTTTATTGCATTATAATATGAGAAAGATGTATTCACTATTTCTGCCTTTCTGCAATTGATTATAAGGTTTTTATGCCCTAGTACATGATCAATTTTTTTGTGTAAGTGCCATGTCCTGCAGAAAAAAAGTATATTCCTTTCTGTCCCCATTCAATTTCCTTCATAGGTCTATCATGTCTAGGTTTTCTAACAGTCTATTTACCCCCTTAACTTTCTTCTTATTTATTTTATGGTTACATTTATCTAAATCTGAGAGTGGGAGGTTGAGATCTCCTACCAGTAGAGTTTTGTTGTCTCTGTCTTCCTGTAACTCCTTCAACTTCTCCTCTAAGAATTTGGATTCTATATCATTTGGTGCATACACACTTAGTATTGTAATTACTTTATTGTCTATAGTAACTTTTAGGAGGATATAGTTTCCTTCCTTATCTCTTTTAAGGACATCTATTTTTGCAGTTGCTTTGTCTGAGATAAAGATTGCCACTCCTGCTTTTTTCACTTCAGCTGAAGCAAAATATATTGTCCTCCAACCTTTTACCTTTGCTCTATATGTATCTCTCTGCTTCATATGAGTTTCTTGTAAGCAGCATATTGTAGGATTCTGGTTTTTAATCTATTCTGTCACGTGCTTACTTTTTTAAGGGAGAGTTCATCCCATTCACATTTAAAGTTATAATTATTAATTCTTTATTGCCTTCCATGCTATCTTCCCACTGCTTGTATTTACCCCCTTTTTCACTTATCCACATTCCCCAGTATTTTGTTTCTGAATACTACCACTTCAGTGTGTTTACCCTCCATATTCAACCTCTCCCCTTTCTTTCCCCTTTTCCTTTGCTCCTTTTTCCTTAACTTCCTTCTATTAGTTCCCCTTTTCCTCACTCCTCCTCTTTTCCCCTTTTAATACTTGAAAGGTTAGATAAATTTCTTAACTGAGTGAGTTAAATGTAAGCCAAATCAGAGGAGAATAAAATTCAGCCAGTTCTCTCCTCCTCCCTTCTTCCCCTCTATTGCAATAGGTCCTTTGTATCTCTTAATGTAATGAGATTTACCTTATTCAATTTCCTCCATCCTCCCATCTCTTTAATGTCCCCCTTTTTAAGGAGGTTTTTTTTTTAACCATTCTATCAGAGTCATGGATAAGTCACGAGTGTCCATCACTTCTGGCTAAGTATATTCTTTCTAAGAAAGTTACAGTTCTTGAGAGTTATTAAAGTCTTTCTCCCAGGTAGAGCTATAGCCAGTTTCATCTTATTGAATAGCAGTCTTTTTTCTTTACCCTTTTTTAACCTTTTTTTTTCATGTATCTCTTGAATCTCCTGTTTGAAGTCCAAATTTTCTATTAAGTTCTGGTCTTTTCATCAGGAAATGGTGGAAGTCTCCTATTTCATTAAATGTCCATCTTTTTCCCTGGAAGAGAAGGCTCAGTTTTTCTGGATAGTGAATTCTTGATTGTATTCCAAGCTCCTTTGCTTTTCAGAATTTTGCATTCCAGGCCCTTCTATCCCTTAATGTTGATGCATCCAGGTCCTGTGTAATCCTTACTGTGGCTCCTTGGTATCTACATTGTTTCTTTTTGGCTGCTTGCAGGATTTTCTCTTTTATCTGATAGTTCTGGAATTTTGCCATAATATCCATTGGTGTTTTCATTTTGGGATTCCTTTCTGGAGGGTATTGATGTATTCTTTCAATAACTATAATGCCCTCTGGTTCCATGATGTCAGAGCAATTTTCTATTGTTAAATCCTGTAATATTAAGTCCAGGCTTTTTCTCTTCAATATTTTCAGGGAGACCAATGATTCTTAAGTTGTCTCTCCTGGTTCTATTCTCTAGATCAGTGGTTTTGCTGAAGAGGTATTTTACATTTTTTTCTATTTTTTTTTTATTTTTTGGTTTTGTTTAACAGACTCTTGCTGTCTCGTAAAGTCATTAGTTTCCACAGACTCCATTATTTTTTTTAAGAGAAGAATTTTCTTCATTTACCTTTTGCAACTCATTTTCCAATTGGTCAATTCTATTTTTGAAAGTTTTCCATTTGATCAATTGAGGTTTTGAGAGAATTATTTTCCTTTTGCATATAACTAGTAATAAATATTTTCCAATAATTTGTTTTCTTTTTGCAAGGTGTTAATTTTCTCTCCCAAATTTTCCAATTGATTTTTTTTTTAGTTTTTGCAAGGCAGTGGGGTTAAGGGGCTTGCCCAAGGCCACAGTTGGTAATTATTCAGTGTCTGAGCCTGGTTTTTGAACTCAGGTACTACTGACTCCAGGGCCGTAGCTCTATCCACTGTGCCACCTAGCCGCCCCTCCAATTGATTTTTAAACTCCTTTATTTCTTAAAGGAATCCTTTCTGGGCTATAGACTAAATCATATTTGCCTTAGAGTTTCTAGATCTCTCTGAGTTAGGGTCTTTTCCTTCTAGGTATTTTTCTATGGACCCCCAGATTGCCTTTCTTCCTTTTCCTAAGATCTTGTGTTGGGGGAGGGGCTGATTCACAGAGGTTTGGTTTTGGGATCCCTAGAGGCTTTGTTCACTGGGTTTAGTAACTCTAAGTGGGCTGGCCAGTAGGGGGTGTTTGGGGATTTTCTAACTGACTTTAATAACTCCAAGTGGACTGGCCAGTAGGGAGTGCTTATTGCTTTCTCTGGAGTGTCTGTGACCTAGATTTGAGGCCCTTTCCCTTGGCCTGGATGGGGTGGGTGATGCTGCTGGATACTTTTATCCTTGTACAATGTGGGCTATGCCCTATGGCAAGGTAATTACTATCCCTATTCACAACTGAGGGAGTTCTGCTGCCCATGCCTGAGCCTGGGTGGGGGGTGCTGTTACTGTGTTTGTTCTGGGAAGAGAGTTCAGCTGAAATGAAGATATGGAGTCTGATGTCCTCCAGACCAGAGGACCTCAGTGGATTGATGTCTACAGCTCTCTATACTGGAACTCACCCTCTAGCCATGCTGGAGCACCCCAGTTGACTCTTGGCCTGTGGCACCATCAGTCCCACAGCCAACACCTCCGTGCCCCAGTTGACTCTTGGACTGTGGCTCCCACAGTTGATGCCTCTGTGGCTGATCCTAGGTTAGTCCATCTCTCACCTCTCCCATCAGGCTCTCTGCTCTCTGCACCCCGCTCACCCACGATCCGTGAAGACAGACCTTGAGGTACATGTTCTTCTCCTAGTTTCTTTTTCTGGGTTTTGTTGATTGAATTTCTATTTAGAGGTTTGTTTCATATTATATATGAGGGAAGATTAGGAGACCTTACCACAGTGCCTGTCTTCTCTCCACCATCTTGGTCAGAAGTATCTCAAACTCTAATTTGTAATGTTTGCTTATTTCTGAGATGTAAATGGGCACAATGAAAATTTAACTATTGGCTTCTGGAAACCAGTCCAAGTTAATTCCAATACAAAGGCTCATTCAAAAACAAAAGTTGAGGTGTATATGTATAAGGTTCTGCCATGTGGCTTGGTCATTAAGAGAACCAGTTTCCCATATTGTTTTACTATGTAGTGGTTCACTAATTCTTTTGCTTGCAGATTGTATGGAATCTTTAATAAATTTTATCTTGAAATCAGATAGTCCTGAATTGAATCCCACTACTGACGCTTAAGCAAATGCTCTCTGAGTTTCAAATACTTTTTATGTAAATTTAGGATAATAATAATTTCTATCTCAGACTTGCTATGAACATCAAATGAGATAATGTCTATGTTGCAAACATATAGTGGGTCTTTATTATCACCACTATTGTTATTATTTTTATTATTATCTGCCCTCTCTATCACAGTTGATATTAAACTGGTTTTAAATTTGAATTTTAACAAATATAAGATGGAAGTGGTATCCCGATATCGTGCATGTGAGGACATGAGTGTGTTGGACTGCAAACCAGAATAAATCAACAGTGACTGGGAAAAACTAATACCATATAATCCTATTGTATCAAGGATAAGTGATTTTCATTGTGGTTCCATGAATTCCTGTTTTTTTTAAAAGGAATAATGACCAAGTGACTGAACTCTCGTGATGAGTCTCTTCAAACTAAATTAGCCTGGTGAAAAGATCTTCCATGTTGTTGTTTGTTCTTCATTCTTGAGGAAAACCATGATTTCAGGAAGGTGATGCCATGACAAGCTCATGAATTGAATATGAATGAGGGGGCTGCTATGCTGCATCACCAGTCTCACTTTCTCCTCTGAAGCCATATGGGTTGAGGAGATGGCCCTAAATGTGAGGCAGTCAGGGTTAGTGACTTGCTCAAGGTCATATAACTAGTAAGTGTCAATTGTCTGAGCCTGGATTTGAACTCAGGTTCTTCTGACTTCAGAGAGTGCTGTATCCTGTGTTCTACATAGGGCTGGACAGAATCTAGAATAGCTCTTGAGAATTCAGGGTCTCATTCATGCCTCAGTGATTCATTGGGACAGGATATCCATGGAGAATTATAGAGGCAGTGAGGTGTCTCAAGATAGAGAACTGGTCCTGGAATTAGGAAGACTTAAAGTCAAAAATGGCCTTCAACACTTACTATCTATTTGATCCTGGGAAAGTCACACCCTCTGTCTTTCTCAATTTCCTCAAATATAAAATGGGAACAATAATAGCTCCTACCTCAAAGGGCTGTTGTGAGGATCAAATTAGATTATATTTGTAAAGTACTTTGTAAACTTTAAAGTGCTATACAGATGAGGGGGTGGGGGAGGGAAGTAAGATTGGGGGGAAAATTGTAAAACTCAAATAATATCTTTAATAAAAATTAATAAAAAGTGCTATATAGATACTAGCTGTTATTGTTATTCATGAAGAATAACTTCAGATCACATTAAAAATAGAATTATAATGTATCATGTGAAAGGATTCTTCTTTTCCTACCTCCGCAATTAGACCATTCTGGAATATTGTTTTCAGCTCTGAGTGTCAGCTCACATTAGGAAGGACATTCAAACCAAGGAGTTTCCTAAAGAGAGTGACCAGGATAGTGAAGAGATGGGAAACTGTGGCAACTGAAGGTCAGCTGAAGGCATTAGTGATAATTGGTCTAGAGAAGTGAAACTTAAGTGGTATGTGATGGCTGACTAAATGGGCTATTATGTGGAAAGGAAGGATTAGACTTGTTTGGGCTTTTTTCAGTTATGTTTGATTCTCCCTAATCCCATTTGGAGTTTTCTTGGCAAAGATACTAGATTATATTAAATTGGTTTGCCATTTTTTTCTCCTCCAGCTCATTTTATAAATGAGAAAGCTAAAGCAAACAGGGTTAAGTGACTTGTCCAGGGTCACCATTAGTACGTGTCTGAGGCTGGATTTGATCTCAGGAAGGTAAATATTTCTGCCTTCAGGTCTGGCACTTAAACCATTCTGCTACCTAGTTACCCATATATAAGTATATAAAGAATAAATAAAAGGAGAATAACAATAAATGCAAGGCAGTTTGAAGGAAGGACAATAGCATTTGGAGGAATCAGTAAAAGGTGATGCTTGAGCTTCATTTTTTTTTACTTTTTATCTTTTTATTTTATTTTTCTTTTTCCCCAATTTCATGCAAAGTGTTTTCAACATTCATCCTTTTTCAAGCTTTTGAATTCCACATTTTTCTGTCAGTCTCCCTTCCCTCTACCCTCCCCATGGCAGTGAGAAATCTGATATAAGTTATAAATGTATAATTTATTCAACATATTTCCATATTAGTCATATTGTGAAAAAAATTATAAGTAAGGAGTGGTGGGAACCATGAGAAAGAAAGAAAAACATAAAAGAAGATTTTAAAAAGTAAACATAGCTTTTTTGCCTGTCTAGCCATCATGGTGGAAGCTTGGCTTCATCTTATCATCATGTCCTCTCATAAAACATTCAGAATTAAGAGGTTCCTGGCCAAGAAACAGAAAGCAGAATTGTCCCATTCCACAGAATGGGAAAACTGGCAATAAGATCAGGGATAACTCAAAGAGGAGACACTGGAGAAGGACTAAGCTCAGGTTATAAAGAATGGCCAGCAAAATGAAAGAACTTCTACACTAAGACCACCTCCCCTTCCTTACCATAGCACAGGCAAGAGAGCATAAGAGCTTGGAGGAATAATGGTCCCAGTGGGGTGTCCCCAAAGAAACCCCAAAAGCTCAAGGTCTTGGAAGTGCTGTCTTGGGTTGAGGAAGTGAGTAAACAACAGAAAAAGAAGAATCTGACCATAGAGAATTATTTTAGTCCCATGGAAAATCAAAACACATACTCAGATGATGACAAAATCGAAGCTTCTGTATCCAAAACCTCCAAGAGAAATAGAAAATGGGATCAGACTATGGATGAACTCAAAAAAAGACTTTGAAAAACAATTAAGGGAGATGGAGGAAAAATTGGGAGGAGAAATGAGAGCGATGCAGAAATATCATGAAAACCAAATCAACAGCTTGGTGAAAGATGTACAAAAAAATACTGAAGAAAATAATGTTAAAAACCAGTTTAGGCCTAATGGAAAAAAAAAGCAAAACAAAAGGCAAATGAGGAGAACAATGCCCTAAAAAAAGCAGAACTGGCCATCTAGAAAAGGAGATTAAAAAGTTCTCTGAAAAAATAACTCCTTCAAATGCAGAATGGTACTAAAGGAAGCTGATGACTTTGCAAGATATCAAGAAGAAATAAAACTCTTCCAAAAAAGCCAAAAATTAGAAGAAAATGTGAAATATCTCATTGGAAAATCAACTGACCTCAAAAACAGATCCAGAAGAAATAATTTAAAAATTATTGGGCTAATTGAAAGCCAACACCAGGAGAAGAGCCTAGACTTCATTTTTCAAGAAATAATACAGCAAAATTGCCTTGAGATCCTAGAAGCAGAGGGTAAAATAGAAATCGAGAGAATTCCCTGGTCACCTCCTGAAAGAGATCCCAAAAGAAAAACTTCCAGGAATATTATAGTCAAATTTCAAAACACCCAAATCAAAGAGAAAATTCTAAAAACTGACAGAAACAAACAATTCAACTATGGAGGCTCCATAGTCAGGATTACACAGGATCTGGCACCATCTACATTAAGGGCTTATAGGGATTGGAATATGATATTCCAGAAGGCAAAAGATCTTGGTTTACAACTACCCAGCAAAACTGAACATCCTCTTTCAGGGGAAAAGATAGACTTTCAAACTTTCCTATCGAAACAACCAGAGCTGAACAGAAAGTTTGTTCTCCAAGTACAGGAATCTAGTGAACCATAGAGGGAGTGGAAGAGAAAGACTATGAGAAACTTAACGATATTGAACTGTTTGCTTTCCTGAATGGGAAGAAGATATTGATAACTCATATGAACTTTCTCATTTATGAGAGGTGTTAGAAGGAGCATATATAAACAGGACATAGGAAGGAGCAGAATATAATGGTATAATATAGCAAAAAAGATGAGTCAATGGGTGATAAAGGAAAGTACTGGGAGGAAGGGAAAGGAGATGATGAAGAAGAGGCTAAGAAATTTCACATAAGAGTCAAGAAAAAGCTTTTTCAATGGAGTGGAAAGGGGGAAAGCAAGGAGGAATGAGTGAGCCTTCATTCCCACCAGAAATGGCTCAGAGAGGAAATAACACACACACACACACACACACACACACACAAACATACAAACATACATACTTAACAGGGTAAGGAAATCTATCTTACTCTAGAGGAAAAATGTGAAGAAAGGGATGGGATAAGGGGGAATGGGGGGAGTGAAGGGGGGAATAGGAGATAGAAGAGAGGGAAGATTGAGGGAGAGGGTACTCAGATTCAACACATTTTTGGACAGGGCCGGGATGAAAGGAGAGAGAGAACAGAATAAAAGAGAGTGGGGAGGAATAAAGTGGAGGTACAGCTAGTAATGGCAATTGTGGGGAAAAATATTGAAGAAACTTCTCTGGTGAACTTATGATAAAGAAAGCAACTCACCTCAGAGACAGAGCCATTGGAATCTGAACACAGACTGAAATAATTTTTATTTCTTTCTATTCTTGAGGTTTCTCATATTCTTGGGGGGGGTTTATATTTATTGTTATAACACATTCAATTTACATCAATGTATAGCATGGAAACAATGTAAAGACTATCAGACAACCTTCAGGGTAGGGGGGGAGGGAAGGGAGTATGGGGGAAATACTGTAAAATTCAAAACCTTTCAAAAATGATAGGTAGATACTACTATTGTATATAAATGGAAACAAATCAAATGTTAACAAAAGAAAAAAGTAACAATGGCAAGAAAAACAAGAAAGTTGAATCTTCTCCTGGGACATAGACCATCCTCAGCTTTTTGTGTTGGATTCTGATCCCTGGCTTTTGACTCTCATGTCTCAGATGCTCACAATTTACTCCCTGAATTAGGGTAGCCCAACCCTGGTCTACCTTCTGCACCAGTATTCCTGGGCCTGAACTTTGTCTACCAAGTGGAGGTTGGGGGCTTCACTCACAGCTTGCTACTGTTGGCCTGTTGAGCCAGGACCTGAGCTGTGCTGTGACTAAGAGCCTCCCACTGGCTTCTCAGCACTCCTGCCTAAAATGGAATGGACTTCACCTTTACCCGCATGAGACAGACTTTCCCTGAAAATCCTCCAAGATACCTTGAATTGAAAATTTTTTCACTGTTTTTTTGTGGATTCTTTCACTGTAGGATCTGTTTAGTGGCCTCATTTAAAGTTACTTAGGAAAGGGGAAACTAGGTGGCACAGTGGATAGAGCACCAGTTGTAGAGTCAGAAGTTCAAATGTGGCCTCGGATACTTAATAATTACCTAGCTGTGTGACCTTGGACAAGTCACTTAACCCCAGTGCCTTGCAAAAAACCCTCAAATAAACCACAAACTAAAGGTACTTGGGAAAAGTTCCAGGACACCAATTCAGAGACTTTCTTCAATAATCCAAACTATATGTGATGAGATTTTGAACCAGAGAGGTATTTATATGAACAGGGAATAGATGAAAGGAATGATATAGAAATAGAATTGATTGGCTATTTGTTTGGATATGGGGGTAAAGGAAAGGGAAGAGTTAATGATGACTCCTAGGAGTCATCTTGATAACTTGATAACTCATTGGAGAGATGATGGTACTCTTGATAGAAACAAAAAAGTTAAGAGGAAGACTGGGTTTAGGGGAGAATATAATGAGTTAAATTTTAAATTTAATTTTGACTACATTGAGTTTTATCATGTGGAGGCAGCTGATGATATAAGATTGGAACTCAAGAGAGAGATGAGGGCTAGATATATAGATTTAGAAATTATTTGAATGACAAGTACAGTTCAAGTCATGGGAGTTGATAAAATTATCCAAAGGGAATATAAAGAAAGAAGAGGGCCCAAGGTACACCCATCTACCCACATAGGAGATGGGACATAGATAATGATCTTGTAAAAAAGACCCACATGGACAAGTTAGAACCAATAAAAAACAATATCATGAATTCCCCTGGAGAAGAAAGTGCTCAGGATAAGTGGTGGTAAATGGTATCAAATATTGCAGAAGGGCTAAGTAAGATGAGAACTGAGAAAAGATAATCGAATTTAGCAATACAAAGACCATTAATGTTCCTGGAAAGGGCAGTCTTAGTTGAGCAATTGGGATCAAAGCCAGATTGAAATTTGTTGAGAACTGTGGGGTGGGTAACAAAAGAGTGTAGAGATAGATTTTGCTAGAAGTATAGTCATGTAAAGCAATAGACATATATGAGGATAACTTCAGGGGACTACAGCAACAAGTGAAGATTTTTTTAAGATGGAGAATGGCCTCCTTTGTTACATTTTGGGTGACCCACAGCTTTGGGGACAGTGGCAAAGATACTACTGAAGGTAGAAAGATTGGGTTTTATTTCATGGAGTTGACTGGATTTATTAAAAACACTAATTAAGGCAATTCAATACATTCTTCCCTTGTTCATTTATGAGATCAGTTCATTGCCCATCTGCAACATATATCCACTATTTGTGTTCTTACAGACAAATTCTATCCTTGTCCAACTTTGATCATAGACTTACAATAAACATTTGTCATCCACTTTTTTTGATGTGGCTAGTTAGCTTAAGGTCTTTTAATTAATTATCGATTTCATTTAAGAGGTTCACTTAGTGGATAGAGCACTGGTCTTGGAGTCAGGAGGATGGGAGTTTGAATCCAGTCTCAGATATTAACTAGTTGGTGACCTTGGGCAAGTCATTTAACTCTAATTGCCTTGCATCCAGAGTCATCTCCAGTTGTTCTGATTCTTATCTGGCCACTGGACCCAGATGACTCTGGGACAAAGTGAGGCTGGTGACTTAGCATAGCACCTCCTCACTCAAACTCAATTCATGTGTGCTTGTCATGGTATCACTCCATGATGTCATGGTATTCTTTGGGAATGAAGGATAACCATTGTCCTTAATAATTCAGGACTTTGTGTCATGAACAAAATATCATCCGCAAAAGGAGGAGGAGGGATCTTAGTTTCTACAGGAAATCCCTCTTCCACATGGATTGTATTCCAAACATCATGCAATAACAATTAATCAATCAGTGAATCTGTTGTGCTGACAGAAAGGGAAAAAAAAGAAATAATCCCTGTTATCCAAGGACCTTGCATTCAATTAGAGAATAAAACATAATAAAATATAATAAAACAAATAAGCATATATAGAATATATACAAGTTAAATCTTGATAAATGGATAGATTATTCTTAGTAAAATTGTAGAGATGGGAAAGTAATAAAAGATTGGTAAGTTTTTATAATTTCTTGAATTTTTGGTAATGATAAAGTAATATAATATAATTTCTTTTTTTTGTAAAGATTTTCCTTACCCACCAAAATTTAGTCTTTTCATCTTTCAAATATCTTGAGAATTGATACCTCAGTGCCTTCCAAACTGTGTTGATAGACTATTCCGCCCCTCCTTAGTTCCATTTCATTCATCCATTAAAACAAGTATTTATTAATTTTTTAGTGTGTACCTGGTCCTGGGGATCCAAAGACAAAAACAAAAACAAAGTCCTTACCCTCAGTGAACTTGTGAAGGATATCGAGGGATGTGATGTAGAGTCCAAAAATGATGCTTCTCCTGTTATTGATGGAATTTATTATAGAAATCTTTATATATATTTTCCTTATTTTTATTTGTTGTTCTAATTTCATTCTTAAATGCTCTAAGGATGATTTAGCTTAATTGCCTCTTCCAAAAAATTTTCTCCATTTTTCCCCTTGAATTCTTTTTTGCTGCCTTATGAGGTACTTCCACTGATAATTTTTATGTCATCTTCTTCCATAAAATTTTGCAAATGGGTTTAAATTTTAAAATGGTATTTCCCTTGACTTCCATAGCTCTCTACTTGGCAAAAAGATCAAGTAGTCACTGACTGAAGTGGTTTCTAGGCTCTCAACCTCTGAAGCAATTGATTTACATTGGTGAAACTATTAAGGCTAGGCTTCCAGTTCTGATATATAAAGTTTCTGAACACTTGCTGATATCAATTAGAAGGGTTTGATCATAGGAGTTCCCTTCACTGATAAAGTGACAGAAAAGGATAAAAACAGTTTTATTTTAATCTAAGGAGCTTGCATTTTAAAATAACTCCAAATAAACTGGCAAAATTTCTCTTAATAATGACAGAATGCTTTTGTTAAAAAGCTATATTATTTACCTTGCTCTATTTGATTCAAAATTGTACTGTCTTGAACATGATAGTTTCTTGCATTAGTATAATTCATTAGTGATCAAGAAATTTGACTATATATCTAAAAATAACTCTGAATTGCTATCCATCTAAGGGAAAGCTCAGGCAATATTGCTTTTCACAGAGGTGCAGAAAAATATAATTAGTATTTGTGATGTTCAGCAGTTCATGAAATAGGTCCTGTAAATACTGTGATAATGACTTCTTGAAAATGTAATGACTGGTAATCATTCATGAATTCTATATATTCTACCTGTTAGCTGCCACTGTTAATGATGACAGATGAAGGAGACAAATGAAAGCTTAATTTTTCTAAACTAAGTGGAACCTCTAAATTTGAAAGGAGGCCCATTTGTATCAAAGAAAGTGGGGAATCATGACATGAAAGCAATAAAGTGCACAGATAGGGTAGATAGAGATGTAATGCATAACCAGTTTCTAATTTACTTTGTAGAAAATGAATTGAAATTGTAAACCATGGGAAAAGTAACTTTCACCTGGATTGGTCCCAGTTTTGGTTACTGTGAAATTTACAGATAGGATGTGCAAAGGATCATAGATTTGAAGTTGGAAGGGCCAATAAAGGTCATCTGAGTCAAGCTCTTCATTTTACAGATGAAGGCACTGAAGTCCAGTAAGTAATATGCTTTACATCATAGAATTAGAAATGAGGTTCAAAAGCAAGTCCTTTGACTCTAGTCTTTCCACAGTGCCATAAGAACATTTATCCCATCTGGAAAAAAAAAATTTCTGCTGTATCACAGAATGAAAGGCTCTCTAATGGTTAAAAAAAAAGTTGTTTAATGTAAAACTCAAAGAAATGTGTGCTTAAAATGGGACAATCCACAACAATCTATAAATTTGTAAAAAAGGCAACCATTGGGGGCGGCTAGGTGGTGCAGTGGATAAAGCACGGGCCATGGAGTCAGGAGTACCTGGGTTCAAATCCAGTCTCAGACACTTAATAATTACCTAGCTGTGTGGCCTTGGGCAAGCCACTTAACCCCATTTGCCTTGCAAAAACCTAAAAAAAAAGGCAACCATTCAAGAGATCAAAGTTTGAAGTATACAAGTCAAGAGGGATACTGTTTTCTTCAAATGTCAATTGTGGAAATTGAATTCTGGGAACTTTTTGTAAGTCCCAGCCTGGGAATCAATGCTACTTTACAGTAAAATGATAGCAAATGTGGAAGGTCTAATAATATAGAACAAAGATTTACTTTTGTCAGAAAGGGGAAGACAGCATGGTAAAGAAAAAAAAGTTCATCTGGGAGAGTTTACTTCCTCAACCTTTTTAGTTCATTAAATTTCCAATAATTGTTATGGTTTTGACTCTCCCTTAGACTTGGATTCATGTCTCAGTACAGTCACTTAATGTGTGCCTATGAGCAAGTTTTTCATCCTTCAGTGCAAAACTGTTTCCTCTGTTTCTTCATCTGTAAAATAACACTTGCACTAGAATTAAATCCATAGTGTTGTTATGGGAAAGTATTATAAGAATGAGTTATTACTGTTTGTGAGTTCTTAGAAGCATTCTTGTCTTTGGATCATAGAGTTGGTGCCGGAAGTGCTCTCCAATGCTATGACTTTCCTCTCCCTTTGACTTCTATTAGCTTTGTCTAAATGAGAGGGAACATCTAGATACATCAAATTCATCATGCTGGAATTCCCCGAGACCCTCAAACAATATATTGAACTCAAGTTCATTAAAAAGTGATCACTTAGGAATTATATTGTTTTGCCAGCACCAGCACAGTGTTTTCCTTGTAGATAGAATCTTGGGTAGGGCAGCCAGTGGCACTATGAATAGTGCAAGGCCTGGAGTCAAGAAGACTGTTCCTCATGAGTTCAAATCTGGCCTCAGATACTTCCTAGCTGTGTGACCCTGGGCAAGTCACTTAACCCTGTCTACTTCAGTTTCTTCATCTGTAACATGACTTGAAGAAGGAAATGGCAAATCATTCCAGGATCTATCCAAGAAAACTCCCAATGAGGTCACAAAAGGTCAGACATGATTGAAATGCCTGAATAGCAAAAAAGATCTTATCTTATCTCTAACTGTCCCATTGCTAATTTTTCTTTCTCTCATTATTTTCATATTATCATTTTATACTTTATTTTAACTTCATAAAAGCATCTTGACAGACATACTTTTTTTAAAAACCCTAAACTTCACCTACATCAAATGTGGTGAGAAGTCAAACACATCAAATTTCTATATACGGAATAGAACAGAAAAAGAAGATTGTATGAAGTTACAAATCTGTATTAAAGCATCTTGCTTTCCTCTTTAAAAGCAGATGATACTTTCAACATATCTCCTAAGCTGTCATACTTTTTTCCTGTTGATCTTCACACTAATCTTCATTTCTTTTACATATTTTTACTTATTTATTTTTTTAGGTTTTTGCAAGGCAAATGGGGTTAAGTGGCTTGCCCAAGGCCACACAGCTAGGTAATTATTAAATGTCTGAGACCGGATTTGAACCCAGGTACTCCTGACTCCAAGGCCAGTGCTTTATCCACTATGCCACCTAGCCACCCCCTCTTTTACATGTTTTTAAATATTTCATTGACCTTTTTCTAACTTTAGTTTTCACTTTGGCAACCCCAAAACTAGTCCTTCTTGCCCTTCACAAGTCTTTCTTCCCCTACCTCAGCAATGAAATAAAAAATAAAACCCTTATAGCAGATGTGTGTTCAAATAAAACAAATCTCCATATTGACCATGTCCAAAAATGTTCACCACATTCTGCTCCTTATTGTAATTGGTTGTTGATGAAATCTTAAGTCCCTCTTCTTCCTCAGTTTCTCCATTAAAATAATGGTTTTAGTTTTGATGGCAGACGAAGGGAAAATGAATTTGCAGAGACAGATAGATGTTGCTCTGTGTTAGAAAAACCATTCTAACAATTAAAGTTATACAAAAATGCCTTAAGAGATAGTGAGTTACCTCTTAAACAAAGACTGACATAATTTGACAGGAATGTTGCTGAGTGAATCCTTTTTTCACATGGGACTAGATGTCTGTGATCTTTTCCAGATCTGTCATGCAACTTGGTTGTTTTGCAATCTCCATGGATCCTTCTGAAGCTGATTGATTCTGGGTTTTTAAAATTGTCTTATGGTTGTTATTGTTGACAGAAGGAATTCTTAGGAAATGTTTAATTAGAATTTAATCTATAACTATATCATATCACTTAATTTTGGATGCTTCTGTCTGATCTTCTGACTCTAAGATCAATTGGGCATTTAAATTTCACAAATTTGGATGCCATTTAGGAGCATGAGTTTTTATAGTGGATGAATGACTATACAGTGATATCTCTAATGGCTCTATTTCAGTTAGAAAATCCAGAAATTTAACTAGTATACAACTCGCTTGCTCTCTCTCTCTCTCTCTCTCTCTCTCTCTCTTTCCCTCGTTCCCTCCCTCCTCACTCTCTCCCCTCTCCCTGTATATACATAGATATATATTTATGTATACACACACACACACACACACACACACACACACACACACACACTTTCTATATCTCTATATTTTTTTAAGTTAAAAGACCCAGATATACTATATTAGACCAGGAGAGGGCAACAGTGACCATGAATGGGAGCACTTGTTACTAGAAAGAGTAAATCTTTTTTAAGGCTTTCATAGTAAAGGCATAATTAAGAATAAGTGCCATTGTTGTGCTTCCAAAGGAAATTGCTCCCATGGAAGTATTCTTTTACAAATGGACAAAGTATCATTGATTTAACCTCTCAATTAAAATGGAGAGTTTTATTATCCTTAAATCAGATACCATTGATGAAAGGACTTTAGATGTGGGATCAAAGGATCTGGGTTTGAATCCCTCTTCTGCAGCTTAAGATCTGTATGACTAGGGAAGGAGTTAACTTGCCTCTTTGAACTTGAGGGGCTGGACTTGGTAATCTCTAAAACCCCCTCTAGTTCTAAATTCTATTATCCTGAGGAAAAAAAGGGATTTACATGAATGGTGCTAATATTCCATTAGAGAGCATAGATGACTTGTCTAAAACCCAGGAAGTCTTCAATGAGTTTACCTGATATTTTTGGTTAATTGGTTTTTGCGTTTTCATTATCCCTAAAAAGTTCAATTTTATTTTTTATCCATTTGGGATCTTGGAGATCATCTAGTACCTTTCATTTTATAGATGAAGAAACTGAGACTGTAGATAAATTGACTTGCTTTATGTCACAGTTAATCATGTCTTCTAATGCTTAGTAGTCTATTGCTATTTTCCCTCTACCTGTTTTTTTTCCCTAAATACCTATGGTACTTTCCTTCCTTTGGTTAACATATTAATTTAAATCAAATTCACAGAACTATTTCACTATCAATAACCAGTTGCAAGTTTTTTTGTCACTTCTTTACAATAAGGCAATTTTATTTCATTTTACTCTTTGCTCTGCTATTTTTCTATAAAGTGAATAGGAATTTTCAGTCTATCTGTACATCTATCTGTAATCTGAAGAGTATATCTGTTCCCAAAGTCATTTGCATTTTATTGGACCCCCCACTTATTAGACTTATAGAACAGATGACAATCCAACTGGTCATGTATGTGGTCTGTTAACAAGTTTGTATCCTAAAGTAGAGAATAAAGATTATGTATATGATAGACCTTCAGTCTATCTCCTCTTCCCTTTCCCTCTCTTCTTTGCTTTCTCTCTTCCTCTTCCTGCTCCCTCACTTCTTCTCTTCCCTTGCCTTCCCTCCCTTCCTCTACTCTCCTTTTCTCCTTCTCTCCCCTTTTCTTCTCCTCTCTCCTCCCCTTTCCTTTCCTCCCTTCCTCTGTCTTCTCTCCTCCATGGTTTCTTTTTTAATGACAATGGGGTTAAGCAACTTGCCCAAGGTCACACAGCTAGGCAATTATTAAGTGTCTGAGATTGGATTTTAATTCAGTACTCCTGACTCCAGGGTCAGTGCTCTGTCCACTGCTCCACCTAGCTGTCCCTTCCACTTTTTCTTGATTCCCTTCTTGTGGATGAAATTCCTAGAATGAAGGGGCTACCCATTTTCTGATCAGGTGTCAGGCTTATTCAGGGAAAAACAGAATCCTAGCAGTTAGGTAGACAGGCTCTTCTCAGATTGTTGAGGTCAGGTAAGCCATATGCTGTGTTGATATTTGGATATCAGCATTATCTAAGCATTTTATAGTGGATAATGTACTGAATTGGGAGCCAGGAAGACATTTTACTAGTGTGAACTTGAACTGGTCACTTAACCTTGCTAAGACTCAGTTCCTTCATCCATAAAATGATGAAATTGAACTTAATGGTATCTAAAGTAATTTCTATCTCTAAATTTATGATTCCTTCCAATATTTTCCACTCTTCTGAAACTTGGGCTTACTAGGAAACATGTTTATGAGTCAGCCCATTCCTTATTCCATGGCTTTGGCAAAGTAAACTTGGAGAAGAAAGGACATTTTGTCTTTTTTTTTAATCCCTTCCCTCAAGAGTTGATGGAATAATTTTCCACTCAGGAAGAGAGTAAATTTGTGCAAGACAATTGATTGTCTTGTACTGACCACAACCTTTTTTTTTTAACCTCAGGAGAAATTACATCTCAACTTGGTTTATCCCTCCATGACCTCAAGCTTCCCATGTTGGTCTCCCTTCCTTAATTCTTTAGTCATTATTTTTCTAAGTTTCAATTCCTCAGAATTGCAAAGCCAACAATGAAAGATATGTTCAGTTGTTTGTCATTTGCAGCTGAATCATTGTGATCGCAATTGGGGTTTTCTTGTCAGAGATAACTGAAGTGGTTTGCCATTTCCTTCTCCAGCTCATTTTACAAATGGGGAAGCTGAGGCAAACAAGGTTAAATGACTTGCCCAGGGTCACACAGATAGTAATTATCTGAAGCCAGATTTGAACTCAGGAAGTTTTCCTGATTCCAGGCCCAGCACTCTATCCACTCTTAATAACAAGCTTCTTAGAAGCATCGGCTGAATATTAGAAGGAAAGAAAAACCACGCTATTAGACTTCCCCTTCCTTTTTCTCCACTTAGGAGAACTTACTGTCAGAATTGTTGGGAAGTGAATTATTCTACCTTTCTCAAATTCCCATACAATGCATTAAGTAATTATCAACTACTTATGTAGGCTTTTAGGTGTTTTCCTCACAATATAGTGAGGTAGGAAAAGTATTATTTTGCAGATGAGGAAGCTGAGGCTTGGAGATATAAAATGACTTGTCCCAAGTCACACAGCTGATAAGTAACAAAATTGGGACCTGATCCCAGTACTTCTGACAGATTTGTAGTTTAGGGGAACTGTAATCCTTCAGCAGATGGAAACCATTGACCTTAGCACATAATTAGTAGAACTAAATAAGGGAGCTTCTCCCCAATCAGCTCTCCCGAGCTGGTGGCCTCCCAAGCTGTGATCATACCATGTCAATGTTTCTCTCCAATCAGAGGTTTTGTGTCTTTATAGCCACAGTCTCTTCCCTCCCTCAAATGAATTTGTCTTTTTTTAAAAATGTCTTAAGGTGCCTTTTCCACTATTTTTTCTCCAACTTAGAATCCCTAATTACAGTTCTGCCTTTTGATTCCATATTGTTTAATTACCATTTCATGAAGTCAATATATTTTCCTTTATTTTCATTTAAGCAGAAGTATTACTCTATGGTGAAAGGCAAGATGGGTTTGAAGTCAGAAGTCTTGGGTTCATATTCTGCCAATGAAACTACCTGTGTGACCTTGGAATGTCATTTAATCTCTCTGGGCCTCTGTTTCTTTAGCTATAAAATGAGAACTCAGACTAGATGATTCTAAGGTTTCTTCTGGTTCCATATTTATGATTTATAAAGATCTTATAATCTTCAAAAAAGGTGTTCTAACATATATGTGTACATGTTTATATCTTATTTATCTATGCACACATACCTAAATGTCCGTGTGTATACATTTTCTATGTATTATACAATAATGTATAACACATAATAAGCAATAGGTAATGTTTATGCTTTATTTACACATATGTATACATGCACATGCCCATACAATACACATGCGTGTGCACATATATGTTTATATGTGTGTATAATGTTCCAAAAGTCTCCATGCAGTTTAAAGTTATTATTGGACTGTAAGGTACAGGGGGCATGGATAGCTGAGCCTTGTGTTAGGAAGACTTCAGTTCAAATTTGACTCAGATATTTACTAACTGTGTGACCCTGGGTAAGTCAGAACATCTATTAATCTCAGTTTGTTTATCTGTATAATGGGGATAATATTAGTACCCAGAGTTGTGATGAGGATTAAATGAGATAATAATTATAAAATGCTTAGCCCAGTGACTGGCACATTATAAATTCTATATAAATGTTAGCTATTATTATCATGATTAAATTATTAATCATTAAAGCTTAACATTGCATTCATGCTTGAGACTCCACCTCTATTCCCCCTTCCCCCCATCCCACCTGGCCTCTTACTTTAGTTACATCCCAGGATTATTGTGGGGTCAAACCTTATGGCACATAGAAATGTGAGTCATTACATCTAGTGTTCCTGAACCCTGGGTTTATACAGCCTCAATCTCTTCTTGGGGGCTTCTGGAGTTAGATTAGACCAACTCCCCCAAAACCATTGTGAAATTTTCTGTATGAGCATTTAAAATTTAGAAATTGGCAAACAGTATCAATCATGACTTGAAGTAAGAGAGAAAATGTTAATGTAGATTAAATTTAAAATTAAGATGTGCATACTTCCCCCCCTCCCTGGGAAGCCAGTTGTTAAACTTTAACTAGCATCCCACTCTCTCTGTCTCATTTTGTTTCCATCCAGAGCTGCCCCTAAGAAATGTCAAAATGTGGATCAAATATATTTAGGGAGATTGAGATATGAGTAAAGCAGTCAATTGTCATGCAATCACTGGAAATAACAATGGGTATGCAAATCAGCATTCATTTTGCTCTATAGAAAATGCACAAACCACATTAATGACTCACAGTAACCCACAAGTAGCTGGTACAATTCTTTCTAATGTGCCTTTGTTCTCTAGGACCTGGATTATTCCTCAGAATCATTCTTGGCACCATAACATGGTTTGTCCTCTCCTCAGAAGATAATATGAACCTAGTGCTGCAAGAGAGACAATTTCCTTCCCACTGAATTTACACTGTCAAAATAACTACTGGATAGATTGGAGGCTAAATTCCAAGTCTCACTCCTTCAGCTTCAGAGACCATGCATACAATTTTACTTTCTTTAGGAGGCTTGAATAAACAAGGAATACTGTCCCCTTCCATACTTTATTTCGTTAAAAGGCTGGATCCTCAAAGTCACAAATTTGTATTTATTATGGAAACAACTCCAAGGTTGGCACTAATCAGGATTTCCACTCCTCTTTCCAGAAAACATAGGTTCCCTGGATATAAGCTTCACTTCTCCTGGAGTCATATGTGCCTCCTCATATGTCACTATCAATACCTCTTCAAGGCTGGCAAGAGGCACTCAGACCCAAGAACCAGTGGTCAGGAGGTCCTGTTGCTGCTCCATTGCTGAGCTTCAGGTATTGCTATCTCTGGAGCAGAAGATAATCATTCCACTGGAACCTGGTGGGGATGAAATAGGACTCTTTGGTACTCATATATAAATTGTTATCTCAACTCTTTATTTTCATAGAAGCTAAGTAAGTTTCAATTTATATCTACAGGGAAATCAAGAATTGGGATCCCTTTGAAAGAAATAGGGCAAAATGGGAGAGCCCTTGACACCTTTTTTAGATGTCTTCACAATGAGAGTGTTTCCAACTCAAAAGAATCTTCAAATGATGATGATGATGTTGATAAAGCAATAATAACTAATATTTATAAAGTGATTTTATATGAAGACACATATAAGATCTGAGTTAAAATTAAGCCTCACACACTAGCTGTGTGACTTTGGCCAAGTAGCTTAACCTCTATTTACCTTAGGTCTCTCATCTGTAAAATAGGCTAAAGAAAGAAATGGCAAGCCACTCCAGTAGCTTTCCCAAGAAGAGCTGGATACTACTGAAGAAAAAAACTAACTGAACATATTAGGGATTTATGATTTACAAAGTCCTACACAAAAGCTATTTCTTTTGATCCTTTTAATATACTGTTATTGTCCTCATTTTACAGAAGAGAAAACTAAGACTGGAGGAGGTTCTGTGACTTGTCTAGGATCACATGTCTAAAAAGTGTATGAGACCTTATTCAATTCTGATTTTACATCCCTAACAACGTTTATCACCTTATAAATTTTTTTTAGGTTTTTTTTTTTTTTTGCAAGGCAAATGGGGTTAAGTGGCTTGCCCAAGGCCACACAGCTAGGTAATTATTAAGTGTCTGAGGCTGCATTTGAACTCAGGTACTCCTGACTCCAGGGCTGGTGCTCTATCCACTGCGCCACCTAGCCACCCCTAAATTTAACAAGTTGAACAGAAAACTCCTCTTATTTTACTATAATTAATATTATATTAACTAACTCCTTCTATTAGTATTCTGGGATAATGGCCTTAGCTGAGAAATATGCTCCTGATATCTATCCTTATGCATGAATAGGGGAGAGTGGAGGATGACTCTATGTCTTGTTATTTTGCTATTATTTTGCTAGATGAACTAGGCCATTTATCTTTGATATATAAGTGTAACCCTGGCATAGAAGTACTTCCAAGAAAGAAAATACTCAGTAGTAATAAAGAGAACATATTGTTTTGGGGATTAAAACTTTAGTGATATAATAAGGAAAATGAACAACAGAAGAAGTTCAGAGAACTTTTAACCTTTCACATTTCAGAATTCTGTGTAGCAGAACAAACACTCTTAATTTTATTTTTAACCCATTCAAACTACATTCTGATGCCAAGGTTTAATTTGTAATAATATAGTCTAACAACTTTCAGTAGTGAATAGAATGCCAGGTCTGAAGTTAGGAAGACTCATCTTCTTGATTTCAAATCTGGCCTCAGACATCTTTTAGCTGTGTGACCCTGAGCAAGTCACTTAACTTTGTCTAGCTCAGGTTTTTATCAGTAAAAGAGATGGACATGACAAACCAGTCCAGTATTTATGGATGCCCCAAATGGGGGTCAGAAAGAGTTGAACACAGTTGAAATGACAGAACAATAGAAAAGAACTATAGAATATCAGATTAGTAATAAATTTCAAAGGTCAGAGCTTTATAGATCTGAAAGTGACATTAGAGGTAATTTAATCCAACCCCTTCATAATATACATCAGAAAATTTGGGGCCAGAGAGATTAGGGAATTTATCCAAGGTCCTGTAAGTCCTAAGTAGCAAAGGTGGAATGTGAATTAGGTTTTCTGACAATACATTCAAGATTCTTTCTCTTGTCTTTTGCTATGTATCTAGTCAACTGATCAAATCTGTATCAAAAGAATAGTCTCTAAAATATCACTATCAGGTGTTTTTCCTTAAAAATATTCCTTAAAAATATATTTCTCTGCATTTCCACCAATTATTCCAAATTCTTTTCCTTGAACCTATTTTCCAGATGCCAGTCCTTTGACCATCCTTCAACTTATTTTTGTATGCCATTATCTTGGTTCCCTTATGACAAGTTCTGCTCCAACTCTATCTTTCCTAAACTCAATGAAATGCTCCAGATATTATCTGATTGGGAAAGAAGGATGATAGGAGTCAGAGACTGGGTGCTAGAGAGAACCTTAGAAGTCATCTAATTCAATTTTCTCATTTTTGTAGATGAAAAATAAACTGATGCAAATGGGAAAACAGCTT
Source organism: Macrotis lagotis (assembly GCF_037893015.1). Taxonomy (NCBI): domain Eukaryota; kingdom Metazoa; phylum Chordata; class Mammalia; order Peramelemorphia; family Peramelidae; genus Macrotis; species Macrotis lagotis. The sequence continues at coordinate 271,394,620 of NC_133658.1, read as the reverse complement.
GAGAACAACACAGAAGTTGCAGTAGATTAAACCAGGAGTGTGCAAGGGTCAACTTGGGAGCTTGTTAAATTTTAAGGCTGAGCATTTATATTATTATATACCTTAGAAATCAGCAAATGCTACAAATTGTGACCTGATAAATTGTTTTCTTGATTGTGTTAACTTAAGAAACTAGAGGAAAAAATATCAATGATGCAAATTAAACTTTAAAGTGTATTGTATATTTTTCAGCACACCTCTGTTTTAGAGGAAGGTCCTCTGCCTTTAAATCCAATGCCCTTTCTCATACTAGGAGGCCTTTTTATTATCATTTTCTTGATTTTGGTCATTTATGCTACTTTTATGAATATAAAGAAAGTATATTGGGGTTAAAATCAATCAAGTAGATAAGCAATATATGTGTAAAAAGAACTTACTTTAAACAAGAAACTAATATTCTTAACAATGGCTAATGAAGATAATATCTGCAGCCTCCCCATTGATTGATTTGGGGGTGGGGGGATATTCATTGATTCCACTTCTGCAACTACTTTCCTCTTCTTTGCTTATTGGACCTAGGTTAAATTAAGCTGCTGTCCATGCTGAAAACCAGTGGGGATTGTTTTAATGGGGACCACTTTCAACTGGAAAATTGGTGCTTACATTTTTATAGCTCACCATGTGGAAGTCTTTCATACAGCAAAGGTAGGTAGGTCACCTTTAATTATCAGGGGTGATATCCAAATGGTGGGAACCTCATTCTATGTCATTAATAAAGCATGAATATGGAAATTCATGTCCTGGTATCTGGGACTATGGAACACCCCTACACATATGGAATGGCTTATTTAGATGTGAGTGCTTAGCATATTCTTACCCTGAGAGCTGTGGGGAAATGGTGGTGAATTTCAAACACAGAGTGTCATTGCTTGACAGGTTGGTTAACAACCCAACCAGGGAAAAAATCAAGAATCTTTTCAGTGTCTGAATAGGGGACCAGGGGCACCAGTGATGTTTATTAAACATTCCCTTTTAATATAACTACTGAAAAACTGAGAGGATGTTTTATATTTTCCTCTTCTCTGACCTATGACTTACAGAAAATAATGAAAGCCTTGAACTTGAAATCTGAAAACCTTGGTCTGATTCTCAACTCAGCTCTTTAGTATTACCTTGATTATATCACTTCCCTTGTTTAGTCTCGTTTTCTATAAAATGAGGTGCTTGGTTTTGATCAATCAATCCTTAAAAATCTTTATTAAATGTCTACAATGTGCCAGACACTTTACTAAGCACCAGGAATATAAAAAAGACAAAGGACTGTACTGACTTCAAAAAGCTTACAATCTAATGGGGGGGGGCACATTCAAATACATATGAAATAAGCTATATATAAGATAAATAGGAAATAATTAACAGAGGGAAGGCACTGGAATTAAGGGGGATTGGGTAAGACTTTCTGTAGAGAAAGGGATTTTAGTCAACAGAGATTGGGGCAGGATAGGTAGATTTGAAAATCATTGGCATAGAGATGGTTATTAAAACCTTGGGAGTTGGTGAGATCATCCAGTGAAGTAACATAGAGGGAGAAGATTGCCCAGGATAGAACCCTGAGGGACACCTATGATTAGAAGGCATAAGCTGGAGAAGGATCCAGCAAAGTATACAGAGAAGGAGTGGTTAAATGGGGAAAAGGAGATTCAAGGAAGAAATGGCATCTCAAAGACTTAGAGAGAGGAGAAAAAAGGAAAAGAGTAATCAAGAGTATCAAGGGCTGCAGAGAAGTCAATAAGGATGAAGACTGAGAAAAAGTCATTGAATTTGGCAACTAAGAAATCATTAGTAACTTTGGAGAGAGCAATTTCAGTGGACTGATTGTTAAGGGATTAAAAAGAGTATGAGAGAAGAAAAAGTGGTGTTACCTTTTATGGATGACTTTTTTAGAATTTAGCTACAAAGGGCAGAGGAAGAGATAAAAGATGACAAGGAACATGGATAGAAAGATCAAATGACAAGCTTTTTCAGGATATAGATGACATGGTCATGTTTATAGACAGTAAAAAAATGAGCCAGTAAAGAAGGAGAGAAAGTAAGTGAAAGCATAGGGATAATGGGGACAATCTTTTTTGAGGAGATGAGTTAGAATGGCATGATTTGAAGAAGTAGAGAGGTTAGTCCTGGTAAGGATTAAGGCAACTTCATCATGTGAAACAGGGGTTAAGGAGCAAAGAATGGCAGAGAAAATATCTGAGTGACAGGTGATGAGGAAGAGGGCAAAAGAGGGAGTTCATAGTCAAATGATTTCAATTTTTTTCTGTAAAAGATGTGGCAAACTTCTCAGTTAAAGTAGTTGGGGAGGGGAGCCATGGAAAACTTCAGGAGAGATGAAAAGGTTTGGAATAGCTGCTGTTGAGAGTGCGATAAGTGAGGGCTCAACTGAGGTCATGTAATATAAATGCATAGGGGATCCAGTAAATAGTTATGTCATTTTCTCTATCCTCATTTAGTAGCATGTCTATAAGCATGAAAGCAACAGATGATGGAAGGATACAAGGCTGAGGCTTAACTGGGTATTTCCAATGATATTATAAATAGGGTAGAGATTCAAGAGAGGAAGACAGTGTTGAATTAGTTCTTCAAAGAGTCAAGATGGGAAAAGGAGAGAAAAAATGGCTAGTTCTGGGGAGAGAGTCTGGGAGAGAATTGAGGGGTCATGGTATGGTTAAAGAATAGAATTATGTGAAACAAGACAGAGGGATAGATGAAAAGGCAAGAAGTCATAGTCAGATTAGGGGATTTCAGAATTCTTGGCATGGGGTAGTACATTTGTGGGTGACGGCAAGATCAAAAGATTATGATCAGAGACAGCTAGGTGGTAGTGGATAGAGTACCAACCCTGGAGTCAAGAGGATGTGAGTTCAAATTCACCCTCAGGCATTTATACTCCCTATCTGTGTGACATTGGGAAAGTCATTTAATCACAATGCCTTGCCAAAAAACAAACAAAAAAAATAGAATATGACTGTGTGTGTGTGTGTGTGTGTGTGTGTGTGTGTGTGTCTGACATGGGTTGGAGGAGTAGTTCTTGAGAAGTGAGCAGGTTGGAACTGAGTGGTTAAGGTATCATATATCTAAGTGCCCAAGTATAAGGGCAGGAGTTGGGGAGGAGAAATTGTAAGCCAGGCATCAAATTCATTGAGTAAGAAAGGGGAGTGACTTGGAAGTCTATAGATAATAGCTAACAGGATTTTGATTGGTTGGTAAATAAGAATAGCGTGAATCTTAAAGGAAAGAGGTTATTGAGTAAAGGGTTAAGTAGGGAAAAGTTCAAAGTGGGAATGTGGAGAAAGGAGCATTTCAACTTCTTCACCATGGCCAGTCAGCTGAGGAGAATGAGGAAAGGTACAGCTAATTATGGAAAGGGTGACCAGGGAGTGTGTCATGAGGGGAAAGCCAGGTTTCAAAAAGAGATAGTAGATAGAATGAGGATAGGAATAAAATCATGGTTGCTTCCTTTGGAACAGGCATTCCAGAGGACACAGTAGAAGGTCTGGGTGTAGTTAATATGAAACTTTGAGGTGGGAAGGTTGAGGGGAATGGGAATGAGAAATGAAATGGGAAGGGCTATGGAATAAGGTTTAGATGACAGTCTTCCTACAGGTGTTTAATGTCACTGGGATGTGCAGGGTTTCATTAAATATGAGAATGTTCAGTACTGAGTGGAAGGTACCACTCCTCTACCCCCAAAGAACAAGAAAAGCAGAAAAAGGAAGGTCTGAAGTCCAAGAGAAGGTTGCTCTTCTTTGCCATGGAGATTCTCCATATCCCATATGAGACAGCAGAATGACAACAGGATGTTTTGTGCTAATACTGATGCAAGTGGTTGCTTTGGAGCACATAGAACCTTTTAGTTCTTCTGGACCACATCATCCAAAAAAAACTTGTCACGGGTTGCATATATAATTTAATATGCGATCATTTATTTACGCATAAATAAATAGTACGTGTTTATTAATATATCATATATGCATAAATAAATATTTAACTCTATATGTGACCCTTGACAAGTTTTCTTAGGTCATATAGCTCAGAAGACCTAAGAGGCTGGATACCTCTGATATAGGAGATAGTTGACCTGACTTTTAGCAGCCTTTTTTTGGGTGTGAGGTAATGGGGTTAAGTGACTTATCCCAGGTCATATAGCTAGCGAGTGTCAAATATCTGAGGTCAGATTTGAACTCAAATCCTCCTGACCCCAGGATCAGTACTCTAGTGTATCCACAGTCTGAAGTCTTCTCACCTAGTTATGAGGTAACAGCAAGAAGAAATCGATTCCCTGAGCAGGTGAAAAACATACAGTCCATTCCTTGGCAGTCTTTCCTCAGGGGATAGATCTCTGTTTCTTCCTGCTCTACATTCAAGTAACATAAGAAGATATATAAGCTTCCTCCTATAGTAGGCTGAGATGATCTCATCTTGGTATATTTAGGAGGAATAAATTCAATTCAGATTTTAATACTTAAATTGTTTGCAATCTTTGAAACAGCATCTAAATGGTGAATCTAGAAGTTCACAGAACTTTAATGTCCTCAGTGTGCCTTTCCTTAGAGATTTCTATTCCATGTGCAAGAGAATGTTATACACTTGGATAAAAAAAGAAATGATACTGTAAGGGGAGGGGAAGGAGCTAATAAAGAGAGGCTCCTGACCAATTTGTTAAGGGTAATAATCAATCTCATTAATTGACAAGTAGTGATTCTTTATCTGGGGTCCCAGTGAAGTACAGACGTTTGTATTGTCATTTTGTTAAGAGGTTATAATAAACTCTGGACTGGTGGTGTTAGAGGCTAATTGGAATTCAGGAGAACTTTTATCACATGAGCTATTCCTCTCTGTAGTCTCTAAAAATGTTGACAAAATGTCTGTCGTTTTCCTCCCCCCCTCCATTTTTCCTATTTGGAGGACAGGTTAGAGTTCAACCAGGTATGAATTGCAAAAGAGGAGAGCAGGTATGGATTGCAAAAGAGGAGAAACCTTCCTCCCTTTTGCTTCCCAACCCCATCTCATGAACTGATGATGGTTGCTATGGATCAGATACATATGCAACCTCCATGAATTTATTTATTTGGCCTGAGGGAAGAGTTTGGATTGGACTTTTCAAGCCTAGGTAATGGCAGTTTCCAGGAAGCACATGGAAGATATATTGTAGCATTTATGGGCAATGGTTTTTCTTGAATCCCAGATTTCTGTGTAAAAGGTGAGAAATTTCAGTTACTTTGACATTGTGATCCCACAGTTTAGTTGTCTAAATAAAATAAAATAACTTTCCTGAGTAGCAAGAACCTTGTGAATTCCCATCTACACTTACAATCTTATGAAATGATGTAAGCTTCTGCTATTAATCTTTGTCTCTGAGAACCACTTTTAGCCAGTAAAAAGTAGTTTCCATGATTTCCTCAGATCATTCACTAAATTCACTAAAATTCTTCTCCTATTTGCTTCCAGGAGGCATTGAGAGGACATTGGATTCTAGAAGTATATTCTATACATTCCTTTGACCAACCCTTTCCTTTCCTCTCAATGCCAAGGAAAGAGGATAAAACCACCCCTCTATTTGTCCTATTCAATTTCCTTTGAAATATTTAAACATATTAGGATTCTGAAGGTACCCTGTTGTCTTTCCCCACAGTAGAATGTAAGTACTTGAAGTATGCTTTTTGTATTGCAACAGTTTTGTTTTGGGCTTTTCAGAAATTGTTCAAAGTGAAGGGGTAGTGTCAGCTGTCAGGAAGCATTTATGAAGAATTAGACTCTGAGCTCTGGAGCTCCTACTAAAATAGGAAAACTTCAAGAATGAACTTTACAATAGTCTATGTTTTATCTTTTTGGGATTAAGGTTCCCACATGTTCCAAAATATTCACAACAGCTCTTTTTGTAGTGGCAAAGGATTGGAAATTGAAGGAACATTCATCAGTTGGAGAATGGCTAAACAAGTTATCGTGTTTGAATATTATGGAGTACTATTGTTTTCTAAGAAACCATGAATGGTCAGAATCTAAAGAAACATGGAATGAATTACAGAAACTGATGCTGAGTGAAGGGAGCAGAACCAAAAGAACATTGTACCTATTAACAGCAACATTGTGAGTTGATCAACCTTGATGGATGCAGCTCCTCTCAGCAGTTCAAAGATCTAGGAAAACCTTGGGACACCTGATATGGACAATGTTATCCACATTCAGAGGAAGAAAAACAAAACAAAATAAGAAAAACCTACAGAATCTGGATGATACTATGTCCACTTTTTTTTAAATTTAAGACAATGGGGTTAAGTGACATGCCCAAGGTCACATAGTTAGGTAGTTATTAAGTGTTTGAGGTCATTTTTGAACTCAGGTCTTCCTGACTTAAGGGCCAATGCTTCCCCACTACATTAACTTTATAAAAATTTCTCTTATTTTTCTCTTTCCTATCTCATGTTTTTTTTTCTTCTCCCTAAGTCCTAATTCATATATATATATATATATATATATATATATATATATATATATATATACATAAAATGACTAATCTGTAAACATGTTAAACACAAACGTATATGTACAGTGTTCATCAGACTTTTCACCATTGAGGGGAGGGGAGTGGGAAGGGAGGGTGAAAAGAAATTATGTAACACAAATGTGCATATGCATGTGGATGAATGTCGAAAAACTTTCAAAACATGTAATTGGAAAAATAAAATATCAATTGTGAAAAAAAGATGGGAGACTTATTGTCAGGAGGTTGAACAACATGAGATGAATGTTTTCTGACCACAGCAACCCATAAAAATGGCCAATTAAAGCAGGGGTTTACGTGGAGCAATGATTATGACATTGCTATCATGGGGATTGGGAAGTACTTGGTTGGCCATCTCTTTGAGGGCAGGTATGGATTTGTTCTTTGGCTTTCAGGTTCACAATACCTAGTACAATGGTTTTTTGTTTGTTTATTTGTTTTTATGTAACCATACTTAATAAAAACTTGCAGAGTAGACCTGAACTGAATGAGTCCTCAGGGAAGTGAAGCAATCAATCAGGTCAGCATTGGAAGCACCACATTATGGTTTCACCATAAATATCAGAACTGTGTGGGACAATGAAAAAGACCAACCTGAGTCTCCATTATCAGGATTGGAGTCAAAAAGGTAGGGAATTACATTACTCTTTTTGTATTAGCCATTATATCTTTAGAGTTGCCAAACCCAGGACAACAGAAAGCCTGTGTAATTCTCTGAAGTTTTTGTTTTCCTCCAGCATTGAATCCCTGAAGCTATGATTCATTCTTTAATCCTGATACATTTGTTTCTTTCTTGCAGTTTTGTTAACTTTCTTTTAATGTATAGAGCTCAATTTTACCCCCCTTTTTTGTCTTACCTTGGTAACTGTCTTATTTTTCTCTGCCTCTGTAACTTAGTCTCACTATATTTTACTTTGCTCTATTATATTCTTCCTCCATATCCATTTAGGCCCCTGGAGATATATATTAAGAGACCTCACCAATTGGAGGCTTTTCTCTGTACTTGGGGTCTTTCTTTGCACAGACACAAATTCCTTCTTGTTTTTAATGAAATCATTTGCTTTTCATCTCTAAGTATTTGTGTACAAATTATTACCCCCTTTTTTTCTATTCATTTTTTTTTTGGCTATAGGTTTTCCTGTTAAGCTGCTTTCTTTTCTGTTTTTTGATTGTTTGTTTTTATATATCATTAACTCAAATACTATAATAACAAGATATTGCAATAGTCGTTCTTAGAATGCATTTAATTTTAAAAAATGTTCCTCCATTATTTTCAGCTCAATTCGGCTTCATACTTCCTCTGCACCTAGCTAGGGTGCATGAATAAAGTATTAGCCTTAGAATCAGGAGAACAGGAATTCGAATCCAGCCCAGACACTTGATTCTTACTAGATGTGTGACCTTGGGCAAATCACTTAACCCTGGTTGCATCCAGTGCCATCTAAAGCCATCCTAATCTATATGTGGCCACTGGACCCAGTTGGCTCTGGAGGAGAAAGTGAAGCTAGTGACTTAGAGCAGTGCTTCAGTCAAATCCAGCTCATGTGCTTGTCATGACATCACTTCTCTGATGTTGTTGTCTTTTTCAGAAATGAAGGACAAACTTTATTATTATTATGTTAAGTGCTCTGGGGAAAACATTTCCTGCCTTCAAGAAGCTTGATATTTAGTTGCTTTAGTCATATCTGACTCTTTATGACCCCATTACATTTTTCTTGGCAAAGATACTAGAGTAATTTGCCATTTCTTTCTCCAGCTCATTTTACAGATGAGAAAACTGAGACCAACAATTTAGTTTCTTGCCCAGGATCACACTTCCAGATTTGAACTCATGAAAATAAGTCTTCCTGGCTTAGGTTCTAGTTAAGTATAGTTAAAAACAGACAATTAACTAAAGAGAAATCTAATCCTTGTATACAAGCAACTAGCCCCTGGACTAGTAATGTATCTAGGAAGCAATAATTACTGCTATTTGCCTTCATAGTCTTTCATTGAAAAGCAGCTGAATGACACAATGCATGTAGTTCTGGACTTGAATTTAGGATGATCTGAGTTAAAATTCAATCTTACTTAGTAGCTATGTGAACAAAGGGGCAAGTCACTTAATTTTGTCTGCCTCAGTTTTCTTTTCTACCTCCTGAGATTTTTATGAAGGTCAGATGAGATAACATGTATAAGATGCTTTGTAACCTTTAAAGGCTAGTTATTACTGTGGGTGGCTATGATAGGGGTACTAATAGAAGTAGTTTGTTGTTTATTCATATTTGAGGCTATGTTTTCTTGACAATGACACTTAGTAGTTTGCCATTTCCTTCTCCAGTGTGCTCCCATTTAACCCATGAGAAACTGAGGCAAATAGGGGTTAAATGATTCACCTAGGGATATCCAACTAGTAAATAACTAAGGCCAGATTTGAACTTGGATCTTCGTGGCTCCATACCTGGTGCTCTATTCACCTACCTGTCCCTAGTCATAGTCATGGTCATGGTCGAAGTAGTCATAGTAGGCATAGTAGTTGTAATTAGTAATAGTACTAGTAATAGTAGTGTAGTAGTAGTAGTAGTAGTAGTAGTAGTAGTAGTAGTAGTAGTAGTAGTAGTAGTAGTAGTAATAACCAAATTGTTCAGGTTTCCAGTGGCTTAGATCCAGCTAAGCACAGAGTAGGAAGTGATTGGCATATTAATTCCAAGGACCACATAAGGTAACTTCACTGACAACATTATCAAATCTCCCCCCCCACACACACACACAGACACATCTTCCTTTCTAATAGTTGAATGATTCTATCTCAGTCATCTGGATTTGCTTGCATTGATGAACTATCTGGCTTGCATGCAATTGCTATTATGGCACCATGGTTCCAAAGGGTGCAAAATCTGGAATCAAGAAGACCTAAGTTCAAATCCTGCTTTGGATTTATTGGATGATCCTATTCAATTTCCTCAAACTCTTTCAAAGTTTCTATTTCCTTATATACAAGATGGAGCTAATAATGGCACCTACTTCAATGTTGTTGTGAGAGCCATTTGGAATGATATTTGTAAAATAATTTACAAATCTTAAAATACTCTATAAATGACAGCCATTTCTATTGATTGTTTGGAGTATCACTTGTTCTACATCCTCCCTTCTTCCCCACCATCCCCATCCAATATATCCTGCCACATTTGCCAAGTACGCCAATCACCAATATCCATCACCTTCAAACCTGAATTAGTAAAAATGCTGAAGATCAGTGTTCTTGTTCATTTAGTTTTCTAGTAGCTGAGGGTAAGACAAGATAAACTTTTTATATTTTTTTCATACTTCTTGTTAAAAAAATAGAACAAAAAAATCCTTTCCAAAATGTCTTCATTCCCTTTCATTGAAGCCTCTTTAAGTCAATCTAATGAATCTGAATGAATATTCCTTGAATGATTCAGGTTCTGTGATATTTGCAATTCTGCCCCTTACAAATGTACATGTAATGCTGACAAGAGAGTCTTGTTTGCTAACCAGTAGCCAGTGTTAGAGGAGCTTTGAATATAAGTACTTTCTTGACCTTTGGAGTCTTTTAAGTAGCATTTATAATCAAGGGTTTCATTTTAAGTCAACAGCTTTTGGAATCTTCATAATATGATCCCAACCTACTCTTCTATCTTTGCTTCACTCTTTTCCTTTTCTGAAACTTAGCTGTACTTGCATATTAGTCCAAACTGTAACCAAAACTGTCTGCATTCCCCTCTTCAGCCCTGTGTTCATACTTTCCCTAATGGAACTATCCTTGCTTCTTTTTGCTACAGTGAAGAGAGCACTGAGCTTAAAGTCAAGAAGACTTTAATTGAAATCTTTCCTCAGAATCTGATTGATGGTGCAGGGTCCTGGATAAATTACTTAACTAACCTGGGTGTTTATTTCTCTACATAAATATAGAATGGGATCATAATAATACCTCTGTCGCAAGGTTGTTGTGAGAAACAAAAGAGATAATATTTGTTAAGTGCTTATCAGGTTCCTGATACATAGTAGACACTAAATAAATGCTTATTCCCTTGTTTCCCTTCACCTTCATTGTTGTGAGAAACAAAAGAGATAATATTTGTTAAGTGCTTATCAGGTTCCTGATACATAGTAGACACTAAATAAATGCTTATTCCCTTGTTTCCCTTCACCTTCAAAGTCCTGCACAGATTGTACTGCTTTCTTAAGAATTTGCCTAATTGTGTTGTGGTTCTTAAGAGGAGGGGAAATACTAAACCTCCTCTTCCATTTTCTTATGGAGTGTCCTTGATGGCTCTTAGGGAGGGAGGGCATTAAGGGAGAGAAAGAAAGTACAAAACTAAATAACCCTTGTGTCTTTATAGCTATTCGGGGATAACTGTAGAAAGTGCACTATGCTTCTCATGGAAGAGGAAAATGATTTCACACCATAAGCTTGAAAGCCTTTTCTATTAATGAGAAGACTGTATAGCAAATGGGAGATAGCACTAATTTTGACTTCAAAAATTCATATGCCCTAATCGGATATTGAAAGGATGGATTCAAATAACTTGAGCCCTTAAGTTCTTTTTTTTCCTTAAGGAAAAATAATAGGAAGTAAGCCCACAGTTGTCCCTGCCCCATTTTGGGATGGATCTAACAGCCTGTACCAAATATCCATTATCATGGCAGAAGTATTTGTACATTTGATTTTTTTTTGTATTGAATTCTGGGCATGGTATTTTAGAGGGTACCTTGATATATATATATATATATATATATATATATATATATATATATATATATATATATATGTCTTACTTTATAAATGACACTCCTTTTCCAGTTTCCTTGCTTTCTTTGTCTGTAACTCTCTCCTTTCTTCTATCTCTTATCATCCCTGATTTCCTTTAAGTTTGTTTCAAGGATCACATGATTCCTTTTCCTGATTCCTCTCCCTCAGAAGCTAGTGCCTTCTTCTCTCCAAATTATCTTGTATTTATATATTTATTTTGGATATATTTTATATATACATATGTACATATGACTCTTCATATTTGATTCATATCTGGCCACTAGACCCAGATGACTCAGAGGATAAAGTGAAGCTGGTGACTTAGCATAACATCCACTCAATCAAATCCAGTTCATGGCATCACCTTCCCTGATGTCATGGTCTTTGAGAATGAAGAACAAACCTTGTCATCATCATAAATTCTTTGAGGAAAGGGCTTTTATTCTTCTTTTTATATCCAGTGCCTGGAACAAATTAATTGAATGATATGCTGAAAAGATGCAGTGTCTAGAGAAGGGGGACTAGGATAGTCAGAGAATATAAAAATCTTGCCATATGAGATTCATAAGAAATACTATGATTTAGAGAATATAATGCCAGGCTTGAAGTAAGGAATACCTGGCCTTTGAGCTTCAATTTTCACCCCTGTAAAATGGGGATGAGAAATGTTAGTCATCTCACAAGGCTGCTATGATGATAAAATGAGATAATAAAATATTATTTTTGGAACCTTTAAAGAACAATGTAAATATGACCTGTTAGTGTTAATATTAAAGTTGAAGCAACAAAAACCACAATCATTCCCTCTAAATATTTAAAGGACTTCCACCTAGGAACTTTAGAATTCTCTTGATTGGCTCCAGAGGGCAGACTTGGATCACTGGGTCACAGAAGAATGAATTTCAGCTCAAAATCATGAAATATTTCTTTATGGATAGAGCTGTCCAAAAATGGTTGGAACTAATGAAGTCCCTGTCACTAAAGGTCTTCAAGTAGATGCTGTATGAAGAAGTGTTAAGGAAGATAATGTATTTGTTAGTTTTGTTGAACTGGCTTTTAAGTTTTTTAAAAATTCATTTTTAATCATACAGCATTTCTCAAACATTTGGGCCTCAAGCACGCTTTACATGTTTAAAAATATATTAAGGATTCTTCTACCCTACCTCATCCCACCCCAAGAACTTTTGTTCTTTTATACTTTTTAATTATTTACTGTGTAGAAACTAAAACATCTTTGTATGATTATGAAAACAGTTTCAACATTGTGGTCCCCCTGAGAGGGTTTCAGAGACTCCCTGAGGGTCTTCAATCAAACAAAAGTTCTCAATATTTTTTTCAAGAAAATGCTGTTATAGAGGAGAACTGTATTTCAAGTATGGTATGAACTATTTGAACTTAAAGGTTCCTTCCAAATGAAGGATACTATGTATCACTTGTTTTCTTTTCTCACATTTTCATTTTCAAGTATATGTCAAAGTATATTTTTATAAAACTTGGATGCTTTTATCAAGTTAATATATTTTTTCTTGAAAAGAAAAAATCATTATCTTTTAATTTTTGTTACCTTTTTCCCCCATCAAGTATATTTTTTACTGGTTCTACCTGCTTTACTTTGTATCAGTTAATGTTTATTTATCCCCTAATTCTCCAGACTATTCATATTTGTGTTTTATATATTTCAGTAATGTTACACAATATGTCTACATTGTGTTTCATAGCCTTGTCTTAGCATAACATATATGTAGTATCCACTCATTAAAGGTTATATTTTTTGTTTGTTTGTTTAATTGAATCTGCAAACCAGTTGCATTCACAGCCATGCTGTTATTTCTATATGGCTTATAACCACCTTTCTGTGATTTTCCTTGTGCTTGATTTTGTAATTCTTACCAATGTTATATCACCTTGGAAGAAACTTGTTATACCTGGACGATCAGTACAGGAAAAACTCCTATGAATTTTGTGTTCATCCAGAAGAGGTAGACATAAAGGAATATATCTTTTCTTTATTGCTCTATCCATTCATTTCTTAAAACTATTTCCTCATCAGTTCCAATCGTAAGGGAATTATTGCACCCATTCTATTTTATGCTTTTCTTTTTGTTTTCCCCTCCATTGTTATACTAATTTGTAGTCTAAATTCTGCCAGTAGCAGAAAGCAGGATGTTTGCCTGTCTAGTTAAAGTGTGTGATTTTTTTTGCACTGTGGTTTGAAATAATTCAATGTAATCTGTAGAATAAAAATCAAGTGATATAGAAAAAGGATTCATCAGCAAGTTGACCAAGAAACTGACTGACATATCTTATAAATGAGAAAAAATTGCAGTAAGAAATTTTGTCAAGGTTAATTGGTTCAAGTTATATTTATATAGTTCGTAGCTAAAGATGAAGAACAATAACTCTGTGCACTTACATAGTGCCTTTTCATCAAGAGCTTCTAAACTCCCAATTCAAATTACTTGTTTAAATAATTAATTTAGCTCTTCACAGTCTGTGGAGACAAATGAACAGCCTTTTTCATGAAATCCACATATAGGAGATGATCAAATGATTTGGAAAGAAAACTAGTTCTGAACCTTTAACAAACTCAAATAACTTGTGTTTTACATGAAAATCATGGAAATCCAATGTGTTTGTAGTAGCATGGCTGGGAACATGCCTTAATACTTTAAGGATTTCTGATTTCTGAGGGAATTCTCTCAGTATCCTCTAGGGATCTTTTAAGGATCCTTTGATTCTTTTGGTTCATGAGAGTACATTCTTTCCACATGGAGGCAGTGTAGCCTAATGGAAAGAGCACTGGCTTCAAACCTTACTTCTGATGCTTACTCTCCATGGGACCCTGGGAATACCATCCTTTGTCCTTGAGACTCAGCTACCTCATGTGTTAAATGAGGAGGTCGGACTGGATAAACTCTAAGAACCCTTTCAGCTCTAGCTCCCACATACTCACAGTCTCTCTAGCAGTGTGTCTGTGTATATATGACTTTTGCCAGAAACAATTAATCACTAATTAGTCATCCTTTTGATGAAGAAGAATCCCTCTGAACTTAGCAAGATTGTTTACTTCAGTTCAAAGGCAGTTGTTAAATATGTACTTGGCACTTGGACTTGGCACTGGGGATACAGAGGAAACAAACAAAATAAAAATAGTTCTTGTCCTCAAGGAGCTTGCATTCTTTTGGTTATTATACAACAGGTATACAGTACAGTTATTCCTTCCACATAGTAACTTTCCCCATCACAATTTTGATATATGTTTCATTAACATAAAATTTAAATGGAAATTTGGGGGGGAGTTTTGCAGAAGCCACAGATGACATGAACACTCCATAAAAGGAAAATAAAAGATTCAGTCTTTTTCCTTCTATGGTATGAAGGGAGGGTCAAAACATTTTACATAAGTTTTCCAGATGATGGTAATGTTGTGCCTTAACCCCCATAATGTGTATCATTGTGTAACTGTATATCACTGAGATCACATTTTAAGCCTTTCCCCTTTGTGGGAACTACCAAAACTTGAACACTTTTGACATAGCCCTGGAGAACTCAAGGTCACTTCCATAACAGAAAAGAGGCACTAAATGTGTAAATATTGTGGACTTCTCATATATCCTAGGATGCAAAATCTGCCCAGTTTGTTCAAGAAGAGGTTTTAGGAAAACTAGTTCTTCTCTGAACTCCTTGGCATGGGCCACATTACAAAGAAGTGACTTGTGGAATTTCATAAATCAAGAGGGTTTTAGTTTCAAGGATTGAAAATTGATTCAAGGCTGAACCATCACCCATACTATAGATCTGTGAGGCCTGTCTCTCTCACATTCTCTTTCCCAGGATAGTCCCACATGTCAGCAGTTTTACTGGAAAGCAATCTTTTCATGTTTAGCATCATTGCAACCTATTACAGTAATGATACTCTGCCTGCCACTGTTTGGCAGCTGTAGGATGGGGAAAGGTAGTGGTTTTGGCTGAACTCAGAGCTCTAAGGCTGGAACCATGCCAAACAACTAAGGGAAAGGGAGAATATTCAGACTTTGGCTTTTCTCCATTTCTCCAAGTACCACCTTCTACTAAAAGTCCTAGCTGTCTTGAGGCTATTCAGTCTCATTTTGTGATTATTTTAGGGAGGAGTCAGGGAAAATTCTCTTCTTGAGAGCTCTTATTTTAAGTCAGGTTGGATCTTTTCCATCTCAGTGATATGACAAAGAAGACTATCGCCCAGGGTCAAATGCTTTATGAAACATTTCTTAGTCCTTGATCTACCCTGGTCATTTCATATCTGCCTCGTAGAATCTCTTGCTTCTTTCTAGAAACAACCTCAACGCCATCAGTGCCATCTTTCCCTTACAAACATTTATTAACTAGCTAAAATCCCCTCATGAAGTAGGTTCTATTATATTATCACCTCCATTTTGCAGTTGAGAAAATTGAGGCAGACATGGATCAAGTGACTTGCTCAGGGTGGCTATATTTGAACTCAGAGCTTCCTAACTTCAGACCCAATGCTATAACCCATCTGACTAACTTCATTATAATTACTTCCTATCTAACTCCAGGGTTAATTTTTTCTGTAAATACTAATAATTGCATTTGTTATCTCTGCATTAGAATAAATAATCCTTGAGAGTAGGGATTGCTTCTTCTTTGTATTTATTCCTAGCAATAGTGAGCCTGATCCACAGCAGATTCCTAAAAAGTATTTGCTAATTAACTGATGGATCATCTTCCTCACTTTTTTTTTTGGCAAGGCAATAGGGTTAAGTGACTTGCCCAAGACCACACAGCTAGATAATTATTAAGTGTCTGAGCCTGGATTTGAACTCAAGTCCATCTGACTTCATTGTGCCACCTACCTGCTACCTAGCTGCTCCCTTTCCTCTTCATTTTTGAAAGAGATTTCTCTCTTCACAAACTTTTAGAAAACACTTTGATCTTGTCCATATCACATTCATTAAATTTCTCTTTATATTCCTTCTAGTAAATAGTTTGAATATAGTGTCTATTTTTTTTATTTTTGTACACACAGCAGCTGGTAAAGGGCTTTGTAAACAAAAAGTGCTTAATAACTGTTTGTTGAACTCTTATGAGAAAACCCTATTTTTGACAATGTTAATTCACATGATTCAAATTTTCTCTTGGGAGCATTTCATTAATTTTGAAATACCTTCATACTGTTTAGTGCATTTTAGGGAAAATGTCAGTGGTGGAATTCATTTGATTCATGCTGATTTGGCAGAATTGATACCTAATTTTATGCTGATTTCAGTGAATAGGTTGTTAAAATGGCTTTTCTCATTCCTAAGGTGGACACTTGGGCAGTCTCCCAATGTGGAAATTATAAATTTACATTCCTTACTCTTTTTTAATGTTCATCTACACAACAGCATTTTCTTAGTGCCTGTAGTAATGCCCATAGGTGAAAAAAAATTAATGAAACTATCCTTGTAATATTTATTTATTCATTTCTTAAAGTTCATTATACTTTTGGTGAAATACTACAATTTATTTCCCTCATTTTTTTTTACTTCAGTAAACAAATATATAATGTAAAGAGAAAAACTGAAAAATAGCCAGAGGGTGACAAGTTATCATTTGTTTCTGCTTTGTTTTGTATCCCCAATTCCCCAGAGATATTATGAGTGCTCTAAATGATAAGACCAATAGGAAACATTGGCCAATGGAAATATAGATTTCAAGGATTATCTTATTGCCTATTTCAGAAGCCATGGAAGCAGAAGAACAAAAGAGAGTTAGACTAAGTAGAATGAGTTTTGGTTCTGCATATGTTCCAACATTGGCTGTTGTAGTCACGTGTCTGCTTTTACTCCTTAAGGATACATTACTTACTGTGAGTAATATAATCTAGTTTTGTGTATCTTTTTTATTGTTCTAATTTGATTATTAAATGCATGAAATATTAAACTACCTTTATGTATATCTTTTTGTATACTTAAAATGGTCATTAGAGCAGAGAACTGGCTGTTAATTTATTTGAATCCCACCACTAGAAAGTGTTGTTTTATGACTAAGTTTTTTTTCTCTTTTATGAAGATATATGTGATATGAATGGGTTCAAAGTTTTGACTCCATGAGACTTTCAATTTGCATCAAAATTTTATCAGAGATTTTCTCTCTATTTGGAACTTTGAAAGGACAATAAGAATGGAAAATTTCGAGAGTCACAACGAAACAAGTTTTGACTTCGGAGGTCAATAATCTTCCTAGTACATGGATCTGGTCATGATGCCTACTCAAAATCAATACAAAGCAAATGACCTGGATTGAGAGACAGGGAATCTGCCTAGGTATAAGTGTGTGTTCAACCTGTGGCCTATGGACTGCATGCAACCCTCACATGGCATTATTAAATTTTATTATTATATTCATTGGTAATATGGGTACATTTTAGGCATAAATATATATTAAATTTTTATGTGTTCTTTGAAAAGTTTTGGGTGGTGCAGTCCAGAAGGTCTAAAAGGTTAGACACAGATGGTAGAGGAAGGGCTTTGCATTCATGCCTTAAAAAGTTGGATTGAAGAAACTGCAGATGTTTGTTCTAGAAGAGAAGAGTTAGAGGATCACATGATAGCTCTTTTCAAGTATTTTAAGAGCTGCCTTACAGAAGGAATACACTTGTTTCACTTGGTCACAGAGGACGGGCCTCAGAGAAATAGGAAAATTGAAAAGCTGGTAAATATGGACTTGAAGGAAACAAACTTCCTAAAAATTAAGACTTCATCAAAGTGGGATGGATTACTTGAAAGAAAGTGGGATCCTCCTTATTTGATATCTACAAGCAAAGGTTGTTTCCTTTTCCATGTATGAGTTTGACTAGATCAGAACTGTCCAATCTTATTTTTTTTTAATATTTCAAGGCAATGGGGTAAAGTGGCTTGCTCAAGGCTAGGTAATTATTAAGTGTCTGAGGTCGGATTTGAACCCAGGTGCTCCTGACTCCAAGGCTGGCGCTCTATTCAACTGCGCCACCTAGCCACCCCTCAATCTTACTTTTAAAAGTTTTTTATTGAAACAATGGACAATATATTTTGATTTTCCATTTTATTGTGGTAGCTTGGCTTTGTTTACTAAAGCATTTAAGTAACCCCACATGTGAACTAGTATGCAGGTTGCATTTTGGACAGCCCTGGACTAGATGGTTTTTGAGATCCTATTTTGAAGCTCTGTGATTCTACATAGCCTTTGTTCTGCCACTTCCTCTGTGACACTGAGAAATCATACATTCTTTTGGGGGTTCATCTTTTTCATCTATAAGATAAGAGTCCTCTAAATCTATGATATTAGGAAACTTCAGCTCCACATTGAGTAAAATATACATAGATTGGCATTGAGAACCATCTATAAATTGATTCTCATCTACCTTTCTAGCCTTTTTTTTTCATTCTACTGACTTTTAGCTGCATTATATCACAGTCAAACTTTTGTTACCTATTCCTGCCTGTCCTCTTCTTTGTGCATTCTTTCAGGCTCTCTCCAGTTGATTAACTCAGGAACCTCTTTTTCCATAAAGTTTCACTTTTCCTACTAGCAAATGGTAATTAATAATGAATCCCTCCCATATTTTCTTTATATTTTGTAGCAGTGGAAAGAACATTGATTCTGGAGTCAAAGAATTTGAGCTTAAATCCTACCTCTTATACTTCCTACATATGGGAGATCAGGCAGGTCCCCTGACTTCCTTGTATCTTCCTTGTACCCCAATCATAAAATTAAGAGGTTGTACCAGGTGGTCTTTGAAGTTCCTTCTAGCCTATGAGCTATTTCTGTTCCCTATGGCATTCAGCCCAGTATCATATTTATTTATGTACTTGTTAGGTGACTCCTAGTATATTCTGAGTACCATTAGAGAAGAAACTTTGTATGTTTGTCTTTGCACATAGTAAATGCTTAATAAATATTTGTTGAATTAAACTGTGGAAGTTGCAGGGAGAAAGTCTTAGGCTTAATATAAGAAAAATCTCCCCAGCTATCAAGTGTTAGGTTCTATGCAAACTAAGACATTTAATTTTTTTGGTTTTGTATCCCCAGCACCTGGTACATCAGATGTTTAATCAATGCATATTGAATAAATGAGTAAATAAACAGTAAATAATCTGAGTTCTTCAGAAATAGAAAGAATTATCTTGGGAAGTCTTAGAACAGGGATTGGCTAATAACTTGTTAGGCAGATTTTAGAGGAAATTTTTATTTATTTGTTTGTTTTTTAAGTATGAGTAGAACTACGGTTTTCATCTAGAATACCTTCCAACTCTGAAATGCCATGAGTCTGAGGTTGTATTCTAGACTCTGCTTTGTGACTTTAGGAATGTAAACTGTGAAACTCACTTGTCTTATCTGTATAATAAAGATTATAATTCCCATGAAATTCAATTGAAATTTTCAAAAGGCTCAGTAATAATTGATAAAAAATTAAAAGATAGAATATCTATATAATATACTCAATAAATCTACAAAATAAAGAAATAAGAAGCAAAATAGTATGCAAAATCTCTAGCCTTTGAGAAGATAGAATTGTCACAATCTAACACATTGAAATACAAACATTATTTTGTGTTTGCTGTTTACCTTACAGACCTATCTAGTTTCAATACTTTGTCCCTGTTTTCTTTCTGTCTTCCTTTTATGTTATTAAAATATAATAAATATATGCATTAATAGATGTACATATTTATAAACAGTTCTAATTATGCTTATTTGGTATCATTTCATATTCCATATTTGCTTGTATGCTTCTTAATTATATTTCTCAGTCAATCAACAAGCATCTATTTATTATACTATGATATTATGTATGTGTATATATATATATATATATATATATCTGTCTGTGTGTATATGTGTGTTTGTGTGTGTATACATTTGTAGTTTCAGTGTGGAAAACTCCATTCAACAATATAGATCAACAAGTCATCCTTAACTTCTAATCTTCTGGAATTGCCTTTGGCTCTTGAGAGGTTATTGGATTTAGTCACGTTCACACAGCCAGTATTCGTTGGAAGTAGAATTTGAACGTGGCTCTTCCTGATTCCAAGACTGGCTTGGTATCTGCAGTCTTGCCTCTCTAAATTAATGTACCATAATTTGTTCAGTCATTCTGCACTATTGGACTTGTAGAATGTTTCTTGGGAGGCAATGAGTATACCCTTACTAGAGAGATTGTTTTAATCAGAGGCTTTGCTTTCAAGTTAACATTCTAATTGTGGAGGCAACATGCAAACAGTTATGAACAAACAAAATAACAGGAAGTAAGAGGTGATCTTAGAAGGAGGACAATAGTATTACGGAGCTTCAGAAAGTTTTTTGTTGAAGCAAATTTTTAACTGAGGTATTAAATGTTCTAGGAGAAATAGGAACAAAGTTTTGTGAGAGTCAAGCTTGTGACTCAGAAAATGTGAGGGGGGAAAATAAAAGACCCTTCACTGACATTTATTTGTGAGAATTAGACCCCATAGTTCTAGCACATGTTTCATAATTGGGGTTAATATAATCAGGGTTTTCAGGAGCTAGTGATTATACACACCTCATGGTGTGAGGGCATGAATGTCTGTGAATGTATCTTGGGGTAGAGGGCTGGTTGTTGGGAGAAGCCCAACTTTAAATCAAAGGGGGTTTCAATGGGAACCAAATTAAATTGGAAACTTTTTTTTTGCAAGGCAATAGGGTTAAGTTACTTGCCCAAGGTCATACAGTTAAGTAATTTTTAATTGTCTGAGGCTGAATTTGATATCAAGTACCCCTATCTCCAAGGCTAGTGCTCTATCCACTGCACCACCCAGCTGCCCCTGGAAACCTTTTCTTGATCTCATTTTCCCTCTTCCACCCCTTGCTCACTTAAATAGTCCTTGTGCACCCACTTCCATAATGAAATCCCTTTAGACTCAGGTCTGGTGTCACTACTTCTATGAAACCTTCGCTAATTCTATCTCAGAGCTCTTCCTTTACAAATCTTATATTCCTCTCTATCACATTCAAACTTGTTTTTTAAAGATTTTTGTGTATATATCTTATCAACTATTCCTCACCATTACCACAGCCACCATCTCCATTACTAGATAGATTTACATACATAATCTCTGGTAAGGTAAGTAATAGTATTATACCCATTTTTCATGTTAGGAAACTGAGAGTCAAAAAAGTCAAAGTGATTTGCTCAGAGTCATACAGAGTTAAGTGAGAATTTAGATGAGTTATAAGTAGAAAATAGTACTGGCACTGGAGTCAGGGAGGCCTGCATTCAAACCACCTTTCAGATTTTATTCCCAGCACCAAGTACAGTGCCCTGTACATATGAAGCATACAAATGTTAGATCAAACTAAACTGACTGTCTGATTTTGTCAAATGACATTTGCCACTAGCTCACTCTGTAATATTGAGTAAATCATTCTCCCTTTCAGGGCTTTAGTTTCCTTATCTATAAAATCAAGGCAGGGATGGGGGCAGGGAGGGTGGATTCCATGATTTTTAATGACCTCTTATAGTTGCCATTCTGACTACTGCTGACTAGTTTTGTGATTTGGTACAAATTCTTCCACTCTCTTAGCCTCAGTTTCTTTACTTGTAAAACAGGGTTGTCCAACTTTAGGCTATCTTAGGACTGCATAAAAAATAAAATAATAATTATTCAAGGACCACACCCCTAATAAAAAATAAAGTACACTAACATAATAGTTAATTTATAATCTTTCCTCAGTTAGGTTTAGCAAGTGCTAGGAAAAGTCATGGTACTTCTAACTTCTTAGAAAGTGGGAGAATGTGCATCATCAATGGGACAGGTGAAGGCATAAAGCATGAAAGCAAACACAAAACAACAAAGCAACAACACAACATCATAAAGGGAGGTGCATACAGAGTAGTCTGCATTGTACAGACAATGCATCCCACAGATTGATTGGAAATTCCATGGGATATATTCTTTTCAGAATACTGCTTAAAACCACCCAAGAAAATTAACATCAATGAGATTATATATTAGTGATGGAATTAAAAAAATACAATTTGCATTCCATGCAAATTATATTTTTTTGCTTGTGAAAATTAAAACCCACAGGCAGGGTTGCAAGAAAATACACTGTGGGCTGCATGTGACCCATGGACCATATTTTGAATAGTCCTGCTGTAAAATGAGGTTGAGCTTTGGGGTCACGTTTGGTAATAGAAACTATGTGAATCATTCCCAAATTTCACTTAAACTTAATAAATCAACTGCATGATACAAAAGGACATCTGAGAGTGTCTCTTCCATAATCATTGATTTGGTTATATTGTCAGCCAAAATCTATCCTTGTGGTATAAGATATGTTTGTGGGAATCTGTGTGCTTTGTGTTGAGGTAGCTGTTATAATGTAGAAAGCCTATGCTCTGCTGAACAGATAATCCATTGTGAGTCATTCAGTACCTTTAATTGTTAAGCCAATGCCAGTTCACAGAATCTTAAGGAGAGAGAGAGAGGGAAAAAGTTGATGATTTTCAAAAGTAAAATTTCCAATCCTCTCAATTTGTCTCTTTTCCCAGGGGGGAAGATATAATAGAGAATAGGATCATAGTATTTAGACTGGGAGAAATCTTAGAAATCATCTAGAACAGGGTTTCTTAACCTTTTTGTGGGTCATGAACTTCTTTTCCAGAACAATGTTTTCATTTTTAAGTTATAATTGAAGGAAATATTGAATTTCAATTTACAAAAATTTCAGGTTAACAAAAATAAGGATGAACTATTTTCCCATCTGAAGTTCACAGTTCCCCACTGCCTCAGTCTCACAGGTTTCCCTCCACCCTGCCACCCCCCACCCCCCCATACACACACCACCACTACATGATTATGGTCTCTTAAGAAAGCCTGATCTAGGTCTAGCTCTTCATTTTACAGATAATGACAAAGCTAAAGTCAAAAAAGACTAAGGTGACTTGTCCAAGTAGCTAGTTAAGGATAGGGTTGGAATTTAAACTCCACTCTTTGTTCTCACATTCCAATAGTACTTATAATTAGCAACTTTATCTGTGATTGGGACTCAGACTACAATAATAATAGAGAATCTCCCAAAGTTCCTGAGCCTCTTTTTCTGAGGGGCTCAAAGGGAGCGAGAGACTCAGGGCTCATATCATTTGCTTCTTAGAGCTTGTCTTTGATCTTTTTTGGATTGTGCTTTATTCTTTGTGCAGTGGCAGTAGGGCAGATCAGAGAAATTCTTGATCTGATTCCAAGGAGTAATTTGTAAGCACAGTTAGCTCTCAGAGCTCTGACACGTATCCTGGATTGCTCAGGTACACGGGAGACCAAACCACCTCATTCCGTCTTTGCAGAGCAGTTACTAAAGAAGTCCCAGAGCTCCCTTCATGCTTTGAATGGGCTTCTGCTTTTCCCCACACTTGCCACTGAAATAGTCACAAGATATCAGAATGCAGGGAGCATCTTTCCCCCAAGGGAGAGAATGAAACCGGCAGGGAATTCTGATGTTCATTCTTGTGCCAGCTTACTCAGAGTGAGATTGAATTTCCTTCTGCCTCTGGGTCTGAGGTGCCCCAGCTGATTTGTGTGGCTGCCTTATCCCCTTTCCCAGTGGGGCAACCTGAGAGGGAATTGCAATTCTTACCCAATTCCAATCTCTCTGCTGTCATGTGTATTTCTTTATTTTGAGGCAGTAGAAGATATCTCTCTGTGTATGTGTGAGTTGGTGTTGAAAAATAGGGAAATGAGACAACTGAGATTCTAGGGCTAGGGAAAGGTTAATACCTAGGCTTACCACCTGTTCCTAAACACCTCTGCACTCCATCTAGCTGCCAGCAGCAGTAGGCCCCTGGAAGCAGGAGCCTTCAAGTCTCTACCCTTCTGCTTCTGAGGACTTCAGTACTATTCTTCTCCAAAAAGACTTTAGCTCTGTTCAAATCCTTCTTCAATTTCTTCTTCTGGCTTTGTGGTCATTGAATGTTCCAATAGAATCTCATCCCCACCAAGTCTCACTAGCAAACTGCAGAAAATTTTTGGGTGCTGGACTAGTGATGGACTGATGGGTCTACTTATCTGAGGACAAGTCTGACTAAGTAGAGAAAGACTTGATTGTAGAAAGGTTGACCACCAAGAGGTGGATTTATTTTTAGTCCTAGGAATTCATATAGCTAGATAGAACAGTGGGAGGGAAAGAAGGAAGGAGGGAAGGAAGGAAGGAAGGAAGGAAGGAAGGAAGGAAGGAAGGAAGGAAGGAAGGAAGGAAGGAAGGAAGGAAGGAAGGAAGGGAGGGAGGGAGGGAGGGAGGAGGGTTTATTTAGAACCTTGGTATATGAATGAGCCAGGCACTATGCCAAACACTTGATAAATATTATCTCAATCAATTTTCACAGTAGCCCTGGGAAATTAATTTTATTATTATCTTTATTTTACAATTAAGAAAACTAAGGTAGACAGTATGTAAATGACTTGCCCAGGATCACACATCTAGTAAGTTCAAGGTCAGCTTTAGACTCATATCCAATATTCTATCAGCTATGCCTCCCAGCTGCCTCAAGAGCTAGAGTTGAAGTGAGAAAGCCTGAATTCAAACTCAGCCTTACTATTTACAAGCTGCATGATCCTGGGAAAGTGACTTAACTTCTGTCTGTCTCATTTTTCTCATCTATGAAATGAAGTTAGTAATATCATCTAAATGCCCAAGATATTATTAGAATTATAAAATAATATTTCTAAATAGATTTGCAAACCTCAAGCATTCTAAAAATACTAGCTATTATCATTGTCCATTTAGAATAGGATTTAATTTGCATTGGTGGGGGAGTTGTCCAACATGATGACATCACAGATATTTCAAAATATGGAAGTATCACTGAGGGTACATTTTCCTTTTGATTTCATGCATATTCTCACTGGCTGTGATCATACCCCAGAAAACTAACTTTTAGAGGGTGGAGTCATTAGACATTTCACTCCAAATGTAAGACTCATTCAGTGCCTTGGGCTTACAGGACCCATCCTTGGCTACCAGATGTCAGGATTACCTTGACCTTCCCTTTTATAAACTCTGGGGTCTTTGTCTCCTCAGATCAAGAGGATTTGAAATTTCTTTATTAAACAGTGAATTCCAGAATATTCTGTTCCTAAATCATAAACAATGGAAGTTCTGCAGTTGGAACTTTTACCTCCAGACTTTTGACTTTCCTTGTCATTTGCCATTATGATTTCTATCATCTATGCTAGTCTCACCACTATGTCTCACTGGGAAAAAAAATACACACCCACATTGTCAGAAATCAAAGCATTGGGTAAGATTAAAATGCAAATGTTATAGTTAACTTTTCAAAGTGCATTTAATACTTTTGACTATCTGAGGAAATATAATTTTATAACCCCATGAAATGAGTGCCACCCAGACCCTTCAGTAAATGCCTAAAAACCTTATTAAATAAATCTCATGGCAGTTACAACTGCAGGAAGAGTTGCTCCTGTGATTTGGAAACCAGTCTGGGATGAGGGCTTATTATTAAAGAATCATCTCTAATACTTAGTTTCCTTCTTTGAAAGTGATGACTAGTGGTAGAGAATCTCTAAAAGGGAGATGACCCAATCCCAATTCATTAGAATAGTGTTAATCAATGCATTTATGATGCATCTACCATGTTTTAGGTCTACACCAAACACTAAGGATACAAATGCAAAAGGAAAACAGACTCTGCCCTTAAAGAAACTTGATTCTTGTTCTTCATTATTGAAGAAGACCAAAATGGCATCATTATATCTAAGACAAAAATGTAAAGGAACTTACATTCTACTGGGGACATAACTTTTGTTTGTTTGTTTTGCGTAAAAGAACATTTTTATTCACCGAACTGGAGAGTTTGTATGATAGAGTGGAGATGTGCTACATTTGAAGTCAGAGGTCATGGGTTCAAAGCCCAAATCCCTAATAGACATAACACGTTTACTAATATTACACTGAAGAGATCTTGTAAGTCTTGGAATCATCCCAGATTGTCTTAGTACTCTAAGAACTATTCATTCTGGATCTGTGCAGTTAGTGTTTTGTATTGACTACTGGAGAATATCGTGGATGACCTTTGAGTATTCTATTATTTGAAAAGCAAGACAATGCATTTCCATCCCCTCCCCCAAATGCTGCATAAGTACCCAGTGATGGACTCATATCATCAAGTACATGAATGACCAGAAAATATGGAGGGATGGTCCCAAGAGGTGAGTAGACTCAGACACTAGACTAATTCTCAGCTAATATTAAACAGAACCAGAGGAAAACCTTTAGCTGATTGGGTGGATGTTTCATGGAGGATTGATAGAAAAATAGACAAAAATTGTATAGACTGAGAAGGTGCAGAGTGGATGCCATTTGTGTTAGGGGAGAAGTCCCCTCACCTTGTGTTCACATTATATCAGGAATGGAAGCTCCCTAAGGATGGGGACTGGTGGTTGTTTTTTGTGGGTTTTCTGTGAAGTTTTTTGGTATTTCCATCACCTAGGGCCTGTGCATTGTTGATGATTGAAATAGTTGTTGAATTCAATGAGTATAGGGTATGATTGATATGGATAGACAGATCAAATTTTAACCACCAAAACTCTATTATTTTAACAGCCAAGGCTTTTGCATAGGGTAAAAATTAGACCTATGTTCAGTAGCTTCCTCAGTTCCAATAGAGTAGACATGACTTTTTCCTGAAGCTGAATATATACAGAGATGCAAAGGGTGGGAGGTAACAGTCCTGTAAATATATCTCATAGTCTATCTCTGTCTCTCTCTCTGTGTCTCTTCTCTATCCCTCTGTCTCTCTGTTTGTCTCTCTCTGTCAGTCTCTCTGTCTATTTCTTTCTTTCCATATCTCTGTCTGCCTTATTTCTCTCCTTCCCTCTCTCCTTCTCTTCCTCTATTGTACCCTTTCTTTCAATTTTCTCCTTGTTTCAGTTAACTGTCCTAGAATGGAATATTAGTCCATGCTGCTGTCAATGATCTTTCTAGGAATTAAGACACCTTCCTTATTCCTTTCTTGGCCCTTAGGCTTTGTGTTCCCTTTAATCTTCTGCCTCAATGTTATGGAGAAGAACCCCATTTTTCTTCTCACCAAAGGATTACTAGTGCCTTTCTCTCCTATTCATTTGAATCTCTCTGTTGGCTCTATTTTATTCTTTTATGTAGGTTTTTTTTCAAATCTCCCTTTTCCATGATAAGCTAAACCATTGATGCTCAATTTCATTTTTATACCATTTTCCCACATGTACATTGGGTGTTACTACCATAGTATTGCTCCTGGGAATTAGATAATAAAGACAATAAATCTTTTTCATAAGTTAAATCTACTATTTTTAACTCAATAAGACATCTGATTCAAGAAAGCATTTTTGGAAAACAGTGTGTCACAATGGCTATAAGGATGGACTTGTAGTCAAAAAGACCTGACTTAAATTTTCTTTCTGATGTATATTAGCTAGGTGACCTTAGAGAAGTCATTCAGGGGTGGCTAGGTGGCACAGTGGATAGAACGCCAGCCCTGGAGTCAGGAGTACCTGAGTTCAAATGTGACCTTAGACACTTAATAATTACCTAGCTGTGTGGCCTTTGGGCAAGCCACTTAACCCCATTTGCCTTGCAAAAACCTAAAAAACAAGTCATTCAACCTTTATGTGCTCCTAAGCAACCTCTAAGATTTTAAATGACAGATGAGCTACCAGTTTGCATTGGGGTAGGGAATTTCTATGTTCATGAAAGCATGGAATGTTTTTGGATCTGGCCAAGGTCATAGAATCATAGAGTTAGAACTGGAAGAAAACTTAGAGACCCTCAGAGCCAATCTCTTCATGTTACAGATAAAGAAACTGAGTCTCAGGGAGGCTAAATGACTACCCAGAAACATATAGCTAAAATCATCTGAGGTGGGATTTGAATCCAAAGTCCTTTCCAATATCCATATCAGGGTCTTATCTATTATATACTATGTTGCCTCTTACTATGCCACGTGTGGATGAATAGACTGTTCAATTATTCCTCTAGACAGATAATTTTACATTTGGAAGAGAACTTAAAGATCATTTGGACCAATTCCTCATTTTTTTCAGAAAATGTAGCCCCAGAGAGAGGGGCTACTTCTTTCCTTCCCTCCCCCCCACTCTCTCTTTCTGTCTGTCTGTCTGTCTGTCTCTCTAACTCTTTATCTCTGTTTCTGTCTGTCTGTCTAGTTTCTCTTCTAATTATATAGAGAACTTATCTGGAATTCCAGATCCAAAGGTATAGGATGAAATAACACAAAGGAGAATATTCATTGAAGGATTCCTCCCTCCCTGCCTTTCTCCCTTTTCCCCCCTTTTCCCCTTCCTTCCTTCCTTCCTTCCTTCCTTCCTTCCTTCCTTCCTTCCTTCCTTCCTTCCTTCCTCTCTCTCTCTCTCTCTCTCTCTCTCTCTCTCTCTCTCTCTCTCTCTCTCTCTCTTTCAGCCACTTGCAGGTTTGATTCCTACACTGATTGGCATGAAAGGTTTTACTCACCCAATCAATTTTTTCTCTACTCTGGTTTTATTTACTCTTCCATAGGTAGCCTGGTGACTTTCTTCTCCTGGACAACCAGACTTAGCTTGTATACCCAATAAGCTTTAGCCCTGAACTCTTGAACTCAATTGATACACCAGTCTCAGTCTTCCCTAGCAGAAGGGATTACAGGCCTGTACCACCACATTCAATACAAGTTCATTTTGAGGTCTCCTAGATTATATTAAAAGAATTGGGTCCAAATCCTTTAGGTCCTTGGATTTCTCATTCAGGATGCTTTCCATGACATCATACTGCCTTTCAAAAGTAGAGATCTATTAATATTATAAGTGATAACTAAATTCTTTTTAGATTTTTCAAGGCAATGGGGTTAAGTGGCTTGCCCAAAGGCCACACAGCTAGGTAATTATTAAGTGTCTGAGGTCAGATTTGTACCCAGGTACTCCTGACTCCAAGGCTGGTGTTCTATCCACTGCACCACCTAGCCACTCCCATGATAACTAAATTTAATGAATTTGTATGTGCCACTGGAAAACCCTGGATAATTTCTATTCAGCTACATAAACATTTTGACACGTGGAACATATATGGATCACCAGAGATGATCACAGGCCTAACAAGAATACAGAAAAGAAATCCTTCAATGGATATTCCTCTTTTGCTGTTTTCATTCTTTGCCTTTTGGACCTAGGATTAAAGAAAAGTGCTCTATATGGTCAGAAGAGAAACAAATATTATTGAAGCATCTCTTTTAAGTTTATGGGACATTTTATTAGGTCATTCTCTGATAATTATATGGCTTGGGCAGCAGTTTGTTAAGTTTCCATGATAATTTTCAAGGCAGGGGGCAATAAACTCTCTTGGGCTTGGAAATGTTGGTATAATCCTCCTTGTTTTAATGAAACCACTCGATTTTTAGTTCTAAGTGACAGAATGCACATTAAGAGTATAATTGGCAATATGGGCAATGCTGCTTTCAGGGACTGCTCTATGAGCACCATTTTAATATATCTTACCCTTTTCCTTTATAGCAGTGACAGTTTTCAAAATCCTTTGGATGGTCCTCCCAGGAAATGCCATATTACCTAGAATGAGACCAGATGGGAATGGACATACTCTAAATAGTAAATCAATATTTTCTTCTCTGAGACCTTGAGAGAATCATAGAATTAGAGTTAACGGGGACCTTCTAGGTCATCTACTCCAACCCTTTCATTTTACAAATTAGAAAACTGAATCCCAGAGATCTTCAGTGACTTGCCCAAAGTCACATAGGAAGGATAGTAGAAAAGCTGAAATTCAAATTCAAGGTTCTCTGATTCCCAATTCAGTGCATCTTTTCACTGATGAACACATTTTTGAGCTGTAATTAGTTAGGATGAGTTTTAAAGCACAATTTGCAACATTTGATCAAATGTCTAGTGCTGACCTGGTAAGAATTTGTATTAGTCAAGGTTGAACTGTTTTAACAA
This sequence comes from Macrotis lagotis, assembly GCF_037893015.1. Taxonomy (NCBI): domain Eukaryota; kingdom Metazoa; phylum Chordata; class Mammalia; order Peramelemorphia; family Peramelidae; genus Macrotis; species Macrotis lagotis. Next base: position 271,364,364 of record NC_133658.1, on the reverse strand, counting down.
ATGTGGCTTTTCTAATGGAATCAGGCAGAATATAAGAAGAGATGGTCTATGTTTCAGCAAATTGTCAAGGTTTTCTTGACCTTTGAAGCTGTAGCAAATGTTATTGTACCAGCTTCACTCTCTCCTTCAACTTAAAATTAACCTGGCAAGTTCATGGATATGGCAAAAGCCTTGATCATGATATGAAGCTTATAGTATTCTATTGCATTGGGAAAGATTGTAGATTCCCAGAACCAATAAAGGGGGACTCCCACAGTCCTATGACAGTGGTGAAATTCTTCCAAAAGTCCTCTTTCCTAAAACACTGATGAAGAAGAGTGAGCTGTTTATGGTGAATCAGATTTGATAATGCATTTTAAACAGGTAAATATCCAACGATTTGTGGAATCATGCAGAAAGCACCATATTATTCCAAGCGGGAAGGCTAACCCAAATCTTGGTAGACTGCCAACTAGCTGAATAAAATTGCTAATGAAATAACACCAGTTACAAAATGGGCCTACTATCAACTTGGGAGAGTGCTTTTCTGGCTCCAGGCCCAGATTTTGCTAGCACAAGGTCACTGATTGGACCCTTAGAGCCTGAGTAGCTCCTGGCATCCGTGGCTTCCCCTCCCACTCATTTTGCCTTGAACGTGATCTTTTCCTTTTGCTACTATTTACTATTCTTCTATTTTTTCCAATGATATGTTTGTGTTTCTTTTTTTTCCAGAGAGGAGAAATTTCATCAAGTTCAAGGTTCCTGTTGTTTTTTTCTGTAGTTCACACATCTAGCACAGTGTCTCTTCTTCCTCCCTCTTCTGCCTTCCCCCATAGAATTGAAGATGACTGTGTTGCATTTGAATTAAAACCAAATGAGTTAATCATCACTTTAAAATTAAGGTGTCATTTGTAAATGCTTTATTCATAATTAATGAAATGATTTCTACTTGAAGCAATATCCTTTATTTGTGCATGATAAAGTAAGTTATGAAAAGCAATAGAGGAAAACCTTAGCGGATAAGGGTGTGTTCATTTCTTCCCAAATATTGTTCCCAAATATATCTTGCAGAAAAGTTACCGTGCAAATGTCTAAGGGGATAGCGGAATCAATTACTCATTAGGGCATAAAGTGACATATGAGGAAGTCTTTAATAATAAATAATAAGATAACATTGTTAATACTAATGATGATCATGTACTTTTCCAATGGTCCATTAATAATAAATGCTATCATTAATACAATGAATAATAAAGTATTTCAATTAGTCATTTGCAGATATCACCCAGGAAGCTGTAGAACAAAGAACCAGGGCTGAGCCTACACTGGCCCCTGAGCTATCCATGCAAAAGTAGGTAGACTGTAAAGGAAAATAGACATTTTGATCTTTTCATCAAAAACCCAAGACCCTGAATTATAAGAGAATGTTGTGTGTTTTGTTGACTATTACCTTCAATTTAGGGGAAAAAAAACCCATTATCTTATTATGTAATTTTGCTATCTCAAATACTTTACTTTTCTTTCTTATAAGAATATGATTTCTCTCTCATCAAATTCAACTGAAATCAATGTATACCATGGAAACAATGTAAAAACTAACAGAATGCCTTCTGTGGGGAGTGAGGGTAGGGAAGCAAGAATAGGGGAAAGAATTGTAAAACTCAAAATAAATAAAATCATTCTAAAAAGAAATAAACTGTCTTTTGATTTTACATCACAATTATTTATGAATATATTTTATATTGACTCCCCATGCAGCAAATGAGTATTTTCTTTGTACAAGTAAAACATATATGGCAAAACCACAGATCTAGTCACCTGTTTATGTATCTGACAGTGTGTGCAGCATTCTACACCAATAATCCCTGCCTCTCTACTGAATGGAGGGAGGTACTTCCTCATATTTTCTCTGAAACCAAGAATGGTCATTATACTCAGTGTTTGGTTTTATTTAACAATTCTTTTCATTTACATTATATATATATATATACATATATATATACATATATGTATATATATATGTATATATATATATATATACACATATAGCCACACATTTATGCATACATATATTGTGTGTATATATATAGTTTCTGTTTACTTTACTCCTTATCTATTTATATAAATTATAAAAGTAAGTTTTAGAGTTGTTTGACAACTTTTCTGCTATCTACAAAACTACCCCCCAACCACATGTGACAAATTGTTTTCAAAAGTGAAGGGCATGATTTCTATTTTCTGTTGTTAGAGTAGAGATGATATACACCCTTCTATTTTTGAAGCAGGAAAGATTGATAGTAGGTATTAAAGAACCCCAGGAATCAAAGTTATCCCTGAAATGGCACTGTAGAATACACCCTTAACAACTTAAGCATTATTGTTAGGGAGTGTGTATTCATTTATGGCATAGATTCCAAATGTCAGCTCTTCAAACTTTCATTTACTTCCTAACCATCCATTAGGCTGCTTTGAAATTCCTTCCCCTCCCCATGAAAGTCTCCAAAATCAACCTTAATTTTCCATTATTTATATTTTAATAATATTTTTAAAAAGGTATACTATAAATATAAATAAACAATAAATATAAATATGCCCTGTAGGGTCAAGGAATGGTTTCTGTGTCATGATATCAAATAAAGTATGGGGACAGAAGAAGAAGCAATGAAGATTCTGGTCCCAAATCTGCTATGACCTTGTTTTTGAGCTTAAGAAAACTCTTTTCCCCTCTCTAGTCCTTAGGTTCCTTGAATTAAAAGATTTTTTTAAAATTTTGTAATCTGTTTCTAAAGGTGTTCAATGGATTCTATCAAGGACTATTTTATCTTCTTGTACAGGCATCTTAGGGCAATTTTTCATGATAATTTCCTGCATGATATTGCCCCAGCTCTTTTTGTGCTCGTGGCTTTCAGGTAGACCAATAATTGATAAATTATCTCTTCTGGAACTATTTTCCAGGTCTGTTATTTTTTCTAAGAGGTACTTTACATTTTCTTCTATTTTTTTCATCCTTTTAGTTTTTTTGGATGGAATCTTGGAATGTCATAGAGTCATTAGTTTCCATTCCTCCAATCTTATTTTTAGGGTTTTATTTTCTTCAGTTAGCTTTTTTGTTTTCTTTTCTAGTTGGTTAAGCTTACTTTTAAAGGAGTTGATTTATTTCCATTTTACCAATTTTGCTTTTAAAGTTAGCATTGTTTTTTCAGTCAATTTTTCATAATTTTCCTACATGAATCTCATTTCTTTTCTCCATTTTTCTTCTCTTCTTTCATTTTTAAAATCCTTTTTGAACTCTTGTAAGAAATCTTTTTGGATTTGAGCTCAGTGCAAAAAACCCCTTTGAGGCTTCACAGGTAGGTACTGTATAATGGTGTTTTTAGCATTCTTATCTGATTAGAAGTTTATTATGGTTAGTGTTTTTTCTTGTTTTTTTCCTTGCTCATTTTGTTGGTTAAGCTCTACTTCTGGGGCAAGGAGGGCACAATCCCAAGCATTTTGTGCTAGGGTCTATGGCTGTGCCTATGAGGCTTGAACTTTGTCTTCCAAGCTGGTGTGGAAATTGGCATTGCTCTCACTGAGCAATGAGCCCAGACCTAAGCTGCTCTTTGGCTTAGTGCTTCCTAGGAATTTTCAGCTCTCTCTGTTTCCCTGGGCTATGCTCCTCTTTTATCTCTGTAAGGTAGACCTTTAACTGAAATTCCACCATAATATATTGAGTTGAGAATTTGTTTCCTCTATGTTTTTGTGGGCCTGTCACTTTAAGATCTGTTTAGAGGTTTGATTTAAAGTTTCAGGAAAAGCTCCAGGAGCTTCCTAGCTTCATGCTGCCATCTTGGTTCTGTCCCCCAGAAGTTAGATGATTTTTTTAAAAAATTAATTTTATTGATATCTTTTCTTTTTGCAGCATCAAGCTTTCCCCCTCATTTTCATCTCCATTTGAGCCATTCCATATAACTAATATCATTTTTAGGGGTTTTTTGGCAATGCAATGGGGTTAAGTGACTTGCCCAAGGTCACACAGCTAGGTAATTAAGTGTCTGAGTTCAGATTTGAAATCAGATCCTCCTGACTCCAGGCTGGTGCTCTATTTGCTGTGCCACCTAACTGCCCCAACAAATACTATTTTAAAGAAAAACAAACAAGAGGAAGGAAAGAAACAAGCAATTATTAACTGCCAACTATGTGCCAGGGATTTTGATAAACAGTTTACAAATATTATCACATTTGATTCTCACAACCACTTAAGGAAGTAGGTGGTATTATTACTCCTGTTTGAGGGGCAGTTAGGTGATGCAGTGGACAGAGTATGGAACCTGGAGTCAGGAAGACCTGAGTTCAAATCCGACTTTAAATACTAGCCATATGATCCTGGGCAAATAGTTTAATCCTGTTTGCCTCAGTTTCCTCAATTGTAAAATGAACTGGAGAAGAAAATGGCAAACCATTATATTAGTTTTGCCAAGAAAAACCTTAATAGGGTCATGAAGAGTCCAACACCTGAAATGGTTCATTAATAACAACAAGAAATTTTACAGTTGAGAAAACTAAGGCAGACAGAAGTCAAGGGCCTTTCCCAGGATCATAAAGTGAGTAAAAGTTTGAGGCTAACCTTGAAGGAAGAAAAGTGGGGGGAATCAACAAAATGGTTCAATACTTTGAAAAACTCTGAAAATATACCCAATGTACCCCAGCTATAGATCTCTCATCTCTACAAGGGGAGGGGGGTTATTTTTCGTATCCCTTCTTTGGGGGCATACTGGTTCTTTGAAATGTTGCAACATTAATTTTTAATGATTTTGTGTGGTTGTTCTTTTCATTTAGATTGTTGAATTTGACTTTTCAAATGTTGCAACCAGCTCTGAAATTGTACGTAACAATGGGTTAATTTGGTTAAAGAAAGTGCAGCCATCTGTGAATCAAAAGAATGCCTGGGACTTAAACTGCTGTGAACTTGTTTTATATCAGCATCTCAGAGTTCTAAGGTATGTGAGACTAGGACAAGGTTGGTACAAACACTGATATCAGACAGCAACACTAAAAGGAGTCTCTCCTATTCCATTTCCTACCTGTAACCATGATGGGAACAATAATGATTTTATTAGATCAATTTAAACAGGTGAGAGAACCACAAGCTTAATCCTGGAAGAATCCCTAAAGGCCAACAAACTCAATCTCTTGATTTTACAGAAAAAGAAACTTAGACTTAGGTTAAGTGACTTTCCCAGGATCATGCAGGTAGCAAATGTCTTGAGGAAGGAAGGATTTGAACCTAGGTTATTCTGTCTCCAGGAAACCATTCTAGAATCTCAGGTTCATTAATCTTGTTCCGTTTCGTTTCTTTATTTCTCAGCTATGTAAAGAATGGGGGGGGGGGGAATTGAAGTTCTCAAGGGATGCTAATGAAGTAACTGTGTCTTTAAGAAAAGATTGACTGGCTGAGCCAAAGTTGAGTTAATTTGTCTTTAAGGACAGTAGACTGGAAACAGTCTGGGGAGAGGAAAGAGGAGAATGGAGAGAACTTGGGCTGAGTTTAAACAGGGAGAACCCTTGGTATAGCCCAAAGAACCCTTGATTAGGGGTTAAGTAGACTTGGAATTTAGTCAAAGCTTTGTTACTGAATTACTCTCTTTATAATTTGGAATATTTTTTTCTCCTTGAGCCTCAGTTTCTTTCTGAGCAAAATAAGGACATTATATAAAAGATCTTAAAAGACCTTTCTAGTAACAAGGTGATATGATATGATGTCTGTTCAAAACTATTACAGGGCAAGAGGGGCTGTAGCCAGGTGCAGAGAGCAGTAAAGAGGAGGGTGGAGGCCAACATATGTTGGGCTTAGAGTGAGTACAGTAAATCCCCTCTCCCTCCCAAGCCAGACTGGCTACATGCCAAACCACTTGGTACTTCATTAATGTATGCTGGTGATCTCAGAGCACTGCAAGCAAGTAGAAGTGATCCTTATTTTTAGGGATGAGGCAATTCTACCACAGGGATATTGGTTACCATCTAAGGCAGGCATTAAGACTAAGACTTTTTCCTTTTTTTCATGGACCCCCCTTGATAGACTGGTAAAGACTGTGCACCCCCTCAAAAATAATGTTTTTAGATAATTGAAGGAAATGCTAAATTTCCTTCAATAAAATGAAAATAAAGAAGTAATTTTTTTTTTTTTTTTTACTGAAATACAGACTGCTCCCCCCACCCCCCACCACAATCTACCCAAGGGGCCCAGGCTACGAATGCTCAATATAAGACAACTAGCATTAAGGTGATCCATAAGAAATAAAAGGATTTAGGTCTGAATTCAGGAGAACTCTGTTGGTTTACTTTGTCACAACTGAATCTGTGGTCCCATTTCTGAATCCTAGTTCTAGAAGAGAATCAGTCACCTACCCTGTCACAAGACCAGTTTTGGTGCTAGTGATAGCTAAACTTTCAAAGTGTGCAAGGCTGCCAGTGTGAATGCCTGCTCTGGGGATCTAAACAGAGGGATGGTTATTTAGGACTGTGATGAGTGTAAGAAAACACATTGTTCAATTTTCTCATTTTTTGGATGGAGAAGGGAAGGGATTTGTTTAAAGACACACAGGGCACTTAAGTAGCAAAGTGACATTTCCAACCCAGGAGGTTCAAATTCAAATTCAGGCCTACTCCACCCAACATTAGCTGCAAGCTCCTTGAGAGAAGGGATTAAAGTTTGCCTTTCTTTCCCCCCCAACATTAGCACAGTACTTGGAACCTGGGAAGCACTTAATATATCCTTGTTGATTAATAACTGACATCATCATTCTCAGTCAAATACATACTGAGCAAACATACCTAAATAAGTATTCTTTTTTTTCTTTTAAAAGGAAAGGACAAAGAATAAAAACAAAACCAAAAATAAAATGGAGAGGGCAAATTTAAATGACATTAAGTAGGTACACACCTTACATCATGATTGACTATATACCCAAATGTATATATATATCTCAGGTTGAGACATTTCATATCATTATACATATATACTTATATCATATATATATATGATATATGAATTTATATATGAATGAAAGTTCAAGAAATATTTGATAAGTAGATACTATATGGAGAGCACTATTCTGAGAACTAGGAGAGAAACAAAGTTTGAGTAAGATTCTTGTCTTCTGGGAGCTTTCTGGGCTTTGGAGATTAAAATACAAATGCAAAAATAAAATATTACTGCCCTCTGAAAACTGAGGCTTAGAAAGCATCAGTAACTAGCTTACTTGCCTAGAGTCCTATAAGTAGTGAGCAAGAAGTAGAGTGGGATTCAAAAGCAGATTCTCTAACTTGGAGTCTAAAACTCTTTCCAAGTTACCTTTAAAATTTTGTTTGTTCCTTTACAAGTGGACACTGTGGTGTGCTGTTTCTCAGGGAGTAAAGATTGTTTTCCTTAGAAACCTACACACACAGACATAGACACAGACACACAGACACACAGACACACACACACACACACACACATACACACACACACACACACACACACACAGACACACAAAATATCATGACTCTGACAATGACCTCCTTGGCCAAGCAGAAATGAGAATATGCTTTGGAACTCAAAACTGGAAAGAATTCATCAGGTTGAACTAAAATTTTAAAAAAAGACGCAGACTTGTTCCCTCAATTTTCTGGATGCAGCTCTTGTCCAGTGACATCATATGCATCTGCACTAAGACCCTGGGGAGAGTGGTAGAGGAAAGGAAAGGAAATACTGGAGATATGGAGGGTAGAAGTTGAAGGAAAATAATAGAACACTGGCAGCATTTTGGAAAAGAGCTTAAGAGCAAGTAGCCCCTGGTCATTAGGAGCTTGGTCCAGGACAGGTATAGTCTCTTCTGGATCTCAGCCCAGACAGGAGGGCAGGAGACTTTCTATCTACCCCAACCTCCCCCCCTTCCTGTCCCAGTCCAATATCTCTGTCTGAGTGCTTTGGCATTTCAGTATGAGGCGCCAACAAATGCCCCTTCTGAATAGAAATGAACGGATGCATTTCTCTCTTGCAGCTCATCAGTTGTATGTAGAGCTCATCCTCTGCCCCCTGGTGCCAGTGGAGACATCCCCAGGAAAGAGTAATGGTAGGACCTTCTCCACTTAGAGCTTCTCGCTCTCTCTAGCAAATTTAGAAAATCTTTTAACCCAACACCATTAAGCTGTCATGCCCCATACCTTTCCCTCTCCTCCTTGCTATTCATTACCAAATGGGCTGTGTTTAAGCATGAGCTCTCTGACTTCTTCCTCCCAACTAAGCCACTGGTCCAACCACATGGCAGACTCTGAGCTCATGCACATTATGATCAATTATTTATACTCAAAAATGATTCCTCTTAGAGTAGGGATTAAAATTAAAAAAAAAAGAAAAAGCTTTGACCTGAGCTTGGATACTGTTTTCTGGGACAAGGGGGATGAGGGTGGGACTTACCTGGAATCCTATGTCCAGTTCTGGTTCAACTATCAATTTACCAATTCAAGACAGCATGGAACAAATGATAGAGTATTATATTTGGTGTTTGCTAGCCCTGGGTTTCATTCTCTCCTCAGTCATTTCCTAGCTGTGTGACCCTAAATTAGTCACTTAACTTCTCTCAGAACCTTAGTTTCCTGCCTTGCAAAATAAAAATAACACTAAACTCTCATGTTTGTTGTGGGCATCAAACAAGATAATGTATATAAAACATTTGGTTAATGTATGTTGTAATTAATGTATGTTGTAACAATGATAAAAGAAGAAGGAGGAAAAAGAGGGGAAGAGGAAGAAGAAGAAAAAGAGATGATGATGATGATGATGATGATGATGATAACAATGATGACTTTGGCAGGTCATTTACTTTGTGACTTATAAGGAAATGACTGAAAGTTTTAGGGGAGTAGAAAGTCAGAAAGTCAGTCCTGGGAGAAGTCTTAAAGGTCATTTGGTCCATTTTCCTTTATACCATTGGGTGGATGAATAGATGTGTGAAAGGCCAAGGGAGAGTGACATAATCAGACCTCAGCTTTAGGAAAATTACTTTAGTGGCTGATTGAGGATGGATTGGAGTGGGGAAGAGACATGGGGCAGGAAGACTCAGTAGAAGCCTATTGCAATAGTCTAGGTATGAGGTGATAAGGTACTGCACCAGGGTGGTGGCAGTGTCATAAGAGAAAAGAAGGTGTATATGAGGTTGTTGCAAAGTGAAAGTCATGGGCTTTGGCCACAGACTGGATAAGGGTAGTGCTGGTGAAATATAGTAACGACTCAAGGTTAACAATTAGGTTGCAAGCCTGAAGGAAGGTGGCGATGCCTTTGATAGTAATAAAGAAGGTAGTAGTGAGAGGATTTAGAAGGAAAGAAAATGTCTGATTTTGAATATTTTCCATTTAAGATGTTTAGTGGCCATCCCTTTTGAGATATCTGAAATTAATTTTAGATGCAAGCTTGAAGGTCATCAAAGAGGTTGGGACAGAATAAGTACATTTGAGAATCATCAACATAGAGATGACAATTAAATCCATGGGAGCTGATGAGATTACTGTGTGAAGCAAAATAAAAGGCAAAGAGAAGAGGTTTCAGGATAGAATCCTGAGGGACATCTGTAGTTAAAGGGCATGATCTGAATGAGCATCCAGCAAATGAGACTGAGATAGATCAGACAGGTAGGAGGAGAAAGATGTTCTGAAAGATAGAGAGAAAAGAATATTAAGGAGGTGAGGGTTATCTACATTGTCAAAGGCTACAGAGTCAAAGGGAACAAGAATTGATTTAAAAAGTCATGAGATTTGGGGAAAATGAAGAAACAAACGACCAGGATAAGTGACTGGCCCAAAGTCATGAAGCTAGCTGATGTCAAAAATTGAGACTCAGTCTAGCACCCTTTAGACTTCATGGTCTTTCCATTAATCAACAAATTTTACTGTTCTTCTCTATTTAGAAAATGAAAGTGTGATAGGGAGGAGATTAACACTTGTACCCTCCTAGGTTTTTAAACCCTCCCAATGACTCTTTAATCCTCTCCCAATTGAAAAACTAAAATTTAGTATTAGAAATGGCCTCACAGGTTATTTAATCCAATTTATATCCAACCAGGAATCATCTCCAAAATATTCTGACAGACATCCAACTTTTGACAGAACTCCAGTGGTGGGGATCCCCTTTGGCAATAACTTCAATCCCTCTTCCACAAGATAATCTTTCAAATACTTTAAATTAACAAATACTCACAACTTCCTCTCTTGACCACCCCAGACCAAACGTCTCTTCTCCAAATCATTTCTTTTCTTTTGCTTAGAATAATGCTTTTCACACAGTAGATGCTAATAAATGCCTGTTGATTGATTGATCATAGCAAAGTACCACATTTACTATTCTGGTCATACGCCAAATTGTTCATGATCGTCTAAAACTGTGGTACCACAAATGAATAGAATTCATTAGCATGGACTGACCACATGAAGAATACTGTAGTACTATCATCTTCTTCATTCTGTATACTATACCTGTTATTGAAATCATCACATTTGATTTTTATCACTTCTATTTCACATTTGACTTGTAATTCACTATAAGTTCTAGTCTTTTTATATAAAAATTTGTTTAGCAATGCTGTTTTCCTCCTAAATATAGACATTTACATTATTTTCCATTACATTTCATCTTTTTAGATTCAGTTCTTATAATCTATCAAGAAAATGTTGAATCCTGAATATGTTATCCTTTATTTCAGCTAATCTTCCAGGCTTGCATCATCTGTCAATAGAATAAATGTGATATCTATGATTTTTATTTAAGATGTTGATAAAAATATTAATTGTAGGACCAAGAACAGGTCCCCAAAAGGCATTTCACTAGAGACTTTCCTCTCCTTTGACATTGTCTTTTGTTTTCAAAGAAGACCAAAATTACATCACTAGGTTTGAGACAAATTACAACGTGTCTGACTGTGACTGATCAGACCAATAGAAGCTTGGAATGCTCTACCACAGGTTGGGCACAAATAGTCTATGTGAACACCTGGGGTGGATCCTCTAAACTTACAAATGTCATATTTCCTTTGAGCTGCTTCAATTCTGCCTTCCTCATAGAGTGCAGCACCCTCACTGATGAGGACACACTATGCTGGGCAGTCCTGTGCCAGTGTCTTCCATGCTGTACAGTCAGTTCTAAAGTTCTTCAATGAGATCTGAAGGGTGTCCTGGTATTGCTTTTTCTGATCCCCTTGTGAGCACTTGCCCTATGTGGGTTCTCCATAAAATAATATTTTTGGCAAGTGAATGTCTGGCATTCTAACAACATGTCCAGCCCATCTTAGTTATATTTTCTGCAGTAATGTTTGAATGCTTAGCAATTTAGTTTGAGAAAGGACTTCAGTGTCTGCTTTCTTCTTCTTCTGCCAGGTGATCTTCAGAATCCTCCTAAGACAATTTAAATAGAAATGATTCAGTTTCTTGACATGGTGCTGGTAGACTTTCCAGGCTTGGCAGGCATACAGAAATGAGGTTAGCACAGTGGCTCTGTAGACCTTCAGAGTTTGGTAGTCAGTCTAATATCTCTTCCCTCCCAGACTTTCTTTTGGAGTCCCCCAAATACTGAACTAGCTCTTTTGGAGTCCCCCAAATACTGAACTAGCTCTGGTAATGTGTGTCAACTTCACTGTCAATGTGTACCTCCTTGGAAAGGACACTGCCAATTGGACTAATAATGACTATTCTGTGGATCTGGCTATTCAGAGTCTCTACTTTCATCTATCCCCCTCTTTTTCTATCTTGTTCACTAGTACATCATAGTAGACTGCCAAATGGTTTGTTGAAGTTGATGTATACTGTGTATATGGCATTCCCCTGGTCTACCAGTCTAGTAATCCTTCCAAAAAAGGGAAATAAAGCCATTCTAAAGTTTTTCTCCTAAATTCTTGCTGTTAATCTCTCTTAAAAGTGCATGTTTTCTCTTAAAGATGGTGGCAACAGCCCAGCTTAAGATCCTAAATAGAACCAGTGGTATTTGGGGTACCTAGAAAAAACACAGGAAGGATAATTGTGTAAGGTAATTGAGGAATCATAGATATTTAATTTAAACTTGAAGGATACCTTTAGTTCATCTATTCAAACCTCACTTATTTCAAAGATGAGAAAACAAACTGTGAGAGGTTAAGCTTCTTGAGATAATATTTGTAAAGCACTTAGCACATGCATATTAATCAATGCCTATGACCTTCCTTCCTCTTCAAGAGATACAGAGAAAGAAAAGGCAGGACTCAGATTTTGCTCCTTTTCCCACTACTCCTAAAAGGATTTCCCTTTCCAGGACATTGAACACGATGATTTTTAAAGTTTTTTCTCCTTATTAAATTTACTCTATTCTTTACTTCTCCCTGTAGATTGTCTGCTTTTCCAACTACTTTCATCTTCTTTCTTTAAAAGGAGATGGCAGATAGCTGCTGTTTCTCTGAGCATGAGTGCTCAGGGGTGGGTCCTGTAGGAGAATAAATATTGGCTTGATCCTTGACTTCAGAGAAAGATTCTGAGTCACCAAATCCTGCATAGCTCTTCTCTCTCTCCAGAAGGAAGATGAGTTTCACTGTTTACTCAGACTAACCTTTGACAAAGAATCTTATCAAGGTGTTCATCTCCATTTGTTTAATCAACAAATTTGTACAACCTCTTTTTTACTACTTAACACTATCTTTGGGGAAGAAATTGCTATTTCAACACTGTCCTTACTGTGTGACTTTTAGTAAGTCATTAAACCTCTCTGAACTTTAATGTGAGAGATAATACTTTCATGACCTACTTCCTAGGGTATTTAAATAGGAAATTAAGTATAATATAAAATCAATAATTTAATTAAATTAATTAATAATTAATAATTTAATTAATAATTTAAAATGCATGTAATTTTATCAATGTGGAGACTTCCCCCATACTCTGTGGACAATTTTCATTAGTTGCTCTAGTCAAAAATATTCATCAGTTCAGGAATATTTATTAGCCTTCTGGGGTTATATCTCTCAGCATTCTGCTGGGCTAATATTTGGATGGCAAATATACTGTTGTGGGGAATTTACTCAAAAACATAGAATTTCAGAGCTGAAAGAGACTTCCCATAAATGAACAGGAATCTCTTTTATAAAAGTCCTCAATAATTGATAATCTGATTTTGAGGGTGAACTCAGTATCTTCCAAGTATCTTGAATCCTTTCCAGCTTGATAGGATATGCCAAAGATATTGCTCCATTGTCCTAAACTTGGAAAACCCAATGTCACTTTCCTTTTGATAGAAAATCTTAACCTAAAGTCCACAGACTATAGAGGGTTCCATGGATAGATTTTACGGAGTTTATGAACTTCAAGGATTAAAAAACAAAACAAAACAAAACTCAACTATCTTTATTTTCACTACCATAACTGGAGCTTAGCATTTCTTTATATTATTTAAAAACAATATTCCAAGAAGGGGTCATAGGATCCACCAAGGCACCAAAGGGATCCATAAGACACACAAAAATGTAAAAACCCCTGTTATACATCATGAGCTATCATGGGGTCAAAAATAAACAGCTGGAAGAGAATTTCATAGTCATATAACCCACTCCCTTCTTTTTAGAGATGAGGAAACTGAGACCTAGAGATGAGAAAGGACTTCTTCAAGATCACACAAATTATAATGGCTCCTCTGGCTCTAAATCTGATACTCTTTTTCCTTACATCACTAAGAAATGCTTTAGTGGAGACAAAACAGCTATGTCCCAGAAATGTTGCATACAAATTGAATCTATGTAAATTAAATCCTAATTTCTTAGTGACTTACACTATCATTTTAGAGTAGTGCTAAATTAATTTCACCTTGTTCATTAGGTTCTGTGGCTCCTAGCAATTTAGCCTGAAGTTTCTAAGCTGCTGATCCAGAGACCTAGCTTCTCCATAAGACTGTGGTCTGTAAACAAATACTTGAGAGCATCCTGAGAACTCTGCCTTAAAAGAACTCTTTGGTGACCTTTCTAATAATAGAAAGAATCACTCCCTTATCACTTTGTAAATTCAGTTCATTACAATATCATGTGCAGTGAAAACTCCTATTCTCAAAATAATTTACAATGCTTTCTTTTGTTGTTGCTTTAGATAACCATTTTCTAAAAGGAGAGACCTAGAACCAGGGACAAGAACTTGCAGGTTCCCTAGTCATTGGGGTAGGACTTGTGCTTTGGTTTGTAATCAATGTCTTGATCAAAAGAATGTCAACAAAACATTTCAGGCTGCTTCCCTGTCCTCTCCCTGAGCCCTTTGCTTCTTCTTTAGTTGAGTCCTTTACTTTTAGATAAGATTTTTATCAATGGAAATGACATTAAAGAAGACACATCTGCTTTGACACTACACCAGAAAGACCATGGAACCTTTCCATCTGCCTTGCACTCACAATTTCCATACATGTTATTTTACTCTATTAGAAATCGAATTCCTTGAGAATACGGACTGTTTTGCTTTTCTATCTGTCTCCCAGATATACTTTACACATACATAAGCAGTATGCACCTAATTTTTGTTTTATTCATTTTTCATTCATTCAAATATAGATCAAGGTTTATAGTCATGAGAATCTCTTCACTATTGCACCATGAGCCCAGGTGAACAAATTATGTTCCTATAAGTTGAAAAGCCATCAATGTAATTTTGCCATGGTACCATCTTTTTTCATCCCTTCCCTATGGAATTTTATCAATTCCCCTTTCTCTCTTCTCCCAGAGCCATAACAGTCTGGAAGAATGAGAAAAGGAAAGAAAATGGGACTAACATTCTAGGTCCTGTGGAACCAGAGGTCACAAATTCAATTCAATTAACTTCCAAAAATTTTGATGGTATTTTGTTCTTTTTCTTGGTCCTATATGAAATAGTCTCAAAAAATTCTGCAATATTATCCAAAGCTGGAAAGAAGAAACAAAACTCTTTCATATCTTATGTTGAAGATATAATGCCTATGGTTCCTTCAGCTTCAAAATTCTATGGATTTATGGAAGTATGATCCATTGATCCAGAAGGGCATTAAAGGTGGTGGAGCCAAGATGGCGACAGGAGAAGATCCTCTCTTAGGTGCTCTCTCTCTGAAATTTCCAAACTTATAAAATAAGAACTCTAACTGAATTTTTGAGGGGACAGAACCCACAGAGGGATCCAGTGAGGCAGTTCTGCAGCCCAAGGTAACCTGGAAAAGAGTGGAAAGGCTCCGCTTCATGGGGTTATATGGGTGGCCCACCAGAGTAAAGTAACTTCAGCTTCCCGGAGTCAGCCTCAGGGTGCTGGGAGCCCTGGCTCATAGCATCAGGGGCAGTTTCCTGATCTACATCCCAGGGAGCACTGGGAACAACTTGGGGGATCAGCGGGGAGACCTCTACCAGAGTGAGCACATGAAGCCCAGCCCTCAGGGCACTCAGTAAGCAGTGTGGCTATGGCAGCTCAGATCCAGGAACTGGAAGCAGATGAAGCTGGTAAGGAGGAGCCCCCAGGCATGAGTGCTGAGCCTAGGTAGGGGAGTGGAGAGAGAATGTTGAGGTCTGTCCTATGACCCTGGAACAGGACTCTGGGGCTCTGACCACATTCAGATTCTGATCACAGTCTAGACCCCCCCATAGAAGAGCAGGCCCCCCCCACGCCTTAGCCCCATGGCAGAGGGGTGCACTTGTGGTCATTCACAGACCAGGAGGGAAGACAGAGCCTTGTGTGTGTGGGGGGGGTGTCCCAATAATACTCAAAAGCTCAGGAAGCAACCCAAAACTAGGCACAGGCTGGAGAAATGAGTAAGCAGAGAAAAAAGAGGAAAACCATTGAGAAATACATTTTCTATGATCCCAAGAAGGACCAAAATACTCAATCTGAAGGTGAGGAAGTAAAAACTCCTGCATCTAAAGACTCCCAAGAAAAACAGAACCTGGGCTCAGGCTATGACAGAGCTCAAAGAAGACTTTGAAAATCAAGTGAGGGAGATAGAAGAAAAATTGGGAAAAGAAATGAGAGAGATGCAGGAAAAATATGAAAAAGAAGTCAGCAGCTTAGTCAAGGAGATCCAAAAAAATGCTCAAGAAAATAACATGTTAAAAACCAGCATAGGTCAAATGGATAAAACAATTCAAAAAGCTATTGAGGAGAAGAATGCTTTTAAAAAGCAGAATTATCCAGATGGGAAAAGAGATAAGAAAGCTCTCTGAGGAAAACAAATTCTTCAGACAAAGAATGGAACTGAGGGAAACTGCTGATTTTATGAGAAATCAAGATACAATACTCCAAAACCAAAAAAAAATGAAAAATTTGAAGAAAATGTGAAACATCTCAATGAAAAAACAACTGATATGGAAAACAGATTCAGGAAAGATAATTTTAAAATTATTGGAATACCTGAAAGTCATGATCAGGAAAAGAGACTTGACATCATTTTCAAAGAATTACTACAGGAAAATTGCACTGATATCCTAGAAGCAGAAGGCAAAATAGAAATTAAGAAAATCCACCAATCTCCCCCAGAAAGATTTCCAAAAAAAAAAAACAACCCCAGGAATATTATAGCCAAGTTCCAGAACTACAAAGACAAAGAGAAATTCTTACAAGTAGCCTGAAGGACACAAGTCAAATATCGTGGAGCTGCAGTCAGGATCACACAGGACTTAGCAGCAACTACATCAAAATTGCATGGGGCTTGGAATATAATATTCTGGAAGGCAAAAGAGCTCAGAATGTAACTGAGAATCAACTACCCAGCAAAACTGAACATCTTCTTCCAGGAAAAAAGATGGACTTTCAATGAACTAGGGGAATTTCAAATGTTCCTGTTGTAATGGCCAGAGTTGAACAGAAAGTTTGATCTTCAAATACAGGACTCAGGTGAAGCACAGAGAGTGGAAGAGAAGGGTAAAATATGAGGGACTTAATGATGATGATAAAATGCATGTATTCCTGCATAGAAAAATGATACTGATAATACTCATATGAACCTTCTCATTTAATAGATCAGGTAGAAGGAGCTTTTACAGATGAAGCACAGGAGAGAGCTGGATTTGAAGATATAATGTGGTGTAAAAATGGAGTCAATGGCTAAATGGCCAAGGTAATGGGAGAAAGAAAAAGGAGAGGTGGAATAGGCTAAGATATTTAATTTAATAAGATTTTTTTTATTACAATGAGCTATTGCAATGATATGGAAGGGGGGAAGGCAAGGGGGAATGGGGGAATCTTTGCTCTCAGAGATGGCTAGGAGAGGAAATAGCATATATACTCAATGGGGTATAGACATCTAGAGGGGGAAAGGGGGGCATGTGAGTGATGGAGGAGAAGATGGACTGTGGGGGGGAGAGTTATCAGATAAAACACATTTTCTTTTTTCTTTTTTTTTTTACTTCTTACAATGGACTGTGATTAGATGGCCTGTCTGGGACCATAGGACTGAGTGGATGCTGGGCCTAAGGGGTGGTATGTGGGCTTGGGGTCTCTTGGCACCAGGGCTGGGGATCTGTCTGCTGCACCACTCAGCTACCCTACAGCACATTTAAGAAGAGGGACAGAGTGAAAGGAGAGAGAAAATATAGTATATGGTAGTGGGGAAGTACGAGTGGAGGGAGTTGTGATCAGCATTGGCAATGGTGGAAAAATATGGAAGTAGCTTTTGTGATGGACTTATCCTAAAGAATGTGATCCACCTATGACAGAGCTGGAAGTGTTGGAACACAAACTGAAGCATATTTTTATTAGCATTATTTTTTGGGGGGGGTTGCTGAGCAAATGGGGCTGGGTGGCTTGCCTGGAGCTGCACAGCTGGGTGATTGTTGGGTGTCTGAGGCCGGGTTTGAACCCAGGTGCTCCTGGCTCCAGGACCAGTGCTTCATCCACTGCACCATCTTGGCTGCACCTATTATTATTATTACTATTAATTTTAATTTTAATTTTTCTCTTTCCTTTACTTCTCACTCATACGGGTCTATATTTTTTGGGGGTATTATGTTTACTTAAACAAGAATATTTTAGTAATGTATAAAAAAAGTCATCTGTACAAAAAATAAGAATAAATAAATATACATGTTTCCAGACCAAAAAAAAAAAACAGAGAAGTGTATCAGTGATATGGAATTGGGTCATAATACACACTAGTAAATAACCATACTAATCTAGTGTTTGATAAATCCTAAAATCCAAGTTTGGGGGATAAGAAGTCAACATTTGACAAAAAAATTACTGGGAAAATGGAAAATAGTTTGGCAGAAACTAGGCATAGAACAATATCTCACACCATTTACCAAGTTAAGGTTGAAATGGATAAATTGTTTAGACATACAGGGGGATTATTGTAAGCAAATTAGGGAAGCATAGAAATATTTATGTGCCAGATCTATGGATAAGAGCATATGCACAATAAAGAAATATAGAGGATCACAGGAAGCAAAACAGATCCTCTTAATTACACAAATTAAAAAGCTTTTTACACAAAAAATCTAATGAAGATAAAATTAGATAGAAAACAGGAAAGTAGAAAATTTTTATAGCAAGTTTCTCTATAAAGGTTTCATTTCTCAAATACAGAGGCAGGTGAGACAAAATTTATAAAAATAAGAGCTATTCCATGTTGATAATAGTGAAAGGATATGAACAGACTGTTTTCAAGGGGAATCAATAGTTACATGAAAAATGCTCTAAATCACTACTGATAAGAGAAATACAAATTAAAACAACTTTGAGATATCATCTCATACCTATCAGATTGCTTAACATGGCAGAGAAGGGAAATGATAATTGTTGGAGGGGATGTGGAAAAATTGAGATAAATGCCCAATTAGTGTAGTTGTAAACTAGTCCAACTCTTAGTTTCTAAATTTTTTTGTGTCATCTGTGACTTTCACAAAAATTCCAAGATTTCTGATTTAATTTCTTATTCACACCCAAAATATAGCGAAAGAGGATGGGAGTAAGTCATGAAGTAGAAGGGATAACTAATTATATTTCATTCTATCAAGTACAAGGGAAAGAAATCTGACTCTGGAACCAGAAAGACCTGGTTCAGACTGGTTCCCAATACAAACTGGTGCTGGTGAAGGTTCCTTATGTTTTCAGTGACCTAACAAACTCTAAATCTATCAGCAGAAAAGGTATCAATCTGTATTCCTGAAAGAAGTTTCCTCACTTAGAAGTTCTCTATTCCAATTAAATTACAAGTGAAGTCTCCATCACTATCACCTTCTCATCTTTTTCAATGAAGTTTGGAAAGAAGTAGTCCTGAGACAAATCTCTACTCTGCTATTATTGTATGAAATTTAATGACATCTAGACTATTACCTGTGAATTAAAAATTGGCTTTTTAATTTAAAAAAAGAATTGAGATGTTATTTCATTTAAAGTAGACATTGAAAGCATCTTTGGAACAATACAAGTCTTAATGTTTTCCCTTCATTTTCAAAGAAAACCATGACATCAGGGAGGTGATGCCATGACATGCATGTGAATTGGATTTGAGTGAGGGGGTGCTGTGCTCAGTCACCAGCCTCACTTTCTCCTCCAGAGTAATCTGTGTCCAGTGACCAGATAGGAATCTAGGGAGATTGCCCTAGCTTCTGAGCAATCAGGGTTAAAGAACTTGCCCAAGATCACACAGCTAGTAAGTGTCTGAAGCCAGATTTGAAATCAAGTCCTCCTGACTTCAGGGCTGGCTCTCTACTTACTACTATGCCATAGTGTGAAGCCCAATGGGAATGAGTTAAAGCTCATCATGTTCCCAAAGGGTAGCAGTTTCTTTCACTAAGTCTATATTCTGAAAGTTTTTTTTAATTTCATGCAATTTGAAGATTTTGACTATACTATATGTTGATATCTATTAAAATATTTTTTTAAATGTTAAAAAAAGGCACTAAAAATAACACTCTGTGTTTAATTTACTAATACACTGACACACTCTTGCTGAAATAGATTGGATTACCACTGTCAAGACCTTTGGAGTTACAGATTAGAAGGAATAATAACAGTAACTCGCCTGCTATTTTTATACTGCAGTGAATAGAGATGATGTTCAATAAATGCTTATTGATTGACTGACTGAATGTATTTATTTTCTGTTAGAATCTGGAGGTGTAATCTTTCAAACCCTATAAATATTTATCTCTAATTTTTTAAAGTGTCTTGTCATACTTTGTTCCATAGATCAGCACGCTTACTTATGGGGACCACTCAAGTACATATATAGTCAGGAATGAATTTTGGAATCATAAGTTTTTGGTTGGTAGATCACATAGTATCATTTTAGAGAATCTCATTAGAGCATGCTTAAGTGCATCTAAAGGAGGTAGCTAGGTTGCTAAGTGGATAGAGTGCTGGGCCTGGAGTCAGAAAGACCTGAGTTCAAATTCAGCCTCTGAATCTAGATGTGTGACCTGGGCAAGTCACATAACCTTTGTTTGCCTTAATCTACTGGAGAAGGAAATAGCAAATCACTCCAATAACTTTGCCAAGAAGACCCCATAGATTACAGATAGTACTGGTCTACTATGGTCTATGGGTACATAAAGGGTCAGATAAAACTGAATGACTGAACAACAATGAGAAGTGCATCTAAACAAGATGTTAGTTCAGTTCTGGTACATTTTAATATCTGTCTTTGTGCTAGATAATTCCTTTTCAGAACTACTTATTGCCCCAAAATGCTAATCCTTTGACAAGAAATCTGTGCTTTATTATTCCTCCACTCATTTCCCCATCAGCCCTGATGATTTCATGGTAGCTGAAGGTATGATGCTCATTTATAACTTCTGCGGTGCCCAGCCAGGGTCTCTGATTTTCCTCAAGTGGAGATATCTAGCTTAATAGGGTTGTTTCTGGTTTAATGGGGTGAGGACTGGGACTGTGTGAGTTGCTTTCCCCAAACCTGAAACATTTCCACGGGTGGCCTCAGGGGCATGATCAACCTTTTTATACCCTAATTTCCCTGGAAGATTTGGCCAGCAAAGAGGGTTGAGTATTTTATTCAAACAGGCAAAGGTTCAGTAAGGCTATTAGCTCAATTAGGAAGATTAGCTAAATTACAGGTTAATTTTATTGCCTCTTAGCTTCCAGCCACTGCCATATGCATTTTAAAAGTTGCCTACAGTATCAGAAAGATGCAACCTGGGAGCAAAATGTTTTGGATAGAAGATTGTGCTATAATGAGAGAACAATTTATTTCAATGCTTTCCACAGATTTACACTAATGTTCTCCTTGATATTTCAAAGGGACAGGGATTCTGGTTTTTCAAAGTTTACGACAATAGATTGTAAATTCTGACAGATTCTATTAAGTAGACTAATGATGATAATGATAGCTAACATTTATTAAACTATTAGCTAGGCACTGTACTAAATGTTTTATAATTAATGTCTCATTTGATCAAGGTGGGTACTATTACTGAGGCAAAGGGTTTAAGTGATAAGCACGTTCACCCAGTTAACAAGTATCTGAAGCTGCATTTGAACACAGACCTTCCTGCTCTGTCAATTACTATGTCTACTGTACCACCTAACTGCCTCTTAGAATATGATCTGGATAAGGACTGCTGAACTGTTGCACCAAGATCAACTCTTGGAGAGAGACTCTTCCCTAGGTGCCATCATCTTCAAAGATGAAGGAAGGACCCACATCAAAGCCTTGACTATAAACTGATAGAGGAGCCTTCAAGTGGTAGAGAGAACTTCTACCTGGATTCAGAAGACTTCAGTTTCAAACCTGTCTCTATCACATGCAATTTTTATAACCCTGGGTGAATAACTTTTGGGGGCTTCAGTGCCTTTTCTATAAAATGTGAGAGTTGGGCTATGTGGCCTTTAAGATCCCTTCCAGCTTTAACTCTACAAATTAAGCTTCAACATGCTCATATATTAATTGTCTAGAGTTTTAAAAAAAAGTGATGGAGAGAGCATTAATAACACAGATTAGGGGCGGCTAGGTGGCGCAGTGGATAGAGCACCAGCCCTGGAGTCAGGAGTACCTGAGTTCAAATCTGGCCTCAGATGCTTAATAATAATTACCTAGCTCCATGGCCTTGGGCAAGCCACTTAACCCTGTTAGCCTTGCAAAAAAAAAAAAAACAAACCTAAAAAAATAATACAGATTAAAATTAAAAATGTGTCTTGGGGAACTGGTTGTTAAATATTTCCTGCATACCTTGCCTTAAACTCTTAGTTTCAGAAATTATGAGATATGTGGACAGTAGTTTCTGGATTGTCACAGAAAGAGAGAGTTTCTTTTACTCTGGAAGAAGAAACTGTGTTGTTTCTCTATGATGGAGTCCTGCCGCAAAGCCTCATTTTAGTTACCTCATTGACCTACTGGAAGAAAGCCAATTCAACAAATAATAAGTGCCTGTTATATTCAAGGCATTATGCTAATTGATAAAGTTATAAAGACAGAAAAAGGAAATAGTCCCTACCTTAAGTTTATATTCCATTGGGAAAATAAAACAGAATAAATAAATATAAAGTAATAGCAGAAGGGAGAGAGCATTAATATCTGCAGAGCTATGCTTCTGATGAGATGTGACATCTAGGTGGACTACGCAAAGGAATGGAAATAGGTAGTCAATAGTTCTGTTTATCTGGACATAGAATGCACCAAGGGGAATAATATGGAATGACACTGGAGTAGGAGTCAGGTAATAAAGACTTTAATGCCAAGCTGAAGCATTTATATTTTTTCCCCTAAAATTAATAGGGACCCATGGAAAATTTTAGAATAGAGGAGAATATTGTTTTGGCAACTATGTGAAGAATGCAAAGGAAAAGGGTAGACATAGGAAGCAGAGAGATTAAGTAGCAGGAAATTATAGATCTTCTGAAATACTAAATAAATTTCCAAAAGGCTGGTTTTGGGGAAATGAGACAGATGTTCTGATACTACATATTGAAGATATCATAGGGACTAAACATGAATCCCCACAGGGTTCAATGAATGTATATCCCTGAGCAACTTAACTTTCAGGAGCTTCTCATTTAAATTGGGACTGAAGGTTTCTTTTCTTTGGACTGAAGCTACAGCTATCACTGACAACTTATTACAAGATGAAAAACATCAGGGTTTTTAGGTGAATTGTATTGAACATGAATAATTAAAATCTGAATAAAGTGAACATGTTACCTGGCTTAGTGCAGCACATACAGTGTTGTCTGGGGCTCATTTAAACATATTCATTACTAGGCCTGTTTTGATTTAGAAAACTAAATGCTTCTAGTCCCAATTCCTAATTATAGCTGATTGAAAAAGGGTTATGTTGGAATCTTCCTCCTGAGTCATCCAGGAAGGAAAAGCAAATGAGAAGTGAGGATATTTTTTCCTATCTTTCCTTTTCTCCTAAGCTAAAAAGGTCAAGGATTCCACTGCATCTGGGGCCATCTCCAGTTGATCTGACCAGATATCTATATCTTTCCACTGTACCCAGATGACTATGGAGGAGAGAGTGAGGCTGGTGACTTTGCATAGCCCTCCCTCATTTATTCCAATCCTCTAACAAGTCATGGCATCATCTTCCTGATGTCAGTACTTTTTAAGAATGAAGGACAACTAACGAACAAGCACGTTTCCAATTACTTCATAGAATTTTATACTGGAAAAGAATCTCAGGGATAATTCAATCCATCACCATTTATTTATAGATGCATCAGAGAAAGGAAGAGACTTAGACCATAGAATCATTTTTGTTAGAGCTAGAAGGAATGTCACAACATTAATTATTAGATGTGAATAGGACCTTAAAATCATTGAGTCTTACCTTCTCATTTGACAGATGAAGAAACTGAGGCCCGGAGAGGTTCAGGGAATAAATGAAGATCAGGTAGCTAGTGGTATAACCAAATCTGATGATCATTCAGAGCATTGACAAAGGCTACTCTCTTGGCTTCTGCATCTTTTGTTTGCCTATTATTCATTTCTGTATTTTTTAAAAAAAATTATATTTTTATGTTTCTGATTTTGGTAGGGATGGGGCAGGGGAAGAAGAAGAGTATTCATTTTCATCTCACTTTCCTACAAATCATTGCATTGGCCCTAAAACTATTTGATTCCTATTACTTGTAGTTCACCTTAATTATTTGTTTTTACATTTTATATAGATAACATTATATAATATATAAATATCACATGTTTTAAAAATTAATCTCTTTTGTTTTTACATTTCCAAATATATCTCTTTCCTTCTATGCCCAGGAAGTTATTTTGTAATCAATATTTAAAAAAAAAAGAAAGGGAGAAAAAGTTCAGTTAAGTCAATTGGCACATCCAATTTATCTAATTATGTACTCATTATTCTGCACCCTTAGTGTCTCACTTCTTTAAAGACAGAAGGGTTTTTTTTTTGACTCTTCTCTGGAGTCTAGCTTAGCCATTATAATTATAGAACATTCATTAACTCTTTATTTTATTCATTGAACAAAAAATTCAATCAATTGTACTTCAAACTTAAGAAATTCCTGGCAGGTTGACTGCAGATTTTACAAATGCTGGACTTCCTCACCTTCTCTCCAGGATCTTGGACAATGAATTGTGCAAGAGGACAATGATTTTCAAGAGGACAGAAGGGGGAAGGGTAGGTTGGTCTCCAGTTTTCATAGTCACAATCAAGATAATGTATTCATTTATAAAAATATTTTTACCTTTGCACTACAGGGAGACTATCAAAGCAAATCTCCAGGGCACTGGACTCAGGGTTTGAAAGCTGTCAGATGATAAACATGAATTGGAAATAAGGGTCCTGATCTTCTGATTGTTGTTATTTGTTGTGATTATTCTCTACTCAGCATTTTCACTTCAAATCTGATTAGGCATTGGGGACCTTCGGTTGAAGGATTAGAAATCTGAATTTACTGAAGCAGCTCCTCTGTTATATCCTCCATTTGTTATATTCTTCATTTTTTTTAAAAACCTCTTAGGTCAGGAGAATTCTATTATTTCTTCTGGAGGGGGTCTTGATGGGGACTCCCCTGCTTCCATAAAATCACATTTCCAATACATATCTGAGAAGCCAACACAAATCAGGAAGAATTATGTTTCACTGGATATTTGTAGCACAAGGACTCATCAACTCTCAGCTTCTAATCACCATTACTGCTATCCTCCAGGCATGATTAGTAAAACTTTAAACATGAATTGATATAAAGCCCCTTTCCCTAACATTGGGTTATTGGTTTTTGGTTATTACTTGGTTATTATGGTAGAATAAACCTTGTGTTCCTGAAATGGAGTGCAATATAAAATGCCTCCTGACACCTTTTGGGAGGAACCCATAAGACAACTGTTGCTGTGACTCTGAGGCCATTTTTAACATGGGTATACACTGTATCTTCAGAAAACTATATGTGCTCATCATACCAGCTTGGTTTGTTATTGTGAATGCAAAGCACAACCAACCTGGGTTGTATAACCTGGGAGAAAATCCCTGTAGTTTTCCCTGCCTTGCCTTTCAAGTTCCACACTTCAAGTGCTACCCTAGAGCACATGGCATCTGTAGGTATTAACATCTCACAGCATTATGGTGCCCTCCTCTGGTAAGAACTGTGGAGATACTTAATGGGAGTCAACGTTTTTTTCTTTTTTTAACTGGTGCAAACTGGGGATGGACATAGGGAGAAGAGTTAGATCTGATGTTCATAGGAAGGTAAGAAGGAAGATTATGGTAGCCTGGATAAGTCACAATCTCCATAGACTTCAGTTATCTCAACTATAAAACAAGGGGGGGGGGGTAGACTTATTAAGGTACCTCCTAAAACCTGATTCTACGGGAGGTCTCTAGATAGATTTTAGGATTCCATGAATTTGAGGGGGGAGTCATTGTTTTTACTAACCTCTAAGTGAAATTTAGCATTTCTTAAAATTATGATTATTTAGTTATATAGCAAATAAATAAATAATTAAAAGAATTAAAATTATAATTTTTAAAAAAATTATGAGAAAAGAGGTCCATAAACTTTACTAGAATATCAAAGGGGTTCATCACTGCTGCACAGTTAAGATCTCTCACTCTTGATCTATGATCCTATTTTAAATAATTATTCTTGCTAACTAAATGCTCTGGGAGGCAGAAAAATGTGGAGCTCAAAAGCTTACAGAAAGATGAATGATGAAAACTAACTAAATGCTCTGCTCATTATTCCCAGGACTTCTTGGTGCCTTAGAGCAAAGCCCAAGTTACCCTTTTCCCCCCCTAGTTTAACTCTGTACTTAACAAATAAACTGCCCATATTTCTTTTTGTTTGTTTGTTTTCCTAAAGTAGTCTAGAAGTGACAGATAATTATCTGTCTCTGATTGAAAACTTCCTGTGGATTGCATTTTCTCTGACAGGATTCAATCTGGCAGACCTCTGGCCAAAGAATTTGATATCCCTGTGGTCAATCTGATCATTTAAGTATGCTACCAAATTCTTAAGGTTATTTGAGTAAGTCAAACGAAATAAAATATGTGAGATAAAGTATATGTAAATTTTAAAATTTTATATAAATGACAGCTCTCATTATTACTGTTATTGTCATGATGATTATTGATAGGGACCTTAAAAGGGACCAGATGTGGCATAAATCAGATACTTGAAGAAGACCCTGGCATCCAGAATGTATTTCCCTGGTTATTTCCCCTTTGAATGATCCAGGGCAGCTCAGTCCCAGTTTTTGCCAGTAAATAGCAGTAAAGAGCAACACCAATAATGCCCCATTTCAGAATATACAATGAGCAGGACACGGGTCTTTAAAGACGTCAGATCCAGGGTGAGCAGTTCCCAGAAGCTTTAGCTTTCGGGAAAGTGGCAAATGGCCTCATAAGGAAAGATGAGAGCATATAAGGAGAACCCACAAGTATTGGGAAATGAGCACAGAGAATCATTTCTTTCACTGAAATTAAGAGTATGCTCTATGCAGGCACTGGGGACATGGTGTGCAATCTATGGCCTGCTTTTTCTGAGTCAGCTGCCCTGACTTCAATAAATTAAAGGACCAGTCGGTATATTAAATGATTTAATATATGCTGATGTTTTGCCAGCTATTTCTAATGAAAATGCCCTCCAAAATAAAAGGCAAGATAAATTAAGCTGCAGAGAGTCATTTGTTGTATGTTCTGGTAAATGCTTCTGCAATGATATTTATCTATTATAGTAATGAGGTTGTCTTGATTTATCTTCACCTGTACTGTCTCCAAACTTTTTCAGTGAAGGTGGGGATGACTTGGAGTTTGCAGCCTCCACAAAAGTGTCCCTCTGATATTTATCATAGTGTGGTAACAAGTTGGGCCCTTGAAAGCTATGCCAGAGGCAGCTAAGTGGCACAGTAGATAGAGCATTGGCCCTAGAGTCAGGGGTACCTGAGTTCAAATCTGGCCTCAGACAATAATTACCTAGATGTGTGGCCTTGGGCAAGCCTCTTAACCACGTTGCCTTGGCAAAAAAGAAAAAGAAAAGAAAGAAAGCTATGCCAGTGGAGTCTAAGCCAGGCAACCAATTAGATGACAATCTTCAAGGGTCAGGCCAGCTAAACCCTCAAAGGGCTCATCACTAAGGTACCCACAATTTTTTTGAATTTTTTAGTCATAGTGGCTCTTAAAGACCATACTGTAAATCAGAGAGGGATTGCAATATACATTTGTGGAGGGAGTATACAAGGTAATGAAATTATCATATATTATAAAATGATTGAAGAATGAGGATTTGTGAAACAGACAAAAACATAACCCAGGTATCAGTCCTGGTGTACTGTTTCACTTCTGCAGTGATGGAATATAAAGTCGTCGAGGACAGGGAATTTTCCACTTTTGATAGATGAAAAATTTATGCCTTTGTGTTCCCAAAACCTAATATAGTTTTGGTGTGTATATATGTATACACACACACACACACACACACACACACACACACACACACACACACACACACATATATATATATATGTATATATATCTTGAGTAAGTAAACAAAAAGGGGTCAGAAGATGTCAAGAATCCCCTAGTTCTCAAACTATTTAACTGTTGATGTGAATTTGTCCAATCTTTGTACAATGACAAACCAACTAGAAGAATCTATCTCTTCATTGAAATTCTCACTA
Organism: Macrotis lagotis; assembly: GCF_037893015.1. Classification (NCBI taxonomy): domain Eukaryota; kingdom Metazoa; phylum Chordata; class Mammalia; order Peramelemorphia; family Peramelidae; genus Macrotis; species Macrotis lagotis. The sequence continues at coordinate 271,336,328 of NC_133658.1, read as the reverse complement.
TATATAAAACAAGAATATGTATAACCAGAAAATGAGATGAGCTGGTCATCTAGAAAGAATCAGAAATAAGTTGGTTCATCCTTACTAGAAGCATGCATACTGATTGGTACATTTTCCCAAGAATTAACCTTGACCATTGAGATATGTTGAGGAATGGGAGTGGGAAACAGGAAAGATCTTAGCGTAAGGAAGGATTTGATGGAAATCAGGCATGGAAAAGCTGTCATTTGCCCCAGCAGAAAGTGCATTTAATTCAACAGGCTTATTAATAAAGACTTAATAAGCTCTTGCCAGATTGAATCCACAGTAATGAGACAACAAGCCCACCTATGTATCAAAGCCAGGAAAAAAAAATTTCTTCCTTTCTCCTCACCTTACTCCCTGACTTCCCATTCTCAAGATAATTTATTTTTACTTGTTTTTTAGTTTTTGGCTCCATTGTCCATTTTTTTTTCAACTTATATTTATAATCTGACAAGGTCCTAAATTTGAATTCAACACTCTGGTGCTTTCCCTTGATGGCTTTCTTGTAGTGAGTGAGGTGAAACTGGACCTGCAAATTATTCCAATGCCTTAAGTAAGGCTATGATAACTAGACATTAATTTTCCCCTTCTCCTATTCCTCAAATGTAATCCATGTCCATAGACCCTGAAACTTGGAACAAAGATGGAAACCTGAGGGAAAGTTAGTAACTGATTTTTCTTATATGTCCACCACTAGGATTTCAATTCTCTTAACTGCTTTTCTTCTGACTTTCCCAGTTGGAAAAGTGAAATACTAAATTTAGTTATTAGAAATCTATTTTTCGCATCATCTATCCCATCATTATTCTGCTATTTCTCCCCTCCTCCATTTATAAATTTTTCCCAGAGTTTTCTTTCATAATAACTTGCATTTTATTGTGTGCATTTATAAACATTATGTAAGCAAATAGTTGGCTCGGTGGATAGAGCTCCAGGCTTAGAGTCAGTTTCAGCTGAACAAGTCACTGAACACTGTTTGCCTCTGCTTTCTTACATGTAAAAATGACCCAGAGAAGGAATTGGCAAATCACTTCATATCTTTTCCAAGAAATCCCAAATGGGAATCCTGAAGAGATGGACATGATAGAAATGACTAAACCCCATACAATTATCTCATGAAACAATGGATTGTAGACAGGTTGGTGGTGCAACTAGTTGAACAACAGCAACTGAACAATAGCAACAAAACAAACATTATTCTGAGAAAATGCATAGACATCACTAGACCAACCTAAAGGATCACAACAAAGAAAAAATTAAAAGCCCCCTGAAAAAAACTGAAGTTGAGTCTATCTGGAATAAGTTAAAAATCAAGAGACCCCCCCCCCCCAATCACCAGATATAGAGGTAAATGCTATATGCTTCATTATAGGCTTTTTGAAGAGCTTATTGAATTCAGAAGAGTCTAGCAGACCAAGTCGGCCTGCACTTGTCTAAGAACAGGTTGTATGAGGGAGGGTCAGGCCTGAACTGATCCATGGGGTAATGAGATCATTATCTATTTGGTACAAGCTGAAACACAGTGAGAAGGACCCTACACCAATGACAACAGAAATTCTACCCCTCGAAGCATAGAATGTCAGAGTTAGAAGGAACTCAGAGGTCATACTGAAAGCAGGAATTCTCTTTACATTATCCCAAAGTCCCTTGTAATTCAACCTTCCTTTGACTGCCAAAATTACTTTCCTTAAGTGAGGTCAGATCAGGTCACCTACCTGGTTGGTTGGTTCTTATCTTTTGTTATTGAAGAAGACCAAGATGACATCACTATGTTTGAGATAAATTACAGTGTGTCCCACTGAGACTTCCAACTGAGCTCAGAATTCCACGTCACAGGTCAGGCACAAATGGTCTATGGGAACACCTGGGGTGGTTACTCTAAAGTTATATATCTCACATTTCTTTTAAGTTGCTTCCATTCTGCCTTGCTGATAGATCACAGCCCCCTCTCTGGTGAGGGAACACTATGCTGGGTGGTCTGCTCCTACTGTCTTTCATGCTGCACAATCAATTCCAAAGTTCTTAAGGGAGACCTTCAGGGTGTCTTGGTATCATTTCATCTGATCCTACTGTGGGCGCTTGCCCTCAATAAAGGGTTTTCATGTAGGAAATTGATTGGTCAAGAGGGACAGAACAAATATCAATGAGTGGGAGGTGCCAAGAAGCAGATTTAGATTCACATAAAGAAACGTTTCCTAATATGGGTTGTTCAGAAAGGGCATGATTTCTCCTTTATTGAAAGTCTTCAAGCACTTGGCATAGACAGAATTTTTGCACAGGTAAAGATTAAACAAAATGGCCTTTGAGGTCTGCTCCACCTCTGTGGAATCAGATTCTATGACTGTTCAGTGACTGACCCTGAAGGAGCTGCTATCTTATGCTACTTGGGCACTTTTAAACAATTATGTAATTGTGCATAATTAAACAATTGCTTTATCAGCACTGGAACTGTTGATTAGATTCTGCATTCCCTTCCCAAATTCCTAAGGAAACTGAACTAATAGAATCTAAAGGAGAGGTTTTCTTCAGCACCCCATGACTATGCCTGAAATTTCTGAAAGGTTTTTCATAAAGTTAAAAGGAAATTGGAAAGGAAAGTTTGGAGATCAGTAACTAGTGGAAAGAACACTAGATTAGCAGTCAGAAGAGTTGATAAAGGCTCAGATTTGCCATAGATCAGTCATATGGTCTTAAGTGTCTCACTGCCCTATTCTGGGCCCATTTCCTCATCTGTGAATAGGGTGGCTTAGATTTCTGAGGTACTTTTAATGGTAAAATTCTATGATTCAACAATATTTATTTCTTAGGTATTTATGTTATCAGCACTGAGTGACTTGTTGCATATAGAAAAGTATGCTCCATAAGTCAGATACATTGCTATACTTTTCATTTTTTGGAGTTTAGAAGTGACCTTGGTTAAGATGATTTGTCTCCCACACTGCATCCCCAAAGGGGAAAAACCTCAGAGCTGGCTATAGGCAATAACAGCATGGTCTTACTAATGACAGATACATACACACACACACACACACACACACACACACACACACACACACACACACACACTCACATACACACACTTGCCACACAATCCACAACCTAAGGCTTAAATAGACTTTTTAATGACTTTCTACAAAAAGTATTTTGAAGATTTTGTTTTGAGAACTGTTTGAGTCAAGCCTTAGAGTTGATAAAGAACTTCTTATTAAAGAAGTAGAGCAAGGAAGTGTGCCCAAAGGAGGTCAAAATAAAAAAAGAAAGACCCTCTTTATATAAATCAAAATATTCATAGCTAAACTTTTTTGTGGTTATTAAGAACTGGAAACTAATTGAATGACCACTCATTGGGGAGTGGCTAAAAGGATGATGGTATATGAATGAAATGGAATAGTTATTGTTATACCACATGAAACAAAGAATATAGAACATTCTGGGAAACATGTGAAGACTTTATATGTAATGAAATAAGAAGGTTCAGAACAGCAGCAAAGTGACTTTAGCAATGAATGCAAAAGAAAAGATTAAATAATACTAAATACTGTATAATTATAATCTCCAAAGCTATTCCCAGAAAAGAGATGAGTGAATGGTGAGCCAAGATATGGAATAATCAGATGTACTGATTGCATTTACTGAACTATTTCAAATATATTCATATAAAATGTGAAATAGATGTATTTCATAAAACATATCAAACATATCTGTATGTTGTATATGTATGTACATATACAAAATTTGTTACAAAGGAAGGGTATTAAGTCTAAACATTTTGGGAATGCTATGTAGAAACAAGCGCCAGCAATAACATTTTTTTTAAAAAAAAAAGAGAGAACAAAGATCTTGTGAAAGTCAAAATGACCTAGGACCCATGGGTCCCATAATGCTCTATTGCTTCAGACTGACTCTGCTCTAGAGAAGAGGCATATTTCTGCTTCTGACTTAACATCCCATACCTGTTACTTCCCTGAAAACTTTCATACCTAATACTTTGTTCACTGGGGCTTCTATATTAATCAATACATAGTATTTCCCTATCTATAGCATCAGAGACAAGAATTCAACAAGATATTCCTGAATGAGGACCACCACTTCTCTATAAAATAGTCTTTGGGTCCTTCCTTTTAGAGTTTTCATGATATGAACCTAGCTTAAATCCTAGGCTTTCCTCTATTATCTTTCCCCTCCCCAGTTTCCTAGGAGGAGTGATGTAGACTATGTCTGCCAATCACAGTCTAGTGTTCCTGAGGTCCTAGTGACCCATATAGTCATGTCTTTCATTGCTTTTGCTTACCCATACTGTTGCCCCTAGGTGTTTTGCTTTGGGCCCTAAACTTCTTATGAAAGTTTAGATGCACATAATAAAAGACCTATCATTTTATCTGTCAGGTTCTTTGGTGAAACCTCCTCTAAGTCAAAGACTATTAAGGACTAGAAAGTAGAGGTCTAAAAATCTCTTGGGAGTTGTCCTAAAATTGATGAGTGAGAGTTTATTAATGGAGCTGCCTTTTCGAACCAACTTCCTAGACTGAACCCTACCAAAATCAGCATGGACTTTTTTCTACCTGGTTCCAAGGGGCTGAGGGGAAAGACAAAGTGATAGAGCCAAAAATTGTGAGAAACATTGGGATATAGAAGGGAGTCACTTTCCAAAACACCATGAAAGTTCTTGTCCTTGAGATGCCCCTTTTGTTTGCTCATTTCTTTAGGCTCCCACAATACTTAGGGGTCATCCCACACTTGTCACTGAACTATTACATTCATGAATACCAATTTTATCTCTCAAATTAGATTATAAAATATTATGCTCCATTGGGCATCACTGAAAGGAAGCACAGACTGGTGGGTATGTAAAGGAGTGACTAGACTAGTGAAAGAACTGAAAACTATGCCAAGAAAAGGATTGGTTGAAAAGATTAAGAATATTTAGGTCAATGAAGAAATGACTTATGGAAGGAACAACATAAATGCTTTTTTTGAATATTTGGAGAACTATTATGTGTAGGATCAGACTTGTTCTGTTCTGTGCCAGAAGGCAGAACAAAGAGCCATGAGATGAAATTGCAGAAAGGCAGATTTTAGTTCAATATAGAAAAATTCTCAAATAATTGACATTTTCAAAAGTAGAAAGTAAAATAGTGAGTTCCCTCTCTTTTCAACAACAAAAAATATTTTAATTTCTAATTTATGGGATCCAACAAGCATTTCCATAACATAAAACAATAAAAAAGATGATTACACATGAAACTGTAAATCTAATACATACAACTAAAAAAGTCTTTTATTAAAAATGGTATGAATCTGTATCAGGGATGCTATAGAGGATATTCCTACATCAGACATAAATTGTATTAGATGACCTTTTGAAGTTCCTTCCAACTCTTGAGTTTCAGTAATTCTTGATTTTCCATCTATATCTTCTAACATGGAGCTAGTCATAGAGTAGTCCATATAGGAATAATGTACCCATTTTAGAAATGGTACCATGGCAGGTTTGTAGGATAGGTTTTTATTATGGTCCTAAAATGATATGAATCAAGAAAAGCCAATTGACTGCTGGTGGAGAAAACCACTGGAATGAGTTGTGGAAAATAATCTAGAACATCGAGTAGAACTGGTAATGGAAATTTGACCAATTATTAGGTTCGGGGAATGGCTACAATTTCCATTTTGCAAAGAAATTGTAAACTCAAGGTATCTTCCCTAATTTCCAAGAACTTAATAAGAGATCTAAGAGTCATACAATTTGGGAAAAAAAAGTCTATTTTGGGTTTTAAGGAGTTGTAGTAATGCAACTTAATTAATTTAATTAATTAATTAGATTAATGTAGTAATCAAAGTTGCAGGAATGACAGCTCCTTTTATCAAGAGCCCTAAAACCTTTAGGGCTCCTGCAGATTCCTCGAATCAGTTAGAAGTTTAGATTTGCTAAGGAATTTCTCAGGAAGGGCTTACTCCAGTGGCTACCAATTGTCTTCAGGAATAAACAATTCTCTGATTTTTAAAACCCTTCAAAATCTGTTCCATTCCTACCTTTCCAGTCTTCCTACATCTTATCTCACCTCATCCCACCATTCATATACACCAAGATCCAATGACACTTTGTCATTCCTCATACATCTTCTGACTGGGCATTTTCACAGACCATCCCCTATCCCTGAACTTATCTCTCTCCTCACCTCCACTTCCAAGCTTCTCTAGTTTTCTTCAAGTCCCAGCTAAAATTCCAACATCCATCAGAAATCTTTCACAGTTCTCTTTCACTTTGTTATCTTCCTTTAGAATTATTTCCAATTTTTTGTATGTGGTTTGAACATACTATAGTTGCTTCCATGTTGTCTCCTCCATTAGTTTGTGAACTCCCTGGGAGCAGGGAACACTTTTTGTCCTTTCTTTGTGCCCTAGAGCTTAGCACAATGTCTAGAACAAAGTAAGCATTTAATAAATCCTTATTAACTTGAATTGTTGGATGGTCTGCTACCCAGTTCAACTAGTAGTTTTCCCATGATGACTTTTAGGATAGAGATTCTGTGATTCAAGAACTTAAAAAAAATTTTTTGATGACTGCATTTCAATTACAACCCCTTAATTTTATGTATTTAAAAGCATTCTGAAAAGTCTGGTGAAAGTTTCACCAGACTGCCAAAAGGGTTCATGACACACATCCCCTGCTCCAGAATAAGAACATGATCCTCATTATATTTATTTCTGTGCTTTTTAATTCTCTTTTATCTTCTTACCTTAATACTTTAAGAGATTCCAGTAGAGTAAGCACTCTTCACCCATTTAAGTAGATTCTAACCCCTCCCTGTCTTAATAGATGACCTTCATCAGTTTCTGTGGTCAAAAGATCACTACTTGCTAACTATCTGTTGATAAACCTCCAAAACTTAACAGGAATTTTTTTCCTTGGTCTGTAGACAAACAATGACCATCTCTGGATTAGTTCTGTCCTGGGTCTTTCCAATCTAGAAAAACTACATCAGCCAGAACATGTGGCTGACTGGCATCATCTCTATGAGTACAAGATCACTGTCATGCTCTAATGAGACATTTAAGGAATTCAGTAGGATTCTTTTTTTTCCATCATTCTCTAACATAATTACAAATGAAAAAAATCTCAAGTTTTGTTTTGCCTAAGAGGAAAATGGACATTCCCAACTCTTCATACAAAATAGTGAAGGGATCAAGAGTTCCAAAGACAGATGTGGAAGCAGCTGGAATCAGCTGGGATTGGTGACCTATCTCTGCCTGGGGCTTTCCCTCAGATAGCTGCCCAATAAATTTCTGTTAAATTGATTGATTAAATCCTAAAAAGGTGAAATGATCAACTGGGAGATGAGGAAAATTTATTTGAATCTTTACAACTAAACCTCTCCAAGGGCAAAATGTATTTACTGCTTTCTACTAATTTCATGAAGCATGTTAGCCAGACAAGATTGGAAAACTTACCAAGAGAAGGTGTTTATGAGCAATTCTAACAATGGAGCACAATATTAACAAAAATGTTAGAAGAAATTTAGATTACTTCATCTTATTTTCATATTGCAGGCACTTAAAAATGATTTTCTTTTCATTTCTTCATTCCTCCATTCATGTTTTTAGAACTAATCAAAACCAGAAGCCTTGAAACCCATGCCATGTGAAATCAGCTCCTCAAATATAGCCTTAAGATTTTCTTTGTCAATTTGAATTTTTTTTTGCATCAGACCAGTGTTTAGCTCTGGGAAAAACTGGATGAAACTCCTAACTTGTTGATCCATCCCTATATTTGCTTCTGGAAGAAATAATGGAAGAAGCTGCTCATTAGTAGTCTACCTGAGAAATCACTTAGGACCATGAAGAGAGTAAGAAGAGATAAGCAGTATAGTGGGATGAAGTTTGTGCTTTCCTTCCTTGAATTGACAGTATCCCCCAACACTATTGGAGGTGATTTTTTTTAATGGACCTGTTACAAGGATAATATGAAAGCTTTGATGGCGATTCATGAGACATAGGTGATCTCAAAATAACAGAACCATAAAATACTCAACACATAATGGAGAAGAGTTGTTAACCTTCACAGGCAGCAGCTGCATTTTAAACCACAATACCACACACATCCTAAGATTGATTTTTGTTGTTGCTGTTTGCTGAAACACAATTATGATCCAACAGCTTGAAGAACAGCATTTTTGAGAAATCTGATTTCTGTAAGATTTAATGGGAGAACATTTCCCTTAATCTAGAAGGTTGATGAAACCTAGAAATAATAAGTAACAAACATCTAAGTTTCTCATAAAATCAATGGTCCACATAGCAATCGTCAATGACTCCCTACTATGTATTAGATAAAATGTAGGGGCCTCTAGGTTGTGCAGTAGAAAAAAACATAGATCCTGAAATCAGGAAGAACTGAGTTCAAGTCCAATCTTAGACACTTACTAACTCTGTGACCCTGGGCAAATCACATAACCCCAATCTCATCCAAAAAAAAAGGATAAAATACAAAATCCTCATTTAGGCAATAAAAGCTCTCTTCAAACTGACTCCAATTTATCTTTTTGACCTTTATCCCATTAATTACTTTCATGTATTCAACCACTAAGTAGGAGTATGATGGTAAATATTTAAATCACCTGAGACATTTTTTAAGTTTAATGTGCATTATAATAATTTTATCCATTGTATTCTTAGTCTAGACAATCAACAAAACAATACATCAAACCCTGATCTGTGGCATTTGCTGATTTCTCAGGAGTAAAGGCTGACACTGAGAATTTAACAATTAGCCCTCACAAGCTGGTTCACATGGGATCTAGCACACCCCTGCTTCCAACCAGACAGAACCATTAGTTCTGCTAAATTCATCGGATCAAAGATTTAGATGCCAGAGAGAACTTAGAAGTCATTAAGTGTATCCTAATTTAAGCCATGAGAAAATTGAGACTGAAAATGGTTAAGTGACTTGGGGAGGGATTATATCTATTAAGTATTGAAGCAGGGAACCCAGGTCTTCCTGACTTCAATTCTCCTGCTCTCTTTAACCATTATACTACTCTGTCTCTTGAATCCCCCTATCTGGAAAGTGTTTCTTCCTCAACCCTATCTTTTTTTTTAATTTAATATTTATTTATTCTCATTTTGTACAAATAAGGTTTTTATACATTAATAAAATATTCTTGTTTAAGAGTAAATAAAATACCCCCACAACCCCCCAAAATATAGACTCACTTAAGCGATAAAGTAAAGGGGAGAGAAAAAAATAAAAATAAAATAAAATAATAGTAATATTTGTAGGTATGGCCAGGTGGCGCAATGGACTGAGCACCAGCCCTGGAGCCAGGAGCACCTGAACCAAAATCCGGCCACATACACCCAACAATCACCCAGCTGTGTGACATTCAAGCCACCCTAACCCCACTGCCCCACAAAAACCAAAAAAAGAAAAAAAAACCCAAAATAAAATAAAATAATAGTAGGGGCAGGCGGGTGGTAGACAGAGCACTGGCTCTTGAGCCAGGAGCACCCAGGTCCAAATCTGGCCTCAGACACCCAACAATCACCCTGCTATGTGGCCCCAGGCAGGCTACCCAGCCTCATTTACCCTGCAACCCCCCCCCCTCAAAAAATAATAATAATAAAAAATGTGCTTCAGTCTGTGTTCCAATGCCACCAATTCTGTCATGGGTGGATCACATTCTTTATGATAAGTCCATCATAAAAGTTACTTCCATATTTTTCCACCATTGCCATTGCTGATCACAACTCCCTCCTTTGGTATTTCTCCACTACCATGTACTATATTTTCTCTCTCCTTTCACTCTGACTCTGCTGTAGGGTAGCTGAGTGGCACAGCAGACAGATCCCCAGCCCTGGGGCCAAGAGGCCCTGAGCCCCCATACCACCCCTTAGGCCCAGCATCTGCCTGGCCCTATGGTCCCGGACAGGCCATCCAATCCCAGCCCCTTGCAAGAATTAAAAAAGAAAATGTTATATCTGACCACTCTCCCCCCCCCATGGTCCACCCTCTCCTCCATCATTCACATCCCCACCCCTTCCCCCTGTCCCTGACTCCTTCTTATTCCAGATGTCTATACCCCAATGAATATATATGCTGTTCCCTCTCCTAGCCACCTCTGATGAGAGCGAAGATTCCCTCATTCCCCCTTGCCTTCTCCCCTTCCATATCATTGCAATAGCTCATTGTAATAAAGAAAAATTTTGTTATATGAAATATCTTGGCCTATTCCCCCTCTCCTTTTTCTTTCTCCCATTATATTTCCCTTTTTTTATTGACTCCATTTTTACACCATATTTTATCTTCAAATTCAGCTTTCTCCTGTACTTCATCTATTAAAAACTCCTACCTGCTCTGTTAATTGAGAAGGTTCATATGAGTATTATCAGTGTCATTTTTCTATACAGGAATACATGCAGTTCATCATCATTAAGTCCCTCATATATTCCCCTTCTCCTCCAATCTCTATGCTTCACTGGAATCTTGTATTTGAAGATCAAACCTTCTGTTCATCTCTGAGCATTCCAACAGGAACATTTGAAATTCCCCTGGTTCATTGAAAGTCCATTTTTTCCCCCTGGAAGAGGATGTTCAGTTTTGCTGGGTAGTTGGTTCTCAGTTGCATTCTAAGCTCTTTTGCCTTCCAGTATATTATATTCCAAGCCCTATGAGCTTCTAATGTAGTTACTGCTAAATCCTGTGTAATCCTCATTGCAGCTCCATGATATTTGACTTGTGTCCTTCTGGCTGCTTGTAATATTTTCTCTTTGACTTGGGAGTTCTGGAACTTGGCTATAATATTCCTGGGGATTGTTTTTTTTTTTTTGGATCTCTTTCTTGGGGAGATTGATGGATTCTCTTCATTTCTATTTTGCCCTCTGCTTCTTGGATATCAGGGTAATTTTCCTGTAATAATTCTTTGAAAATGATGTCAAGGCTCTTTTCCTGATCATGACTTTCAGGTATTCCAATAATTTTTAAATTATCTTTCCTAAATCTGTTTTTCATATCAGTTGGTTTTTCAATGAAATGTTTCCTATTTTCTTCTAATTTTTCATTCTTTTGGTTTTGAAGTATTGAGTCCTGATTTCTCATAAATTCATCAATCTCCCTGAGTTCTATTCTTTGTCTGAAGGATTTGTTTTCCTCAGAGTTTTCTTATCTCTTTTTCCATCTGCCCAATTCTGCTTTTTAAAGCATTCTTCTCCTCAATAACTTTTTGAACTGTTTTATCCATTTGCCCTAAGCTGGTTTTTAGCATGTTATTTTCTTCAGCATTTTTTTTGGATTTCCTTGACTAAGCTGCTGACTTCATTTTCAAGTTTTTCCTGCATCTCTCTCATTTCTTTTCCCAGTTTTTCTTCTAACTCCCTCATTTGATTTTCAAAGTCTTTTTTGAGCTCTATCATAGCCTGAGCCCAATTTCTGTTTTTCTTGGAGTCTTTAGATGCAGTAACTTGTGCTTCCTCATCTTCAGACTGACTGTTTTGATCCTTCTTGGGCTCACAGGCAAAATATTTCTCAATGGTGTTCCTGTTTTTTCTCTGCTTACTCATTTTCCCAGCCTGAGCACGGTTTTGGGGTGTTTCCTGAGCTTTTGGGGCACTCCCACAAGGATATCAGTGTATGAGACTCTTCCTCCCTCCTGGTCTGTGAATGACCATAATCGCCCCCCTCTGCCACGGGGCTGAGGTGGGGGGGGGCTGCTGTTCTATTTGGGGGCCTAGACTGTGATAAGGATCCAAATGTGGTCAGAGCCCCAGAGTCCTGTTCCAAGTTCAGAGGACAGAGCTCAGTAGTCTCTCTTCACTCCCCTCCCTTGGCTCAGCTCATGCCCTGGGGGCTCTTTCTTACTGGCTCTGCCTGCTTCTATTTCCTGGATCTGGGCTGCCTTGGCCACTCTGCTCGTTGTGTGCCCTGAGGGTTAGGCTTCAAGTGCTAGCTCTGGCAGAGGTCTCCCGCTGTTCCCCCAAGTTGTGCCTGATGCTCCACAGGGTGTAGATCAGGAAACTCCCCCACTGCTGTGAGCCCTGGGGCTGCCTCTGGGAGGCTGAAGTTCTTTTGCTCTGGCAGACCACCCCCCTGGTGGGCTGCCTCCTGACCTCGGGATGCAGAGCCTCTCTGCTCTTTTCCAGGTTACCTTGAGTAGGAGAACTGCCTCACTGGGTCCCTCTGTGGATTCTGTCTCTTGAAAATTTAGTTAGAATCCTTAGTTTATAGGTTTTATAAGAGAGTGCCTAAGAGATGATCCTTTCTTGTCGCCATCTTGGCTCCACCCCCCCCCCCCCAACTCTTTCATGAAGAATCTTTCTTAGAGAGTCTTTTCTTTCTAATAAGGATCATCTTAGTTGCCACCTCCTCTATAGAGATTTCCCTTTTCACCTCAGATGAAAGTATTTCATTATTTTGCGATCTCTTTCTTAAATCTTTCTAGATAATATTTTTATTGTTCTCTCCTTTGTCCCTATCATACTATGCTCAACATTATATTTAATGAAATTAATACCATATTTCTCATTATTATAATAAAAGCCTGTACTGAGGTTCAGAATTGAATTATTAAGGGAGGAAAAAGTAAAGCTTTGAACCTTTAATGTTTAGTAAGAAATCTTGCATAAAGTAGGTGCTTAACAGAAGCATATTGAACCAAATTAAGTGTTCAAGGACCTCTTACAAGAACAATATAAAAACATCTATGAGTATCCTGTGGCATACATATATGATCACCATGAAACATTTGACATAAAAATAGGCAATAGTCATTAATGTTGATGTTTCTTAAATTGATTTGTCACCTATATTTTTTAAGATTTCACTTTTTTTTCCTCTTGGGAAGTCTCAATATGAACCAGTAGGTTAATGAAAAATCCCACAGCATTTTGGGGAAGCTTGACCTCTGAAAGATTCCCTAGTGGAAGGTGACTCCTCTGAACCCTGGTTGCTGTTTGGATTGAGGAGCCACAGGAAGTTGGCTTCTCTGACATTTTCCTCATGCTCTGCCATTTTCTCTACCACCCCACTTCACTGCACAATTGAGCTATTTTTAGGAGACTGAGATAATTTGAAGCTCTCTGGTCATTACTAAACTAATTAAGAGTCTTAATTAAATGCTCCCAAACTCAGGTTGCAGCTTCGCAGAGCCTGCAGTTCACCTATCCAGCTTGCTTTGGAGCCTGGCACTGTTCCTGGCCCTCCTTTGGGTGTCTGTCACTTCTATCACCTGGGGCTATGCAGGCTACCTAAAGGCTCAGCCTAGGGTGTGGAGAGAGGCAGTCCTGAAGTCTCTGGGGACAGAAGGCCAAATCCTCTTTTCTTTTTGGGACACTAACAGGGATCTGTTCAGCCCCACAGAGTTCAGGCTGATAGCTGAGACTAGAGACTAGAGGTGGATGCATGATAAACATAAGAAAAAAGCAACATTTCACATCACCTTAATATAAAGCTTCATTTTCCCATCTGAGGAAAAGTCTACTTTCTCCAAGACAGGGTGAGGACAAATGAGGGAACTCATTAGGAGATCTTTGAATCTAGGTAAGTGCTGCCTAAATGTTGGAAGTAATTAATAATGGCCACTATCACTGATGAGAGTGATAATTATTGAATAAACAAGGCAAACTTAAGACTAGATTCTTCAGATCCTCAAAACTCCTTTTGTCAGAAGTTTTAGTATGATCTCAGCTGCTCTCACACAATGGAATTTCAGATACTTTTATGGCTGCAATTTATAAATATGTAAATAATAAAAGCTTGTGGGATAAAAAGAGTCCTCTTTTTCTCGTTCCCAGGACTTAGTACTTTAGAAAGCAAACCTGCAGACATATAGTTTCTGTCATAGCTCCTGTCACTTATTTGTGTGTCCTGAATCACAGGCAAAATGACTGGAATCCCCCACCTCCACTCAGAAGCCCTCATGGCAAGAGTGGAATTCACTGGATTGGAGCCATCACCTCAAGCTGTTTAAAAAAAAAAAAAAAAAAATATATATATATATATATATATATATATATATATATATACATACACACATGTATATAACCCACATATATGAATATATATATATATATATATATATATATATATATATACACACACACAGAGAGATAGAGATAAAGAGACAAAGACAGAATAGGAAGGAAGAGAAGAAGAGAGGGAGGAGACAAAAGGAGAGGAGTTGAGAGGAGAACTGTACTTTCTCCATCTTAGTCATAATCTGAAATAGGGATATTAGTTCTTTCATGATAAAGTATGACAATGTGGCTGAATGGTCACACAAGTAGACAGCAGTACAGCTTGGTCTGTCCCAATGAAGACTGATTTTGGTTGACCTATATAGAATGTTCCTGCTGTTAGATTTGTGTGAGCACATAATATTAGGTGCTATAATAAGACAGAACCAGGATCTTAGCACAGAAAGGTCACATTGTTTAGCAATTTATAACTAATGACCTCTAAGTGTTTTGTGAATGGGGGTTCATGTCAAGATTTTTATAAGTCCTCCTTGTCTTTGTTTCATACAATGTTTCAAGTTTGTTATTCTCTTGACCTATTTCTTCCACCCAACAAGGGAATTAACTGGGGGAAGGATGAAAAAAACACTCAACATTATTTCTTGAACTTAGTTAATAGTTACCCATTAGTTATTAGATGTCTAAGTTCTTATCAAATCATAGGATTTAAAACAGGAAGGGACACATTTAAACCAAATTCTTTATTTGAGATGAGGAAATTGAGGTTTAGAGACATCCAACCCAGTTACACTAACTCTCTTCCTTTCTCATGCTGCCTTTGCAGTGCTTTTGGTCACACCATCACCTAGGCTTGGAATGGACTCCTTTCCTCTGCCCCCATCTGATCAAAAGGTCTTTTCTTCTTTTTGGCACCAATCTCTACCAGGAAACTTTTCCTGATCCCTCTAGTTGAAAGTGATATCTCCCTTCTCAAAGTTCTCACAATACATTTTCTGAACTACCTCTTTATACTTATTACTTTAGTGCCTTAAAACATTTGGATACATTGCCTACTAGAAAATGAGCTTCATAAGGGTAAGGACAGTTTCATATTTCATCTTTTCCCAGGAATAGGTAGGTGGTGAAGTGAAAAAAGTGTTGGGTCTGGAGTCAATAAAACCAGAATTTAAATTCACTCAGATACTTGCTAGCAATGGAAACCTGGGCAAATCCATTTACTTCTTTTTGCTTCCATTTCTCAACTATAAAAATGGGAATAATAATAGCATCTAGCTCCCAGGGCTGAAGATCAAGAGATACTATTTGTAAAACACAGCATAATCTCTTATTTCCTTCCTTCCTTTGCACTTTGTACATTCTTTGCCTATGGAAAGGGACAAACAAATGCTTCTTGAATGATATTGAGTCATATAATATTAGCAAAACAAACCAAAACCAAGAATTGGATCTGAAATCAGGAAATCCTAGATTGAAATTCTTCCTTTGACATTTATTAGTTTTGTGATTCTGGGCAAGTCCTTTCACTTGTCTAGATTTCAGTTTCTCATTTGTAAAAGGAAGAGATTGAACTTGATGGTATCCAAGGTACCTTCAAGCTTTAAATATATGATCCTATGATGCCATGGTGCATTGGGAAAAGCCATGGATTTGTAATCAGAGATCCTTTGTTTGAACTTTAGCTCTGCTGCCTTTGGAATCCTCTGTGACCTCAGTGTCCTCATTCAAGAAGTGAAGGGGTTGGATTAGACAATCTCTAAAGTCCAGGGCAGGTAGGTATGCTGAGCCTAGAGAGAGGAATCATCTGAATTAAAATCTGGACTCAGACACGTCTAGCTGTGTGACCTCAGACAAGTCACTTTACCCTGTTTATTTCAGTTTCCTCATCTGTATAAGTGAGCTGGAGAAGGAAATGGCAAACCACTCCTCAAGTATCTTTGCCAAGCAAACCACAAATGGGGTCACATAAAGTCACAAACAATTGAACAATAAAGTGTCTTCCAACCTAAATTCTATGATTCCCCCATATTTCAGATGAGAACATTGAGGTTCATAGAGAGGAAACAGACTTGCCCAAGATCACACAACTAATAAAGAAGAGACCCTTCATTAGGACAAAAGTTATCTGAGGTCAAAGCCCCCTATATTAGGAATTTTTAACTTTTTTTGCGTCATGAACTTCTTTGGCAGCCTGGTGAACTCCCTTTCAAAATAATGTTCTAAAATGCATAAAACTAATTATATAGAACTGCAAAAGAAAACAGATATATTGAAATACAGTTATTAAAATGTTAAAAAAAATTATGAACCCCAGGTTCAGAACTCTTGTCTTATACCATCTCTAACACTGTCCAAAAAGCTCCCTTCCAAATTACTGCATTCTTTCTTTGATCATATTAACATTTCATCATAGAGTAACAGGGTGGGAGGCAATCAGAGCCTACTGTGGCTCCTTATACCCTACACCTGAATCTGTGGTCCAGAGAAATCAGTAATAAAGTCGAACAAAGAAAATATCTCCACAAATGCTTCAGTCCCTAAACACATCCCAGGGAACTGGGCTGCTTTGATAGTCTCTCTTGCCTTATTTATAGCCTTTTTGAGTAAGTACATCTGACATTTCTGATCAATGCGTTTAATGACAGCAGGGTAGCCAAGGACCAGGATCATAGAGAGCTCCTAAAAGCTGGCATGGCTAGAAAACACATTGAATGTAAAAGACCCTGTTAGGCAGGGCTCACCTGGCGTTTTGGGAAACAGCCAAAGCAACTGCCAGATCACCTGGGAAGAGCAGTTTGAATTTATTATATAAGAAAGCAGAGGAAAAGGATCCTCTTTTTTTCTTTTTTAACTTTAAAGTGAGCATTGTTAGAATTTTCAGGAGAACCAGTCAATTAGGCCAATTCCTTCAATAATCAGGCAAAGACAAGCTCTGAGAGCAAAGGTCTTAGAGCCAGGAGGTCTGACTTTAATCCTTGCCCCAGTACTTCCTAGCTTTGTGAGATTTACTAAATCAGTTCCCCTGTCTGCAAGAAAGTTTCTTCATCTGCCAAATGAGGAGAAAGCTTGCCCTGGCTCCCTCACAGAGATGTTATGTCAAGTCCTTTTGTAAACCTTGAAATGCCATGAAAAGGGGTGCTTAATTAACTTATCAAAAGAGTCCATCTTATAGCTGTGCTCTACTAAATGATTTCTTTTCATGTTTCTAAACACTTCCAGGTTCATAAAATAATTTCCTCACAATGATCCTGTAAGTAGTGTCCATATCATATCTATTTTACAGATATCAAGACTGAATTTTAAACTTCCACTACAGACAGCTAAGTGACACAAACTTGATGTCAGGAAGATCTGAGTTTAAATCTGACCTCAGACACTGTCTAGCTGTGTGACTCTGGGCAAGTCACTTAACTCTGCTTACTTCAGTTTTCTCATCTATAAAATGAGCTGGAGAATGAAATGGCAAACCAGTCTACTATCTTTGCCAGGAAAACCCCAAATAGGGTCATAAAGAGTCAGACATGATTTTAAAAAGGATTGTGTAACAACAAAATTGGGGTTTGTGGGAGTTAATGCAGGGGGCTCCACCAAAGTTGACTTTTGTATCATATATTAAAAGAAGAGTTTGGTAAACCTTTTAATGGTGGAAACAAGATGGGGTAATGAAGGATGGGGTAAAGACTGGGCTTTTAACTTACTCAAGGGTATAAATTTCTCTTTGGGGGGACAATCTTAACACATTAATTGATTTCATGCAAATAGATGCTGCTAATTACAATGGAGTATCATCTATTCATTAAAGTAGGTCCTATAGGATTTCTACTGGCAGTACTTTTTAGCCATTAATGGGAATTCATATATATGTATATATACATATATACAGATATATATGTATATATACATATATATATAAGAGAATACAACCGTATTTTTCTTAAGAATCAAAATTGTCACCAATGAAGATTTATCTTTCTCCTCCCTCTTTTCTATTCACCATCAATTAGAACTAGTATATGTCTCAATCTATTATTTTTTTGTGAATGCCTATGATGAGGTGACAGGGGATTCTGAATTTTTGTTCTTTATCTGATTAATTACTTTATCTGATTAAATGAATCACTTTATCTGATTAAAGATTTGTCCATTACCAGGCTTCAGGCAAACATGATGTGATCCAATTCAATCCAATTTAATCCAGTCCAATCCATTTCAAGCCAATCTGGCAAACACTGATGAAGTACCTCCTATTTGCAGGGTAATATTAGGCCCCAGGAGATAGAGGGATGCTTCAATGAAAGTTAAACAAATCTCTATGAGGATATAATCATTATCTAGAATGTTTTATTTTGGGCAGTTAGATGTTACAGTGGCCAGGCCTGGGGTTAGGAAGATTCATTCCTGAATTCAATACTACCTAAGATTTTTCATAGTTGTGTGACCATAGACAAGTTACTTAATCTTATTTGCCTCAGTTTCCTCACCTGGAAAATGAGTTTGGAGAAGGACAGGGCAAACCACTCCAGTATCTTTGCCAAAAAACAAAACAGGACAAAAAATTATATAAACCAATAAAACAAAAACCAAATGGATCATAAAGAGTCAGACACAAAGAGTCAAACTGAACTTTTCCTTATCCTGTCTATTTTAAAAGTATAAATTTTGGCCCTTACTTTATACAAAGGTGACACACATTCCTAAGAAAGAGTTTATTGTGGGTTATCAAACTTACATTGAGGGCCTAGTATTAGAAAGCTCACTCAGGGGTTAAGTTCCCTGGAAATGCTAGTTAGGAAAAGAATGGAGCAGAATAGGAGGGTAGGTCCCAGGACTGAGGAAGACCTCAGCCAAGGACAAATCTCTTCTTCCCTGGCTGCTGTAATTCTTAATCTCTGTCATTCCTATCCTGGTATTTATTTTTGCTTCCAGGTTTTTGATTTTTATGGAAAAAGAGGGAGGAAGTAGGATAGTACCCAGAAAGATCTTGGACTAGAAAATCAAGAGACCAAACCTTAGTCCCAACTTGGTCTCTAATTGTGTAATCTCTAGTATTTAGTGCAATAAATAGTAAGTACTTAATAAATGATTATTGATTGGGAGAGTCATTTAACCTCTCTGAGCCTAAGTCCACTCTTCTGGATCTAGAGGTGGTTGGGGTTGATGATCTCTAATGACCCTTCCAGGTCTCTGGATCTAGAAGTAAAACCCTGGCAGAACTTTAGTCCCAATATAGCCTTTGATGTCCTCTCCCAGGTCTGACGCATATACAACCTAAGTGCAATGGAATGGTGACATAACGGAAAAATGACCAAAAAACAAACAAGGTCCCTTCCAGCTCTAGATTTTTGATGTTATGATTCTAAAGCAAAGAGAGAGTACCATCCTGACTTTGAGGAGGTAGGCAAGGTCACTCTGAGTCTGCTAAGTAGAAGGGCTTAAAAAGGATCTGGAAGCAGAAATGAGTGTTTGTGAAATGGTATGAAAATTGGTATGAGTGAAGAGTTCTGAAAGGAAGGGTTTGCTAAAACATTAGATGCTCCTATACTAAAAATATTGGGGTCAGGGGACATCTTCTTAAAAAGAAAAAAAGCAGCAGCCACTGTCATCCACAATGGCAGAGCTTGTCCAAGGAGTTATTTGTCCCTCTGGAGCTGTACAAGACATTCAAACCCTAACAGCATTAAGCAGTGGTAGATGTTTGACTGAGACAAGAGATTGCCCTAAGCAAAGCTGCAGTGGTGGTAACTGCAATTCCTGCAGGCACTGCTGGCAGTCTCCCACAGTCCTGCAGCTTTACTTCCTCCTGTCCTGGATGTTCTACTGCAGTGCAAGACCAGGAGACTGTGCGGGGGGAAAAGCAAGTTTGTTGTGCAATGCAAAGAGGAAGGGAGAGAAAGATAGGGAGAGAGAAGGAGAAAGGTCCACCCATCCACAACGACACAGAATGGCACAGATAGATAATCTGGGAGAGACAGAGAGAAAAAGACTGAGAGACAGAGATAGAGGCAGAATTAGAGACACACAGAGAGGTCCACCCTTTAGTAATGATTCAAAGAGGCAGATAGGTGGTGGTGAGGGGAGTGGAATAAGAGGGGGATCAGGAAGAGAGACAGAAACAGAGAGATAAAGACCAAGAAACATTGGCAGAACTAGAACCAGAAACACACAGAAGCAAAAACCAACTCAAAGAGAGACAAAAGTAGAAATATATAGTGTCAGAGGCACAGAGACATGGCAGGGAGGGAGAGACAGAGACAAAAGCCAAAGGAAGAAAGAGAACAAGAAAGAAAGCAAATGATTCCTGGGGCTAGGTTTGCTTTAGATCTCTTTCAAGGAGACCTCTAGTTCAAAAGTGGGAGGAAAGGCAGGTCAGGAGCTATTTCTTTCCCTGATAATGTCTAATGAGTCAGTCTCAAACTTCTTTCTGACCAGCACACTAGGTGTTCCATGCTCTCATACCATCCTGCCCCTTCATATCTCCCTTCATTTGTTCAGGTTCCTCCCCTCCCCCTTCCTTGGAATGTCCTCTCTCTCATCTGTTTGTATCAATCCCACCTTCTCTATGAAATCTTCCCAGATCAAGATCTCATATAGCACTTCTATATTGCACTTGCTATCTTTATGGCTGGCATTATAAGGTATTCAGGATGCCTTATAATGATCTATAGTTGTGTCTTACTCATCAATTAAATTGTAAGTACAAAGGGCAGAGGAAGCTAGAGGACAGGGTTAGAGTGTTGTGCCTAAAGTCAGGAAAACCTGAATTCAAATGTAGCCTTGAACACTTTTTAGCTGAGTGACTTTGAACAAGTCACCTCACTTCTTTTTGCCTTAGTTTCCTCATCTATAAAATGGGGGAAAGTATCAGCATTTACCTCCCAGGATTATTGTGAAGATAAAATGAAATATTATTTATAAAGCATTTTATAAGCCTTAAAGCATTACATATTATTAATAGAAAGGACTAGCTTAGCTGGAGCCTGGGATGGTGAATTCATAGATCTAAGACTGTAATAGACCTAAGAGTTTCATATAATTCATGCTTTATCATTTTACAGATGAGGAAACAGATTTATAAATGACTTGTTCAAGTTCAACTATCAAAGTTAGGACTTGAGCAATAATCTTCATAGAGTCAGCATTCTTTCCACTATATCATAAGTATCCCTTACTATAGATTTTTCAGCAAAAGAAGCAAGGATACTCATCAAGAATGTTATAGAATAGATTCCTATCCAAATATGAATTGGATTAGATGACTTCTGAGATAGAGAAGTTTAATGGAAAGAGGTGAAGTCAAAAGAATGCAGATTTGAATATCATCTCAGACACTTTGTGACCTTAGGTAAATTATTCCCTGGATCTTAGTTTTCTCATCTGTAAATGACAATTTTGGACTCTACAACTTGTAAGATACCTTCCAATAATAACCCCATGACTCCTTCCCATCTCTGAGGTTCTAAATTCTTTCAACTTGCCCACAGTAGGCACTTAGTAAAAGTTTATGTATGAATAAAGAATTCACATTTCCTTATCAACTGAAGGGTTTTACAGTGTTCTTTCACTACTAGAACCCTGTGGGGGTAGGTAGGTATCTATTATTGAAAATTAACTACAAAGAGCAATAAAATAGATGTTATACACACAGATTCTTGTCCCAGTATTTCCAGTACAATAAAAGAGTTAAGGCATAGTTGAAGAAAAATGGTTTCATTCTCTCTCTCTCTCTCTCTCTCTCTCTCTCTCTCTCTCTCTCCTCTCTCTCCCCCATTCTTAAGACCAAAATTCCCTGGGGTTAGCAGAGGCCTAGGTCAGACTGAAAACCATGTCTAGGAAGGGTTAGCCTAATGAAAAAAAAACCCTCTCCAAATGTGGCTCATACAAATCTTATTAACTCAGAAGATACATGCTGAAATATGATAGGGTTATATGGCTTTAACATTTTATCACTTGCCCCATCCTTTCTAAAAACTTTAAACTTAGTGAGAAGTCAATGGGGCGGGGCAGCTAGGTGGTGCAGTGGATAGAGCACCGGCCCTAGAGTCAGAAGGACCTGACTTCAAATCCAGCCCCAGACATTTAATAATTACCTAGCTATGTGACCTTGGGTGAGTCACTTAACCCCATTGTCTTAAATTTTAAAAAAAGTCATTGAGTATTGCTTGAAAAGTCTTTTCTTTTTTTCCCAAAGAAAGTGAAGCATACATATTTTAACCTTGATTGGGGCAAATTGACTTCTATAGTCAGAGCTCTGGGTTGATACAGAACTGATCCAATGCCATGTAACTAATAACTCCTATGTCCAATGAGTTATGCCATCCATTTCCAAGTTTGCCTATTTTCTTTTAATTGCTTATAATTAGAATGGTAGTTCCAAATGCAGCAGCATATTTAAAAAGGCCTTAGGGAAATTTCTGGGTTTTGTATCTCATAGTTTGGACTTTTGAGATGAAATTGACCTAACCTACATCAACCCCTTGTTTTGCAGAGGAAGAAGCTATGGCTCAGAAAGGGCAATATCCTGCTCAAGATCATCCACTAAATAAATGGCAGATTCAGGACTTGAATTCAGGTTTCCACCTTCAATTCATAATACGCCCTCCTTTGATACCCTCAATCCTGACAGGATTCAAACAGGAAGAGATCTGCCTAGGCAGAGCTTGGACTTTCTGTTCAGGTTGCTCACAGGACTCCTAAATGTTGAAAAGCCCCAAACATTCTATATGATCTGTCCATGGGATATATTATTTATGTTACTATAATTTTTAAATATCTTATAGTTTACAAAGCACTTTCCTCTTGGATCATCATATAAAGTAGACAGTACAAATATTATTATGCTCATTTTACAGATAGGAAAACTAACACTCTGAGACATTAATTCACTTGTCCATAATCACTTGATCCAAGAGTACAAACATGCTCCTCTAGCCCCACATCCAGTATTCTTTTCCATTAAACTTGGTTGCATCTACACATATTGTTTGTTTTTTCTTCATGAAAAGTAAAAAGAATCATCTGCCTTTGCCACTCTTTTCTCCATTTGGGAATAGAATCAGCCATCAAACACATACTGAAAGAGAGAAACAAACAAATAAATAAAAGAAGGAAGGGAACATTAAAGAAAGGGAAGGAGGAAGGAAGGAAAGAAGAAAGGAAGAAAAGATGATCCTTGCACTGAAGGGTTTCAATCTAGTGAAGGAGTATGTAAACAATTGCATACATTCAAGATATTTATAAAGTAGATAGAAGGGAACCTCAGGGGCAAGTTCTAGCAACTGGAGAGAACAAGAAAGGCCTCTTGAAAAAAGGTGGAATTTGAGAAAAGTCATATAGGAAGCCAGGAAATCCAACAGGCAGAGATGAGGAGGACAGGCATTCCAAGTTTGGGAAACAGCCAGTACAAAGAACCAGATTTGTACATGGATGGTCTTCTGTGTGAAAAAGCAAGTAAGCCAGTGTGAACAGATCATTTAATGCATGAATAAGAGTACAATGTAAGAAGACTGCAAAGGTAGGAAGGGGCCCTATCATGAAAAGCTTTGAATGCCAACAGGATTTTACTTTTGATTCTAAAGATAAAAAGGAGCCACTGGAGTTTATTGAGTTTGTATGAAGTGGGGGAAGGGGAGGTATGATAAGACCCAAACTTCAGGTAAAATCACTTTGGCACCTATGTGAAGGATGGATGAGAGAGGGAAGGTTATGAAGGAGGGTTAACAACCAGCAGTTTATTATAATTGTCCCTGTAAGAGGTGATGAGGTGGTCTGGGTGGAAAGAAGGGGAAATATATGTAGGATGATGTGAGGTAAAAATGACAATCTGACAATAGATATAGGTTGAGTACAAGATACTGAGAATGACAATCTGGGAAAGCTGGTTTGACTGGGAGAATACTAGTGTCCTGACAGTATAATGAGAAGGAAGAGTTTTGGGGAAAAGATAATGATTTTTGCTTTGGACATGCTGAGTTTGAGATGCCTTTAGGACATCTAATTTGAGATGTCCAACTGGCAGCTGGTGGTAGGGAACTGGGGCCTAGAAGAAGACTAAATCTCAGAATTTTCTGCATATAGATGATGATTAAACAAATCCACAGGAGCTGATGAGATCACTATGAGATATAGTATATTGAGGGAGAAGAGAAGACTGAGGACAGAGTTTCAAACTTGAGAGAGTAAATAGGGATTGGAATAGCACACTGCCCATTCTGAAAGGCAGGGGGCAACTCTCTCTAGGTTGTAGCTCTCAGGGCCCACTGTCTCAGTTTCACTTTGTGTCTGAAAACTCTATATCTAGAACTCTTTTTACATTGCTTATCTGCTCTTTTGAAGTTTCTATTCTCCTCCACGGTCTAACAGAATTAAAGGGATACTTTTCCAGCCAATCTATGACTAAGGAGTGCATATGATGAAATGAAAGCAATCAGAAAATTATCTAAGGGGAAATGGATCTGATAGATAAATTTTTAAATGAGAAAAATTTTAGAGATTCTCTAGTCAGCACTTCTCTCCTGAACTACAATCTTATAAGTGAGGAAACTGAAGGGAATAAAATGACTGTCCCAAGGTCACACATAGTCCCACAGGATAATAGAATTTCAAAATGAAAGGTCCCCCAGAGAGCAGCTAGCTCAAGACCCAGGATCTCCTCTATGCTATTATCCTCTAGAGATAGTGGGAAGTCATTGTTTTCTGACACAGCCCTTTCTGCTTTTTTGAATAAATCTAATTGTTAGGAAGATTTTTTTTCTTCTCTCTCCTCAAGCCAAAAATCTTCCTCTCTGAAATTTCTGTTCCCTGGGACTAAATAGAACAGATCTAACCTGTCTCCCACATAACAGCCTTCAAATGCTTGAAATCAGTGATCATGTCTCCATAAGTCTTCTTTCTCTTTTCAGGCTAAATATCCCCAGACAATTCTGATTGGGACTCCTGGCAGATATGCAAGGAACTCTTAGCTGCCAGCACTGTACTCAAGGACAGCTAGCTCCAGAGAGGTCACTGGCACATTTTGCATGCAACAAGAAAGAAGAAAGCTGTCTTAAACTATGGAGAGACCCGAGAAAGATTACAGAATTACATAAAGGAAAGATACTTGAAAAACCACAGTAGAGGACAGAAAGAAGACTGGGGGCAAACAGATCACATATTAACCTTTAGACTCATTCTGACAGTCCAAGCATCAAAGAGTGAATCTCAGAGAAGGAAGCTATTTTTAACAAGTAGGCCACTTTATTGGTAAACTGTCATGTCTTGAACGAGAACATTTTGTCCACTTTACCCAACAAGCTAGTTTTTTTAAAATGTGATAAATTCAGAAACATATATTAAAGTAGGAATGGGAGGCTTGCTTAAATGATGGTTATTTTCTGGCAAAGATCAAAATATAGCTAAGTGTCTTGAGTGATGATAAGTTCTATCTTCCACCTTCCAGCAATCATGTGGTTGTACCTTTTAGACCCAAGAACATATGTCATTTCAGGTGAAAAGGAGAGGACTGAAAACTGATGGGTGATGTTTGGGGGTAAGGTAGGGAGGAGTTTCCTAAAAGTTTTAGCCAATCTGATCTTTTAGTATGGCTGGTATATATTGTCATCAGGTGTTGTCAGAATGTGACAGCTCAGCCAGGAAAGAGCAGCCTGTCTTTACTCACTTCATTGTCTCTTCTCTCCTGTAGTCACCTCTCTTCCCATCTTTATCTCCCTGTGATTGTTAGATTGCTTATCAGACTGTGGGATGGCTCAACAAGATGATGTCTAAGGTTGAGGACAATTTGGATCTACCATCAGGTAATTTTCAGAACATAAGAATGCTAACTTTCTATGCAAGGTACCAAAGCAGACTCTTCTTGGGGAAAAATGAACCTTTTGACCAAGAAGAACCATAGGGATTGGAGGATTTAGAAGCAAGTGTACTGGTTGAAACTCTGGATTAATTGGAGTTTGAAGTCCTTCTATTCATTGGAAATGAGGCAAGACACATAATGTCCATGTGCTGCAGGTTTCACATCTACAAAATGGGAATAATAATGGCACTTATCAGAGTAATTGTTAGATTCAAATGATATAATGTTAGTAAAGTGTTTTACCACCCTAAAATGTTAAATGTAAACTACTATTATTATTAGAACTGCAAGAACCCTTAGAAGTCAATTCATCTGAGGCAGCCAGATAGCAAAGTGATTCTAGAGTCAGGAAGACCTGAATTCAAATCCAGCCTCAGACATCTCCTAACTAGGTGATCCCGGCTAAGTCTCATTACCTCCAAAACAAAGTCAATCTGTATGACCCTTCAATTTTCCAATAAGTAAACTGATATATTAAGGGGGGGGGGGGGAATAAACTTGTCCAAAGTCACACAGATTATAAATTAGTAGAGGCAAGATTCAAACCCAGGGCTATTGATTCTAAATCTAGAGGAATCTATATCCTTTATTCTTATCCAAAATGAGGATACATCGCAGTATTTTAATTGTGCCAATGATAAAGGAATTTTTTTAAATTTAACGAAAATTCATGACCTTTTCAACCTTCTCTCCTAGTCTTCACTAACATTCATCTTCTGCTTCAGTTAAGTTGGATGATAGCTTGGAGAATGTAGAGAACAAAAGCAGGGAAATCAATTGGAAGTCTATATAAAATTAGTATATTCTAAGTGAAAGATGATGTGGGCCACAACACTCTAGATTCATTTCTGCTTTGCAATTTTCCCTCTCCTCATTGTACATGTAAATGCCACCAGGATCATCTTAATTTGTACTTTCTCAGTGAAACCTTTTTTTGATAAAGATCAATAAAATGAGTTTAATTCTTTTCATACAATACTCATGTAAACTTGGGTAAATCACTCTCTCAGCTCCTCAGTTTTCTACTCTGTAAAATAAATAGATTGCACTAGATGATCTCTAGGTTGCACAATGGATAGAGTACAGGGCCTGAAGTCAGGAAGATTCATTTTCCTGAGTTCAAATCTAACCTCAGATGTATGACCTGGACAAGCCTATTTGCCTCAGTTTCCTCATGTGTAACATGAGTTGGGGAAGGAAATGGCAAGCTACTCTAGTATCTTTGCCAGGAAAACTCCAAATAGTGTCACAAAGAGTTGGACAAAATTGAAAAATGACTGAACAAAACTGAAGCTAATCTCTAAGGGCTATTTTAACTTTAAAACAATAATTCCAATCAATATAATTCTTACTTCTTCCTATCTATGCCTTTTCATCTGTGCTACTCATTTGGGTATTTTATCACATACAGTTTGGCATTTTATCATGCTATATTATATTATGTCATTGTGTGACTTTGGACAAGTCATTTATTTTTCTTGAATCTTGGGTTTTCTTCTAAAATGAGGGGGTTGGGATAAATTAAAATTCTCTGATTCTAATCCTTTGACAAAGGAGGGTCTTTTCTCCCCCCATAAAAAAATTATGAGTTCCTTGATGGGAGGAACTGTACCTTACACTTCTGTTTTAATCTCCACAATGATTGACATGAAATAAATACTTGTTAAATACAAGAATGATAACACTATAAAAATGATTGACTTTCACATAGCCCTTTAAGGATTGCAAAGTCTTTACATACATTCTTCCATTTGTCAGAATAGACAGGAAGGGAAAAGAATGCAATGTAATTCATCTTTATCCCACTGACTCCCCTCTAAATTCCCCTATGTCTATTGAAATATACCATCACCCTAGTGTCATCCAGTGGCTCAACCATAAAGTCATTCTTTTTTTTCTTTTAGGTTTTTGCAAGGCCACACAACTAGGTAATTATTAAGTGTCTGAGATCGGATTTGAACCCAGGTACTCCTGACTCCAGGGCTGGTGCTCTATACACTGTACCACCTAGCCGCCCCATAAAGTCATTCTTGATACTTACCTCTCTCTCATTTCCCGTGTCCATTCCACCCCATTCATTCAGCCATCAAGACTTACAGACTCTACTTTTCTTTCAACTCTGATCCTAGTTCATCACCCCTCCTTGTCTTTCACTTAGAATATACCAATTATATGTCACCTCCTAATTGATTTCCCTGCTTCCACTCTTTATCTTCTTTAATATATCCTCCACACTGCTGCCAAAAAAATTCAACCCCTCCCCCAAAACAAACTCCAATTTCCTGCAGCACAGGTTTGACTGTATTATGTATGACCTTTCTCAAGAATCTTCAGTGACTCCCAATAAGACTCTAGAATAAAAGGCAAATTCCTCATTCCAATCATTTAAATGATTGGAAGTCCATCAGTGTAGACTTATTTCAACAAATTAACTTTAATGCAGTGATTATTCAGAGTCCCCTGACCTCAGTCCTCCAACTCCTACCTTTCATCTATTTGAATAGACAATTCACTCTGTCCTAACTCCTTTATCTCTTAGAATCCTGAGTTTCCAGTTCTTAATGCTACCTTCTCCCTCAAACTCTTTTTGTAACATCTATTTTTTAACTAAATTTTCAATTATCTCACCTTTTTCCTCCATCACACCTTCCCCATTCCACTGAAAGAAAAAAGAAAATAACATTTTTTAAACAAATATGTGCAGTCACACAAATTTTCATGTACTCCATGTCAAATAATGGTAGTCTTATTCTGTATATTTAGTCTATGACTCTCTGTCAGCATTCTTCATCCCTGGTTTTTTGGAATCATGGCCGGGCATTGCATTGATCAGAGTTTTTCAAAGTTGTTTATTTTTATAATGTTGTTACAGTAGAATGTAGGTTAGTCAGTCACTCAATAAATATGTATTAAACTACTACTATTTGCCAGACAGCATGGGATTAAAAAGAAAGAGGCTAAAGTCCTGGCCGTAAAAGAGTTCATTCATATAGGAACTTTCTTATTTGTGGAAGCATTTGGGGTTAAATGAATTGCCCAGGGCCACATGGCTAGTAAATGTCTGAGGTTATATTTGAACTCAAGTCCTCCTGACTCCGGGGTGGTACTCTACACCATGTCACCTAACTGCCCCTCCTTCTTTTTCCTTCCTTCCTTCCCACTCTTTCTTTCTTTCTTTCTTTCTTTCTTTCTTTCTTTCTTTCTTTCTTTCTTTCTTTCTTTCTTTCTTTCTTTCTTCCTTCCTTCCTTCCTTCCTTCCTTCCTTCCTTTCTTTCTTTTTCTTCCTTCCTTCCTTCCTTCCTTCCTTTCTCTCTCTCTCTCTCTCTCTCTCTCTCTCTCTCTCTCTCTCTCTCTCTCTCTCTTTCTTTTTCTTTCTTATTCCAAGAACTCAAGTGATAGAAGAAGATAGAAGAGAGAAGATTCATGAAATTCTAGCCCACTGGTGAGATCATTAACTGAAGTGCAGCTGTTGGTCTCTGAGAACTAGCCTCCCACTTGAGTAAATTTCACATGATGTCCTAGCACAGCCTGCCAAATTTGCATTGCTTCAAGCATGAGCTGGATGTGTGGCTGACAAATTAAGCTATTTGGATTCATCAGTGGCTCTACTTCCATCAGCAATTAAACCCAATCATATTAAATGACTATGCAGCTATTATCAAGCTCTCCCTGTTCCCAGTCACCCTTAAATAAGTTCCCTGAAATCCACCAAAGAAGTATGAGACTCAATTGGAATCTCAGCATCTCAGTTTTCAAGGACTCTCTGTGTCTGAGAGGGAGAAGAAAGATACTCTTTACTGTGTGAAAGAGGATGACTGCATAGCTATCAGAGAAAGTCAGTCTCTTCACATGAGATTCTAGATCTCTGGAGTCTCTGTGCGAGAAACCACTCTTTTGTCATAAGAGGTCTTCAAACAGAAATTGGCTCATTACCTGCCAGTCGCTGTGGAGGGGATTCTTGTCCAGGTATGGTTGGAGCTAGATGATATTCTTCCAAACTCTGAAATTCTATGATTCTAGGAAGGGAACCTATAAAAGGAACTGACTCATGACATTTCCTTGCAAACCTCTCTTAGAGTCTGAATATTTTAGTAGGACTGTTTGTGGGTATGAGCCATAGGTAAAGTCTTTTACTGCTGCCTTAAGAACCTATGGAGATAATCATGGGTTCTTAAATGCTATGCCAGTGGATCACAATCTCTGGACAACCCAACTGATCTACAAAATCTTCAGGTATGGACCAGGTATGGACTCAGTTACCACTTGACCACTGAAGATCTAAATCTGTAGCTCCATGAACTTTAGTAAATGTTTTCTTTTTTAATTTGGTGAGACCCAGAAAGATCATCTCTTGGCCACCAGGAAATGACCTTTGTTGTCCATGTTGTTGCTGCTATGGCTAGTTAGTTAGTACAGTCATACAAACATAAAGAGTTAGTTAGATTTTTGTGATCCCTTTCAGAATTTTCTTGGCAAAGATACTGGAATAGTTTCCCATTTCATTCTCCAGTTCATTTTACAGATGAGGAAACTAAAGCAAATAGGTTTAAATCACTTGCTTAGGGTCGCACAATTAATAAGTATCTGAGACCAGATTTCAACTTAGGTCTTCCTAATTCCAGGCCTGGTACTCTATTCATTGTGCCACCTAGCTGCTCATTCCAGATAATAAAAACCATTTATTAGCTTTGTATGAAGAGAAGCATCACCAGAAAACTAGCCAACAGGAGATGATTTTTTACTGACGACTTCAACAAATGATGTCTACTTATTAAAGAGAATAGGTTAATAGATTCAGAGTTAGATGTGACAATTCCAAATCCCCTCATTTTACAGATAAGGAGAGTGAGATACGGATAGGATAAGTATTTGCCAATGTCCCACAACTATTGCTTAAGGCAGGATTTGAACCTATGTCTTCTTGACTCCATGTCCAGTATGCTATCCTCTTGTGGGATTGATGGAAAAATACTGACAGTGACAAAATTATAACTCTTGAAGTGAAATATGTTTTATGAAAACATGAATTTATGTGTGTTTAAGTATGTAGACACATGGTAGAATATATAGATACCCCTCAAATGCCACCAAGAAGTCATTTAATAAATAGATTATTCAATTAATAAATTAAAGTAGTTTCAAAAAATCAATTATGTAATCAACCCTCTGCTTGGTGCTTAGGGGGAGATAGGGATAAGACAAGGACCCTGTGGGAATCTCGTTCTCCAGTTGAAGACACAGACAAAATGCACATGAAACAAGCTAAAATCTAGAAAAACGGTAGTCTACGGTAGTAGCCACAGCAGTAGATTAGAAGCCAGAACACCTGTTTTCTAATACCAGCTATGCCATTCACTAACTATGGGTCCTTGAGAAAGCCAAAGGCCTCTCAGTATACCTTAATTTCTTCCTCCATACAATGATGAGGTTGGGCTTGATGGTCTCTAAGATATTCCCCATCACTGATATTGTCTACTTCTAAGCAGCAGGCAATGCTTTGAGAAATAATGAGAAAGATATATATATATATATATATATATATATATATATATATATATATATATATATATATGAGGGTGGGAGGAAGAGGATTTTCCTTCTGCAATATAGTCATTTCTGATTCTTCTTAATTCCATTTAGATTTTTTTTGGCAAAGATATTGGAAAATTTAACAGCTCTTTAGCTCATTTTATAGATGACAAAACTAAGGCAAGTTAGGTTTAAGTGACTTGCCCAGGATCACATAGCTAGATAGTCTGGGATCAGATTCAAACTCATGAAGATGAGTATTGCAAATTCCAAGCCCTACTCTATTTTCTGTCCTACCTAGCATCCCACATGCTATGTCAAGGATCAGTCTTTCCTAAGAAATTTAATTAATATTATTACTCTAGGTTGGGGGGGGGGGGACACAGTTTCTTGTACTATCTTGCACATAATAGGAGCTTAATAAATATTTGCTACATTGAATCAAAGGAGTAAATCTTGGCAAGACTAGATTTGCACAGGGAAGAGTATGCCCAGGTGGGCCTCTGTCACTCTATTTATAGATTATCAAATTGCTTGGATAGCCACATTAGGTGAAAAACAAACACACATCAGCAGAAACATCATTACATTGCTGACTGGAAACCTGGAAAATCACCTGTTCGCATGAAGAATTGCAACCACAGCTTGGTCTTCCCTCTGTTAACCTTCCTAAGCCTCCTAACCTTTTCCTTGAAAGTCAGTTATAGAATGAAAAACCTACCAGGCTCCTCCAGAAATGAAATGGGTTGGGAGGTAACCAAAACTCAGGGAGGCCTCTCTTTGGAGTAATACTCCACCCTGAATTAAGTGTCTTGTCATCAAGGTGTCCAGTCTGAATTCTATAGCTCTTTATTGCCTGACTTGAGTTTTTACATCTCCTTTCTAATCATCCCCTCCCATCTACCCCAACCCCTACACACTATATTATGGACTTTGGAATTTGTGGCAGGATCCTGGCAAAATCATGATATAGGAGGAATTTCTCATGGATACTTCCCTACTTCTTTCTAGTCTCATCTATGCTCTCTTCCTAGTCTTGTCCTATCCCTGCCTACATAGCCTTATTATTTCACTTCCCTGTCCTTGGTTTCTTACTACTCATTCATCCAAATAAGAGTCCGTTTGGATAAAGCTGTATACACAGGAAGATGTGATGATAAAAAAGAACATAGTCTAGGTCTTCAAGGAACTTATATGCTAAAAGAGGAGATATAATTCAATTCAACAAGCATTTATTAAGCACCTGCTTTGTACCAAGCTATGTGTTAGATCATTGATAAAGACAGTGGGGGGGGGGATGCATCTATCTTTCTATCCATCCATCCATCCATCCATCCAGTCAGTCATCCATCCATCCAACTATCTGTCTCTATTTCTTTCTCTTTCTCCCTCTATAATGCCAAAACCATAATAGTTCATGCCCCCAAAGAGCTTGCATTCTACAAAAAGATAGGAAGAGACAACTGCTTATACAAAGATAAGGGAATATAAATTATTGACCAACTAAGTTCAAAGTAATTTCTAGAGCAGAGGAAAATACTAGCAATGTTGGGGGGGAGGAGAGAGGAGAGAGGAAAGGATGGGAAGGGGAGATAGCCTGGATCTCATCTTTGAAAGAAGTTAAGGTTGGCAAGAGACAGAAAATGGGATAGGATTGCCTTTCAGGCATAGGGCACTGTCTGTGGAAAGGCACAGAAATGGGATGAATCACATGGAAGATAGAATGTATCACAAAGAGAACAGTAATAGGATGGTCTCAGGAATGTTGTGTACACAAGAGGAAGTAATGTGAAATCAGATTAATTGGAATGGAATGCAATAAACATTTGTCAAGCATATTTCATGTGCCAGACAGAGCAGCTGGGTGATACATACCAACCCTAGAATGAGGAAGATCTGAGTTCAAATCCAGCCTCAGATACTTACTAGCCATATGACCTTGGGCAAGTCACTTAACCCTGATTGCCTCACATTCAGGACCATCTCCAGTAGTCCTTATCCATATCTGGTCACTGGACCCAGATAATCCAGAGAAGAAAGTGAGACTGGTGACTTAGCATAGCACCCCTTCACTCAAATCCAATTCATGTGCTTGTCATAGTATCACCTCCCTAATGTCATGGTCATCTTTGAGAATGAAGGACAAACATTGTCAACATTATGTTGACAGATATCTCATTTTATCCTCATCACAACCATAGAGGTAGGCATAATTATTATTTCTTTTTTATAGTTGCAGAAAATGAGGCTGGGAGGCTAAGTGAATTGTATAAGTTCATCTGGGGTTAGTAAGTGTCTGAGAAGTTCCATACTTAGTTTACTTAGCACAGCCTAGAGTGAACCATTAATAAATTTTTACTGTTTGATTTGAATACAGGTCTTTCTGGCTCCAGGTCTAGTATTCTATATTCACTGTGACACTTACCTGCCTCAGTGATTAGGCATGAAAAACTGTAATATGAAAAAGAAACCTTGAATATATGTCATTCATTCACTGGAAAGATATTTATTAAGGACCCATTGTATATTATAAACTTGTGTATGAACCTTAAATAGTGAAGTCCCATGATTCACGGAGCTCAGTATTTTCTTTGTGAATATGACACATACAAATAATTATAACATACAAGAATAACTGATAAATGTATTAGAGACATACTGGAGACATGATGGTTCCTGAGGTTTTAAGAAGAAGCTTGTCATCAATAGGGATCAAGGAAAATATGTATAATGTTCAAAATAAGAAAAGAACCCTTGATTTGGACTCAAAGAATCATGAGATCATAAATTATAGTGCTAGAAGGGACCTCAGAGTCATGTAGTTTGACCCTCTCATTTGACAGAAGAGGAAACTAAGGACCAGGGAGAGAAAAAACTTGCCCTAAGTAGTAAGTAAATAGTTGTTCATCCTTCATTTTGAAGAGGACCAATGTCATCTTGATAGATAATAATTTGACTTTCAAGTGAATCAGATTTAAGTGAAGCAGAGTTGTGCAAACTCATCAACTTCCCTCTCTCTTTCAGTTATGGAAGTCCAGTGGCAAGACAAGGTCAAGATGACTGGCAATGGCCCAAGATACAGAGGATGATGCTGACATTTTTGATGTCTGACTAAGCAAATGAATACCTAGTACCTCTGCTTGAGTTCAGCACACTTTCCATTTATTCCATTACTGGAATTCAGAGGACCAGAAAACAAAACCTTTGTCTTAGACCTTCTTACTATGTGTGACCATGGGATAGTTTTTTTCCCTACTCTGGGCCTCAATTTCCTCATGTAGTGAATGAGGAATTTGGTATAGACTAAAATCTTTCAACTCTAAAAAATCTATGAATTTCTGTGTGAGGCAAACTTTTTTTCATAGAGGAGATGATAGAAGCTTTGAAGTATTTATGATATATTGGACAAGGAAAAGCAATGACTCTTTATTCTCTACGTAAGCCTTTATTAATATTATCTCATTTGATCCTCACAACATCCCTGAAAGGTGGGTGCTTTTATAACCCCCAGTTTATAGTTGAGGGAACTGAGACAAAGAGATGTTAAGTAATTTGGCTAAGGTCACAATCTATGGAAGAGGGAAGATTTTAACCTGTTTTCTGATTTCAAATCTATTTCTCTTTTCACCCAAATACACTATTTTTTCTAGGCATAAATCAGATTATACCACATAAACTGCTATCTAATCTACCTGCAATTAAAGGTGGATGGAAAGTCTAAATCTTTTTTCTCTAAGATTTGGATGGGGGTGGAGGGTGGTGGGGAGAGAAATGGTTTTTTGCATGGTCCAGGGACATAGGGACATAGGATGGGAAGGTTTCAGAATATATCGGAGGTGCCAAAGCAAAAAAAAACAAAAACAAAAAAAAACCCCTTTCTTTCAGGAAGATAGGGAAATCTCCCTTTCTATACTCCTCTAAGAAAGTTAGGAACCATGAGAGAAGGCTGTACCTCGTTTTCCTTTCTCTCCTGAGAATAGGTTGTCAATCCACCGGAGACTGCAGTGAATCTGCTGTCCTGTCACTAAACATTGTTACCGGGAAAGGAACTTTCTTATAAATAGTTCCAGGCAGTGTCGCTGGCCTTGAATTGTAAAGCAAGGCTCTGCAGCACAAGCTCTGAATGAGTGAGAGGGTGGAAGGAGGAAGGCTTGCAGGGGGCTTTGTGTGTGTGTGTGTGTGTGTGTGTGTGTGTACAGGCACATGCACACGCACAAGGGCTCTTTGGCAAGTTTGTGGTCTCTTCTGTATCAAAATCACAGTATACTCGGGTAAAATGACCTGACAGAAATGCGATATATTCAAGGTGTAGAATGAGGCAGACATTTTTTGAATTTGGTCATTGTGGAATTTTTTTTCACTTGACTATGCATATTTATTTACAAAGGTTTTGTTTTCTTTCTTTTAAATTGGCGGGGTTTAAATTGAAGTGAGAAAAATAAATGAGCATTAATTGAAAAATAAAATAAAAATTTGTAACTACAAGATGCTAAAATAAATAAATAAAACCTCTACTGCCCCTCCCAGCTCTGCTTTTCTGCAAATGGAACAGTAGAGAAAGTACTGTAAAGGGAGATGGGAGACCTGGGTTCTAGTCCTTGTCCAGACATTTTCTAGTTAGGAAACCTTGGACAAACCACTTCATCTCTTATTGCTGTAAAATAGAGTTGATAAACCTTGTATTGCCTGTCTCAGAGTGGCCATGGGTTTCAAAAGGGTCCAAATGGGCAAAAGTACTTTAGTTACACCCATGAAAGAGGTTATGGCAGTCATCCATATGTAATTGGCTCTATTTGGATTCACGTATTCTCTCTGAACCTCAATTTTTTCATCTGTTAAATCAGGACATTGAGCTTCATGATTTCAAAAGGTCTAGCTGTAAAATTGCTAAGTGAATTGTATTCAGAGACAGTTGCCAAGATAGCAAAGACAGATTCAAAATTATATCTTTGGGAATCATAGTCTTTGGGGAGATAGAATAAGCCACTTTTCAAGCATTTGAAGGATGGTCATTTAGAAGAAGAGTTTGTCGATTTCTACTTGGTCTCAGAAAACAGAATTAGTGATAACCATTAAAAAATATATTTAGGCTAGATATTAAGGGAAAACATTTTTAACAATTAGAGCTGTCCCAAAGTGGAAGGACTGCCTTGGCAGCTGCTGGGCTCCCCTTGACTGGGTGGGATTCCTCAAGCAAAGGTTGAATGATTCCTTGTTGGGGATGTTGTAAAGCATGTAAGCTCTACCATTCTGTTCTGTGACCTTCAAATCAGAACTGCCATCAGAAAGATTTGAGTTCAAATTTAACTTTAGACTAGTGTGATCCTGGGCAGGTCACTTAACCTCAGACTTTTAGTTATCTTGATCTGTAAAATGAGGATAGGCTAACCCTACCTCTCAGGGTTGTTGCGTGGATAAAATGAATATGTTTAGAGCACTTTGCAAACCATAAGATACTATAAAAATAGTAGCTTTTATCATTGTTATTGTTTTTATTTTTACAACAGCTGCCTATAACTATCAGCTCCTCCCCTCCTCCTATAATCTCCACCACACATGCAGAAATCAGGACTTTGATTTATATTTGGCTGAAGGTACTTTCTAGCCTCAAGGGCTCCCTAATTAGGGCTGGGTTTACTTATTCTGCTGCCATTTTTAGGTGTGTTTATTCAGCAGCTTTTCTCTGCCCCCCTCCTTTGACCCTACTTGTTTCAGTATCAATCTTTTGTGTTGGTTTCCACTAGGAGAAGGGCACACACATCTCCAGGCTTGCTTCAACCCATGAAAGTCTTAGCTCTTTTTTCATTTTGTCATTTCAGTAAAAAGGACCCCAGAACTTCCCCTGCAATGACTGACAGAGGTTCTCTAAGTGGTCTTCCCCTAGGTTTCTCAAAGACTGTTTTCAGGGGCTTCCTAATGCTTTCTCAAATACAAAAATCACTCTCACTCTGAAATGTGAGCCAAGATAGGATCAGGCCTTAGGAGGCAGGATTCCTCTGTTTAGCTAATACTCAAAAACAAAATCCAACAAGAAACAAAAAGTAAATAAAATTCAATAAAAGTCAAAGTTTTTGTAAACCTGGAAATGCCATAGAAATCTATTGTTCTTGTAAAGAGAGCTAAGTACCCTGCAAAGAATCCTAAAAAGTCAGAGATGAAAGAAAATATCTCATCCATGTTTTTTAAATAGAGGTGGTGAAATAGAGATTTGAGAGAAGGGAAATTACTTTGCTTAAATGAATATATGAGTATCTAGAACACAAGCCTTAGTCCAGTAGTAACTTTGACTTTTATTGTGAGTTGGGCAATATTCTCATCCCCATTTTACAGCTGAGAAAACTTACAGAAGTGAAGCAAGCTTATCACTCTAACATTTATTAACAATTGAAACCAGAAAAAAACATTAAATCTGAAGTCAAAGGAACAGAATTCAAATCTCAGTTCTGCCACTTTGGGCAAGTCGGGTCCCATTTCTGGGTCTCAATTCAGTCATTTGTAAAAAGATTTTGTAAGACTTTGACTTCTAAGGTCTCCTCTAGCTC
The DNA here is from genome assembly GCF_037893015.1 of Macrotis lagotis. Taxonomy (NCBI): domain Eukaryota; kingdom Metazoa; phylum Chordata; class Mammalia; order Peramelemorphia; family Peramelidae; genus Macrotis; species Macrotis lagotis. The sequence goes on along the minus strand of NC_133658.1, from coordinate 271,298,426 downwards.
TGAATTTGTGCTCTTATATTTTCATTTCTCTCTCTTTTTGCTATAATTGTAATAACTGAAACTCATTTAAAATGCTCTTTTCCAGTCTGTCAGGTGACCAGTATAATGCTGAATCAGACCTGTGATATTTAATAACTATAATATCTGGGGTAAAGCTTAAGCTTACCTTGTTTAGAGATACCACGTTTTATTGTTGAGGCATCTTGGGGACTTGGACAATTTGGTCTATGTCTTTCCCTTTTGCTCACCCAATCTTAACAAAACTGACACTTCCAGTTTCCAATAATTAAAGTACCCACTAATGTAATTGCCAACTGTGATATAAATTTTATATAATTAACAGAGAGCAGGAGATTTCTCATAAAATAGCCATCTAGCCCAAGATGATGAATTTGATTTGGTAATTTTTATTACGGAACTAGATCCAAAAGTGGTGGCAGATTTGTAGGGAATTGGATAGTCACACTCAAAGTGGAAGAGTAAATCTTCATTCCATATAACTCATATGCTGTTCACTCTGAGCTGCAGAAGCACTTTTCTCGCTTGGCAGGTATACATAATAAACGTTATATCTTCATAGTGATTTACAAACATTAGTTAGGTAGTCTCCATTGCTTTCCTATAGGATTGGGGTGAGAGGGAATAGGAAGTTAGGGCAAGGAAGACATCCAGTGTAAGATGTCCCAGAAAATAGAAATCATAACTTTGTGAGACCTCAAGATTTGAAGCTGGGAAGAACATTAATATTCATATCATCAAGCTCCCTCATTTGGCAAATGATGAAACTAATATCCAAAATAACAAGTGACCTAGCTAAGGTCATGTAGGCAGCTATAGTTGTAGTCATGTCCAATTTTTCTTGATCCCATTGGGGTTCTCTTAGCAAAGATACTGGAGTGGCTTGCCATTTCCTTCTCATATTACAGATGAGAAAACTGAGGCAAACAAGGTTAAGTGACATAACCCACCATAGCTTCATAGCTGAGGCTGCATTTGAACTCAGATCCTCCTGACTCCAGGCTGGACATTCTATCCATTGCACCACCTACCTGCCCCCATGTAGATAGTAAGTAGACAATAAAAGATTTAGACCTAAATCTCCTGACTCTCATTTCAGTATTCCTTCTACCAAATTACATTACTCTATGCCCATCTCCTGACATATAGTAAAATAAATTAAGGGTTGATTATTCAATTCACTGAAGTCCACTGAAATCCACATAGGATTTCTTTTAATAATGTGTTCCTCAAGTACATTAAAATGTGATTCAGATAGCAACAATTTAATTTACCACAGCTTTTGTGTGTGTGTGTGTGTGTGTGTGTGTGTATACAAGGTGAGCTGGAGGTAGTTAGAGGCTCTCCTCACATACTTTCAGTGCCCTCCTTTCTCTACAATGAATGCAGATACCTGATTGATATTCCCATCTCACTCCTCTGACTCAAGAACCTTCAATGCTTCCCCACTGCTTCTAGGACAGGCATTTGCAACTTGGGCTATGTGTACTTCCTCCCCGAGGATTTGATAAACTTATCAAGAAATTAAGGGGAGTGTGTTGATTTGATTGTTCCAAATTTATTCCCATCCATGAAATTGCAAAATTTCTGTATTCCCTTAGAGAAACATGCTCATGACTTTATTCTATTTTTACATGTATGTTCATGGTAAATGTTAAAATTTATTGCCTTCCATATTGAATAAGGGGTAAGGAAAAATTTCCAGAAAGACAAGGGACAAGGAGACCAAAAATGATTGGGAACTCCTTCTCTATGATAAAATACAATCTTTTCCATTTGGAATTCAAAGCCCTCCACATTCTGCCTCTAGTGTGTCTTTCCAGTCTGATTATTTCTCCTTCCCCTTCACATTCTCTATGATGCAGGCAAACTGGTCAACTTGCTATTTCCTAAAAATGGTACTCCATCTATTGCTTTCTTGCCTCAACAAAGGCTGCCTGTCCTTTTAAGTCTGTAACGATTTCCCAGCTCAACTCTACTTCTTGCAACTCCTAAAGTGCTGAAGTGCCCCCTCCTTCAAGAGGACCTTTCTTGATTCCCCCCATTTCTTCCCTCCAAATTACTTTGGATCCATTCTGAATATACTCTGTATGTTTTTTTTTTTTGAGTTATATTCACTCAGCAGACTGCAAGCTCTCTAAAGGTAGAGATTACCTCACTTTTACTTTTTTATCTCTAGCACTCTGCACAATGTCTGACACAAAAGAGTCTTTAAGAAATGCTTGATTGTTGATGATTCCACCATTCTTTGGCATACTGGCTAACCAAAGGGTATTTGCTTTACCATGCTTTCATTTTTTCTTTGTATTAAACAAGACAGAAACCCTTTCCTGAGTCAATCCAATTTAGAGTTCAGGAGAAAAGAAAGGTTTAATAAATAAAATTGAAACTTGGTCCAAAGAAGCTCTGATTCAGTCTCTCAAATGGGTCAATTTCTAAAGTAAGTTAGCTAAGTTTGCAGTTTGATTAGAAAGATAAGCACCTAAAGTGTGAGGCAGACCTCAGGCAGACCTTGTAGATCTGGGATTAATAGAACATTGGACAGAGGTAGTTAAGAGATAAGTCCCTGGAAGTACCCAGGCTTGGCCAACCCCTACTGTTTGCAACCATATTGCCAGGATTTCTGCATTTTAATGGGAGAACTAACTTGACTTTATAACAACTTAAAAGGTTTTTATAGCCTTGAAAAGGGAGGCAGAAAGTGGACAAAATTTGTTAGAATGAGTTTGTGTGTTGGTTTTGTGTGTGTGTGTGTGTGTGTGTGTGTGTGAGAGAGAGAGAGAGAGAGAGAGAGAGAGAGAGAGAGAGAGAGAGAGACAGAGACAGAGACAGAGACAGAAAGAGAGACAGAGAGATAGAGAGAGAGAGACTTTTTCTTTCACAATCAAAGCAAGGAAGTAACTACTGGACAGGGAGTAGGGAAAGACCTGTATTCCAAATATATTCTGATAATCTTAGTTGTGTGATAACCTTTCTGAGCCTCAGTCTCTTCATTTGTAAAAAGGGAGTGATGATCCCTTTAGAACCTACCTCGCCAGTTTGCTTTAAGAGTCAAGTTAGTATGTAAAGAGCTTTGCAAATATTAAAGCATTATATAAATTCAGCAATTATCATCCTAAAAAGGTCTTAGAGACTTCAGCTTTGATGGGCAAAAGGTGGGGCTGTCACCTCTGCTCTGGACCAGATTTTCGAGCATGTGTAGGGAGGAATATCATCATATCTTCCTCTCCAGAGTAGAGCTTTCTTCTAGGTTCATGAATGAATATTTTATGACCAGCCTCAATGCTTGAGTTTTGACTTATAGGAAGGGAATCTTACACCAAAGAAACCACAGGCACTGTATATTGCCATTGTAGGGGCAGGCTCTGGGAGAAGTAGTCTATGCTTTGTTTGGAAACAATACTGATGAAAGAAAGACAAGTTCAAATAGTGAACAGTGAGAGATGGCCTTGTGAAAACATCTTCTGAGAAAGTGATAATAACTGCAGGACTGAAGAATCCATGCCTATTCTGGCAAGAGAAAAAGTGCCTCCCAAAGGTAGTTTTAGAACCAATGGGATGCAGAAGAATCAGAAGTAGCTGGAGAAGATCTCCACCAAAAAACCTGTTTTCCTATGAGTGAGAGAGGCAGAGAGAAAAATAGAATAATAAGGAGAGGGGGAAAGAGAGTGAGAAAGACAGAGACAGAGAGACAGAGAGAGAGAGAGAGAGAGAGAGAGAGAGAGAGAGAGAGAGAGAGAGAGAGAATTTCTATTTTCTTTAAAAGTAGCTGTTTGGAGGAAGCAATATAATAACAATAACACTAAAAACAACAAAAAGGATGCTTTGTAGTAGAAACAATACAGGGGCAGCTAGGTGGCACAATGGATAGACCATGGGCCATGGAGCCAGGAGTGCCTGAGTTCAAATTCGGCCTCAGACACTTAATAATTACCTTGCTGTGTGGCCTTGGCCAAGCCACTTAACCCCATTTGCCTTGCAAAATTAAAAAAAAACAAAATAATACAAAGTCTAGAATCCAAAAACCTAGGCTTAACTCTCAAGACTTGCTCCATAACTTAGCTGTATGACCTTGATCAAATCACTTTGCCTCTGGGGCCTCAATTTCTTCATTTGTAAAAAGAAAATTGGACTAGAGTATTGGCATCAAATTCAGGTAGAAAAGAGGACCACTAAATCATGTATAAGAATCTCTGAGTTGCATATTGACAGTATTAAAATGTAATATAATATGTTATATTGGTTTTTTAAATCTATTTTGTTAAATATTTCCCCACTTACGTTTGAATCTGGTTTAAGTTGTACTTAGTAGAGTCATGGGTTGATTCTGTCACCAGTCTCTAAGATCAACTCTAGCTCTAACTCCCAGGATTCAACATTTTTCTTGTGCTTTTTCTTATAAGGAATTTTAAGGTTTCTTCCAAATTACCCTGTGAATTGGAAGCACAGTTATTATTACCTCTATTCTTCTCATCAGGAAAGCTTCAGAAAGTTTCTGATGTTTAGGGACATATATTAGTACCAATAAATATTATAACTGGGACCTGAACTCATGTCTTCTGACTCTAAGTTCTAAATTCTTTCAGTCTCTAACCATTACCAGTTCCATGGGAAGACCCCTACCTTTGACTTTCTGCAATTCTTCATCACACATTTTAATGTCTTTAGAAAAATATGATTTTCCTGGCACAATTCAATTCAATTTAATTTGACAAGGAATTAAGTCTATGATTTTATTAATTTAAGAAAATCCTGTATGAGGAACTTCTCTCAATTCAGTTTGGTTGTACCTTTGAAATTTAGAGTCACTTTTAGAGTGTTGCCTGGAATAAAGTTAAACATACAACCAGGAACCACACTTAGTCCTGAATGCATCCAAACCAGATTAAAATGTAACTGGGAAATATTTAACAAAATAAAATTTTAAAAAATGACACAAAGTAGATAATTCAGAAGAGCAGTTTCAATTTAACTCTATTGGCCCAAAATTTTAAGAGGCTAGGTATCCTGCCTAAGGTCATGCTTGAACCTATATGTCTTTCTGACTTTTGAGTTCAGTTCTCCATCTCCACTAGTATTCTTCTTTATTCCAAATATTTTGGCAGGAACTAGTAGAAGCACAATGTTAGATAACACATAGTTTCTTCTAGTCATAAACATGAATAATTATAATACACAATGTTACACATTGCATTGTTACATTTCAACATTACAGAGAGAGATGAGCAAAGTTTTCTGTGAAGAAAAAGGTTTGTGGAGAAGAAAGTCAATTTTTGAAGTATTAGCATTAAAGCAAGAATTACCCAAGAAATGATATGACCTGTAATGATCTAGGTAAATAGAGACTACTGTCCTTCATCCAGATTGGCTCCCCTGTCCCTCACAACCGTCAAACTTATTTCACTTGTTTCCCCTATTGGCAATGCCCACCCCATCACTCTTTATGTGTAGCCTAAAATCAAGTGTATTTCATAGTACCTGGTACCTGGAAAAGCTCAGAAGAGGAATGAGTAGAATTGAATTTAATTGAACCCTATTTTACACCTACCCTCATTGCTCTGCTTCTTAGGGATTATCCTCTTGGTTCTGAACTATGTTCCAGGCAAGGTGCTATGCAAAGAAAGGCAAAAATAAGGTCATGATCCTCAAAGAGATCACCTTCTAGTGGGAAAGACAACATATGAAAAATTGCAAATGCAAAGTATGTAGACAGGAGGTTTCTTGCTGTTCTCCTCTCCCTCCTCCTCAATTGGCATTATTTCAATTTTGATTTACTTGAAATCTCTTCAGTGGTTAAAAATGATGGAACATGCCTGAAAAAAGAAGCTGCTTTCCTCTAAAAGAAAATGAGGTTTCCATTAAAATATAATTGAAGTATGATGTTCCCTCCCGCCTTAATAAGTCTTCTTTAGGTCCAAGATGAACTCAGACAGACTAGTGATGCTATACTGGTCCCTTTGACTCTTGTGGAGATCTCAACAAAAGGCACATTGTTCAGGTAGAATGACACTGGTTTCTGGGTAGGCTGCCAGAAGGGAAAGAGAAATCTCTCAAAGCTTTTGTTTTCCCACTATCCCTCTCATTTGGAAACACGTTCCCCTGAGGGGATAACTCTGGGGGCTCAAGGACACAAGAAGGTATAGAGGCTAGTAAGTATAGGTATGTCTTTCTTTTGTGTTTACCTCCCTGGGTTGTGTACATGTGAGTTAAATAAAGGGATAACATTCAGCACAATATGATTTAGAGTTAAAAGAGACCTTAGGGGAAATGTAGACCAACCCCTCCATATTTATTAGATGAAGAAACTTAGATCCAAAGAGATCTTTGGTCCATATCACAAAGATACTAAGAGGCAGAGCCAGAACTGGAACCTCTGTTCTTTGGTTAATGATTCTGATGATCCTGTGCTCTTTCCTAGCAGAGAAGGAGTGTAGTGTAGTGGGTAGAGATTCGGTTTATGATTAGGAAAAACGGGGTTTAAGCCTTGATTTCCACCTTTAATAGATATATGGTTTTGGAAAAGAATACCTCTAGGAATATAAGATATAATGGAGATGGAATAGATAGGAAGAAAGGAAGGAATGAAGAAAGGGAAGGAAGGAAGGGAAAGAAGGAAAATGGAAGAGAAAGAAGAAAAGAGAAAGAAAAACGAAGTACAATGATATACTTGAACAAACAGAAACTTCATAATTGAGATTCAACTCACAACCTTTCCATTTTGGCACAATCTATCAGAGATTATATGTACTCTGCAAGAATGAGAGAGAGAGAGAGAGAGAGAAAGAGAGAGAGAGAGAGAGAGAGAGAGAGAGGATTGACCAAAATCTTGATAGGTATCATTGCTTGTATAGTAATTATGGGACTATGTATCCATCAGAATTTACTATGTTCCAGGCAAGGTGCTATGAGAAGAAAGGCAAAAATATGGCCATTGTCCTCAAAGAGATCACATTCTAATGGGAGAGATTATATATGAAAAATTGCAAATACAAAGTGTGTACAGTGTAAATAAAGGCAATTTCAGAGAGGAAGATATTAGTAAGGGCACCAGTAAAAGCCTTCTGCAGGTGGTGTTTGATCTATCTTAAATAAAGCTAGGGATAACATCAAAATTATAAAAATCATTTTGAAATACTTACAAATTCTGATAAACTAAATGATCAGCTATAATTTCAGAGGTCTGATAAAAGTGATACTGCCTATCACTGCAGGACAAAAATTTGTTTTTGAACATATCCAATGTAGGAATATATTTTGCTTGACTGTGCTAATGTGCTTGGTTTGTTTGTTTGTTTCTCTCTTTCTCTCTTTCTCTTTTCTTCTTTCCTTTTTCCTTCTTTCCCTTCCTTCCTTCCCTCTCTTCATTCCTTCCTCTCCTCCTATCTATTCTGCCTCTGATGCTGACAAACATCTTACTCATATTTAAAACAAGAGTGTTGTTGAACTAGATGCTTCCTAATCTTCCTTTTAGATCTAGAGCAATTATTATATTCAGTCATATGTCTTTCATTTTGAGAATTAGTTAAATAAATAAGGATAGATAATGGAGTTTTAGCCAAAGTTAGCCTAATGAAGATTATTATACTAAGATATAGAAAGGCTCTCATATCTGTTAGTGGAGAGACTTCCATGCCAATAAAACCATAGTGCCCAGAAGTACTGAAATGTCTCTTTTACAGGATTGCTATGGGGGAAAATGTTTTGTAAAACTAAAAGGCAAAAATATAAGTTGTTGTTATATCCATTTTACAAAGAAATTGAAGCTCAGAGAGGTGAATTAATTTGACCAAGGCTATACAATTAGTAAATGACACAGTTGGAATTTAAACCCTGGTCTTCTGATCTCAAATTCAATGGTTCTTTGTCCTATGAAGCACTATTTTCAGATAAGGGATATTCTGAAATGTGTAAGAATCATAAAACTAGAACAAGTTTTCCTAATCTTCTCCAGTAGTCATTAACAAGTAAGCATTTTAATTAACTTCTTGGGAATCATAAATCAGTTTCCTTCATCTTTTAACTCAAAGTTTCAACAAATACAATTGATCTTTAGGACTTGTGATGGAGTCTCATGTCTTTGTGACCAACAAGAAACCTTTCAGCTAGCTCTAAGATCATTCCTATTGCTGCATTGGCCAAGGGAGGTGGCTTCTAAAAAAACACTTTGCTGGGACTCAAGCAGCACATCAGATGAAGTGTCATGAAATGTGTATGCACTGCAGTATGATCTGTCACTATTTCCTCACTCCTTCATCCTCTATTCTCCAAAGAGCTTCCTAAAGAGCTGCCTTACAAGGGATGGTTATGTGGGAAGTTGAGCAAAATTGGAAGCTGGCTTGTTCTGCCCATGAAAAGAGAAGCTGAAGACACATATTGGGATATTCTGCATTTTTTGGTAACAGATTTAATGGAGTACTGCACCGACATTAATTAACCAGTCAGGGTAATATTCTTCGCTAGGCAGTTCTTGTTACTCTCAGAGCACTGATGAAAAAACCAAGATGCAGAAGTGAAATTATTTGCTCAAGGTGACATTGTAAATCACAAACCTCAGAATGTTAGCAAGAGCCGGGAGGTCTCTTAGAACAGTGACAGAGCTGGATGAGATGTTAGAATATAGAATATTACAAATGGAAAGGAACTTAGAGAACATTTATTTGGAGGGTATTAGATTTAGAACTGGAAGGGAATTTATAGGTCATCAAATCCAGTCCCTTTATTTTATAGATGGAGAAACTGATGCCTACTGAAAATAAATGATTTGCCTCAGGTCACGCAGGTAGTGGCAGAGCTGAGAGTCAAGCCAAGATTCTCTAACTTCAATGCCCTTCCTCCCTGGGCTGAGCTGAACTTCCCTCATTTCTTAGGAGGAACTAGAATCCTCTGCAAACTCACATAGCAAATTAAATAGCACAGCCAGGATAGTGTTCTAGAGGACCTAGGTTCATATCTTGCCTCTGATGCTCACTTCCTATATGATTATGGGAAATTTCATTTCCCCACATCTCAATTTTGTCATTTGTAAGATGGATTATATAGTTTTTTTGTTCCCTTCTTGTTCTAGGTCCACAGTGCTTCCCTTGGCTCTTGTTGCGGAAATAACCCACTCATAGATTCCTTGGGCCTAAGCATTATGCTTTTATCTCAGCTTTTTTTCCCCTGAGTACATCTAAAGGAACTAAGGCATTTTGCAAAGGTGAGAAGAGATGAACATATGGGTTTTTAATTGGGCAGGGGCAGGTTAGGGAGGTGACTCTGGGGGAAGGAAGAAAGAAGAAGGATGCAAAGTCAAATGATCTTAGTTCTAGACACAGATGTACCACTTACTCGCTATATGACGCTTATTTATTTAAGTCATTTTTCAGTCATGACTCCATTTGGGGTGTTCTTGGCAATAACACTAGAGTGATTTGCCATTTCCTTCTCTACCTCATTTTACAGATAAGAAAACTCAGGTAAACAGGATTTAGTGACTTGTCCAGGGTCACACAGCTAGGAAGTATCTGAGACTGCATTTGAACTCAGGAAGAATTTTAGCCACTGTGATGCAGAATTGCCTCTTTATTTTGTTAGCAAGACTCTTAAATTCTTTGAGTCTCTGATTTCTAAAATCTCTTCCAGGTTTGAATATATGGTCTATGAACATGACCTTTAAGAGAAACCTTAAACTCAGAAAGATCACTGGAAACCATGATGGGGAAACTTTTTAAGGAAAGACTAGAGGTGGTTTTACAGAATTTGTAGTAAAGGGAAGAATCCTAGAGAGGATATGGGACCAAAGCTTTTGACACATCTTTTGGGGGATTTGGTACCTGAAAGACTGGCCAATATCAAGTAAAGAGGGCCTTATAAGTCATATACTTCTTTTTTTTAAGTTTTTGCAAGGCAGTGGGGGTTAAGTGACTTGCCCAAGGTCCCACAGCTAGGAAATTATTATGTGTCTGAGGTTGGATTTGAACCCAAGTCCTCCTGAATTCAAGGCCAGTGCTCTATTGACTGCCCCATAAATCATATATTTCAACCACTCATTTTACAGCTGGGGAAACTGAGAACCAGAAAAGTTGTCACATAGCCAGTGAATGACATGGTTGGAATCAGAATCCAGGTTCTCTGACTCCTAAAACTTTAGAGAGAGAGAGGGACTTGCTCCAAAGTCATGAAGAGAGTAAACAGCAGATCTGGAATTCAAACCTACGTCCACTGATTTCAAATCCCAGGGCTCTTTCCACTATACTAACTTGCTTATGTATGGGTATGCCTGCAGAGCTGGGCCTGGCAGGTTCCCATATCCCACTGAAAATTTGCAATCGCCATAGTTTTTTGTATTCTTCACCATGATTTGTGAGACAATTAAAAGGGAGAGGATGCTGGGATCTGTAATGCTGTCTCTGCCATGGCTTTATGCACCAGATCAGTATGACATTTACTAAGCCCAAGAAATGCTCCTCCCCACCTCCCCAAGTCCTGCATCGACCAGCACCAACCCCAGCCCATTAAATCAATGAATCAAAACTTCTGAAGATAAACAACAAATGACTCAGGAATCCAAAAACAAGTCAAATACATAATTTATGTTTCCCCAATTCCTTTATTGAAATGAAGTGATTGAGAACAGATGATTCAACGGGAGCATAACCACCTTTTGCACTGAAACCTAGAGAAGATTCAAAAATGTGAGGAGGGGGTAAGCTGAAGTTTCTCAGGGCTGACCAGAGATACCAGAACTTTGTTCTTAAGACAGGTAGTTTCCCACTGCAGACCCAAGCAAATGACACTAGACTGGGACTTACCTTGTCCTCACTTTCACATGGATTTCACAGACAGAAAATTTTGCTAAATGCTGGCACCATAAGGGACCTTAGTAATCATTTAGCTAACCCCCTTCTTTTACAGATGAAGAAAGGTGAAGTATGGAGAAGAGATTTGCCCAATGTCAAACAGTTAGCAAAGGGCAAATATAGGACTGAAACTCCATGCCCTGCTTGCTGATTCATGTGTGCCTGTTCTTCCTGTTGTTACCAATATTCCTTTCAGAACCGGGCACAATGCTTAACTCTCCAACTGCCTGGTAGGGACTTACTGACAGAGATAAATAGGTACCCAACCAACGTGGAGAGGATTAGTCACAGAATCTGAGAATGACTATCAGAGGTCATTCACTGCAATTCATAATTGAACGAAAATTCTAATTCTGGATCATTCTAATTGCTAAGGAATTTTTCATTATTGGTTCTGTTTACTGTTGTGTTTTAGAAGACTAGTACTTTCATCTGTATATGGAGATCTCATAAGAGCTTGTTTAATATAGATCTCAGAAGCAAATCAGAGTTTATGTGACTTGCCCAAGAGTCGCCAAGACCCTCTCACAGTTCATGACTTGAAGTCAGGTCTTAGGCTTTCCTTTCCTCTCTCTTCCCTTTATCAACCCTAAACTCTCTCCTCTCTCTCTCTCTCTCTCTCTCTCTCTCTCTCTCTCTCTCTCTAGTTTCCACCAATTGTTCCCACTTTTGCAAACAGGGTAAAATAATTCCTCACATCCATAACAGTCATTCAAATACTTGAAGACATATCACATCTCACTTCAATCTTATTCTCCATTCTAACCATCCCCATTTCCTTCAGTTAATCTTCCTAATGTATGGTCTCCTGTTCCATTACTATTTTTGTGATGCTCCTCTGGAATCAAGTTTGCTAATAGTCTTCCTAAAATATAGTCGCCAAAACTCTATGTCGTCCCTGCCCATTTATTGTTGGGGAGTACCTATGAGAAGATAGCAAGCAGCACCCTACCTAGGCAGGAGTCCTGCTGTGAGGGAAGTCAGCTCAGGAGGAAGTAATCCATCCACCAGAGAAACTTGTTCTTTACTACTGAGGAGCTGAGGCTTGGGCAGAGAGGTAACATAGGTACTATAGGTATCATAGGAATGGGATTCCAAGGGTAGTTGGGGAAGTTATGCTTATGGGGATTTTGTATGCAGGACCTGGGGAGAGGTGGGAAGGAGCATATAGAGAGGAGCAAGTGTCTTCCTTTCTCTGAGTCTCAGTTTTTCCTTCTACAAATGGAGGAGACAGGAATAGATTAGCTTTGAAGTTTCTTTTAGTGCTTCTGACATTCAAGGGTTATATCAATGTTTGCTATGTATCTAGAATAGATGATATGGTAGAGATAAGAGAAAGGGAAGATACACACAGACTTTGCCTTTTTAAGAACCATAGAATTTCATTTGAGAAACAAGACTGCCTATACACAAATTGCTATCACAGAAAAGAGCTAGACAATAATATAAAATGGAGTCATGATATGTGGCAAGACAGTATTTCCATGGGTATTTAAGAAAGGTCAATGTCAGCGTGGGTTGAAATAGCCTGAAAAGACTTCTCAGAGGAAATGGGGTTTTAGTCACTCGTGGGAGAATCAGTAGGGTTTGAAGATGCAGAGAGGGCATTCAGAGGATCGTAATCTAAAGTGAGAAGAGTCCTCAGTGATCACCTTCCACATTGTGGGGGTCAGAGGCTTGGTAGCCTGTGATCTGGAAAATCAATGCAAATTTATTTGACTCTCCCTTCATACCAGAGAAAAGTCTGAATTTTTTCTTTTTCTTTTGTGGTGTGTTTACAATAATTTATTGTAAAAAAGTATCTCATAAAGAATTGGTTATACATACAGACTCAAGTATTTGGTCATAAGCTCTGTGTCATTCACTAACCTTTGCAAGTAGTCTATGGTTTCTGTCAAACTCCACAAAAATTCCCATTTAATTTCTTATGCTCACCCTTGTTATATTGAAACCATGATGGAGAAAGTCATAATGTGTGAGAGATAACTATATTTTATCAAGGTGGAAACAGAAACCCTGACAAATAAAATTATTGACCCCAGATCATGCAGGTAATATGCATCGGGATGAGATTTCAACCATAGAATTAGTGCTTAGCGCTGCACATTCTGCTGCCAAGGCTACCAGAATAAACAAAAGTGTGGAGGTAGGGAAGAACAAGCTATGATTGGGAAGTGTGGAAAAAACTGGATAGACTAGAGGGCATTGTAATTGGAAGGAAGAGCACAAAAAGTCCAAGAAAGCTCAGAAGCATTATGAAGACTAACAAGAATAGACCTCAAAAAGAATTTTTGTCTTGGCAGCATGTTCCCCGGCCAGGGAATGCTTTGGGCAATGAACAGGTACCCTCTCTACTCCTCTTACTCCCCTCTCCCCAAACCCCAGTCCTTTCCTATCCTTGAGAGAGACCTACCAACAGCCATTAAACACATTTAGGCCTGTGTAAAATCATGCTCTAGTCCTTACCTAATATTGTATAGATTGAATGATCTTTGATACATAACCAGAATACAAGTCATCATCCATCCAGAAACAGAGACCAGTTATTTTTTCCCCAGATATCTTTATAAACCATTCAATGCAAAATCATGAACTACTTTATGAAGCTATTTGCTCTAGGATTACCAGTCTTTTTGGCTACAAGTCTCAATGCTAAATGGATGGAGTTGATTTTTTTTTTAAAGTTAAAATTTACTAGTTTAGTTTATTGTATGGGAAAAATTGCTGTTGTTTTAGTTGTGCCTGATGTTTTGTGATCCCATGATGGGATTTTCTTGGCAAAGATACTGGAGCAGTTTGCCATTTTACATATGAGAAATGGAAGCATACAGTAGGGGCTTTATAAATGCTTGATGACTAAGTGATGGTGGATACTCTAGACCCTCAAATCCTCTTTCTCTTTACCTTATCTGTATCTTAATAAGGTAATAATTGCTATCTAGAATTCTTCCTGAGGTTCTTTTTACTACCCTATGCAGAAATAGATCTCTCAATGTCCTCACTGTCATCTCTGATTTTTTTTTTCTGAGTACATCCAAAGGGAATAAGCATTTATATAGCTCTTACTATGTGCCAGGTATTATTCTAAGTGTGTTTTTTACAAATATTATTTCATTTCATCCTCATAGCAACCCTGTGAGGTAGATGCTGTTATTATCCCCTTTTTTACAGTTGAAGAAACTGAGACAGAGAGCGGTAAATGATATGCTCAGGGTCAAAGGAAGTATCTGAGGCATAATTTGAACCCAAGTCTTCCTGACTCTAAATTCAGTTTCTTATATGTTACCCAATTTTGTCATAGAGCACTAATCTTAGAGGCATAAAACCAATGTCCAGATCTTGGCTCTATCAGATGATAGCTATGTGACCAGCTTAACTTTTCTAAGTCTCAGTTGAAAAGTGGGAACATTAATATTTATACTAGTTTCACCACAAATGATCTTTTCTGAAGAAAACATTTTATAAACTCCAAAATACCACCAAAATCTGAGTTACTATGAGAAAAAAATTCTTTCAAAAACCAATCTTTCAAAAAATCACTTACATAATCGAAGTGGAATCTCTGATCATATACAATAGAAAAGTCCAGTTTTCACCCAGGGTCCCTAGTCCTATGAATATGAGCATCAGGGGCTGAGGTTAGACAAGGTCTAGGTGTTAATGGTGACTTAGACCAAAGCCATGGGAAGTATCTCATAAAGAATTGGTTATACATATAGACAGCAGTGTGAAAGTCCCTTGCTACATGGAGAGGATCAAATGATGGTCTGGCAGATTGCCTGGTCTGGCTCTTTTGGGCAAGAAAGGGCATGATGAACAGTAGGAACTGTTTATGTTGAACTGATTGTATTTTGTTTAAAGCATATCTCCTCACAAGAGATACATCTAATTCTTCTTCAGCTCTTATCTACACATATAATGAAGAAAATGTTTTGGAATCAAAGTTTCTTTATATTAAATGAAATTTTAGTCCTGGGCCTGGGGGTCTTTATTCAATATCAGCACTAGAGAGTTCGTGCAATTGAGCTTGTTTTGTTCTATTTGAAAAAATTCATGATGTAAGTGAATTTGTTGCTTTGAGAATCCTTGGTATGATGGGAAGAACACTGACTCTGGTGTCAGAGGACTCAGCATTTAAAACCTCAGGAATTTTAAAAAAAGTCAACAAATCTCCCTGGGCTTCAGCTTCTTCCTCTCTAAAATTAGGGAGGGCAGCTAGGTGGCATAGTAGATATAATGCAGGTCCAGAGTCAGGAAGACTCATCTTCCTGAGTTCAAATTAAGCCTGTTATGACTCTAGTCATGTCATTTGCCTCACTTTTCTCATCTATAAAATGAACTAGAGAAGGAAATGGCAAACCACTTCAGTATCTTTGCCAAGAAGATTTCAAATGAGGTTCAAAGAGTCAGATGTGAATGAACAACAATAACAAATTAGGGAGTTGGACTAAATGACTTCAAAGATACTCACAACGTAAATCTTTGATCTTAGCTTCTTTTGATTACGTAGTAAGACGGTGTCATTCAAAACCAATACTTAGTTCTTAACTTTGAAAAATTAGTGACATTATCAATAGAGGTGCTCTTTACACCAATACATTGCATAATATGCCTCCACAGAATAGAGAATCATCTTCATGAGCTGCTGTGGACACAACTCCTCTCAAAGGATGCTGGAGACATGTATCTTCAAAAATTAGCTAGGTTGGTTCTCCAGTATCTTCAATTCATAGTTTGAATGACTAAATGGATGCTTGGATAGAGGGATAAAAAATTATTTATTAAGTACTTACTATGTCCCAGACAAAGTGTTCAATGCTGGGTTACAAATATAAAAAATTAGACAATCCTTGACCTCAAAGGACTACTTCTAGTAGAAGTTGGCAGTAGGTATTGGGGAGTGGTCAAGTTGGTGATACTGTTGCAACCTTTCTAGTTTTCCACTTACAATTCCTAATACTCAAATAGACTTTGAGAGTATAATCCTAGGCCCTTTGAGAAGGTGTTTGGGAGGAATGTTTTTAAAGAAAGACTCCAGAAATATTTTAAAAAGTGATTTTGAAGCAATTTTCTCCATGCCCTTGGTTCTAGGCATTGAAATAATCATCTCCTGTTCCTTGGCAGACCTGAATAATATAGACCTATAAATCACTTCTTGTTGAGACAATTCTTTTTGTGAGGCAATAGGGTTAAGTTACTTGCCCAACATCACTAAGTTGGTAAATATCTGAGACCAAATTTTAACTCAGGTCTTCCTAACTCCAGGGCCAGTGTTCTATCTGCTGTACCACTTAGCTCCTCCCAGTTATGACAATTCTTGCCTGCATTCTCTATTTTGTTCCAATTTGAATGTTCCATGGAGCTTAACTCCTTGTTCAGTTCAATAGTAACTAAATACCTTCTAGGTTTCTGGCACTGTTTTGGGACCTTAGGATAGATAAAAAGCAAAATTCAAGGAGCTTATAATCTATCTGAGGGACATGTAAGTAAATAGCTATCCACAATCAACTGAGCAGAAAACATTTATTATATATTTATGTACCAGACATTGTGTTAAACACTGAGGAGATAAAGAAAGACAAAAACATATTCTATGTCCTTACAAAGATCACAGTCCAATAGGGAAGCAAAGTGCAAACAATTTGCATGTACAAGATATAGATAGATATGAAAACACACACAAACATATGTGTATATATAATGTATTATTATAATTATGTAATAATGTATATATCATTGTCTTTTTGTAATAAAATATATTATATGTAGATGTGTTTGATATTTGCTCTTCATTCTTGAAGAGGACCACAACATCAGGGAGGTGATGCCATGACAAGCAAGTGAATTGGATTTGGGGGGTGGGGCACTGTGCTAAGTCACCAGGCTCACTTTCTCCTCCAGAGTTATTTGGGTCCAGTGGCCAAATATGGATCAGGATGACTGGAGATGTCCCTGGATGTGAGGTAATCAGGGTTATGTGATTTGCCCAAGGTCACACACTGCCCAATGTAGTATCAAGTTTCTGAGACCAGATTTGAATTCATGTGCTGGTGCTCTATCCACTGCAACACCTAGTTGTCCAATGTGTGTGTGTGTTTGTGTGTGTGTGTGTGTGTGTGTGTGTGTGATAGATTAAATGGGAGGGAATCTCCAAAGAAATGCACTACAATTGTAGAAGGGGTTTAGAGAGTAGGAAAGACTTTTTGCAGAAGGTAGCATTTAAATTGAATCTTGAAGGAAACCAGAAGGCAAAAGGGAGGAGAAAGGTGTAAGGATGAGGCAATAAAAGACTTAGAATTGGGAAATGGAATTCTTCTGCAGCAAGATGGCCAGTGATATTGGACATGGAGAGAGTATGAAGGATAAGAAAATTAGAAAGGTAGAGAGGGACTACATCATGAGAAAAAAACAGAAGCCTAAGAGAAGATTTTGTAGTGGACTCTGAAGATAATAGAAAACACTGGAGGTTGAGTGGGATGGGAGTGGTAGTGATACAATCAGAAGCTTACTTTGGGAGGATCATTTTGGTCCTTGAGTGAAAGATTGACTGAAGTGGGGAGAGATTTGAATTAAGGAAAGGAACCAGGATGAAAGCCTGCATCAAAGTTGTAGCTGTGAAAATAAAAGAAGGGAATTTATATATGTACATATATACATATGTACAGATATAATGTGTATGTGTATAAAATATGCATGTGTATAGATACACAGATATACATATATACATTTACATGTGTGTATAAAAATTTTACAAAGATAAAATGATGGAATTGGAACCAGATTGAATATAAGGTGTTAGATGGAGCAAGGGATCAAAGATAACACAGAGTTTACTAATCTGTCTGACTGAAAGAATGATAGTGCCCTTGATGGTGATAGATAAATAAGGAATAACAAAGAGTTCTGGAAGAAAGAGGAGTTCTGGTTTGACTATATTAACTTTGTAGGAAGTGAAGAGGGGGCAAAGAAGGGGGCAAAACTATTCTCCAGAACAGCTTAAGGAGGAAGACAGTGCTTGGAGCTAGGGGAATGAAGAAGAATTTATAGAAGACATGACATCTAAATCCCTCAGGAATTGGAATCTAGGTTCCTGTCTTCATTTTCAAGTTTGAACTATTGGTCAAAGGTCAACAGTGAAAAGCCTTATGCCTCTTCCAACTAAAGTCATTAATTCTCCTTTTCCCTCCCTTCTGTGGGAAATTGTCAAGGGGGTTGTTTAGAAATCTTGATGTGGAGAAGAGAACTGTTTGCAATCTGTGAAACTGAAGCAAATTAGCAGAATTATAAAGAGAAAGACAATTTTCTCCATCCTACAGCAACCATTTGTTAAATTGATCCATAAGAGACAATTTTGTCTATCTGTTGATAGTTCAGGGCTAGAGAAGGGGCAAGGACTTTGGACTGCCAGAGTGATGAAGGCAACCCCAGATTTCTACAAAAACAATCACAAAACCTGTTTTTTAAAAGCAGTCCCAAGTTGTTTTCATTGCTTAGTTCCCAGTAAAAATCAGAGACTCTCCTGCTTCTACTTCCACTTTATATCTCTGCCTACCCCTACTGAATTCAAATCAGAGTTAAAGGATAGAGCTTCCTAAAATAGAAGTGGAAGAAGAGACTTGCTTGCACAAAGACCAGGTATATCTCATGCCAGGTGTCCCTATGCACCTGTTTCCTCTTCCCAGTCCCTGAGACAGCTGCTAATTTAGTTGTTTCCCCTCTGGACTTAAGCTTTGGGTCTGAGAAAAGTCAGTAACATGCAAGGTCTAAAGAAAGAAAAAGAGAAGGAAAGCAAAGCCAATAAAAAAACAATTTATGGAAATAGTGATGACAATATTTCTAAGAGTGCACGTTCGCATTGCCATAGTATTTGGCTATTGAGTTGATACTTTTATGCATGAAAGGGGCACTTAGCAGGAAGACATAGATTAGCAGATGAATATGGTTTATTAACAAATAGCTGTTGGAAACTACATCAGTTTTTCATTTGAAAGAGGCATCTGATTTATTCAGTTATTGAATCAACTTATTCAGGCTTGAAGATATAGTAACACTTCATTTAGAAATTTCTAGTATAGAATTTCTCATTGCTTTACTTTGAATGCTCATTTCTCCAGTGGAAAAAGTAAATAAACCTTCTCCAGGCCCTGCCACAGGAGAGAAATAAGGCATATATAGTCTGGGTATATTTTTGTTTAAAATTTTTTCTATAATTATCATTTGGTTGTTTTCAATCCCATCCTAAATAGGAGGAACTCCTTCTTATTAGATCCATAGATGGAAAAATGAGAGGCTCTTTCAAACTGGAATCAATGTTGGGAATAGAAAATCTATATGCTCAATTGGTTAGGATTCTGATGGAGATTTCTCCTCCCACAACTCCAGTTAGTAATCAGTTAGCATCAGTTAATTACGATGTAATTACATACCTTATTTCATCTCTGAGAGTCAAAGGAACCCAGGACCATCAGAATGAAACCAAATGTAGCCTCTCAGCTCAAGAGCACAATACAACTGAATATACATTGGCTTTCCTCTTTTAAAATGTTACTCTCTGATTTATGAAATGAGATTCCATAGTGCCATATATCAGAGAGATAATTTAATTCAATTCAATTCAATTGAACAAATATGTATTAAGGTCTTACTGTGTATCAGAGTTTAGATAAAAGATCTAAAATTCCATTAAACAGTCCTTGCCCTAAACTAGGAAATCATATGGAAGATAGTGGTGGAGTAATAATAAAAACATAGGCAATTAAATGCAATATATGCATATATACATATATATATATATATATATATATATATACATTCATTATTGCATGTACCGCACACATAGTAATAGCCAAGAAATAGAAGTGAGATAGTGAGATTAGGGGATACTGACTTCATTAATGCCTAAAATATCATCAGATTATATTAGGATCAATCAACTCTACTTTTGTTATTTCAACAAAATAAGCAATCAAACCTTCCTACCTATACCACTCCCCCCAACAAAAAAAAAGTCACTCAGATAATACATAATAACTAATTATCTACCATCAGGGATAGATCAAGAGCTGCTGGGTAATTTGGTGCTTCAGCAGATCCAATCAGGTTAGATTGGGAACCCACCTTTATCTGAAGCCAAATCACACTCTGAGAGACGAATGAGACAATCTTCTCTATGAGAATTAAATTTAAAAAAAATTATTCACCACCTGGTATACAAAAACAATTTGCCCACATGTGAGCAAATAACTTCAGCTCTAAGCTGGTCCAGAAGGAGACTAGATCACCCTAAGGTAAACTCTCTCCAATCTAAGGTAGACATGCTCATGCAATCCTTTCCTATTTTATTTCACTTGGAACCTGCTATTTTAGAAAGTTGGCCCATAGCCAGGCCACTCTAACTCAGAGAAATAGGAGGTATGACAGTCTCAATTAGCAAAAAGTTTAAACTAAAGAAGGATCTAAAAGAAATGCAGGCCATCAGCAACATCAACAACTCCAAAGGTTGAGTGAGCATCTTCCATGGGCAGGGCACTATGCTGGGTGATGGGGACAGAGAGATATCAGTTAATGCTGCAGTTTCTGAACATTCATTGAAAGGACAGGATGTAAACATGGAAAAGGATATTATTTCTATTCATTCATAGTAACACGAATGACTAATCAAATGTGATCAAACAGCTATCTCAGAGGAAGACTTGGAGACTATTTGAAAATAGGATGCCGATCATTCATAGTAGTCCACTGATGTGATCTTCCAAGTCTCCCACCATGGTATGAAGATGAAATTGATTTTTTCAAGTAAGCCATAGCAGCTTAAATATGAAGGTGGCAAAAAGGTAGCTATGGGAAAAAAGTGGCTTATACTGCTGTTCAGCTGTTTTCAGCTATATCTGACTCCTCACTCCATTTGAGGTTTTCTTGGTAGATACAAGAACAGCTTAACATTTTCTTCTCAAGAGCATTTTATAGATGAGGAAACAGAAGTAAACAGGGTAAATAACTTGCCCAGGGTCTCACAGCTAGGAAGTGCTAAAGTCAGATCTGAACTCAGGAAGATGAATCTTCCTGACTCGGGGCTTGGCACTCTATTCATTGCCCACTAAGCTGTCCAGGGAATGGCTTATAGGGAGAATACCAATCTCCCTTCTACTCTAGAACTGCCTGTAGGCAGCATATTATAAAACACAAGAACTTTTTTTAAAGTGAGATTTAAGATAAAAGAAAAATTTATAAAAATAAAAGAAAATGAAACTTCTGGTCTGAGGTTGGTTCTCTTGCTGGTTACAGGGATGTAGGTTTTGGAAGAAGGCAGAATCAGTCAACTAACTGCAGAACTATATAGTCTGTTTTTCCTGGGTAGCTTTCCCTGAAAACCTCTGGTTTCATGTGTATTATGAATGTCTTAGGCATAGAAAATACCTAAGGGATGTGGCAGTGATAACTCTCTCACTATCTTCAAGAACAACCCTGGCTGGGTCTTTCTTGTCAGAAATATTGAGAATTTTTCAACCAGAGATCATGGGACCCTGATAATCCCTCATCCATATAACAATACTTTAATTACTTGAAAACAAATGTTAGTCATTAATAAGTCTTCTAATCTCCAGACTAAACATCTTAAATCTTTCAATTAATCCACATATGAAATGTGAGATCATCTTATAGATAAGCTCATCAATGGTCTTTTAAAAATTTAAGTCCGAGAACTAGACATCATATTCTAGATATATTATTTTGACCTGCCTGAACCAAAGATTAACTTAACTTTTCTTTTGACATGGTAAGAAATTTACTAACAACTTAATGATGCATTGTTGTTGTTTCATTCTCAAAAAAGACCATGACATAGGGAAGTGGTGTCATGATATGTAGGTGAATTGGATTTGAGTGAAGGAGTACTGTGTTAAGTCACAAGCCTAACTTCCCTCTAACAGAGTCAGATATGGACCAGGATATCTGGAGATGGCTCTGGATGTGAGGCAATCAGGTTAAGTGATAAATGTCATGTATCTAAGGCCAAATTTGAACTCAGGTCCTTCTGACTCTAGGACTGGGTTTGATCCATTACATGACCCAGATGCCTTCATGATATAATAATCTTGTTATAATATATGTGAAAAGGACCAACTCAACTGAAGGACCATGAAAGTATCTTAAGTATGTATGCATTTTTCTCTCCATAAACTCATAGGAGTCAATTAATTGAATTATTTGGAGAGAAATGGAAGGGATCTCAGGAGCCATTTCATCCAATCCATACTAAAAAGGAATCCCCATTCTAACAGACCAAGCAAATGGTCATTTTGCCTCTGATTAAAGACCTCCTTGGAGGGGTTAATTCAATATTAGAAAAATTATCAGCATAATTGTCCATATCAATAACAAAACCAATAAAAATTATATTATCTCAATATATACAGAAAAGACTTTTGACAACCTACAACATTCATTTCTATTATAAAACATTAGAGAGCAAAGGGATAAGGGTGCATTCATTTAAAAAGATAAGCAGTATCTATCTAAAACCATAAGGAAACATTTTCTGTAACAAGGATAAGCTAGAAGTCTTCTCGGTAATAGAGGTGAAATAAGGATGCTCATTTTCACCTCTCATGTTCAATATTGTTTAGAAATAATAGTTTTTGCTATAAGAGAAGAAATAAAAATTGGAGGAATTAGAGTAAATAATGAGAAAACAAAATCATGACTGCAAATAATATGATATTGTATACTTTAGATACTTCTTTGGAATCAACTAAAAAGTGACAAAATAGTAAATTTAGCAAAATTGTAGGATATAAAATAAACTCTCACAAATCATCAGCATTTCTATATATTATAACAAACCCAGCAAAAAGAGATAGAAAGAAAAATTCTATTTAAAATAACTATAGAAATAATATAAAATAACTAAAATATTTGGGAGTCTACCTGTCAGGACCAATTCAGGAAATATAATACAAAATATTTTCCACACAAATAAAATCAGATCTAAATAACTGGAAAAAATTTCAGTTGTTCATTGTGAGTTGAGCTGATATAATAAAAATGAAAATTCTCCAAAATTAATTTACTTATTCAGTGCCATACTAATCAAACTACCAAAAATATTTTAAAGAACTGGGAAAATATAAGAAAATTCATATGGAGGAACAAAAAGTCAAGAGTATCAAGGAAATTAATGAAAAAATTGCAAAGTGGCTTAACTGTACCAGTTCTCAAACTGTACTATAAAGTGGCAATTGTCTAAGCTATCTGGTACTGATCTAGATTAAGTACAAAAGACACAGTAATAAATCACCATAGCAATCTACTATTCAATGAATCCAAAGACCCCAGCTACTGGGATAAGAACTCACTATTTGAAAAAAATTTCTGGAAAAACAGTATGGCAGAAACTAGGTATAGACAAACATTTTATATCATAAACTAAGTTAAAGTGAAAAGATACATTATTTAGACATAAAAGTAATGCCATAAGCAAATTAGGAGACCAAGGAATAGTTTACCTGTGAAATTTATGGAGAAAAGATGAATTTATTACCCAACAAGATATAGAGGACATTACAGTATGCAAAATGGATAATTTAAAAAGCCTTTACACAAACAAAAACAATGTAACCAAGATTAGATGGAAAGCAGAAATCTAGGAAACTAATTTTAAAGCAAATGTCTCTGATAAAGGCCTCATTTCTCAAATATATAGAGATCTGAGTCAAACTGATAAGAATTTAAATCATTTCCCAATGGATAAACGATCAAAGGGTATGAACAGGTAGTTTTCAGATAAAGAAATTAAAGATATCTATAGTCATATGAAAAAAATGCTCTGTCGCTATTGATTAGAGAAATGCAAATTCAAACAACTATGAAGTACCACCTCACACTAATTAGATTGGTTAATATGACAGAAAAAAATGATAAATTTTGGAGTAGATGGGGAAAATTGGGATAGTAATGTATGACTGGTGGAGATGTAAATTGATCCAACAATTCTGGAGAGCAATTTGGAACTAGGCCCAAAGGGCAATTAAACTCTGCATATCCTTACTAAGTCTGTATTCAAGAGATCATAAAAAGGGGGAAAGTACCTATGTGTACAAAAATATTTATAGCATCTCTTTGTGGTGGTTAAGAATTGGAAATTGAGGGGACACTAATAAAATGGGAACTGGCTGAACAAGTTGTGGTATATGAATGTAATAGAATACTATTGTGCTAAAAGAAATGATGAGTAGAGTGATTTCAGAAAAACCTGGAGAGACTTAGATGAACTGATGCAAAGTGAAGTAAGAAGAACCAGAATAACATTGTACACAGTAATAGTAATATGGTATGATGATCAACTATGAATAACTTATCTCTTCTTAGTAATATAATGATCCAAGACAATTCCAAAGGACTCGTGATGAAAAATAATATCCCCATTCAGAGAAAAAACTGATTAAGTCTGAATGCAAATTGAAGTATGATATTCTCTTTCATTATTTGTTCATGTTTTCCTTTTTATTGTTTGTTCTTTCACAACATTACTAATATAGAAACACATTTTACATGATTGCACATATATAATCTATATCAAATTGTTTATCATCTTAAGTAGGGGTTAGGAAAGGAGAGATTTGGAATTCAAAAAATTCTTTTAAATATTTTAAAAATTATTTTGACATATATTGGAAAAAATAAAACACTTTCTAAAAGAAAAAAAAAAGATCTCCCTGGAGGCAGAACCGCCTCTTGTTGTTGATTGTTGTTTAGTCATTTCAATTATGTTGAACTCTTCATGTTCCCATTTGGGAACTAGAGCAGTTTACCATTTCTATCTCTGGCTCATTTTACAGATGAGAAAACTGAAGCAAATAAAGTTGAGTAACTTATAAAGGTTCACATAGCTAATAAGTATATGAGGCTAGAGTTGAACTCAGGTCTTCCTGACTCCAGGTTTGGCATTCTATCCATTGCGGCACCTAGCTGCTCCATTCTACTTTTGGACAGTTCAAATTGTGAAGAAGTTTTTTTCTGGCATCAAATCAAAAATTGATCTATTTGTGAGTCCCATTCATTGCTATCTGGGTTATTTGGGACAAACCATTTTCACGTAACTTATCTGCATCTAGTTAGATGAGGCATATAGAAGATAATGCAGCTGTCCTTGGCATATTTAATTTTTTTTATTCAGTTTTACCTTGGTATCTTTCTTTCTTTTTCATCACTCCCTTTCACCATTTAGCCACTAAACTTCATTAATTCATTAATTCCCCCTTTAGTCCCCCACTTTTCTCAACATATCACACTCACCTGGGGTGCTACAACAATGATTGCACTGTGTTCCCAGTTTCTAGTTTCATTTCTTATACCAAATCCTGCACAGGTTTCAAGATCAATCTCACTAGAATACTGCCATCAGTCTGCCAATTCTCAGCTTAAGATCCAACTTTACAGGTAGCCAGTATCCACACACAGAAGAAGAGTTATGACCAAAAGGATAATTTTCTATAATCCAGTTTGGACTTTTAATGGCTTGTTTCATCCTTTCAGTATGTACTTAATGTTACCACTTCCTATCAGAAGTCAATTAGTAAACTTTTATTATGTGTCTACTATATGAAAGCATTGAGCTAATGCTGGCTGTGCAAAGAAAGCCCATTCTCTCAAGGAGTTCACAGTCTAATAGGAAAGACAGCTTGCAGACAACTATGGGAAAGAATTATAGGCATGGTAGATGACCTTTGTAAAGATACAGAATTGGAGATAGAATCTCATGTAGAAGAAAAAATAGCAAGGAAACCAGTGGCACTGGGTTGAAGAGAAATGGGGCAAGGGGAGTAGGGTTTTAAATAAGACTTCCTGCCTGATCCTAGAGGTAATAGGGAGTTACTGGAGTCTAGCAGTGGAGGTGTAACATAATCAGATCTTCACATTAGGAAGATTACTTTTGACAAGCTGAGTTGAGGATAAACCAGAGTAGAGAGAAACTTGTGGCATGGAAACCAACCAAGATGTTGTTCAGACTTGAGGTGATGAGGGTCCATAGAAGGGGCACATGTGAGAGATGTTACAAAGCTTAAATCAATAGCCCTTGGCTACAGACTGGATGTGGTAGTGCTGAAGAGTGAGGATTTGAGATTGACACTTAATTTGTGAATTTGGGTGACTAGAAGGAGAAAGGTGATGTTCCAGCCAGTGAAAATGCCCAAAGTCCAAGTATTATATGTCTCAAGAGTCTGAGGTCACTGGATCACAGAGTATATGAGGGATTGTAAACATTTAAAAAGACTTGAGATTTAGGGAAGCAAGTTGAAGAACTTCAAGTGCCAGAAAGAATTTTATATTTGATTCTGAATCTGATAGAGAGCGTCTGGAATGCTCTTAGTTCTTGTCTTCATGGAACTCAAAGTCTAATAAAAGGATATGACAAAAGCAAAGATAACTATTGTCCGTTCTTTTTTTTAGTCATGTACAATTCTTTGCATCCCCATTTGAAGTTTTCTTGGCAAAGATACTGGAGTAGTTTTCCACTTCTTTCTCCAGCTCATGTTGCAGATGAAGAAACAAAGGCAAACAGGGTTAAGTGATGTGTCTATGACCATGCAGTTAGAAAAATTTAAACTCAGGAAGAGGTGTCTTTCTGACTTTAGGCTGGTTTCTCTAGTCACTTCACCACCTACCTGCCCCAAAGATAACTAAAATATAACTTAATTACATGCTTACAATTTATAATACATTAATAAGAAAGAGATACAAAAAAAAGTGTTGGTAAAGTCAAGTCTTAAAGGCATTAAAAGGTCATAATTGCCTGGGAAGATCAAGGCCAATATCATCGAAGTATTTGGCATTTGAGAAATTTAAAAGTACAGTAAAGAATTCTTCAGAAGAATATTGGAAAAGATACCATTTCAGAGATAGGAACTAGAATGAAAAAAGACACAGAAATGAGAAACTCCCAGGTATATTTGGTGGAATAGGTGCAGTTCAGTTTGACTGAAGCATGGAATGAATGAAAAAAAATTGTATGAGATATAAAGAGGAAGATAGGATGGGACCAGATTTAGCACATGGAACCACACACACATATGCTCCATACTGATGTTTGTCTTTTATTCTCAAAGAGGACCATGACATTAGGGGAGGGATAAGCATGTGAATTGGATTTGAGTGAGGTGGTTCTGTGCAGTCACCAGTCTCATATTCTCCTCCAGAGTCTTCTGGGTCCAGTGGCCAGATATGAGTCAGGATGACAGGAGATGAGGCAAATAACTTGCCCAGTTAAGTGTCACATGTCTGAAGGCAGATTAGAACTTCTGTCCTCCAGATTTCAAGGCCATTGTTTTATCCACTGCACTACCTAGTTGCCCTTATACTCCTTCCTATGAGGGAGTGATATAACTGTTTCCCAATATGAAATTTCCAGTTTCTGTTTAGAAATTGCCCATATTAATGTATGAAATCTTATAATGAAATTAAAACCAACAAATGGAATTTTATGAAAAAATTCAAAAAAGACTGTCATGAAATAATGTAAAGAATACAAAAATGGATTCAAAAATACCCCTTGATTTTGATAATATGAGGGTAAAAGTGAATGAGAAGGAACAGAGAAGAAAAAATTCTGATAGAAACATAGAAAAAATAACTAAACTGTTGAGATATTTTGTCCACCGAAATAAATTATTTTAGATTTAAATGGTTACTAAGTAATTGGATTTTTAAAAAGAGAAACTAATTCACAATTCTTTTCAAATTGGCTTTGGGAGATTGGGAAGACTGTACTACTTATAGAAAGCCCAAATCTCTAGGAGATTTCTCTTTCAAACTAGCCTTTTTCACTTCATTACTAAAATAGGGGTTAGAGATATTTCATGACTTGAAAGGAAGCTTTGGTGTCATCTCACAGGAGACAAAGTAATTTGAGGGGAAGAGCTGGACTGGAAACAGGGAAAAGCTTCCTCTAACAAATGTGATCTTGTTGCTAAATCCCCCAGAACCTGTAAGAGCATTTTATTAAAACAAGTCCCAGGAGAGGTAGAAGAAACATTGAGACATAGAAATACCCCAAGTAGAGATATATATCCTTTTCTTTAAGAAATTGGGAGAGATGAATTTTTAAAAGCTACAAAGTTGTCCTCTGTGTTTATTTGGAGCCGAATGCACTAAAAAAAATCACCTGCAAGGATTTTAAAAGCAAAGTCTTAAAAGCATGAATATAAATTTAAACCTTTAATTTACATTTAAGTCCATAAACATAGATAGTATATTACAACATATAAAAAAAATCTCAGAAGATAATGAGTCTTTCTATAGCATTATGAAGTTTACTAAATACTTCCTTCATGAACTCCCATGATAAGTGGGATGGATCATGAAAGTATTATTGCTCCTATTTTGCAGATGGGGATACTGAGACTGAAAGATTGTGTTTTTTCAATGGTCACAAAAGTAGGAAACATCAGAGTAAGGATTTAAGCCTAGGGCACCTGCCTCCATGTCACAAACTCTACTATGCCACACTGCCTATAAAAGATCATAGATTCTTCCCTGGCTAATAAAACCTGGACTAAATATTGAGAGTAATTCCTTCTAAATAAGACTTCTGTTTAAGTCCATTTTGATTTTCTCTGAATCCTAAACACAATCATCCCATAGCATGACCATAGCAACCCTAGACTTGACTAAAGCCTATATCCTGCTCTCCTATAGCAGAAGACCCTTTCTACAGTCTTGGATCAGACATGTAGCTGTCTCTTTACATTTACAATGTGAGGGCTCAGAAGTTAGTGAATTAGTGTTCATTAAGAATCCATTATGTGCTGGACTGCTATGTTAAGCATAGTGGATATGAAGAAAGACAAAAAGACAGTCCCTTGTCTCAAGGTGTTCATGGTCTAAAAAATCCTTTTGTTCGTAAATACATCTGATATTCATGAGGTATAGAAAGCACAGATTAAAATTACATGTGAAAGTTGCATGTGCTGAGAGCATCAGACTTCAGAAAAGTCTGGAAAGGCTTGCATGAACTGTTGCTGAGTGAAGTGAGTAGAATTAGGAGAACATTGAAACATTAACAGCACCAATGATCAACTAAGACAGGCTTGCTTTTCTTAGCAGGACAATAATCAAAGATAATTCTTTTTTTTAGGTATTTTCAAGGCAATGGGGTTAAGTGGCTTGCCCAAAGCCACACAGCTGGTAATTATTAAGTGTCTGAGGCTGAATTTGAACTCAGATCCTCCTGACTCCAGGGCTGCTGCTCTATCCACTGCACCACCCAGCTGCCCCCAAAGATAATTCTAAAGGAATTGTGATGGAAAGTACCATCCAGAGAAGGAATTATGGAGTCTGAATACAAACCAAAGTATACTATTTTTCCACTTTTAAAATGTTTCAAGTTTTATGCTTTTTTCACCTCTCATGATTTCTCTTTCTTTTTGTTCTTATTGTTATTTCACAACATGATTAATATGTAAAGATGTTTAACATGATTTTATATATATATATTAGATTGCTTGCTGTTAAGGGGAGGGGAGGGGAGGGAAGGAAGGGAGGGAGAAAAAATCTTACAAAAATGATTATTGAAAACTACCTTTGCATGTAGTTGGACAAAATAAATAAGTAAATTTGTTTAAAAAAAAAAAAGAAAGTTGAACGTGAGATGCTCTGATTCACACAGCAGTCCACACTGTGGAGTTATGGATACTTCCAGGAGATAACCAAGCATCTTCTCTGGGCAACCTGATATATCATTGTAGGAATCTAAATAGAAGCAAAGAAAAGCTACTAAGAAGAACACTTGCCTTGAAATAAGAACACTCAGAATATTGAAGTTTGAGTTCTGACCTCTGCAACTTACTATGAAACCTTGAGAAGTCCACTCTGATATCCATTTTTCTCATTTGTAAAATTGGGAGAATAATACTTATACTACTTATCATATGAGGAAGCTAAGTGGCCCAATGGATAGATAGAACATTGGCCCTGGAGTTAGGAGGATCTGAATTCAAATCCTGATTCATACACTTACTAGTTGTGTAACCAGAAGAATTCACTTCATCTTGTTTGCCTCAGTTTCCTCATCTATAAAATGAGAAGTAAATCACTTTGATATCTTTGTCAAGAAATGGGGTCATGAAGAGAGGGATATGACTGAAAAATGACAGAACTCTGTGATAGAGTTATTGATATCGATAACCATAATACTAATTACATGAAAAATTCTCTATATAGATGATGAGGTCAATTTTGTCACAGATATTTTAAATTACCAACACCACCATCATTAAACATTTACTGACATCCACTAAGTGCTTAGTGGAATTTAGGGAGAGTAAAAGATGAGAACAAGAAGACTCCCCTCCCAGAGCTTAGAATATAATGAGGGAAATTAAAAATAAATACATTAGGAGGAAAAATGCAATACAAAGCAATATGTAATCAGTGTTAGGTGATCAGGTAAGTGAAAATCAGAAGAAAAAAGAGATCATTTTAGACTGATGGTGAAGAGAAATTTAGGAAAGTTTGACAGAGGAGGTAAGATGACAGCTACACCTTGAAGGCTAAGTGGAATATAGATAGAGTGGGAGGAAAAGGTTGAGAATCAGAATGGGAAGAGAGGAAAGTTTCTTGCCAATGTCAGGGGAATCAGGAAAATAAGAGGTACAAGAGAAGTCATGGGGATAGATTAAGGTTGAAAAGACAGATTGGAGGGAAGCTATTGAATGCTGCAGGAAAGAACTCTGTTTCTCCACAGTGCCAACCATGTATCTCAAATTATTTAAGGTTTTAGTCAGGGGAACTGACAAGGATGGATCTAAGTTCTTTTCTTTGTAAAATGAGGAAGTTAGAATAAATGATCTTGAAAGCTTCTTCAAGCTCTGACTATGATCTGATGGTTGATTCTAGGGTCCTAGGACCTTTGCCCTTAAGAAGATTATATACACTGGAAGATTAGAAGTTTTGCCAAACTGGTTTACAATGTAGGCTTAAATCGAATTCCTTAGGGGAGAGAGAGAGAGATAAAAGTTTTGTCACTGAAGTGAAGCTCTATTCACTGTGCTGGAGTCAGGAGTACCTCAGTTCAAATCTGGCCTCAGACACTCAATAATTATCTAGTTGTGTGACCATTGGCAAGTCACTTAACCCATTGCCTTGCCAAAAAAAAAAAAATCCTAATAAAATAAAAAAATTTAAAAAACATTATTTGGAAGTCAAAAGAGCATCATCTTCATGCTGATACAGTGGTTTAGGATTTTCCAAGAGAACAACATATACAGTAACAGCAATATTGTTTTAAAAATGACTTTTGGGGTGGCTAGGTGGCATAGTGGATAAAGCACTGGCCTTGGAGTCAGGAGTACCTGAGTTCAAATCCAGCCTCAGACTTGGGTAAGTCACTTAACCCCATTTGCCTTGCAAAAAAAAACCCCTAAAAAATGACTTTCAATAAATAGGTAATTTTGACTACTATAAATATTCAAATTAACTATAAAAGACATATGGAAAAAGATGCTATCTTCATCCAGAGAAAAAACTGATAAATAGAATTATGTATAGAATAATTTTACATACATATATACCTATTTGTGTCTAATAGTAATCATCTCTAAAGCAGGGTTTAGGGAGGAAAGAAAAAAGAAATTTAGAGGAAAACTACTATATAAAGGAATAGAAAGCATGTGAAATCATCTTTTTATTATATTGTGTTATAGAAATGCTTGTTTTATTCCATAAATTAAAAATAAAATAAGTAAATATGAAGGGGAAAATATTTTTAAAGTGTTTTCTTCACAATAACCTTATCATTTAAGGTATTAGACTCATTTTACAGGTAAAGAAATTGAGATTCCAAAGATGAATTTACTCAAGTTACAAAGCTGATATTAGTATCTTCACACTGAATCCAAGACCTCCTCTGAATCCAGGTCTATTCCCCTTTATATAACCCTTTGGATACTAAAGGATTATGGGTCATATCTGATTTCTGTCCCTCCTTTTTCTCTCTCTTCCTTTTTTTTATTTTCTCCACCAAAGATTTTAGAGAATGACTCCCATATCAATAAACTGAAGTGTTCAATTCAAAAAAGTCCCCAATTCTTTGGATATAGTCACAAAATTTACAACTTTCTTCCAAATGGAATAATTGTGTCAGGGCTAGGCTCATATCAGCAACCTTCAGACAAGGGATTAACATTCAATAGGGTTCTGAGAAAGAAGTCAGACATTGAATAGATCACTTCTATGATCAGCCCAGTCATCATAGTCAATGATAAACAGGGCATTGGGGACTATAATTCACTAGGACAGAAAGATGCAAATAGTTTGCAAAAGTTATTTGATTTTTTGGTGCATTTTTTATGTCTGTGCATATGTTCACAAATGTGGACTTTCATGAGTGTGTTTTAAATAAGAGATCAGTTAAAAAGCAACAAGAAACCACAATGATAGCTAGAATTTTTATAGTGCTTTAAGTTGTAGAAAGTGTTTTTTGAGTATCTACATTATTTCTCATGATCCTCACAGAAACTGTTTGATGGAGGTACTTCAGAAATTATGCTCTCCATTTTACAGATGAGAAAACTGAGACTCAGCAAAGTTATATGACTTGTCCATGGTCACGTGGTGACTAATTATTAAATCAATGTCTTTTTTGACTCTTAAGTTAAATGCTCTTTTTCATTATTAAATACATACACACACACACACACATATATAATATATATATACATAGAATACCTGGATGTCTCTATATGTATATACATATATATTATATATTCATTATGTATATATATGTTTATATATAATATATTATATTATGTATAATCACATATTATATATCAATATTTATATTAATATAACTAATTATACATTATGATACATAATATATTTATATATAATATATTATGTATAATCACATATTATATATCAATATTTATATTAATATAACTAATTATATATTATGATACATAATATATATACATTCTATGTGTATATATACATATATATATATATATATATATATATATATATATATATATATATATGAAATTCCTGGAATTTCCTGAATGTATAAAGAATATTCCTTAACCAACATGTTGGGTAGTCCTTGGCCCTCAACAGGAATTTCCAATGGCAAGAGAGTCAGGCCATTCATATATCTACTCCTCAATTAGCTGAATCTTGCCTGAAGTAATTTATATTGCCTCTTAGCCAATTTTATCTTAGTTTCCCTCTGAGGGATCCCTTAGGTCCTATGAAGCAGAATCAGTTGTGACAGAAATTGTTTAGGCCTGACTATAGGGCTTGGCCTATGGTAGACACTAACATCTGTTGCCTGAATTGGAATGAGTGGACTAAAGCACAATCAACCTTTAATTATTTACATAAATGAAAGTCTACATTAACGACATTAATAAGCTCCAAAGTGTATGATCTCAATGGCAATTTGTATTTAATAAAACTTCACTCTTGTGTGGCACTTTAAGGATTACAAAATGCTTTTCTCACCTTAATCCTTTGGGGTAGATTGTATGTCATCATTTCTAAATTACAGATAAGGAAACTGAGATTTCAGAAAGTAAGTTTACTTGCTCAAAGTTACTTTGTTCAAAAGTATCAGGACCAGGATGGACCCCAGGAAGCAGATCTCTGCTTCTAGTCTAGATTTCTTTCAATTACATCATGATGCCTTTGGGACTCATCATTGACTCTGTGTCTAAGTGTTTCTAGTAACACGTTTGTCTTCCTATTTATGGTTGACTTAGACAAATCAGGTCTCTCATCCCTTTCTGCACTTAGATTCTGCAAAATGAGGAGTTTGGACTAGATGAGCTCTAAGAACTCTTCAAGTATTGTCTGATATTGTATGGATCCAAAATAAGTGAATTCCCAAATAAGTTTGCCTAATAAGAGTTCACACTGGCTAACTTCAGGAAGCAGGATTCTAGTATTAGAGGGAAATGAATGAAAATAGCAATGAAGAACTTGCCCCATAAAGCACAGGCACATAATGGAGAGTTGCTGGCAATTGTGCAAATAAATTGGGACATAACTGGCTGTAAGTCTTGATTGTAAACTGCTTCATTTTCTGATGGGAGGTTATTATCTAATAGCTTCCCAAAAGAGGGAGGGCAGTCTTTATTCCTTCATCCTTCCCCTAACCCCAATACCAGAAATCCCCACTCTTAGGAGGTGGGGGCTGAGTTGTCAGAGAGAAAGAAAAAAGTAATGATGAGTACCACCAAATTCAGG
This sequence comes from Macrotis lagotis, assembly GCF_037893015.1. Classification (NCBI taxonomy): domain Eukaryota; kingdom Metazoa; phylum Chordata; class Mammalia; order Peramelemorphia; family Peramelidae; genus Macrotis; species Macrotis lagotis. The sequence continues at coordinate 271,264,332 of NC_133658.1, read as the reverse complement.
AAGAGCAAAATTTTCTAATGGAGAAAATTGTTTCCTGGGATACTCATCCCTAAGCCCCTTGCCCCAAGCACATACTCCCCAGTGAAGCCTCTGCTAGATATTCTGAGTAATATTAGTTATATGTACCCATCATCTGCTTTCCATTGCTCTTTGGGTCCTCTGCAATTATGATTTCTCAAGATTGTAATATCCAATGATTCACAACTATATTGAAAAAATATTGGTATTAAAATGATGACTTACATGCAAGAAATAACCTAATAGACATCATTTGGAAGATGTATGACAAGAAAGGGATGCCATTGGAAAGCCTGGCATGTGCTTCAATGGCACCCATGGATAATGGATAGAACTAGTGGAAGACCCCCAGAACATTGAGTTGAGGAAGATTTATGAGAGCACATGTACAAGTGTTATTCAGCCTGAGAGTGAATGGGCTGCAATCTTCTCTGGAGGAGGGAATATCCTCATTGGTGAGATCTCAGAACCACTAAGTATTGAAACTGGCAATAGCTCACATTTCTATTAACACCTTACAGTGTTTAAGTACACCCCCACAACATCCCTGTAAGGCAGAGAGTGAAAAGATTATTATCTCCTTTTGTGTAAAGGTGGAAATTGAAGTTCAGTAAAGTTAGGTATTCTAAACTCTGCATTACAAGAAGGGGAGTGTGTCCACAAGAGAATGAACAGGGTGATAATCTGAATAGAGACAAGACCCTACAAAGAGCAATTAAGGCCCTGGGGATATTTAACCTGTGAAGGGAAGGCAAGGTGATCTGAGACCAGGCTTTGAAGTTTTTGAAAGACTGTCATTTATGTCATAGTTTACTTGGTCTACTTGTCTAAGAGGCAGAATTAGAAGCTATGGTTTGATATTGCAGAAATGTAGGTTTCAGTTGAATATAAGGGGAAAAAAATTCCTAATGACTAGAGCCATTCAAAAGTGGAATTGGGTTGCCTTGGAAGGTTCCCTATCACTGAGGGCCATTCAGATGAAAGTTGGATGACCATTTTTTTTCTCAAGCTTGGATCAGGTTTAAAGATACTTTAAACTCAGAGATTCTATGATTCTGTAAAGAATAGACAGGTTTAACAGGAGCCAATATCACTTGGCTCCCTCAGCTATTTTAGCAAAGGCCAAAGGGCACCATTAAAGAGTTAGATCTCCAGGTCATGGAATGGCTTTGTTTATATACATATATATATATATATATATATATATATATATATATGTATATGTATATGTATTATACATATACATACATACACACACACATATATATAGATATATCTATATATCTCCAGTACTTAGTCCAATTCCTGGTGATTAGTAAATACAAAATAATGGTTTTCCATTTCATTCTTTCATCTGTTGCTTAGTCAATTTAAATTCAGTACATTTAATAAAATATCAGAAGTACCTACTCTGTGCTAGGCATTGATAAGTTGTCATGGCTACAATGAGATGATGACTTATCTTGGGTTTAAATCTGACCAAGGAGATAGGGTAAGAGGGAATTAGTCCAAGTATCACACTGGACTCCACAAATTCAGAATATGAATCACACATCCAATCAAGTACACAAAGACTTTATATTGTTTTTGTTTATACCAGTGATGATGACGATGATAAATATTAGCTTTCATCAATATAGTGCTTTAAGGTTTGCAAAGCATTTTACAAATATCATGTGTAAATCTGTACATCTGAGAGATGTAAATTGGCTTGTCCAGAAGCACATAGAATCTGAGGATAGATTTGAATTCAAGTCTTTCTTATACTAGCCAGTGCAACTCCATTGATTAGATAGGAATATGCTGTGAAGTGGCATATTCTCATGGGCTGAAAATTATGAATCTTGGGATTCTACTTGTATGACCTTCAGAAAACCACTGATGACACGTGTCTTATTATTCTCATTTATCATATAATCTCAACACATTTTTTTACAGAAGGATCACCCTTTGTGAAAGTTGGAATTGGAGAGTGAATAGAAATTATCAAGGCATGACAAGTTATCCTACTAAAATCTAGCAGAAAGAGTATGGAAAGTGGGCTTAGAAGACTAAGATTTAAATTGTAGAACTGCTCCTTACTGGCTGTGAGAGGAGTCATGGACAAATTATCTCAACTCTTTGTACTCTGGATCCTTCTTCTGTAAAATGGGAATAATAAATGCTTCACCAGGCTATTGTGAGGAAAGAAGTTAGCAAATTCATGAGCTTGTTTTCCTTAAACACCTAGATTATTTCCCTTAGAATCCATCAAACCTGGGGCAGCTAGGTGACACAATGGATAGAGCCCTGGCCCTGGAGTCAGGAGAACCTGAGTTCAAATCCGATCTTGGACATTTAATAATTACCTAGCTATGTGACCTTGGGCAAGTCACTTAACCCCATTGCCTTGCAAAAAAACCTTTAAAAAAAAGAATTCATCAAGCCCAATGCCCTCATTTTGCAGATGAGGAAACTGACCTCATAAATTGGAAATGGCTTCCTCAAGATCATACAATGAGTAAAAGCAAAACCTTGATCTCCTAGCTAGTCAGGTGCTCTTTCTGCAAAACCAATATTATACCTTAGTGAAGCTGGACCCAGGATTCTTGGCTCTTCTTGGATATATAACCATTTGCCAGGATGATAATTTGTCACAATTTCTTCCTTTCTCTGTCCTCTGCTAAGATCCTCCTTGCCAGCATTTATTTTGTATTTATTGTATATCATCTGTATGAACTTAGTTATGTGCAGGCTATCTCCTCCAAAAGAATATAAACTCTTTGAGAGTTAAGGTTATTCATTGTTTTTAGTCATGTCCAACTCTTCATGATCCCATTTTGAATTTTCTTAGCAAAAACATGGTTTGCCATTTCCTTCTCCTACTCATCTTACAGATGAATAAATTGAGGCAGATAGAATTATGTGACTTTCCCAGGATCACACAGCTTATAATTGTCTAAAGCTAGAATTGAACTCAGGAAGATGAGTCTCCTTGACTTCAGGTAGTACCACCTAACACTGCCCCCCTTAATGATAGGCAGGGTTCATTTCATTTTTTCCTCTTTGTACCCATAATGCCTAATGAACTGCCTGGAATATAGTAAGAATTTACTAAATTCTTGTTAATTAATTGTTTGTAAATGCACTAGGATCAGAATGTTAGGATTTTGAAAGCTGGGCAATGTGAAAGGCTACCCAATCTTGAGAACTCCAGCTAGGGAAAAAATGTAACCAATGATCAGCCAGTTCTAGAGGGTGAAAAAAAATGGAGCCGAAAAATAGCCAAGGAAATAAAAATAAATTAGCTTGGGTAGAAGAGACAGTAAGAGAGAGTGAGAAGCATCTGTGGACATAGTTTTCTGTCTTATTAGAGCCATCTGTGTTTGTACCAGTTACCTGCTTGTGGAGGATATACACAATCTTGACAATTGAGAGGTTCTAACAACCACATTAGTGAAATGATTAATGTATGACCCACCATGGAAGTGCCTTGAATTTTCAACCAGAAAAACTTGACCCCTATTTCTGTCTATGACCAAAAATGGACATTTTTAAAGGTTATTTGGGGGGGGGGGTTATTTTGTCATTTGGGGAGGTTTTTATATTTTTATTTCTATTTTATTTGGGGTTTTAAGGTCATTTAAAATCTAAATCATGTTAAACTTTAATTAAAAGTCAAAACTGAGATTATGAACCTTGGACAGGAAGTAAAGCATATTCTGCTTTATGCTGAGGGGTAAGTGGGAGGAGGGAAGGTCACCTAAAAGAAGAAGGCAAACAGAATTTACTGAACTCTGAGTTTCCACTCATGAATGATGACTATGAGTTATATTTAATCAATTTAAAAGCTAATTGATTGACTTTTAAGGGTGTTAAAAACAAACACTTTAGCATCAGGAGTGAAGAGGAGGGGGGGGTAGGGATTGTGAGAGTGTCAGATTTTTTTTTCCTCCTTTCACAGGATGAATGTTGAATTCGGGATGACTCAGAAATCCCTTTAGCTCAGACTGAACTGAAATATTTCACATGAGACTGCAAATGTGAATTTCCACTTTGGCAAGAAAGGCCAACAGTCAGGCAGGACCAAGGCAAGTATTGAGAAGGAAGAGAAAGTAACTTCAAGGAGATTTTAACCTCCCAGGCTCCCATAGTTGGGTACCCCAATGTCTCATAGACTTAGAGCTAAGAGGAATTTTGGAAATCTTCCAAGCTAACTTTCTCATTTTGTTGATTAAGAAACTGAGACCCTTGGGGACTTAGTTGCTCCAGGTCATACCATGAATAAATAGCAGCATCACCATGTTCTAAAAGGAACAGAAATAAGAAATATTCTTCCATTCCTCTTCTTTCTTTATTTTGGGGAATAGGACAGTGTTTACTTGCCTCTCTGATGAGGTGGTACACCTACCTTCAATGAAAATAAATGTTTTAGTAACTGGATATTGCCACAATAAATGTAGCAATGTTTTGAAAGGTATAAGCCACTATAATACTAGAAAATGCCATTTGGGCTATTAATTAACCAATAAACATTTATTAAGTGCCTCCCACATGTCAAACACTTGGCTAAACAATGGGAATACATAAAGAGACAAAAGACAATCTCTACCCTCAAAGAGTTTATGGTCTAATAGGGAGATAAGCAAACAAATGCATACAACAAAGCAAGCTTTTTACAGGATAAATAAGAAATCATTAACAAAAAAGAAGACACTGGAATTAAGATGGGTTGGGGAAATCTTATTTTAGAAGGTAAAATTTTATTTGAGCCTTAAAGGAAGAGAGGGATGTTAGTAGTAAGAGTCTAGGATGAAGAACATTCTAGGCATAGAAGACAGCCAGAGAAAATGGCTGGAGCCTGAAGATGAAGTTCCTTGTTTGTGAAATAGCCAGAAGACCACAGTCACTGAATTGAAGAGTATTTGTCAAGGAGTAAAGAGTAAGAAGTCTGGAAATATAGAATGGGTTGGGTTATGAAAGGCTTTCTATGTCAAAGTTAGCATTTTGTATTTGTTCCTGGATGCAATAGAAAATCCCTGGAGTTTATTGAATAAGGGGATGACATGATTAGACTCTGCTCTAGGAAAATCACTTTAGTGTATGAATGGGGAATAGATTGGTGTGGAAAGAGCCTTGAGGCACTCAAATCCACAAACAAGTTGGCAATAATGCAGGCTTGAAGATATGAGGATTTGAACCAGCTTGGGGTGGTAGTGTCAAAGGAGAGAAGGTGGCATATTTGAGAGATGTTACAGAAGTGAAATCAATAGGCCTTGGCAACAGATTGGATATAGAAGTTGAGAGAGAATGGGTTCAAGATGACTCCTAAATTGTGAGCCTGAGGGATAGGAAGATAGTGGTACCCTCTACAAAATTAGGTAAGGTGGGAGAAAAGGGAGAGTTTAGGGGGAATGATAATGAATTCCTATTTCGACATTTGTCTCCTGAACATCTATTTCAAGATATATGAAAGGAATTTGGAGATCTAAGATTGGAGGTCAGCAGAGAAGATGGGACAGGATAGGTAGATATGAGAATTATAGATGTAGAGATTTAAATCTATTATTTAAAACCATATTTAAATCCATAAAAGATAATATAATCACTGAGTGTAGTAGTATAGAGAGAGAAGAAAAGAGATTCCAGGATAGAACTCTGAGGGACACCATTGGTTAGAGGGCATGATATGGAAAAGGATCCAGCAAAAGAAATAGTCAGATAGACAGGAAGAAAATCAGAAGAGAATGATGTTCTAAAAACCTAAAAAGAAGCAAGTAGAGTATCAAGGAAGAGAGAGTATCAAAGGCTGCAGAGTGGTCAAAGAGAATGAGGATTGAGAAAACTGGATTTGACCATAATGAGATCATTAGATATCTCTTTGGAGAAAGCAGTTTTGGTAAAATGATAAGGTTGTGGGTCAGCTAAGTGGATAGAGTACCAACCCTGGAATCAAGAGGACTTGAGTTCAAATTTGTCCTCAGACACTTTACCTAGCTGTGTGACCTTGGGCAAGACACTTAACCTCACCATTGCCTTGCAAAAAACAAAAGAAAATGATAGTTAGAAATCAAATTGTAAGGGGTTAAAAAGAGGGTGGTCGAAGAGAAATTGGAGGCATCTCATTGTAGATGGCCTTTTGAGAAGTTTTGCTTACAAAGAACAGAAAAGAAATAGGATTATAATTAGTAGGACAGAAGTATCAAGTGTGAGGTTTTTCAGGGTGAGGGAAAGTCGATGTGTTTGTAAGCAATATGAAATGAGTAGTAGAGATGGAGAGAAAATAAGTGAAAAAGTAGGAATGACAGAAGGGGAAAGGTTGGAGATGAAATGGAATGTATCACTTGAACAAGTAGAGGAATTAGGGTTGGTAAGAAGTAAGGTCTCTTCATCACATGAGATAGGGTGAAAGAGGAGAAGGTGTTAGAAGGTACCTGAGGGATAGGAGATGAGAAAAAGGGGAAAAGAGGTGGATGGTCTCAATTTTTAATGAGGTAGTTGCTGTGGTCCAGTGGAAACAATTAGAAACAATAACAACAACTAGCATATATGAATCATTTAAAAATTTTTTTGCAAGGCAATGGGGTTTAAGTGACTTGCCCAAGGTCACACAGCTAGGCAATTAATAAGTATCTGAGTCACATTTGAACTCAGGTCCTTCTGAATCCAGGGCTAGTTCTCTATACATTGTGCCACCTAGCTGCCCCCCCTCCATTGATATATCATTTAAAAGTGCTTTAATATTCTATTTTAACTCATACTGGATTTTGAGTTGAAGTTGTTCACTCATTTTCAGTCATATTCGATTTTTCCTGACCACATTTGGGATTTTCTTGGTGAAGATACTGGAGTGGATTGCCATTTCCTTCTCCAGATTATTTTACAGATGAGAAAACTGAAGCAAACTGGGTTAAGTGACTTGCCCAGGGTCATACAACTAGTATGTGTCTGAGACCATGTTTGAACTCAAGAAGATGAGTCTTCCTATTTTAGGCTCAGCACTCTATCCAATGCATAACCTAGATCCCTCGGGTTAGTAAACTTGGATTCAAATCCTAGCAATGCTCCTTCAGAGCATGTTCTGGGCAAAGCACTTAAAATCTCTGTGTCTCAATTTCTTCACCTATTTAGATAAGTTTCCTGCCCATGTCATATAGATATTATAAGGATCAAATGAAAGGATGTATATAAAGTTACTTGTGAATGATGATATCTTTTGTAGTGTTATGATACTAAATAGACTTACTGGGCTGAAGGTATACCCAATTTTACTCATGGTAGATGTGAATCCAGATAACAATGATCTACTATCATAGGAATTTGATGCTTTTGGAAATTATTCTAATTCCTTCAGTATAAAATACTTTCTACCATCCATACAAAATTATCATCTAACCACTCCAATCAAGCAACTTAAATAGCACATAAAAGGATCATGATTTGAACCCCTGCACTGCCTGCTTCCATGTGGTACAGTGGAAAGTACTGGATTTGGAGTCAGAGGTCTTTCTGTGATGCTATGTGACTTTGGGTAAATCACTTAATCTCTCTGGAACATCAGTTTGCTTATTTGCAAAATGAGGGGATTGGACAAGATGATATTTGAAAATCCCTTCTAGATCTAAATCTTGGATCCCTATGTTCACAATTCAGAATCTTGAAAATGTCAGACCATCTCAATTTATTGACATTGAAAGATCCAAGAATGATTGCAGAGCTTTAGAGAGGTCAAATCTCTGAGTTTAGAATCTGGATACCTGGATTCAAGTCCCATCTTTTCCACTTACTACCTTTGTGATGCTCAGGAAGTATCTAAACCCTCAGTTTCTGCCATTTTAAAATAATGAATTTGATCTAATGTGAATGCTATAGTTTATTCCAGTGCTAACAATTGCTTTTCCAATTTGATCTCTGAATGTTGAACCATGTGGAGTGATCTAGATTCTCTTTTTAAAACCAATATTCTCCTTTTCTTTCCTCAGCAATTTCTATCTCTCTGATGATTCCCAACTCTTTTAGTTCTATGATTTACCTGTGAATGATATTTTCCTGCCACACCCCTGGGTAGGAAATGTGAGGTTGAGAGTGTGCTCATAGCCTGTGGAATTAGGTGAGCAGGGTGAGCTGGCAGACAATGAGAGAAGAGGGGGGAAAAAGAAAAGATACCTGTAGGGAGGGGGGAAATATGGGAAAAAAGGCAACCCCCTTCAACTTGACCACCTAGCTAACTTTAAGACATAGAGTGATGTGGATGATATAGATTGATATAGATATATAGATATGAAAGACAACATGGAAAAACTGGAGTGGAGGAGGGAAGCAAAATCATGTCTTTGACTAAGATTTCTATCTCCCTTTGCCTTCTGATACATATAGGAAAGGAGTGAGAATTCTAGGAAGTGCCTGCAATGTGTACTGCCATGATGGAATTCCTCCTAGGAAAAACCTCTTCCAAGGTCTTCCCCTCAGTCTTCTTTTTATCACTGGAAACTCTCCTGGTTCTGTTAACTGGTCCATAGAATTTCCTTCTCCAATTTATCACTCTTTTTTTGACCTGGAGAACTGTCAGAAAGAGTTCACTAGAGTATTCCTGAAGTGATTTATATATTTCTTCCAAAAAAAAAATCCTCCAATCTTCGACTGTATCCTTTTTCTAGGCAGTTATAAATCTCACCTTACCCTCCACTATCACCACCACCCCCCCCCCAATCCCCAAAGCTGTTGCAATAGATGTATATGATCCATCCATTTTCAGAGGAAAAAAATTATTTAAATCCATTTTACATTCAGTGTTTTGTGAAAATTATGATGCCTCAAGCTTTTTTGCTGATTCCTTCTCTGTCTTTTTTGAGTAACTTAATTATCATCCAGCAAGGAAGAATTTTAATAATGGTGTTGTTTATATTAGAACCTGCTCTTGGGGATTAGAAAGAATTATTGAGATTGAGGAAAAACAGAAAGTGATGGGATTTGGTTTGGTTTGGTTTTGTCTTCTCTTTTCCTAAACCTAGGTATTCAGATAAGAAACCTCTCTCCCACCCAGATTTCTTTACCTCCCCATTCTACAGGATATTGGAATATCTACAAGTCAGTAGAGTACTCTTTAGTGCCTGGAACCTTCCCATTGTTTTTGATGTAAAGGTTTATCCCTCTCTAAGAGTTAATGATTGTCAGCACTAGCAGATGATATAATGGAAGGATTGGGGATCTGTGGTATATCAGATCACAATTTCTTTCTCTGTCAACCCATTAGGAAAACACATCTAGAGTTATTTTTATGGATTAGATTTTTGATGACCAGAAATGGGTTGTCTCTTTACCCTAATTAGTACTCAGTTTTCTTTTGTAGTTTGAATAAACCCAGTCTCTGAGGAACTGAAAATTGCCTTCATTGTGGTGGACAAGGGAGGAAGGAGTGTAGAGTAATTTGATGTGTCCTAGAAAACTGAACTTAACTCCAAGGAAACATTCATTCAAACTCATCTCATTTATTAATTGTGTTTTCCTGAGCAAGTTATTTAACCTTTATTTGCTTCAAAGAAATATCTAAGACTAATTTACCAAGCCATAAATGGATAGCAATCTGTATTGGTAGAGGACAATGATATTCATGATATAGGCAGGGATGATTTCTTACAGGTGAGGAAACAAGTTCAAAGAGGTTAACTACTTTTCCAAAGTCACTCTGCTAGGAAGCAGTGAAGCTAGAATTTAAACCTGGGACTTCAAAAATGGTAAAACAACAGATTCTATTTACACTCAACTAGTTTAATTTCTCTGAACATCAGTTTCCTTATTTGCAAAATGTGGAAATTAGATTAGACCCCAGAGGATCCTGTGTCATCAGGGAAATTAATAGGAAGAAAATACGATATGTCATGTAGTGATGGAAGAAGAATATGACAGGTGGATAACCCAAGAACTTCACTGGTATTCTCAGTATTTCAGGAGAAATGTAGGAAGGCTTCCTTTATGTTTGATGAACCCTCTAAAGAGAAGTTATAGAAAGACATGGGACAAGAGTTGCAGAAAATAAGTAGGCATATGTTTGTAGTGATATGAATCTTTGGAGAGAACATTCACATCAAAGAGATGACAAATACATTTGAACATATATAATATATATTTATACAAGTATGTATATATATATATATATATACATACATACATTTTTTCTATACGTGTACATATATAATAGATTTTGAGTGTATTATATATTATATATGTATTTAGACATCATTATATATATACTTAGATATCTGTAGATTGATATAGGTTAGGTATGGATAATATGGATAGATAATAAATACTTTGTTGTTATTCTTCAGTTGTTTTCAGTCTGTGCAACTCTTCATGACCCCATTTGGGGTTTCCTGGGCAAAAATACTGTGATGATTTGCCATTTCTTTCTCCAGTTCATTTTTACCCAAGAAAAAACTAAAGCAAACATAGTTAAGGGTCATATAGTCTAGAAAGTATCTGACACCAGATTTGGAAAAAACCTCTTCCTGACTCCTGGCCCTACACACTATCTACCTGACCAATTAGTTACCTTTAAAACATAAATTAATTTGGATGATGATATAGATACATAGACATGAGAGACAACATGGCAAAGTGGATAGAGAAAAACCTCAGTTTCAGTCCTAGTGGTCCAAAATATAGCAGTGTGACTTTGGATGAGTTGCTTAAAATCTCAGTGCTCCTGGGAAACTTTCTAAAATAATCTGCCATTAGTAGATAGAATTCCTGGACTAATGAAATCACAGACTATGCATATATATTTTGTGTATTCTTGTGCTTTCTTTAAGACTGGTCTATAAATATTTTTCATGGATTCTAGGATCAGGAAACAGTACTATGAGAAGATTTTACTCATAAATCCTAGATAATTATAATTTTAAAAAATAAAAGCCTGCCTTTTCCACACAGTGTGGGCAGGCTCTTATACTTTTAGTTAGTCATTCTTGCTTTATTGAAATTTGTGAACCAAGTATCTTCTGTTTCTGTTGAATAGTGGCTTCATGACAGTTATTTGTCTACTCCAAATTACTCCCGTTTTTCTCTGAAAGATATATGCTATTGCTTTCTTCTGCTACTTAGAAGTTGTCCCCTCCCTTCTTTAAAAAAAATCTCTTTTATACAGAGCAATTTAATTTCTGCTTTTTTGCACCGGAAATTCATATCTTTCAGCCTAACCCACACAACAAGGAAGCAGTGTCAAAATGAGCATTAGATCCAAAGCAAACTTTCCCTGTTTGCATCAGTCCCTTTCCTCCTGGCACCCAATTCAATATGCAACTGGAGAAATATATCTGTGAAAATTCAGTTATCTTAAACAGAAAAGAAATACATCCACTGGCCTCAGTATTTGAGGAATCCAACCAGTCCCAGTGGAGGGGCCTATGAATTTGTTGTAAAGTTAGGAAAAGAGGATACTTGACTAACCTTCCCACCATTCATTATAACTTGAGAAACTTAGTGATTTTCTTTTAGTCATTAGCATAACATCAAGGCTCATTATATCTAGATAGGGTTCTTTGCCTGGTGTCAGGTCCTTAAGAGAATAAGATCATTTTAAAGGAAGAGAGAGAGAAAAAGAAGATCTTGCTGGTGGATGTCAGGAAATGGAGTGGGGAGGTGAGGAGATAGAAGAGTCTGCCTGTTTAGGATTATTCCTTGAGGAAAGCCAATGGCTTTCATCATCATTCATTCCTCTTTCCATTGCCCTCTTGAAGACTTGGAGTTGCTGCTTGCAGCAGCACCTTAATTCACATTGATGGTCATAGGGATGACAACACCATAAATAGTTTTAATAAAACCATCTCTTTAAAAAAAGAAAGTTCATTTTATTAATAAGTATATGAGAGTGCAAATGAGAGAATATTTCCACAGGTCTCTAAGAGATTTTATTTACAGTCTAACCTTCTTCATGGTCTAGGATGAGGGAAGGATTCCTTATCAAGCTGTAGTGAGAAATGTATGTATGGAAGAGAAAAAGTGAAAATCATCCCTTTTCTGCTATAGTATACATTTTTCTATATGACACAAGGAAACAAAATCTTCCTGCTCCCCTGGAGAAGGAATACCCACTTTGGACAAATGCAGTTGATGTTCTTGAACAGAACTAGAGACACTCAGACAATCATTTGCTCATCAGCTCCTTTTCCCAGACTCCTCATGAACCAACCTTCTTCTATTGGTGCTTGTCATTAACACAAGTCATAATTCAACTTAGTTTACAGTGAATTTGATGGAATCTAGGGAAGCATAGACTAATCTCATCAATGCTCCAGTTATAAACTACCTCTTGGCTGGAGGGTGGGCTAGAAAAGGGGGAACCTTCCTCAAGTAACTCATCCTATCCATTTTATATTCATTCCATTTGACTTGAGTTGGGGGTTGGTAGAAATACATTCACACATCTCTCCTAATCTTGGAGATGTCCCTTGACTGGAACCTGAAGTCTCTCATGGGCCTAGAATGTAAACCTTCCTCACTTCTACTTCTTAGACTCTCTAGTTTCTTGCAAAGCTCATCTGAAATACTACTATCTACATGAGGCTTCTCCTGAATCCCTAGCTTCTAGTGTCCCTCATCCCTAATTACCCTGTATTTTCTATATCCCATAGCATACATGTTGACTCCTCTAACAGAATGAAAGCTTTGAAGGCTGAGTCTTTTATTTTTTCTTTGTATCCCCAGAACTTAACTAATGGCCTAGAAAATAGCAGATTTTTAATGAATGCTTGTTGATAGATTAATTGGCTTAAAAAACTAAGTTCTGTTTCCCAGAAATGCAATCTTGAATTCTCTTGGGGATGAATCAGAAAGGATGTAGAATGGCCCATCCTGATGGAGGGTGAGGGGAAGAAAGACTATCTGACCAGTGCTGGGGAGCGCAGGGTCTGTCTATGTGGAGTGGACTTGCAATTGGAGAGGGTTCAATTTCACTGGAGCTGCTGTGATGCATCTCCTGGCCGATTATCCTCCAAGTTGATCCCCACTTCTCTTTATACTCAGGCTACCCGGAGCACAACATCCTCTTAGTTTCATCCGGCGCAATTAATGCACAGCTACAGCTGGTTGAAGGGGACCAAATCCATCGCACAGGTGATTTGGTTCCTTTTTACCAGCTTTAGCAAAGCATTGGGCTTCTGGGTCCATGGAGGAGGATGGGAACAAGGCCATGAGGGGCAGGCCACTTCCTGGATCTTCCATTTCGGGGCTATCCCAATGAAGTTGCTTCCAAATGGCTTCATTTCCAGACTTCTGGGATTTACTTAAGCTACTTGGTGATCAGGTCTGTGAGCTGGGAAGCTGTATGTAATAGAAGGTTTAATGGATATAAAATACCTAAGTAAATTGGGGGACCTCTAGGCCCCTGACCACTATTTTCCAGAGTCTGGGGTAGTCTAGAAGACTGTAAGAAGAATCCATTGTATTTTGTTACCTGCCTTCAGCTCTCATCTCTTGCTGCTACCCCTTCATTGACGTTACTGTAAGGAGTTTCACTAAACTTTCACTTTGGCATTTTGATTTGCAGGTGAGATTTTTATAAAAAATTAATTTGTTAACACTCCACCTGAAGGAGTACCTTGGTAGACTGGGCTTTCTGAAGATGCATTCACCAAGAAACCTCAGTGTCATTGATATTTGCTCAGAATTGAGATTTAAGAGATTGAAGTATAGAGGAAATTAGGTTCAACTTAAAATCAGGTTAGGTCCTAATTCTGCCTTAGATATTTGCTGGTTGTTTGACTCATCACAACCTCTCTGGATCTGAGTTACCTCATCTATAAAATAGGAATGATAAAGCTTGTATTACCTGCTTTATGGTGCTATAATAAAATACTTTGCAAACCTTAAAGAACTATAGAAATGTGAATAATTATTTTAGGGGGTGATGAATCCCTCCCAAATACAATTAAGGTTAGCATAATAAGGTACAAGGTATAAGAAGTGTTTCTTCAACCACCAATACACTTGCATATCAGGAATATAGCCAAAGAGGAGAAACAGCTTTTAAAATCATTGAAATGCAAGACAGCTATCCCAGAAGGACACACTGATCTCTGTCAGACTGTAGTACAGAAAGGAAAGGGTTTTTGAGAGCTTACAGCCCATCACTCTTATCTTCCAAAATATACCAGCAAAGAAAGTCAGGGTTCCATGACATACTGGGTGCTTCATGAGGAAAAGAGTCACAGACAAACAGAAAGAGAGAGAAATATATAGAGAGAAATAAGGAAAGAAACTGGAAGGAACAGCTGGAGAGGTGACCTTGCCATATCACTAGGAGCCATTTCAAGGACATTTTTTAAAGTGGAAAGGGGGGAGACCTCAGTTCTAGCTCAGGATTTGCCAATGACTCACTTTGTAACACCTGCAACAACATTTTGGTCCTTCTCAATTCCAAGCTACCTGGACGTTAAGGAGTTAAAAAACATAGCCCTGAGTTTAGGACAAAGACAGTGAGAAAGCTGAGAGATTGCAAACTTGGCTCTTAGAAGTGTCTGCATAAAATATTTGAAATCAATGTGGACTTGGGAGGGGGGGTAGGGTGAGGGTCATATCCTTTTAAATGAGCTGCACTGAGTCAGAGTAAGAGATTTCCTTTTTAGAAAATTAGTTTTCCTACCCAATACACCATTCATCAAAAATAATGATGTTTTGGTGGAGAGACTTCGGCAGGAGTGGGGACATGGTGTCCCATTCACAGAGCTTTGTCTTGACATTTCCTTGGAAAACAAGGACATTTTTGTAAGTAGAGGTAGAATGCGCATGTATTTACTTCACATTTGAGGTAAAACAGAGATAAATTATTATATGAAGAAGTTTTCCTCCTTTCCTCACTCTCCTATAATTCTCAAATGCTGCCATCAACCTACCATTAGTGGAGACCTTTGTCTTGAGTCATATTACCAGCAGAGAGTATGTTTTGCATAAAAGTATTCCCAATCACATTTCTCTGTCCAAGAGAGCACATTTGTTAGATGATAGACCATCAATAAAGGTGATTCTATAGCTCAGGAATAAAAGGGAGTTGCCTAGAATTCAAATTCATAACCCTGACCTCATTAGCTCTGAACAATTGAGTTTATAAGCCACTTAGAATAAGATACCTGGTTAACACAGAGTTGAATCATCTTCATCCATTCATTGATCTAGAAAGGGATTAAGTCTCTGGCAGGGCATACCTTAGGTATAATATTTTCTTGATCTATCTGAATGTGAGCCAAGATAAATCTGATTGATTTATCCCTCCTTTACCTTGACCAGTGAGTGGTAGAAAGAATGGTTAAAACTGGTCTGGTAGGTTGAGCTAACATTGTCTCTTTTCCAGACTGCTGGTGGTGACCCTGAACTGATTCTTCTATTAAAACACCTCTTTCTTTTCCCTCCTCTTATCCACTTGTCAAAATCCTATTTCTTCTCCAAGGTCTAACTTCTCATGAGAAACTTTTAGAGCCTAAAAAGTCCCTTCTCTGAACCCCTGGCCCTTTCATTATTTTACTAATCATTCATATTCTGACTTGTGGCATTTTTTGAACTATTACTAGAGACTCTTCCTATAATGATCTTATTACTCCAACTCACATCACTGAGGTTCAATGAAGACAGAGCTCATTTCTAACTTTTTTGAATTCCCCATTGCACTAAGGAGAGTGGGCTTCCCTCAGCAAGTGCTCAGCAAAATCTGCTGAACAAAAAATACTAATAGCAGACATTTAAAATCTTTTAAGACCCACAAAGCACTTGACATATATCATTACCTCATTCAATTATCTCAACAATTCTGAACAGTGGGTACTGTCTGGAACACAATAATTATTTGATATATTCTTGTTGATCGATTTTGCAGATGAGGAAGCTAGGGCTCAGAGAAGTTAGGTAATTTGCCTGTAGCTGTACAGTTAGTTCAGTAGAAAAGGTAAGATTCAACTTGAAGTTCCTCTTGACTAAGTTCAGTGATCTTTTCACTAAACTAAACTTCCAGTTACCAATTGATTTTAATTTTTTCCTTAGAATTAGGCAAAACCCAAAGTTAAGAAAGGCTTGCTTCTTCCTACCTCCAGGTCTTTCTTCATGTCATTCCCTTTGCCTAGAATGCCTTCCTTTCTGCTATTTGTGTAGAAACTACTTCCCTTTTTGCAAAACCCTGCTAAGCTGTACCATCCTAAGAAGGCCTGTGCCTGGATGGTGACAACTTCAAAATGAATCTTACTTACACTTATGCTCAGTCTAGACTTTTAAAAAGGGCTCTTAAATCCTTTTCCTGTGCATGCTACATCTTCACCCCCCCCCCGCCACCACCCAAGCCATTTCTCCAAGACCAGGATTGAGTCTCCCTGTCTGGCTGGGGAGAGACTGTCCATTTCTTCTGTAGACCACCCCATAGGATAAATTGCATGACCAAACACATAATATAGTAATATTGTTAGCCAGAAAACACTAGAACCACTTAGAATGCTGTCCTTAGACAGGGGAGAATTCTGCATGGCAATCAATATTAAGGAACTACAGTGATTGGGCTATCTTAAAATATGATCCTCTGGTAATTTGGAATCTAAACATGCTGGAATCAAGTCCAATATGATCCTTCCTTAAATTTATAAAATGAAAGAGTTAGACTGGATGGTCTCTAAATTCCATTGAACCCTAATATGTTGTGATTCTACAATTTGGGAAACAGTTTTGTAGGATCCAGCACCATACACTCATTCCAAGATTGAGATCTTGTACATTCAGAATGATCTTGAGATGTTTACCATCTTGGTGAATGAAAATTCAAGCCCTGAGAATATACCTATCCCTTTTTTTAAAAAGTTCTGAGAGAGACTTGGGTTATAGGACACAGTGTGTGGACTTGTGCCTTCTACTCTATCTGGATATGCTAATGAAGATGTGTTATAGACAGCACAGTCAGGCCCAAGAATTTATCACCAACTGTCAATATTCCTAATGAAGCGGAAGATTTGACATGCAATAGAATTAGCTCATATTGAACCACAACTCAGCCCTCCCTGCCCAAATCACAGCTCTTGCCATGTTTCTCCCCTCCCTAGCATGCCATGATGGCTTCCCACACAGAAGAGTATGCTGGCCTTTATCTGAATTTTTTTTAAAAAAGTCATTTTTTAGGGCTGACACATTCACAATTTGTCATTCTCAAATGCAATCAGAAGGCAAAAACCTAGCCATACCCGACATTGATTTTTCTCCAGCTTTATCTTAATGAAGTGCACATTCCCTTAGTAATTAGCTTCAGGACTCCCCCTCCCCCATTACAGTTAATGTGTTATTTGATTTCTATCCAAATATTATTACATCTGAAGGAATTTCCCCAAAATGAAATGACCTTTGGTGAGAATGGTAAAATCTCCTATGTCCTGCCTGATTTTCTCATCCAAATGCTCTTTCTTCCTGAATCCCTGAATAGACACTACATGCAGTTGGGATGACATCTGAATCAATTTCTGGTCTGCCCCATAACCCCCCACTCTGGGTTATTTAGAAACCAAAAGCAGAAATAAATAAATAAATGAAAGTCAACCAAGGTACATTTGGTGCTCAGAGTCATCGATTTGTTTCAATTATGGGGGTTGGGGGTAGAGATTAAGCACTATCTCATTATTGTAGCCAAGATAAATGAAGCCTCTCTACCAACAAATTCTTCAGTACTGGAGGCCCTGAGTTGGCTGCAGAAGTCCATTTATTGTCTGTGCCCTTCCATGTACTCTTTTTTGAGATTCACCCTTCCTCTATTAGTTGCATGAACTCCATCTCATGTCACCACAAACTTACACAATTCATAAAAACAGAGGCCAGTCTTATCTGCACTTTGTACATTCTTTAACAAAGATCATATTAGATGCATAATAAACATTTGTTTGTTCTTTAGTGGAACTCCTAATTTTCCTGCTGTATGAAGAAAAAAAAGCAAAGCAATTCCTTCATCAACAGGATAACCTGTGCTGAAAAGGTTGCCTTTCCTGAACTGTGGAAACCTTGGATTAATTTATTTGAAAAAAAAGAGAAAGAAAATGTGAGAGGTTAAACACAATACAGATTCTTACTTTCAGGATAGCTCTGACTCTCCTTGATTGCCCAACAATAGACCCTGGCCAAGTCCCACATGATCATTATTTGGCTCAGAGTGAATGTAAATAGCTATTGTTTCTGTTTTGACCAAAAACCCTGAGGGGTCTTCCCTTGCCAGTTTGATTTTTTTTTTTTTGACTAGTTAGAAGCCATTATCTGCTTCATTTTTCTTACTTGCCTTAATCATGGAGTAGGCACAACTCAGTCAAACTGAGACTGTTAAAGACTTTAGTTTAAAGAGGCCAAGGTCTCCCACTGCACCCAGGGCCTTCTCCAGTCTTTGAGGTTTTACAGCCCTATCTCATTTAAGTCCAAGTCATTTGCATGGAATCACCTCCCTGATATCATGGTACTCTTCCAGAAGGAAGGGCAAACAAGCAACAACAAAAATAACAAGCCTGCTATATGGTCATTGAGTCTCATCTTGAAGACCTCCAGTGAGGAGGAACCCATCACCTCTTTAGATAGTCCTATTTTACAGTACAGCTTTATATACCTGCATTATTTCCTCTGCTAGGCTATAAATGCATAATGCCACAGACAGTGTCTAATTCACCTCTGTCTTCTCCAAAGCTCTAAATAATTTTCCCCCCAAGGAAAAATATTTGAAGTCCTTTTTGGGAAAAAGGAGGAATTCATTTTTTCTTCCCTCTCCCCCATTGTTTTATAATCACCATTTCTTTTGAACCTCTCAACCATCCTAGAAGGTAGACAGTACTGGGAAAATGTATAAATGAATGAATAAATGCCCCTGTTTGTCTGCATTTGGAGAATCAGAGAGCTGTTTTCAACTCATTTGAAGAACATGACCAATATCTGACTTCTGAATCAACCTATCAAACAGCTTCCATGTTTTTTTTCATGTGTAACTGTGCCCTCAATGCCATTCTCCTAACACAGTGTCAGCCTCTGCAACAATCTGTTCCTGGAGTGGGAGGTTTTAGGGGGGGGAAGTTTTTTGTTTAGTTCAGTTAGTTCTTGAAATCATGTCTTTGCTATGAATGTTTGCTTTGAAGTATTAGGCTTGATGTAATACTGGACTTGCAGATTGTAGACCTTGCTCCATTCATACCAATCATTGGGCCTCAGATAACTCATTTTTTTCCTCTAGGTCTCTGTATTCTTTTGAAAAACCGATCTAATAACACTGGGATTTCCTGGCTTTTTAAGGATGCCATGGGCTCTTTTTTTCAACATGCCCCACCCCCTCCTCTTCAATAAAGGAAAGATACAAATCACTTACAGTATAGACCCAGACACATAAGTGACCAAGACATCAGTCCACAGGATCATGGGATCATAACTTTTGAATTTTTCTTTTTTTTCCAGAGAGGTCATCAAGTCCAATCCCCTCATTTTATACATAATAATCTCAAGACCAAAATAGTACTGAAGACTTTCCCAGTGTTACCCAGAAAATAAGTAAGGAGAATAAATATTTGAATTCAGTTTTGCTAATTCTAGCCTTTACACTTTCCATTGAACCATGCCATTTATGCTCGTGTCCTCTCAGGTCCACTCCCTATAAAGGAGCCCATCTTTGGAATTCATAATTTCATTGCCTCTCCCATCCACTCTGTTTTAGTTGACCAATAATGTACATAATGGTATATGTCACTGGACCCCAAGAGAAGCTTCTTCTTTCTTCTCCACTCTCTTCACAAACATTCAAACCCCCATTCATCAGCTACATTCATCCAACAATTAACTGTTCCCAGACTGGATTCTCTGGGTAGAGAAGATACTGACCCACCTTACCTTGGCTTGTGTGCAGGCAGCCCTCAGGACTGAATTTTTGACATTTCACAAGGCTAAAATTATATCTCTGAAATGCCAACCTTTCCCTGATCCCTTATCATTTCTCCTGCTCCCACCTTTGAAAGCCTTGACATTGATGCTGTACAGAAGGGAGGCTACTTGAGGCTGGCAGCTGCTGGCGGGCAGTAGATTCCTGGCCTGGGTTTTATGAGGTTATTTAAAGCTTGTATTCTATCTGTAGCCGCTGTGGAGAATAAGGCAAATGAACTCCACCACCTATTCATTAGCCAATTTGTCTCTCATTAAGAGAGAAAGGGAAGATTAGTAACTGAATCCTTCTCTCCATTGTCAGCTTCCTCAGGAAATTTCAAACACCAGGATCTTGCCAATGTGAGCAGGGCAGGCAAGAAGAAAAGACTCTTAAAATCCATTCATCTGAAAGGCAGCTACGTTTGTATCCTGGTCTCCCAGACCACAATAGCAACTCTTTCTCTCTCTCTCTCTCTCTCTCTCTCTCTCTCTCTCTCTCTCTCTCTCTCTCTCTCTCTCACTCTCTCTCTCATTTTAACTAAGGTACTAAAAGAGAATGAAGCTGTTCACTAATACAGTTTGTGCATTTTATGAACCAAACAATTAAATAGGTTTTAAAACATCTGCTGACTGAATAATCCCATACAGGGAGGTACACTCAGCATTTTTAAACAGCAACTGATACAAGATCCTGCTTCATGCTGCAAAACACCAGAAGTCCTGTTAAAATCAATAGAAAATTAGATGCTATGAAAATGCAATATGTGTCCAATTAGTTATAATTGGAGCAAATGGTGATGTATATAAACTCTCGGAGTAAGATGTATTTGCCTAGAATTCTCCCTGCCTGCTTTTTGCATGGGGCTGCGTTGGCAGGCTTCTCCTCTGATGTATTCATAACATGAATGATGAGCCAGCTAATACACATATGGTAACTGTTATCTGATTATGGCATTACAGGGTGAATCTTTCAGACTCTGCTATGCAGGCCCCCGGGTGCTAAGGGGCTGAAGTCTCTGTCTCATCAGAGAAACCCCTGATGTGTTCGTCAAATTGTACCAGGGAACTTGATGAAGAACCAATAGTAAAGAGTTAGCTGGGCAATACCTGAAAGAAAGTAGCATTTCTGAGTATGATTTAAAAATAATCATAATTCTGAGAAGCTTCCTAAACTCTACAATTCCCAGATGTCAGTCAATAAGCTTTTATTTTTCCCCCATTCTCAACTTTTCTTTTTATTACAAGAACTTCTGGGATTATCCAGTATAATCTCAATCCTCAGTTATTTCTCCTTCACCTATTTCCCTCCAATATATCCCAGACACTGTAGCATAGGTAACTTCCTAATGCACAGTGTCTATCCTATCCTCTCTTGCTCAAAAAAGTCTTCAATGAATCACCGATGCCTATGGGATAAAGTCCAAACTCCTTAGCCTAACATTTAAGACACTACACAATCAGCCTCAATCTTTCTAGTCACTTCCCCTCTTCATGTACTGAGTCTAATTGGGTGAATTACTTCAAGTTCCTCCTACATACACCAGTTTTACAACCTCGAACTTTGGCTCATGCTGGTCTCAGTCTAGAATATCTTTTCCTATATTTTTGTCTTTTGAAAAAAAGATATAAAAACTATTCTTGATTTCTCCCAATTGGATGTGATCCCTTCCTCAATCAAATTTCCAAAATACTTTCAAAAAAACCCCCTCAAAAACAATTGATATTTCACTGTCATTATAAAATTTACAAAGCACATGGCATGAATGAACTCATTGGAGTTTCCAACAAAATTGTGAAGTAGATCATATAGCTATCACCATTTTAAAAAAACAAAAAACTGAACCTCAGAGAGATCAAGTGACTTGCCCAGAGTCACACAGCTAGGAAATCACAGGGATAAGATTTGAGTACAAGTCCTTCTGACTTCAATTCTACTTTATCTACTATATTGACTATCCTCTATAGAATCATATTCTACCTGCTATTATAGCCTCCCCAACTAAGTGGCTTAAGATACAATATTTTATTTACCTTTTTCTACCTCCCTTCCTAAAACAAACTTAGTTGAAGAGACCAGTTAACCTTGGATGGGTTCAGAGTCACCAATGAGTACTTCACTATCCCACCACATCCCACTGCCAGAGAAAAGGGGAGAGAAGATGACAAAGCGGGAGAAAACATCCTGAGAGAAGGATCAGATCCTTGTGGCAAAACATAGTCCCTGGGAGAATGGTGAGACTTTCATGACATGGGATTGGTGGAAGGCTTCAACATATTTTGAAGTATATGTATGTGTATGTGTATATGTATATGTAAGTGTGGTATGGTATGTGTGTATGTGTGTTGTGTGTGTATGTATGAGGCAGTTAGGTGGCAAAATGGAGAGAGAGATGAGTTCAAATCCAGTCTTAAATATTTCTTAGCTGTGTGATCCTGACCAAGTCATTCAATCCTATTTGCCTTAATTTCCTCATCTGTAAAATGATCTGGAGAAGAAAATGGCAAATTTCTCTGGTATCTTTGCCAAGAAAACCCTAAATGGGGTCATGAAGAGTTAGAAATGCTTGAACAACATTTGGTATAGTGAAGGTGTGCCACATCGAATCACAAGATTGTAAATTTAGAGCTGGAAAGGACCAGAGAAGTCATAGAGTTCAATTGTCTCATTTTTTTATATAAGGAAATTAAATTCAGAAATATTAAATGATTTGCCTAAGTTAGCATTGAAAATGGAATTCAAACCCATTTTTATGTTTATGCTCAGACTTCAAATCTTGTGCTCCAGACATTAACTGTATAACACATTGTATTCCCCCCTTTCTCTACCACCAGATGTTGGCACAATTACTATGCCTAGTTAGAGCTCTCATCCCAGCATCTAGCATAGGACCTTTTACATAGAAGGTATTGAATAAATGCATATTGGATGTTAAAAGAAGGAAGATCAACTCAAAGAACATTTACTAGACCAATCACAAATAATCTAGGACAGGAAGCAGAATTTCTTTTGGGAACTATGTCTCTTTTCACTCTCTAATTGGATTGCTCTATGCTTTAGGGTAAGATTCTTCCACTTGAAATGCCTTCCTTACCCAACTTCTTTATACTGTCATCAGAAATTGTCCCCCATCCATAAGTAATCTATTAGTACAGAATTCAAACTCTAGGAATTTAAAGAAAAAAAAATAGGATAATATACTTCAAGATTGAAGGGATAATAAAGTCATCTAATACAACCTTGTCATTTTTATAGACAAGGAAACTGAGGTCCAGAAATTTGAACCAAATTGACTAATAGGGCCATGATTTGAGCCTAGAAACTCCTACTACAAATCCCGTGTTTTCTTCATTCTCTGGGAACTATTAATAAATGGTTCTGCCTCTACTTACTCACTGCCCCAGCAGTATAGTTGAGGGATCTGAGATTGCATCAGTATAGACAAATATTCCTTCCACCAATGCATTACATAGCCATCTTACCTCTTAAAGAATAGCTTCATAAATTGCAATGGACCAAAAAAATATACAATATACACATACAATACAAATATACATAAAAATACATATGTGTATATACATATATATGTATATATATATATATATATATATATATATATATATTTCAGCTCCTCAAAACGTATTATCTAGTGGTTATTCTGTTAACAAACATTCTTGTTCTTCACTAGGCTAGTTACTTAATTGACAAAGAAAATAATTAGTTAAAATAGGAAATTAACTATACTTAGTGAAAATAAGTTGTCCAGATGACATTTAGAATTCCTTCCTATTTCGGCATTATTTCCTCCTCAATATCAGCTTCCCTAAAAATTATCCACAGAGGCCAACTCATGAATCTTTATCTTCCCACTGTCCTGGGTTCTTTTCCCACTCTCTGCTGTGTGTGTGTGTGTGTGTGTGTGTGTGTGTACGACAAGGTTTGTGGTCTCTTCTACTTCACTCAATTTACCTGAATTTGCCTGAAAAAAGCTGATTCAAGGGCACCTTTTGTGCTACTTACCCAAGAATGCAAAATTTCTTTATATAGCAAAATTCAGAGCAGGAAGATTGCTTCAAACTCCAAATGTATAATCCTGTGATTTTCTTTAGCTTCCTGAGTTAAGGTTTCTATCAATTCAGTCTCTCTTTGGGATTGAGAACAGCTACTAAAACTGTTTTGAAGTTGGAACTGATTTAGGAAAATGTGATCCCTATAAATCTTGGAATTCCTAAAAAAAAGGAAGATTAAAGATTATCTAGGCCAAACCCCTCATTTTACAGATGAGGAAACTTTACAGAAGAGACTTATTTTAACCTAAATTTTTACAGTGAATCAACCCAGACTACAATCCCAATCTCCAGGTTCAATGTTTAATCTTCAAATACAGATTGTAGAAGCAAGGATAATCTTGAGAAATCATGCTTATTGCCTGCTGAGAGGATCCCCAGTATTTTAAGTACCTGTTCTGGTCTTAGTGAGAGAGAGAGGTCAGGACTAGTATGGTGGTGAGGATAGACCAAAGAAGCTGCCAAACCTAAAGAATTATGTCATCGTGGATTGGGATGTATGAGAGAGGACTTAGACATAAAATCCCCATTTATCTCTCTTTACACACCCAAACTATCATTCCACAAAAAAAAAAGAACATCAAAGGATGATAGAATTTAGAGTTAGTTTAGTTCAGTCTCCTCATATTAAAGATGCAGAGACTTAAGCAAAGAAAAGGTTGTGATTTGCTCAAGAGTCATACAACTTACATGTATGATCTATATTAGATTACTTGCTGTCATGGGTGGGGAGAGAAGGGCAGCGGTGAAGAAATGTGGAATTCAAAATCTTAGAGGAAATGAAGGTTGAAAACTAGCTTTCCATGTAATTGGAAAAAAAAAGAGACAAATTGAAAACATTTTTAAAAAAAAGTCATACAACTTACAAATAGTAAAGTTGTTATTCAAACCCAGAGCATCTGATTCCAAATTCAATTTTCTTTCCACTAAAGCAATCAGATAGAGCACTGGACCTGGTCAAGAAGATCTGAGTTCAAATCTAGCCTCAGACACTAACCTAACTATGTGACCCTGGGCAAGTCACTTAACCTCTGCCTGCCTCAGTTGCCTCATATATAAAATAAGGGTAACTGTAATGTCTGCCTCCTAGGGTTATTGTTGAAGATAAAACAATATTTATAAAGTTCTTTAAAAACCTTAGTGTTATATAAATTCTAGATATTATTGTAATTATTGTTATTGTTATACTAATACTCTCAAGAAAAAAAGCATTGTAGTAACCAACTATAGTTCCTGAGGACCAGTGATGAAGAATGCTATCACTTCCTTCAGAGACTGATAGAATAAAGATGCAGACTGAGCCACACATTTATGGATATAGTTAATGTGAGAATTTGTTTCAAGGATTTTTTCTTTAATTTTCTTTTCATTTGTAGAGGGACAAAAAATACTTACTAATTGAAAAAAACTTTAAAAAAAAGAAAAAAATAGTAGCTCTTTATATCTTGCTCTGCTTGACTTGCAAATTCATTTTCCTCTCAAGGAAGAAAAAGCTTTCAAAGATAATTGATTGAGTTTAGTCTCCTGTCTCTGGGTAGGTAAATAGCTAAACTTTCCAAGAAAGATAGTCTCAATTCCATATTTGAAGATTTCTAGGGACAAAATTTCCTCATCCTTTGTGGTAGCAGAGTTCTGCTCCCTTAATGGTCAGAAAATTAATGCATTAATGTTTGACTGCAATATCTCCTGTTTTCATGCATAGAATGTGGAATAACAGGCCATCCAGTCCATACTCAATGCCTCCTCCTAGTCCTGATATTTTCCCCTATATCTTCATTTTTACTTTATTTCCTTTAAGAAAGATTTGATTAACCCCTTCCAAATAAGATCTTTCTTGTGCCTTTTCTTTTGAGACTGGGTGCCCCTATTTTACCCACATTGGGCCTTATCCCCCTATTGAACAACACAAGAGCTTGATCTATTCCCTTTAGAAACTGGCTCTATTCTTTAGGCCACATGCTTTTGTGCAGCTAAGTATGTTGATGCTAGTGTAGACACCCAATCAACTTAGCTCTCTATTATTGAAAACTCAAGTTTGAGATTTAGATTTAGATTTAGCAGAGCAAATCTACACTTACCATATCTGGCTCCTTTATACATTTTCAAAAGTGATTATGCCATTTGCTTTGCTCAAAATCTTAAGTGACATTCTATTTCATATTTTAAAAATAAAGATACTTTTTACCTTAAAATTTAAATCTCCTAGAACAATTTATAATCAATCTTCCTTTTTATATTATTTCTTGACCAATTTCTATATTCCAGGCAACCCATATTAGTTGGTCCACAAGTTTTTCTTGTACTCCTTCAGAGTACATTTGTATCGAATACCTCTCATGTCTAGAGTGTAGTTTCTCTTTATTTCTTTCAAGTGACAGAAGTCTCTTACTAATTATACTACCCTGGGCAGCTTATTTAATCTTTCTGACCCCCATCTTCATTTATAAAATGAAGACATGGGAAATGGAAATCCTCCTCCAAGTTTTAAATTTGTAATTCTATGAGCTTTCTTTCCTCTCAAAAGTCAGTTCAGGTGCCAGATTTCTCTGCCTAGGCATGGTGGTACACATCTGTCATCTCAACTATCATGGAGTAAAAGGAACCTGTAGTGGGCTAAGCTGATCACACCAAATTCAACATTAAAATGACCATCACTGGAAGTAGGAGTTTTCCACAGAAAGGTAAATGAACCCAGACCAGCAGTAGAGCAGATCAAACTTATGTGTTAAACAGAGAGGTACTTGATTCATGAGTGGTTCTTATACTACCATCCTCGGCAAAACAATGACATACAATTTTTTAAAGAATGTTTAAATTAAGTTAATTTTTAAAAAAAACAACTTTATTTTGACTCTCTTATATATAGTTAAATTAGAATTCTCTGTCCTCAGTTTTCCTAGGGTCCTTTCTTGGGATCCTTTCCTTATCCGTACTTGAAGCTAAACTTAGGACAGCTAGAGGATAGACCTGAGTTCAAACCCAGTCTCAGATTAGCTATGTGCCCTGGGCAAGTCACATAACCCTGTTTGCTTCAGTTTCCTCGTCTATTAAATGAGCTGGAAAAGGAAGTGGTAAAACATTCCAATATCTTTGCCAAGAAATCTCTCAAAATAAGATTCAAAGAGTTGGACAGGAATGAACAATAACAAGTTTATATATTATTATTATTATTATTATTATTATTATTATTATCCCTCTCTTAGATTGTATGGTTGAGGTCAGAGACTGTTTAGTATTTATCATTTTATCTCTAGTACTAAGAAGAAAACTTAGATTTAATAAGTGATTTTTTTAACTGAAAATACATAAAAGTTTTAAGAGTCACTCTTTAGCACTCTTCTCTGAGTAGTTCTTTTAATCTTTCCACCTTTATCACATTCTTTTAAAATCACAAACCATTTGAAGGGAAAACAAAACAAACTTTTCCCATTATAATTCCTGATGCCATGACATAGTGGATAGAGTGTTAAGGAAAGAACCAAGAAGACCTGGGTTCAAATCCCACCTGTGACATTTACAAGCTATGTGACCTTAGGCAAATTATTTAACCTCTATATGCCTCAGTTTTCTTCTCCATAAAATGAGGGGAGTAAATCATCTTACAACTCTAAATATGTTACCTTATATCTCACTCTATTTTGGTGAATTTTCTAATATAGTAACAGATTTCTATCAACCAGGACAATTCAGAGCTTAGCCCATGTTTGCCCAAAACTATGTCTTCTTGAGGGCTCCTGATGCTGACCAGTCCACAGAATTCTCCTCAGACAATGATCTTCAAAAAATTTCCTGAGAATTCTTCTTCACACTCACCTATTCTAACCCACTTTAGTTTTTCTATAGTCAAACTTTCTTTACAACAAAACATGCTTTTTTAAAAAAATTCAAATAGTGCAAAGGATATTTCATTAGTTTTTCAATTTTTCCCCTATACCTTAAAAAATTCAAACACAAATGCCCTAGTATTACATTTTGTAGCATCATTTCACCTACTAGCATTCAAACACTACAAAATTAATTTTAATCACAAAACTCAGTTAATCATTAAAATTAATAGCAAGGAATCATAACTCTTGATCTCTGAGATTTATAGAAAACTCCTAGAAAATAATAGTTCTGCATATGTTATGCTTCTCCCCATTGTAGTTCCCTAAGACATATTGGGGTCACTGTTGCTTCTGTTCCTTAAGAGGTCTTTGGAAAGACCTCAAATGGAGAGGGGAGGAGGGGAAAACCACCCCCAAATCAGAGTTGCTTCTCTTTGTCTTGCTGACTCAGCTAAACCCTGAACAAGAAAGGCTCAGACTCAATCCATAACTTTTCTGTCAATTCAAAGAATGTATTATTTCTCAACACTGATAAAAGTTTAATACAGAGTTGCCTGGGTTTTTAATAAACTTGTCAACAAAAGAGCAAAGCAAATTGATGGGGCCCTTCCTAGAAATAAATTTGGCTTCAAATAGACCAAATGAGTGTGGAGGACAGGAAGGAGGGAGGTAGTAGAGGCCAGTTTTGCTGTTCTTTGCAAAAATGGCAAAATAGATTTTTGTGTCTTATTACCTCAAAGATAGGACCAACGGTAAAGCTGCTTTCATTTAAGGAAAGAAAGATGTTCAGCTTATAAGTGCATCTGAGAGCCCTGTGCCCCTGAAGAAAAAGGAGGAGTGTGGAATCTGGTGGATTAAATTAATGACTAGTGCATTCTGAGATAAGAAAATGCCATTTCTAACCTAAAGGATGCCCTAGCTGCTTCCCCCACCCCCATTCCTCATGGACTTTAGAAAGTCCCCTGGTGTGGGTAAACCACACAGGTTCCATTTTACACTTGTTTATGGAAGTGTTAGTAGATGATTTGTTTTTATTTGAGCACTTGATCTCAACTGCAAAATAAAAGGTAATGACAAAGTGATCTCTAAAGTCTCTTCCAGTTCTAAATCCCACAAAAGAAGGCTGGGATTCATGTTCCCTGAAGTTTTTTCACTGAAATAGTTACTTTAGAGGTGACGAGGTGTATACAGAGAAAGAGTTCGGGGATGTTGGGGTTAGCAGAGACCCAACTTCAAATCCTCCTCTGATGCTCCTTAGCGATGTGAGCCTGGGCAAGTCAATTTCTTCCTTTATAAAATAGAGGGACTGATGTTTGTCTCCAACTACGTGCCCGAAATGGTTGTTGTGAGGGAAGGCATTTTGTAAATCTTAAAAAACTGTAGCTATGTAAGCTATGATCATAGGAATAAAATAAATTAGCAAAAATTATAGCTACTCACAGAGCAGCCTTCACTGGGACCCAGTATTACATAAATTAATTCACAACTAAAACCAACAGAGCTGATCAATAGGTTTATTTATGTGTGTGTTTTTAAATAATGCAATGGATTTTTGTTCATTAATTCTAAGACAAACCAGGCCTCCATATTTATCAATGTTTTGTAGAATTAAAAGACTGATTAGAAGATTCATCTGAGGCTGGAGCTAGATTTATGCATAGATAAATAGGTTCCCTCCCTATAATTTGAAAGCCACTTAGAATCCCTGCTTGCCTTTGAAATCCTCCTCAGTTTGGTTGCCTGACATTTGGCCAATAGAGCTCCATTCCCTAGATTAAGTTTTTGTCTTGTTAAAATGCAAATACTCCTACAGAGGGTAGCAATAATAGCTACCATTTATGTAATGTCTTTATAGGCAAGAAAATGGATGTTAAGTGACTTGACCAAGGTCATACAGCCCATAAGTATCTAAGATCAGATTTGAACTGAAGACTTCCTGATTATAGGGCCAGTACATTCTCCACTGAGCTGCTTCTTGGCCATTAGCACTTAAGTATGAATTAATCTACTAGGTCTTTCCCAAAGTTCTTGGAAACAATTCTAAGAGAAAACAGGAAGAAGACATTTTGATGAAAAAGAAGACAAGTGGGAAGTCTGGAGAAACAGGGAGGATAGGCCTGTTTGAATCCCTGAGGAGGGACTTGAGGGTACAAAGGATGAGTTAGCTCATGGATTTCAAATCCCTGAGTGTATGAGAGTATCATGATAAGCTGGGATGGGAAGAGTGAGCAGGCTCAGGGAGAAGTAAAAATGTCATCATTATCACCACCTCAAATTTCTTTAGTATTTTAAAGTTTACATAGCACTTTCCTCATAAGAGTCTGTAGGAGAAATAGTGTATATGTGTGCTAACATACATGTACCTATTATAGTGATAATATATGGTCACACATATGTCATATGTTTAGACATGTATGCATATTCATACATGTGTTGTTATTGTTCAGGCTTTCAATTGTGCCCAGCCTTGTGAATCATATCCTGTTTATTCTGTGGATAAGTTTCCTTGACAAAGATAGTAGAAGTGGTTTGCCATTTCCTTCTTCAGTGGATTAAGGCAAAGAGAGGGCAAATGACTTACTCAGGATCTCATAGCTAGTAAGTATCTGAGATTCAATGCTCTATCCACTGAACCACCCTAGTTACCTCTATGCCAACCACATGCATAGAAACATATTTGTATGCATGTGTGTGTGCATATATTATACACAAAACTTCTCGTTTTATCAATTTTACAAATGTCTCCCAGTTAGAGTGTAAAAGGGTCAGAGTTTGAGGCCAGGCTTTCTAGCTCCAAGTCAACTCTGTCACAGTGCTGTTAGAGCAGCTATGCATAGCAGATTATACATATATCATTCTCTCTCTAAGTCCCTTCCCAAAGCATTGTCCAATTCGGCATAGGTCTTGTTATTTTGTGACTCCTTCAAAGGAAGAACAGAGATCCTGGAGGAAACTGGCACCCCAAACCATAAAGGTCTATACTGGCCATATGCCCTGCCCTTGAGAAGGACTTTGCCAGTATGGTGCTAGATTCCTGCTTAGAACCATCCTCTATGTTCAAATACCTTTTTCTCCCTTGCCTCTACAAAGTATGAGTGAAAGGTTAGTGGAGAAATGTGGGAGCTTGTGGGAAGTAGAAGGTAGAAAGAACCAAGAACAGAGAAAGAAAAAGAAAAAATAGAAAGGAACAAAGAAAGAACAGTGAAAGTTCACCCAGGATCTGTTCATAAAGTTACATATATAGGTTCACAGATTCAATCCCTTTGCACTTCTGCCTTGGGGCCTCACACAGTTTTCCTGGCCTCTATGCCATCTGAGTCAGGTTTGGCCAATTGGGACAGCTGAGAATGAAGACTATTTATATCAGCAGTCCTGTGGTCCTCTTGGCCTTGGAAGCAACCTCACAGTTTTTATGGAAGGTGGCATGCTTTCTAACACTAGCCATATGTGGTCATGGAGGGCCACTCAAACACATGACCCCTTGTAGCAGGGGGTGAGGAGATGGGGAAAGCATATCTGTATGGCAATTGACCTTGAGGATTCCCCTCATTCAGAGGACAAGCCAGCACTCTCCTAGTCCTGAGTCCTCCAACTAGAAGGTGCTCAAGTCTGCTAATATTTCCCCACTTTAAAAAATGCCCTGGATTAATCTTTTTTTAGCCCAGTTTCTTCATCTGTCTCATATTTTCTTTTCTCTCTTTCACACATACATATACATGCTGGCTCAAGTACATCCATAGGATAGCTTACACAAGGGCATGGCTTTCACACTATAAAACAGAGAAGGTCCCAGGACACTCTTCTGGGAAACTTCAGGGAAACATCAGTGACTGATGGAAACATACATAGAGCAACTTGGCTTGCACCTTGTGAACAAGTCTACAAAATAGGAGACTATCTCATCTGGGTTCTTGCTGCAGGATCTAGAATGCAGCTTATACTTTGTTTCTTTTCCTCTTTTGGATCAAGGTGTCTGTTTTACTCTTACTTTTTATGGTAAGTGCAGAAAGAGACTAAGGTAGGTTAGGTCTGAGGGTTTTGGTCCCAATCTTCCTAATCATTCATTCCCTGACTTGTAAATCATTCCTTGTTCAGATAGCCCAAGCAACTATGCCCATCAGACCACTTCTCCAAACCATGAGCATTTCACCTAATTTGGTTATTATTGACATCAATGAAAACTTTCATGGAAATACCAGAGGATTAAAGCAACCGGTTTGCAAGACCTATAAACAATTAAAGCCTAGCACAATATCAGTGATCCAGAAAAGTTATGTATGGACTAAATTTCTTCTCTAAGTCAAACATTCTCTTAAAGGGGAAAAAAAAATGGCTTTGCAGAGTGTATAGCCCCTGCCGCTTCATCTAGTTCACTTTGGATTGGGGGTACTCTAACTTTTCTCAGAGAGCACACACCTTTACCTTGCTTGTCCTTGAAGCACCGCTGCCACTGCATTCACTTCACCTCAAGCTGCCCTCCACAGCCCCGCAATGCACCAAACAGGAACTCTCTCCACAACTTCTGCAGCTGCCCAGCTCCGCCCAATCCTGCTTGGGGTTGCCATCTCTTCCAACAAGTGGTAGGCAGACCTTCCTTATGAGCCTGGATCAAGACTGGATGGGCATCAGAGAAGCTGTCCACTTGGAGACAGCCGCTCAAATCTAGCATACACACCAGGTCCTCCTGGGCCTCATCCTGAAGGATCTCATTCAACCAAGCCTCGATGTTCCGCTCTAAGTTTCACAAAAAGAGAAATCCACAGGCTTTGAGTCTCATAATGAACATTCCCATTGAAAGTCTAGAATTCAGGAAGATGGTAGGTAGCCTTACACATTATAATGACACACCAGAAATTCTTTTTTTTTTTTTTTTTTGCCTAATTTGTCAGGACTACTCCCTAGTGTCCAATATGCCTGGATGTAGCCTTGGGGCCTTCAAGAATTCAATCCAAGAGAGTCAGGTAGATGGATATCTAACTTCATCCTTATGACCTATACCCCAGGAGCTCCTAGGAGAGCAAGGCACCAAAAAAGAAACCCAGTGGATCCAGACATAGTAGAAAAGACTCCATGAAGGGGATGGTAGGGGCTGAATGCTGAAGCAACCTTGCAGTTTTCTCCTCCTCCTCCTCTTTTCCCACACCCTTCATTTTCATTCCCATCTCTCGGCCTTGGCCAATTCATCCAGATCGAGCGGGAGTTTCCCATCGCTGATGGAGCATAAGACACCAAGACAAGCAAAGATGTTCCTGGAAGAAAGCTGCCTTTGTCTTCCTCCTCCCCCTGCCTCTGAGGGCTTCTCTCTGCCTAGGCCTCAGGCAGCCCTAGGAAGCACAAGGGGAGCGATGCCCTGCCAGGCTGGTGTCAAAGGCAGGCAGAGATGCTGCACTGCAGTCCTGAGTCCCTTCTGCAATCGGACGTGCACAGTCCAAAGGCTGACTCAGCACAATTCTTTTTTGATTGGTTGGTCTAAGGAATATAGTTTTCATTTATGCTAAGGTGGCGGCAATTAAGACATCATCTTCCCACCCCCGACCCCATCCCTCAGCCTTTGAGTCCTTCCACCTTTAGTCCTCTAAACCTACTTTGTAAGTAGCTCCCCCAAAGTCACTTCTGGGTCCCAAACAGTCTTGGGTTTGTCCATTTTTTTTTAATTTAGGGCATTTTAAAAAAAATTTGCAATTCAAGCGATGCTCACTGTGATTGACTCATGCTGCAGCAGCTAAAATATCTGTCCTGCAGGTCAATCTAATCATGCTTAATAGCAGTTTATTCTTCAACGCAACATTTTTCACGTTGGGTCGACAGTTTTAAATGAGATTGCTGATGCCCCCCTTTACTAATGCTTTTACCAGGGGCAGCACACGCTTTGAAATACTTGTGCAATAAAATGCTTTATTGCTCTTGATGAATGCACTATTAAACTGGAATTGCAAACAGCCCCTTCTTTAGAAGGAGGTAGTGAAATTTATTTGGCCACCTGGCTGAGGGAAAATAGAGAATAACTCGTCATCAACATAAACAAACAAACAAAATAATGGGAGGGGTGTCCCTTCTACAAATGGGTCTCTTTCCCCTGTCTCCCTCTCTCTTTCTCTCTTTATCATACAATTCCCCATTCCTGACACGGTGCTGGTTTCCCTCACATGCAGAAAATTCATTTTGAGAACGACTAGATTTTGTGAGCCATAGAATAGAAAAATTTAACTAATTTGGTCCGCTGAATTTACGAGTTCTGCAATTCTCAAAGCTACTCTTTCCACCCCTAGAACTTAAGTGTGAGCAGTTGGCTGTTTGGTTGATGGTGGCTAAACCCTCCAATGGTCACAATAGTAATGCTGATGTGTCGGGCGCCCTCAGGATTCTCTAGAATCAGCTTGGACATGCTCCAGAAAACTTGGAATAAAAACTACTGCCTGCTTTTCCAGGGCCGCCTTCTATACAAACAACCAGATGAAAGCTAGGGGAAAATCTTACACGAGGCAGCATCACACTGATCGCTGATGGGAGGACCTTACTTGACCATGCTCACACATTAGTCTCACCCTGAGAATAGGGCAGGTCTTAAAAATACTTCAATAATCTTCTCTAATCTTTCTATAAAGGATTCTGGTGAAGCACAGTAACAAATAGATAACCCTGAGATAAGTTGCCACTTTTCCACCTCCATCCCACCGAAGTCAAACTGGGTTTTTAAGATACGGAGTTAGAGAAGGCCATGAAGATTGCCCAACCCAGCCCCCCTCATTTGTAGAAGAAGAAGAAACTGAGACGAGAGGCTGTGATTTTTCCAAGGTCATACAGTTAATAGATTCATGCTTTGAACTCAGGTCTTCTGAGGTTAAATACAGTTCTTTTCCCACCATATCATAGTCCCTCAGGGGTGTTATCTTGACTAAATTCTTCTCTCATAAAATACAAGCTGATCCTAACACAGGTCCCCATCCTACCAGTCTCTCTTCTTCTACATTAAAATATTAAACTAGTAAAATGTCACAAAGATGGTGCCCAAAGGCCCAGGCAGTATTGTAAAAAACACTTACATCAGAAAAAGATCCAAGCTTAGTTACTTCCTACCATTAACCATGTCATTTGATTCACATTCCTTGGAATGCCAAAGGTAGGAAGGGAGAGGGATGGGGAGAGAGAGAGAGAGAGATAAAAATTGCATTAGGACTGTAGATACCTATTGTAAATCAGCCTCAATTTCGAAGCTGGAGCAGTGGTGAGCAGCCAAAGACTTAAGGTGGGAGTGGGAAATGGGGGAAAAATGTTAAGAAAAGGAAATTTGGTTTTATATCGAGAAGGGTAAGGATTGTTCTCATTTTTAATTCAGCAGATCAAGAGAATGGAGGTGATTTATAACAAAGAGAAGGCAATGACTATCCCTGTGAACTCTCTGGTTTTACTGCTCAGTCAAACCTAATTTCAAAACACTAATGCTTTTATTTAAACACCACATCCTGCAATAAAACTTTAATGTAAAACAGGGACTTATCGAAGTGAAGAGGCTGCGGCATTTCTGTGGTTGGTTAGCAAATTTCTGTGGCCTCCTATTTCTGTGGCCTTGCTATTTCCATTTGTTGTGGCCGGAGTCTTACCCTAATGGGAACAGAAATGCCATTTCCTGGGACAAATACCCACTAGATGCAAACTCTCCCATGCCTATGGGGGACCAAAAAGCAGACTCCTCTCCCTAGTAAGTTTTATCTAGTTGTCATAAGATAGAAAATGCCTACACAAACACACACACACACATTTATATTTATATATATATATATATGGAACAAGGTATACACAAGATATATACAAAGGGACATATGAAACAAAATATATGGTGCATATGATATGATGTGATATATAAGGCAGGCTAGAAAAAGTAGGTTATGTCAGACATACTGAGAATTACATGATATTTATGCATATAGATGTGCTGTGATCTATGATATAATATACAAGGTATGCTATGAGTGAAAGGTGATGGATTATATACTTGGCATATCAATATGAATTGGCCTCATGGCCCTCTCTTAATGTGTTGCTTGACTTCGGTCAAGCTGCTGGGACAATATAGCTGAGTCTCAATCCAGAGGGGTCATAGCAGGAAGAAGAGGGGGCTAACCTCCTGATCTTTCTTCTCCTTCTCCCCCTAGTGCCATCATTTGGTTGAAAGCTCCCAAATCTAACCAGGGCAGATACACCTGTTGCAAGTTCCAGAGGTCAAGTCAAGCCAAAGATAGTTCCAAAGAGCACATGATATGGAAAAAAAATTCTAGTGGCTGCCAGACAAATAATTCTCAGGCTGAAATAACTGACCCTCTTCTACTCTGCTAATGACCCTCTATTTCAAGAATACCTAAGGACACCATTTTCCCACAGAAGCCAGGACCTGAAAAAAATAGCATCTCTGGGTTCATAAGAAATGACAGAAATTCCCCCATGCTTTCTTGAGATACTGCAAAATCCTCCTGAGACTCAGTTCATTTCTTTCCAGCGAACAGTATCCTGATGACAAGGTCCTCTCTATCTAACTCTTCCAGGAATTTTTCTCTCAGTTAGGATCCTCTTACTTAAGCAGAAGGAATAGCTGACCACTGGGTGGAAAAGGGGAAACTTGATAAAAATCTAGATCCTGAATTTGACTTTATCTTTTGGATAATCCAGCTCAGCTCAGAAGTTGCCTTTTGGTACCCAGAGTACAAAATTCAGACATATTTGCTTCACTGATAAGAACTAAGTCAGGGAGTTTCTCTCTCTCTCTCGCTCTCTCTCTCTCTCTCTCTCTCTCTCTCTCTCTCTCTCTCCCTTGAATAATATGTTGGGACAGAGTTGGACAGCATTTGAGGACAGCATCTTCAGACCAAGTGCACAGCATTACTTTAGATGTCACATCATTCTAAAGCTACTGATTCCAGTAACAGCAAGTCTTTGCTTACTTTGTTGGCAGGGATTTTAAAAAATCAATCTAAGTTTGTTCTGGGAAAATGCAGGAAAAAAATATTTTTGGGGGTGAGAGAATATCCTCTGCCTGAAAAACTCTCAGAATACTAGAGTTCTGGTTCTTGTGTATGGTGTGTTGGTTAAGATTGCTCTGAGCTCCTTTGAATATTCCCTCATCCAGAGAATAGTCAGACTAAAGGGTATTTAAAAAAAATAGAAGCAAAAAATAATGATACTCCAAAGTATGGGTAAAACCTATGATTTATACTGTGATTAGTACACAGATAGAGTGTGATTGAGTTTTAGAAAAAGATTCTGGGGTTGTGGGTGTTGGATTCCCTAATCACTTACCCTTAGTACATGGAAAGTGTGATATTAAGCTGCACAAGTCATTTGTATCTTTGCCAGGATGAAAAGGGATCATGTCTGAATATATAAGAGTGAAAGACACAAGTATACATTGCTCTGGTTTTGAAAGTCTTTGACTCTCTCTCTCTCTCTCTCTCTCTCTCTCTCTCTCTCTCTCTCTCTCTCTCTCTCTCTCTCTCCCCCCCCCCCCCTTATATGCTTGACCCTACATTCTACTTTTCTCCCTTTGGTTGCAGAAATCACCCCCCCCCCCCCACTCTACTGTCATCTAGACTCCTGTAGGTTAAAGGCTGGGGGAGGATGGGTAAGAAGAGCACAGACACCCACAAGCCCCCAAGATCTAGTGCTCAACCCGGAGCCCCTGCAAACACCAGAAGCGGACAACGGGCTTTCTTCTGGTATTGCCTTTCCAAGCGCCTGCCGCAGTCAGCACGTTGAATATTTAATGTCCTGATGAGCATTTCCACCTGCTGACACAGGCAAAGTGACAGAACAATACAGCCACTGGAACACGATCATCAATTGACTCCCCAGTTAGTCTGCCATGTCAGGCATTCCAAAAACAAGATCTGTCTGTCTCTTTCTCCCTTGAACACGGGTCACCCTGCTCCCATGAGAGAGATGCCCTACCGGAAATACATACTTCTTTACATTCCATAGCTTAGCACGTTCATATGGGCATATAAAGTAGTATGTTTCTCAAGCAGGTAGTTTTCAATATGCGCATTTATATGTTTGGAGAGGAAGATAGCACTGCTTTGGAAATCAAACCCCATGTGTACTCAGTGGTGGCTTGGTTTATGCCACTGAGTTACTGCCCCATTTCCATGACATCTTCCTCAAAACCACCAACTGCACACATACATACACACACACACACACACACACACAAACACACACATAAACAAACCATTCTATGACTCATCTCCATTAATCCACAGTTGTTCTTCCTTTTTTTCTGATTTCTGTCTGTGTCTCTGTGTCCCTACATCTATATATCCATATATATATATATATATAAACATATATATATATATAATATATATAAAATCTACACACATAGCCATGGGAAATAGTGATGCTTTTGACAGAAGTCTGAGGAATTCAGCAGTTTGTCCCTTTTGTAACTCATTCTCATGTAAATAGAGTGGAAAACATGACAAAACCTCTCATTTTCCTCAGAAAAGTACATATATTTCACATCAAAACTTTGAAAAACACAGAATCTAAACATGAAATACACATAGACCATAGCACATTCTCACCATATCCACCCCACCCCATCCTCACTCCTATATTAACAATTAGAAGAACCAAGAAATAGTCTTGGAAGAAGAGACCAAGAAACTCCAGAAAATTACAATTCTTTCTATTCCTTAGTTGAGGACTTGGGGAAAAAAAGAATCAACAAAAACTGGTCCTCTCTCCTTTCCTACAAAGCTTAGAGCTTGTCCAACTGGAATTCAAATGTCCAGTTTACAACTTAGACAGCAATACCAAGCTGCCTATTTCTCATACTGAGGTTAGAAAACTCTTCTGTTAAAGACAAAGGATTTGTTCAGCAATTGACTGGGACTGAGGAGAGACAGGGTATAAAAAGGCAGCTAGATATTGTAAATGGAAACTCTTACCTAGTAAGTCCAAGATTTCCTCTGCCTCCCAAAGAGAGGAGCCCAGAAAAAGAATGTCTTGACTTTCTTTCTTTCAGTGTTAGGAAAAAGCCATCCAGTTGAACTCTGTAGCAGCTGAGGTTGATTGTGGTTTACCTGATAAATTGTCAAATAAGGTTCATAGGGACAACTGGAAACCTGGATATATGAGCTTAGGCCAAAGAAGAAGTCAAGGAGTAACTCCTTAAGCCGACTTGTGTGCGTGTGTGTGCTTGTGGGCAACCACCCATCTGTGCCTTTCTTCTTTCTGCACCTCCCTTCCCTTTCCCTCCCCCCACCTCTCTCCCTTCTCTCCTTTTCTTTCCTCCTCCTCCCTATTCTCCTCCTCCTCCCCTCCCTGTCTCCCTCTCTCTTCTTCCTTTCCATCCCTCCCACTTTGCCCCTTTACACTCTTTGCCTCCTAACCCTCTGCGTGCTAAAGCTCTTCTAACAATGTGGTCCCACTGAAAATGATGATCACACTGAATAGAAGACTATTATGAGCAGGATTTAGGTGCCCAGCAAACCAAGAGGTCATTTGGGGCGCTTCCTGCTCATTCAGCATTGCTATAATAGTATGCTCGGACTGTCCACTCACCTGCTCCGTTTGCCTGCTACCCCAGTTCGAGCCCTCCAGATCAATACCAATTTACAGGCAAATGCAGAATGGCTGCCTTAGTGTTAATGAATTTTACCGTTTCTCACAGTCTTCTAATGAAGCCTTTAAAGAGGGTTTAAGTAAACTTAGCAAGTGGTAAACTAAGCACTTTGAAATACTTAATTATATCGATAGGTTCCCCCCTGCATTTTAAAATTTCTCTGTGAGCAAAGAAAGAAATGTTGACCCCATTCTCCATCATCACCATATATAAGTTCTGATAAAGTCAAATAAAAAAAAATAAAAAGGGAAGGGGGAGCATCTAAGACAGACTGGGAAAGCTTCCATTCCCATCCCCGAGCTTAAGTCATGACCAAGCAGGAAAGTAAGCAGATCCCAAGTAAATCTGGTATCTAGGAGTTTATCAAGCAGGATAAAGTAGAAACTGTGTGGTGTGTGATAACACTAAACCCTAAAGAGAATCAAATGGTTATCACTCTCTCTACTCATTGCATGAAGTTAGATTAGTTCTTTGGGAAGTGAGGGTGGAGAGGAAGAGCTGAGTGAAGACCAGAAAGCCTTGTTCAAAGAATCAC
Source organism: Macrotis lagotis (assembly GCF_037893015.1). Classification (NCBI taxonomy): domain Eukaryota; kingdom Metazoa; phylum Chordata; class Mammalia; order Peramelemorphia; family Peramelidae; genus Macrotis; species Macrotis lagotis. The sequence goes on along the minus strand of NC_133658.1, from coordinate 271,224,398 downwards.
TTAACACCAGAAAGTATGGCTGCAGTTGGGTGAAGGGGGTGGGACGGGAGAGAAGGGAGAAAGGGTGAGACTTATTAGGAGCAGGATTGGGATCAAGTATTTGGGGACTGTTCTCTGAAAACAACTGGACAAAAACAAGAATCCAGTGCAGCTGGGTTTCCTTAGCTTTAATTAGAGGAAAATTCAATAAGGGAATTAGAAATGTTTTGAAGGTCAAGGAAGCTAACCTAATTGTCACTCCACAAGAATTACTCTATCCTGTGTGGATAACCACCCTTCTCCTGCATTGCTCATACATAGCTAGCAAATACAGCTTTTTTACCATCACCAACTTCAGGAACTAATTGCTCAAGAAGGTTATTTTATAAAATGCACCCCCCCTTCCAATAAATGCTTATCTCAGTAGAAAAGCCTCCAGGGCTGTGTTTCCTGCAAATTCTTTCCACTAGTTTGTGAAATAGACAGAGTAGACCTTTCAAGTATCTGAGATGATCTAGGATGAATAGGTCAGAGTTTCACACAAGAAGGAGATGAGGGAGCGAATTATGACTCTGAAAGGTGCCCCTACCTCCCATTTAAAAAGGGAAAAACCATTTGGCAGGATGGAACAGAGAAAAGACCTGCTGCCCCATTTACATTTAGGCACTGTTATTTATCATTTTCATCCAGTCAAGGATAAAAAAGGGCAACTTAAACAGCGTGTTCCTGTTACCCAACTTTTCCTCCTGCATCTCCAATGATTTAGCTGAGACCCTTGCATGATAATGTGAGCTGAAGTCTAGGTGAGAAAGAATCCTAAACGTTCAGTGTCGGCTGACAAATGAGAAGTGTGCTTAAGCTGAGGGGCAAGGGGGGGGGGGCAGGGAAGACAGCTCAGAGCCAAAGGGTGGAGAAGGCAGACTAGGCAAGGAGGAAAGAAAGTAAGTGTGAGAAATAGCAGTGAGCAGATGTTTTCCTAGCTCCAGGTTTCTCCTCTGCCCTCAACTCCTAACCTCCATATTGACAAGGGTTAGATACGATTGTCCCCTGAGTAGCTGAAACTCTGGAGAGATCAGATTTAGAGAGAGAAAATCCCGAATCTATAGGGGGAAATCTGAAGTTTCGGCAAGATATCCACATTAACCTTTTGCTTATTCTCAAACTGAAGCTAGTTCTTTTTTGAAACAAAGTTCCACCTCCTGAAATGAAAGGTGTATCAAGTGGGTTCTCAGCCAGTAATCCAAAGGACCAATAAACCTAAGAATTACAATGTCCTTTAAATTGCATAAGGCTGCTTAGACTATAAATACTCACTGAAAAATATACTACATTCTGTGTATGTGGGAGTCAAGCTAAGTCAAAAAGACACCCTGTATAAATCAAACCTATCTGGTTCCTGAGGAGTATGTGGTGTGTGTGTGCATGTGTATGTGTGAGTGTATGGGACTCACACATTTCCCTACAAGGGTGTGTTTGCACATTCACTAGCATCTTGAAAACCTACACCCCACCACAAATGAGCTTGGCATACTTGGAGCTTGGGGAATCTAGGCTGATACAGATAAGGCAGGCTGAGGAGACCAAGGCCCACTCCTGCCTTCAGAAATACTTATAACCTCTATGCAATGAGGTGTCCCCATGCCTTTACCCTTCTTTAAAGTAAACTGTGACCCTTTCTTCCAGATCTGATGTGGCTCCTCCAGGCAGTCTCACATTGATTACCAATCTCTGCTCATTGGCATTACAATGGTTAAGGACCGCAGTACCAGGAATGTTGCAAGTTGGGCTGCAAGTTCGAGCCACGTTCCTGTTCTAGCACTGGGTGGAATTGCCAGAGCTCAGAGCCCCTTAATCATACTCTCCTCTGACCACCGCCTGCCCCCCATCACCCCCTCTATGACAGCCCCAAACATCTCTCCAGCTGTCACTAGCCTGCACTTCTAAACCAAGCAGCACAGGCTGCCAGCAGCCTTACAAAATGATTGTGTGTCAAAGTTCTTACATTTGAGTTTAAAACATTCGAGCTATTGCTGGCTCTGCAGTTTTTAAAATGCAGAGAATACCGCACGCCAAAGAGAAAACTCCTAACCCACCCCATAGGAAGACACACAGATACCCACATACACACCCTCACACACACGCGGCCCCCGGTGCAGTGAGGCAAATAAGCATACAGAGACATACATAGACTTCTAGCCCCCTCCCCAATCCCAAGCAAGTTTGCCGGAACCTTTAAGTCCTCCCAAAGCTGGTAATTGTTAAAAAAAAAAAAAAAAAAGAAGAAGAAGAAGAAGAAGAAGAAGAAAAGAAAGAAAGAAAGAAAGAAAAAAAAGATGAGTAGAAAGAAAGAAAGAAAGAAAGAAAAGAACCGAGCTAAGCTGGTGCCATTAGAGGAAAGAGAGAAAGACGTACCAGTGAGGAGATTCTGTTGCAGCAGGGGAGCCTCCAGAGCGCTAGCTGAATCAGCTTTAAAGAGTTAGGGATGCATGGAGGAGGGTCATGGCATCGCAAGGTAATAATGCGCTGGATGCTGCAGCCATCGGCTTCCTCCTATAGGCAACCTCTAATGCAGGGAGGGAAAGAGAGCAGGCCCAGGGATGGCATTAGTCCTCACTTGGAGGGGGGGGGGGGGAGAACACCCATACACACCCGAAAGAAGAACAGGCAAACAAATCCTCAGCTTCATCCCCTAACACGCACACTCCCTTCCCCCACATGCACCTCTGTATCCCCTCCTCTCCCCTTCCCCTCCCACCAGACACCACCACCACTCAGCCCTCCTGCTGCAGCGCAGACTTAGCAAAAGGAGGGAGGTCTTTAAAGCTTACAACTGAGAGAGAGAGAGAGAGAGAGAGAGAGAGAGAGAGAGAGAGAGAGCAGGAGGGGGAAAGAGAACAGACAGGAGGAGCGGAAAGCAGGAGTTAAGGAGAAGCAACCTTGCGTGCTGGGATTTACCGCACACCTTGATGTCTAAGGGTTATGGCTGCAGAAGTCTCCCCTCACCCTCTCCTCCTTTCCCCCCATCCCGTCCTCCCCACACACACACCCCCAAGAGAGGGTCACCATGAGGTAGAGGTCAGGTTGAAACAAAAGAGTATCGCCTGCCCGCATGCTCACACACAAATGGGGGGGGGGATGGATGGGGGGAGGGGGATGCTTCCTGGTAGGAAGAGGGAGGATTGGGGGTTTTAGGGGGAACCTCTGATCAGAAACCAAGTTCACCTTTCTAGTGCTTATATACCCAGCTAAGCATCTGAAACATGCAGTCCCGGCCAAGTGGCTCCTTCTCATGCCATTCCCTCCCTGACCATATTTAGTCAACCATGGGAAAAAATAGACTGTCAGCTGCGGACAGCCGAACAGGGAGTGCTGGGAGTTCAATCGCTTCTCTCAGCTCATTGACTACTAGTCCTGCAGAGTCCTGAGTCTGCCCCCCTCCCCCCCTCCCCTACTCTCCCCACTGCTATTTTTAGACAGGCCAAATAAAGAGGCATCTAGGCTTACAGGCCTGGGCTGTCCCAGGCCTTCACCAGGCCCCTACTATGTATGGTCAGTGAGAGACAGCCGGAGATATCGACAGAAAAGTGTGTCGATTTTGGGAGTCCTGTCCTGTGAAGGGCCCCCATTTGCCCTTCCCCCATCTGCTGAAAATGCTATCACTGATGAGGAGAAGGATGTTGAAAGACTATTGATTTTTATCATTGGGAGCCAACAGCAGTGAGCCAAGTGTATCCCACTAAGGGGGTTTCCTATCCATCAGTTCTCCGACTCTTGATGCCAACTTGTACTCCTCCCATCTTAGTACAACTCCTGTTACACTAAGTTCACCATGAACATAGACTAGGGGCCAAACAGATCTCTTTTCCGCTTTGCCTTTTGGGATTCTGCAGGTGAGAAAATAAGAGTAGGTTGCTACTTTCTGGGGTTGCTGAATGATCTGGTAAATGAAGACACCAAGTCACTTTGGCTACCAAAAAATAATAAATTTACCGAGATCCATGCATAATGAAAAGATGTATTTGTTTGCTTACCAAGCCCCAAATCTGTGATGCTCATTAGGCTAATGATCTTTTCCCCCCTAATGTGTTTCACAGGGCTAAATTGTATAATTGGGATTATACCAGCCAATATTATATTCCATCGTCAATTTATTCTCTTGATATCAGGATCTGATGGCCATGTTTGATTCAGTCAATTCTCACTTCATTCACCATAATCCAAAAAAATGGATGAGAAACATAGACATTGGTAACTATCAAATGATTTTTATAATAAGTTTTAAAACAAAATAAATAAATCTTAGTCACAGCATTTCTTTTGCTCAATTTTTCAGTTCTACGGGCAAGTGTTTGGTCTGAGGCAGAGGAGCCAAACACACTTCTTTGCAAAACTCCCAAATGAGAACCAAATTAAAATGTAATTGGGAAATATTTAACAAAATAAATAAAATTATAATAAAGCATAAATGATATTAATATGTGGTTTAATAAATCAACGTGCAGCCTGCAGAGATCCTCATATATAGTTTAATGGACCCTGTTTCTACTTGAGTTTGAAACTACTGGTCAAAACATTTTCTATGTTGTTAAAAAAAGGATCTTCTTTGAATTTTAATTCTCCAAGTAATTAGTTAACAGAGGCAGGAGGAAGGGTTTCCTGTTATTGAAATCTAGAGCACTTGATTTAGAATTATTCTTAATAATGGAATAGTAGCATGAATAATTATGGGGCTGGTTTGGGGGGTTTTGTTTTTCAATTTTCAGGTTCAACATCCTGATTTTCCTTGATCTACACCCAAAAGACTCTAGGTAGAAGTAATAGAATACTTAGATTCAATCTGACTTATTTTTAAAGACCTACAATGTGCAAAGCATTTGCTAGGCAGTGGGACTGAATATTAAAAAAATGAAACAGTCTCTTTTCATAAGGAGTAGGTTAGATTACTGGCAGAGACAAGAAGAAATCTTTTTAATTGTATTTACATATAACCCTATGCTGGGCATAGTAAGATTTAAAATTCAAGTAAGACATGATTTTTACCCTCAAAGATGGGGGAAATAAAGAAATCAGCACAGAGAAGTATAATACACAATATTACATCCTGTGCATGGCAGGAGTAATAAACCTTGAAGAATGATAGGATCAGATCAAAGACTAGGATCAGAAACAGCTGAACTCAGTTTTTGATAAAACCAAGAATAGTAACTACACGGGAAAGGACACTCTATTAGAACAGAGCTGCTAGCATAAGTAGAAAAAAGTCTGGCATAAAGTAGAGCAGAATATTACACCACACACCAAAATAACTTCCAAATGTGTATGTATGCAACCTAAATATTAAAAGCTACATCATTAAACAAACAAAAGAAAATGTAAATAGATACCTTTCATATCTTCAAAGAACTATTTTTTCTTTTTTGTCACTATGAACAGTAATATATCCTTATGCAAAGAATAGAAAAATAGAATTTTAATTATATCAGGAATTCTTCTATGCATTCTTTTTTAAAAAATTAATTTTCCTTTCCTACCAATTACATGTTAAAACAAATTTTAAGCATTTCAAAAAAAGTTTCGAGTTCTACTATTGTTCTATTAGAAACCAGGAGGGATGGAAATTCAGAGAAGCCTGGAAGGATTCGCATGAACATTTGCTGAGTGAAATGAGCAGAACCGGAAGTACATCGTACACTCTAATAGTAACATGGGGTTGATGATCAACCTTAATGGACTTGCTCATTCCATCAGTGCAACAATCAGGGACAATTTTAGGGTATCTGTGATGGAGAATATCATCTTTATCCAAAGAAAGAAATGAAGAGTTTAAACAAAGACCAAAGACTATTACCTTTGATTTTTAAAAAAGTATCTTATTATGTAATTTTGCTACCTCTTATATTTTATTTTTTTCCTTAAGGATATGATTTCCCTCTCAACACATTCAATTTCGATCAATGTATAGCACGGAAACAATGTAAAGATTATCAGACTGCCTTCTGTGGGTGGAGGGAAGTGAGATTGGGGAAAAAAATTGTAAATTTCAAAAAACCAAAAAAAAATGTTTTTGAGTTCTAAATTCTAAACCTCCTTCCTCCCTCCCCTCTCCCTTCCCTGAGATGGTAAAATGATTTATCGATGTCCTTTTTCTTTTTGTTTTGTTCAGCATCACTGTACTACTACTTCCACTCTGTAACTCTCTCCCCACCAAAATATAAAAACTTTCCCTTGTAAAAAAAATAGTAAAATTAAACAATGAAAATACAGATGTCTCATTCTGTACCTATAGGTCACCACCTGTTTGCCAAGAGAAGAGAAATATGATCATAATCAGTATTCTCAGGTTCTTATTGGTCACTGTATTAAGTCACAATTGTTTTCCAATTATGCAATAATTGTATAAATCATTTGTAAAAATTGTTTTCTTCTCTTCAGTTCTTTCTAGGACTTACTATGACATACCTATATGTATGTATATGCAAATGAATATGTTTGTGTATATATGTGTGTGTGTATGTGTATAAAAATCTCTTTGACCATTCATCTATTGGGGAATGACTTGTGTTCTTATATATATAGTCAGATACTAAATTAATGCATTAGTGTACCTAAAGTGGTCACACGCATTCCAGTTCACATTATTTGAAGTTATAATTATGTAAAATTTGATCATTGGTTCCTGTTCAGTGGAAATATGCAGTGAGAACTCAAATCATGACCTTTTCAGGGAACTCATTATTTTCATTAATCAGGACCTAGCTGTATTTGAATCAATGCTCTATATATCTTAGATATCAGGTCTTTATTAGAGAAATTTGATGCAAATATTTTTTCAATTAAATATTTGCTTTATAATTGCATTGATTTTTATAAAATAAAAATCATCCGCTTTCTCTGCTGTGCTCTATTTCTTGTTTGGTCAAAAATTGTTTGAAGGATGAAGTTTTAATGAAATAAGTGACAAAGTTAATCATAAAAAAGAAAATAGCAATTTCAAGAAAGTAAATGTTTTAATATGAACAAACTCAATAAAGCTAGAAAAAGAAAGAATATATAGAAAATATAGAGAATTTACACAAATATGTAAGTCTGAGAATCACTGCACAATAGATTAACTGCCAAAGAATATAATCCAACACTTTTTTATAAATTGTAAATTATTAATAATCATATGAAAAAGGTTCCAAATCATTAAGTGAAATATAAATTAAAACAACTCTGAGTTTTAACAAAATATGTCAGAAAATAAAAAGTCAATGTAAGAAGAGGCTCAGGAAGAAAAGTGCACTAATTTGCATTTGTGGGATTATGAATTGGTTCCATCATTCTGAAAAACAATTTAGAATTATGTGAAAAAAACATCACTGTTTTTAACTTTTGACTCAGGGTTCCCACTGTCAAGTATATCCTCAAGGAGACAAAAATAGAAAAGAGAGAAAAAAATGAAGTGCTATGGAAAGCAAAAATACTCAGATAAAGACTTTTGGTTGGAGTAAAAAATAAAAAAAATAAAGTATATATACCTATCCATTTGGGATTGAATGAATAAGCTATAGTATAGAATATTACTGTATATAAAAAAAACCTGTATATGAGGAATATGGGAAAAAACATGGGATGAGTCTTATGAGTTGATGCAGAATGAACTAAGAGAACCAAGAAAACTACAGATCCAAAGCTACAATAACTTAAATTCTAAAAATTCAAATCAAATCAAACACTATATAATTAAAATGACTTATTTTGATCCTAAGAAGAGAAATGTACTTACTTCTTTCTTTGAAGACTGGGGGGTACTGTGGATGTGGATATTTGCATATGACATGAAAGCTAGCTGCTGTGTTGTTTGATTTTATTTCACCATTTTTCTTTTTAACAAGGTAAGACTCAGTGGGTTAGCATAAAGGAAGAGAAATAAGGGGGTTATGTATCAGAAATCACTATGACATGAAAACAAAACACAAATACAACTTTTTGGGTTGTTTAAAGAATAGATAGAAATTTAACAGGCAAAAGGGTAAAGATGGGTATCCCAGGCAGAGGGGAAAATGTAAGGAAGAGAGCACAGGGCTTGCTCAGAGGATTAAAAACCAATCCACTTTGCCAGGAGCATCAAATAATAGAGGGGAGTGATGTGAAATAAATCTAACAAGGTGCAGTGAGGCCAGATTTAGAGCACCTTGAAAGACAGGAATAGACTAATCTGCCACAGACCCAGAATGGATAAAGTACATGTAGCTAATAGGGTCTTTCCAAGGGAAACTTACTCCACTGGAAGAATTGGTGGTGAACAAACAGAGTAAGATTGGAATTTGAACATCATTACAGTCTTTGTCAGAGAATTTTTATATTCTTTCACTTTTGAGGAGGTAAAAGTGTTTCTAATATGCCTTCCACAACTTTTTTCTTCTTCCCTGCCATCTTTCTTCCTCTCTCCTTCCTATCCTATCTTTCTCTAAATGGGATTAGGGATAGGACAGAAGAGTTGAAAAGAGAGTCATTCTGTTTCCTTTATTTGGAACCCACAGGACTATTGACAAAAAGAACATCAAAGTTAGAAGGAATCATGAGTCATCTTTTTCAACCCTTCATTTTCCTGTTGAGGAAATTTGAAACTTAGAGAGAAGAGATTCTCTAAATTTACATTATCCTGTAGTAGAAGCAGGATTAGTATCAAGATTTTGGACTTCCAGTCAAAGAATCTTCCTATTCCACCATTCTGGCTTGTTTTGGAATAAAAAAATTAAGAATTTTCCTTAAATATTGGATGGCCTGATAAAAAAACCATATTATGAGCAAACTAGAAGATCGAGGACAAGTTTATCTGTCAGATCTATGGAAAGGGAAGCAGTTTATGACTAAGGAAGAGATCACTAAAAACAAACTAGATGATTTTGATTACATTAAATTAAAAAGCTTTTGCACAAACAAAATCACTGTAACCATGATCAAAAGAAATGTAGTAAACTGGGAAACAATTTTTACAACTAATGTCTCTGACAAAGGACTCATATACAGAGAACTGAGTCAAATTTAAAAAAAAAACCTATTCTGCAATTGCCAAATGGTCAGACTATATGCAAAGGCAATTTACAGCTGAGGAAATCAAAGCAATCCATAGTCATATGAAAAATTGCTCCAAATCACTACTTACTAGAGAAATGCAAATTAAGGCTTCTCTGAGGTACCACCTCACACCTCTCAAACTGGCCAATATGACCAGAAAGGATAATAATAATCTGGGACACTATTGCATTGATGGTGGAGCTATGAACTCATCCAACCTTTCTGGAGAGCAATTTGGAACTACACCCAAAAAGCAACCAAAATGTGCATACCCTTTGATCCAGCAATACCACTACGGGGCCTATACCCTGAAGAGATGATGAAAAAGGGTAAAAACATCATTTGTACAAAAACATTTATAGCAACCCTGTTTGTGGTGGCAAAGAATTGGAAATCAAGTAAATGTCCTTCAATTGGAGAATGGCTTAGCAAACTATGGTATATGTATGTCATGGAACACTATTGTTCTGTTAGACGGGAATTCAGGGAAGCCTGGAGGGATTTGCATGAACTGATGCTGAGTGAGATGAGCAGAACCAGAAAAACACTGTGCACCCTAACAGCAACATGGGGGCAATAATCAACCTTGATGGACTTGCTCATTCCATCAGTGCAACATTCAAGGACAATTTGGGGCTGTCTGCAATGGAGAATACCATCTGTATCCAGGTAAAGAAACATGGAGTTTGAACAAAGTCCAAAGACTATTACCTTTAATTTAGGAAAAAAAACCCTGATATCTTATTGTCTGATTTTGCTATTTCTTATACTTTATGTTTCTTCCTTAAGGATATGACTTTTCTCTCATGACATTCAATTTGGATCAGTGTATACCAAGGAAACAATGTAAAGACTGGCAGATTGCCTTCTGTGAGGGGTGAGGGGAGAGAAGTAAGATTAGGAGAAAAATTGTAAAACTCAAAATAAATAAAATCTTTAAATAGAAAGAAATGTTGAATGGTTTGCTCTCACCCTGCCCCCCAAGACTATAAACTACTTGAAGGCAAGAATGTGTAACTCACCTTGCATTGTAGTGCTAGAGATATAATGAATACTTTTATTGAAGTGGTTGAAGAATTGAATAGACTTGTAACTATTCTAAAAAATTAAATCAAATCAAACACTATATAATTGAAATGACTTATTTTGATCCTGAGAAGAGAAATGTACTTCCCTTCTTTTTTTGAAGACTAGGGGTACTATAGTTGTGGATAGTTACAGATGACATGAAACCAAAGTAACTCAAAAAAAAAAATCACAGGGAAAGATTCAGAGAATGAAGTGACTATGTAGACAGGCACTTAAAAAAATGATGGCATCATCACAAACATGTGGAATGAGATTGTGCTAAACAGGAATTTTTATCAATCAGGTTGTTTAACAACCCTCTCTTAATGGCAGCGGATCATTTAGCAAAATCCTGAAATGGACATGAGGTCATTTGACCATTTTTTTACCACTCTTAGTCTTTTTCAGGGGGATAGTAAAAGTGTTGGTTTGGTTTTCACCTTGAAGGTAAGGAATTCTAGAGTTGTTCCTGGGAGGGTAAAAATTTTCAGAAGCTGGCTCTTTCTAAACCTTGCTTTACATGCTTCAATTTTCTCATCTATAAAGTGAGAAGGATTAAAAGTGTATACAATGGGTGGCTAGGTTGCCCAGCGGATAGAGCACCAGCCCTGGAGTCAGGAGTACCTGAGTTAAAATCAGACCTCAGACACTTAATAATTACCTAGCTGTGTGGCCTTGGACAAGCCACTTAACCCCATTTGCCTTGCAAAAACTTTTTTTTTAAAAGGGTATAACTCCCCGGATTGTTGTAATGATTAAATTAGTTATTTGTAAAGTACTTGTAAATCTCAAAGTGCTAGTTATTGCTGTTGTTGGTATCTATTGTCTAAGAAAACACCCTTAGCTACTACCCTATATTTTCCTTTAGCTCACCTGAAATGTTTCCATCTGCCTATTTTGCTTCTCTAGACAGTCTAATATGATTCTATTCAACAAGTCAACATCATCCCTGTGTGTCAGGTGACATGATAGGGAAGTGAAGGAAAAGGTGACCCTCAAGAAACTTCCAATATATCTGGGAAACCAAAACTAGCCCAATTAAGTCACAATACTTAGCAGAATATCGTTAGGTCCTAATATCTATAGGCAAGATCTACTGAAGCCAGCTTGTACATTGTTAAATTTTCAAGTCTGTCTTTATACTTTTGAAGTGACAAATGCTACAAATCAAGGTTTAATTTATTGCTTTGTTGATTATTATATAATTTTTAAAAAGTGAAAGAGAAAATGTATATACGGAAAATTAAACTTAAAAGTATATCCTGTGCACATTCTACTTTTCACCCCCAACTGATTGTTAAGCATTTACCAGCTTGAACAGTTCTGGAAAAGTCGGTGGGGGTCACTTGGAAAGGGTTTATGGAGGAGTTGGTCTCTGAAGAAAAATTAAAATTTGGATAACAGACAAGGAGGGGCACTACATATAGAAAGAACACTGAATGTGAAGGAAGAGCTGAGTTTGAGTGAATACATATTCTGATCCTCTAGCTGAAAAAAGCATTTATTTCAGTAATTAATTAAGCAATATAAAGAGAAATAAGGGACTAGAATAAACTAATAGGCAGATGTGAAGGACCGAGGAAAAGGTTTAAGAATCTTAGTACTTGGGGGCAGCTAGGTGGCACAATGGATTGAGAACTGGCCCTAGAGTTAAGGGGACTGAGTTCAAATTTGACTTCAGAAATGTAATAATTACCTAGCTGTGTGACCTTGGGTAAGTCATTTAACCCCATGGCCTTGCCAAAAAAAATCTACTACTGGCAGAGATCTAGAGATTCCATTGAAAGAGAATCAATCCCCTCCTTCAATAGTCCAGGAAAAAAAAAAACTTCCAGCACCAAAATACTCAGAGCCAACTGCAATGTTAAGAAAGAACAGGAGAAAAGTGAGAATATCACTTATGTTTCACAATGCTTTTAAGCATCCATGATCTTGTCAACAAGGTCACTGATACTACCATTGAAAATAATAACCCTTACAAATCCTTAGTAGACAGTTTCATCAATTGTTTTTTTTTTTTCTAAAAAGTTCATTGCATGGTAACAAGGAACCACTTCACATTTCTTCAGCATTTTAGGTTTCACAAGCTCTTTCCTTGTACCAACTCTGTGATGGAGGTAGGGCAGATATGATAAACCATATTTTACAGATGAGACTCTGAGAGATTAAATGAGTTGTTCAACTATCAACTTAAGTATCAGAATTGGAATTTATATTCAGATAAATACATAGATCAAGAAAACATTTATTAAGAAATTATGATGTGCTGTGGTATATGTATGTCATGGAACACTATTGTTCTATTAGAAACCAGGAGGGACAGGAATTCAGGGAAGCCTGGAGGGATTTGCATGAACTGATGCTGAGTGAGATGAGCAGAACCAGAAAAACACTGTATACCCTAACAGCAGCATGGGGGTGATGATCAGCCCTGATGGACATGCTTAGTTCATCAGTGCAACAATCAGGCACAATTTTGGGCTGTCTGCAATGGAGAATACCATCTGTATCCAGATAAAGAAACATGGAGTTTGAACAAAGTGCAAGGACTGTTCCCTTTAATTTAGGAAAAAAAAACAGATTATCTTATTGTCTGATCTTGTTATCTCTTATGCTTCATATTTCTTCTTTAAGGATATGATTTCTCTCTCATCACACTCAATTTGGATTAATGTACAACATGGAAACAATGTAAAGACTGACAGATTGCCTTCTGTGGGGGGATGGGGAGGGAAGTAAGATTGGGGGAAAATTGTAAAAGTCAAAATAAATAAAATCTTTAATTAAAAAAAAATTATGTTGTGGGGCAGCTAGGTGGTGCAGTGGATAGAGCACCAGCCCTGGTGTCAGGAGTACCTGGGTTCAAATCCGACCTCAGACATTTAATAATTACCTAGCTGTGTGGCCTTGGACAAGCCACTTATCCCTATTGCCTTGCAAAAAATAAAAACCAAAACCAAAAAATAAGGTAAATAGAATAAAAAAAAGAAATTATATTGTGCCTGCACCCTTCTAAGTGCTGGGAATTTTGATTTATAAACCAAAAGAAAAATATTCCCTGTTTTCAAGAAGCTTATGTTCTAATGAGACAAAACAACATAAAAAGGAATCTCAAAAACAATGGTTTGGGATGGGATTTTCTTGAAGATGAGTTGGAATGAGTATGACATACTTGGGCATTTTCTCAAATGGAAGTACAGGAGAGGAATTCATCAGTTGTACTACAGGGGTAGAGGCATCCTCCAAGGTAAAAAGTTCACATGAAAAAAGGCATCTTTCAATGCAAGAAAACTAAGAGATAAAAGTGAAAAAGACCAGAAGCCTCACACTTTTCCAGCATACCAGCTTGCCCTTTCTGGTATCCACTTCATTCATGACTAATCTCTCTACCCATAGTTTGGCTACTCAGGTGATAGGCCTACAGTTCATTAGACATGTAAAATTTTTTCAGCTTCTTAGCATGTGTAATCACAGAATCTTAATTTATGAGGGTACTTCATAAAGTCAAAAGAAGAACTTCAAGGCTCCAAATCATACCTAGGGAAGAAACTCTTCTGTAGTATCTCAAAATGGTAATCTTGCTTCTAATAATTAGGAAGTTCCTATCTAATAATATAGCTAGTATTTATAAACCATTTCAAGATGTGTAAACAGTTTTGCAAATATTGTCTCATTTTATCTTCACAAGAACTCTGGGAAATATGTTTTGCTAACATATCCATTTTAGAGATGAGAAAATTGAGGCAACAGCTTTTTTTGTTTGTTTTTATTGATAATTAATGTTATTTTTCTAATTACATGTTATGAAAGTTTTCAACATTCATTCACTTACATGTTTATAAGTTATACATTTTTCTACCACCCTTTCTTCCCACCCCCCTTCCCTTAATGGTGAACAATCTGATAAAAGTTGAACATACACATTTGTATTTAACATGAATATACAATAGTCATTTTGTGTATGAGGAGTTAGAACTAAAGGAAAATAAAGAAAACTGGGCAAAATAATAGCAAAATAACAAGACATAGAGTCATCCTCCACTCTCCCCTATTCATGCATAAGGATAGATATCAGGAGCATATTTCTCAGCTAAGGCCATTATCCCAGAATACTAATAGAAGGAGTTAGTTAATATAATATTAATTATAGTAAAATAAGAGGAGTTTTCTGTTCAACTTGTTAAATTTAGGGGTAGCTAGGTGGCGCAGTGGATAAAGCACCAGCCCTGGAGTCAGGAGTACCTGGGTTCAAATCCAGTCTCAGACACTTAATAATTACCTAGCTGTGTGGCCTTGGGCAAGCCACTTAACCCCATTGCCTTGAAAAAAAAATCTTTAAAAAAGTGAATGTAATGTGCATCAGATTCTGAAGGTTTTTTTTTTCTTCTGGATGGGAATAGCAATTTCCATAAATAATTTGAAGATTGACCTGTCTATCTGAACAGCTGGGAGGAGCTGCATCCATCAAGGTTGATCATCTCACAATGCTATTGTTAATATGTACAATGTTCTCTTGATTCTGCTTCCTTCACTCAGCATTAGATCCTATAATTCATTCCATGCTTCCCTAGAGTCTAACTACTTATGATTTCTTATAGAACAATAATGTTCCATAATATTCATTTGACATAACTTGATCAATCATTCCCCAGTGGATGGGCAGCCCTTCAATTTCCAATTCTTTGCCATTACAAAAAGAGCTGCTATGAATATTTTGATACATGTGGGACTTTTCCCATTTTTTATGATTTCTTCTGGATATAGACCTAGAATTGGAATTGCTGGGTTTTATTACTCTTTGGGCGTAGTTTCATATTGCTCTTCAGAACGGTTGGATCAGTTCACAACTCCATCAGCAATGCATTAATGTCCGAATGCTCCCTTACCCTCTCCAATATTGATCATTTCCCCTTTTCATCATCTTAGCCAATTTGATAAGTATGAGGTGATAGCTCAGAGTTGTTTTAATTTGCATTTTTCTAATCAATAATTATTTAGAGCATTTTAATATGATTATATATAGCTTTAATTTCATTTTGAAAACTCTCTATTAATATCCTTTGACTATTTATCAATTGGAGAATAACTTGTAACCTTATAAATTTGATACAATTCTCTATATATTTTAGATATGAGACCTTTATCAGAACTCCTAATTGTGAAGATTGTTTCCCAGTTTTCTGCCTTCCTTGTAATTTTGGCAGCATTGACTTTATTAGGGCAAATTTATTTATTTATCATTAATTTATTATAGCCAAAATCATTCATTTTGCAATTTATAATGTGCTCTATTTCTTGTTTGGTCATAAATTTGTCCCCTTTCCATAGATCTTATAGATAGAGTATTTCTTGGTCTATTAATTTATCTATGGTGTTGCCCTTTATGTCTAAATTCTGTACCCATTTTGACCTTATTTTGGTATAAGGTGTGAAATGTGCATCCAGCCTAGTTTTTGCCATGCCATTTTCTAGTTCTCCCAACAATTTCTGTCAGATAGTGAATTCTCATCCCAGAAGCTATTGTCTTTGGGTTTGTCAAACAGTTGATTACTGGAGTCATTTACTACTATTTCTTTTGAACCTATCCCAATCCATTGATCCATTACTCTATTTCTTAACTAGTACCAGGCAGTTTTGATGACTGCCGCTGGATCTGGTAGTGCTAGGCCACCTTCCTTTACATTTTTTTTTCAGTTCCCTTGCTATTCTTATTTATGGTTTCTTATAGGACATTAGTACTCTATAACATTCATATACCATAACTTGTTCAGCTATTCCCCAATTGATAGGCATCCCCTCAATTTCCAATTCTTTGCCACTACAAAAAGAGCTGCTATAAATATTTTTGAACATGTAGGACTTTTCCCAGTATTTATTATTTCTTTTGGTTATAGCCTTAGTATTAGTATTGCTAGGCCAAAGGGCATGATCAGTTTTATTACTCTTTTGACATAGTTCCATATTGTTCTCCAGGATAGCTAAATTAGTTCACAACTCCACCAATAATGTTTTAATGCCCCAATCTTCCCACAAGCTCTCCAACATTAATCATTTTCTCTTTCTGTTATCTTAGTCAATCTGATAGGTATGAGGTGGTAACTCAACGTTGTTTTAATTTGCATTTCTCCAATCAATAAGGATTTGGAGCATTTTTACATGAATATATATATATATATATATATATATATATATATATATATTTCATTTCTTCATTTGAAAACTGCCTTGTTCATATCCTTTGATCAATGCTCAATTGGGGAATGACTTGTAACCTTATAAATTAAATTAAATTCTCTATATATTTTAGAAATGAGAACCCTAGGAAAATTTTCCCCAGTTTTCACTTTTTCTTCTAATCTTGTCTGCATTGGTTTTATTAATGCAAAACCTTTTTAATTTAATATAGTCTAAAATAATGCATTTTGTAACTTATAAAGTACTCTATTTTTTTGTCTGGTCATAAATTTCTCCCCTTTCCATAGATCCAACAGATTTGGGAGGTGATTATTGTTTTCATCTTCATTTTACATTTGAGAAAAGTGAGGCAACCCTTTTTTAAGTGACTTGCCCAAAGTCAGACAGCTAGTAACCAACTGAGACCAGATTTAAATTCAGCTCTTCCTGACTCCAGGTCCAGCACTTCAATCAATGAGTCACCTAGCTGCCTATCTAACAAAGAAGTCTATTCCACTTTTGAACAGCTCTAATTGTTAGGACATCTTTCCACATGGCAAGCTGGAATCTTCTGCTTTCTAACTTTTACTTCTTTCTTATAGTTCTGTACACTCCTAGCTCTTCCCTATCTATTTTCCAATGCCATCATCTTTGAGCAAAAGATCATTTCCATGGTAAAAATGAGTCTTGAGTGGACTAAGATCACATGAGGAAATCTATTCCCTTGGGATTTGGAGCCCAAATTGACTGCCTAATACATGTTAAAAGAATAAGATTATCTTCCAGTGTGAAGCAAAAAGAAGTTAGAGATGGCTCAGAAGAAAGTGGCAGATTAGAAAACAGGGGATGTACAAAGGAGAGTAAAGGAATGTGATCAGTGGTCAAACGAGGTTAAATATGCATAAATAGTTCTTGAAAGATCCATGAACAATGAAACTCATAGAAAATAATGTTCTAAATAAGAGGAAAGCACATCAAAATAAATTTCAGGTAAATTTGATTTGTCTCATATCCAGCAAAGTGGTTAAAGATGGAAAAAATGTAAATAGTCACTATTAGAGGGACTATGGAAAAACACACACACACTAGTACACTGTTGGTAGAGCTATGAATTTGGTGCATTATTCTGAATATCAATTTTGGATTATGATGAGAAAATAACAATAAGATCTATACTATTTATTCTAAAGATCATACTTTTAGGTATAGACCCCAAGGAGATAAAAGGGAGAATAAAATATTCATTATACAATAATGAAGTTCATATTGACATCATAGAAGCAAAGAACTGGAAACAAAGTAGATGTCCATCAATTGAAGAATAGCTAGATAAATTACAGTATATAAATATGATGAAATATTATAGACCAGAAGAAATGATGAGTACGAAGTATACACGGAAGCATAGAAAGACATGAATTACTGCAAAATGAAGTAAGCAATGTGGCCAATGTGTGAATTTGTAATACTTGACTAGACATTTTCATTACAAGGGAAGGCTCCTATTGTGGGGAGAGGAAGGAGATTATTTAAAGAAGTCTGATGCATATGCAAAAAAAAGGCATAAAGGAGGAAAAGGACATATATGTGTAAAACTGTAAATTGTTTGACATTTTCTTCTTCAGCTATGAGAAACTGAGGCACTCAGGACTACACAGCTAGTAAGTATCTGAGGTCAGATCTGAACTGGAGAAGATGTCTTTATAAGTTCATAACTCTATTCACTATGCTACCTACCCACACAAGAGGGATTGGGGTTAGATATAAGGGAGAACTTTCCTTTGCAGGAGTTATTAAGAAACAGGCAGATTACTAAGGAAAATATATTGCAAGGGGAAACATCATATCTTGAATGATTTAGAGGTTCTATGGTCTCCTGAGCACTATTTCTGAAAATTAATCTCCCTTAAGGAATGTACCATTTCTCATTTATTTCAATGTTTTCCTACAGCCTCAGATAATTGTGAGCACAAAGTACAAGTGTTTCATAGGAATATATCAAGTTCTGAGTGGACATCTGAAAGTTGAGGCTGTAGTCTTATAGCTCTGATTTCCTGGAATTGCCCTGACTGGTTATAGTGAAATGAACCATTGCTTCCCCAGGGACTGGTGGCTTCTCAATGAGCAATCATTACTGATGATTTCTAAGTGGGTGAGGGTGAGAAGGAAAGCAAAGCTAAAGTGGCTGTAAAATGAGTAAGAGGGATTTCAGCCCCAAGGCACTCCCTGACCCCAGGGTTTCCTTACTAGAATCTAAATCAAATTGTGAAGCGTCCTTCAGAGGACCTAGGCTGGAGGTAAGACAGGGTCATAGCAAGAGTCTTCTGAGACATTCAATAATTCTCTGATCTTGGGATAGGAGTCAAGAAGACCCAAGTTCAAATTTGACCTCAGATACTTCCTAGCTATGGACCTTGAGTGAGTCACTTAACTTCTTTTTGCCTCAGTTTCTTCAACTATCAAAAGGAGCAGGTGATCTCACAGGGCTGTTGTGAAGATCAAATAAATGAGATATTTGTGAATTGCTTAGCAGTGTACCTGGTGCATAGTTGATGTTTTATCCTTCCTTCCAGAAGAAGACCAAGACATCAGGTAGGTGATGCCATAACAAGCAAGTTAATTGGATTTGAATGAGGGGGTGGCTTGCTAAATTACCACCCTCACTTTTTCCTCTAGAGCCAAATGGATCCACTGACCAGATATGACTAGAGATGGACCTGGATACGAGGCCATGAGGATGAAGTGACTTGCCCAAGGTCACATAGCTAGTGAGTGTCCTGGGTCTGAGGCCATATATGAGCTCAGATCCTCCTAACTCTAGGGCTGGTGCTCTACCCACTGAGTCATCGAACTGCCCTAGCTGGTGGGACAGCAGGTCCTAGATAAATGACGATTCCCTTCTTCCTTTTTCCCTGTCCTTAGAAAAACTCCATAAAACAATAAAGATTTATTCTAAACTATAAAGTAGAAAGAATTCTGAATTTGCAGTCAAAAGGAAGACGTGGATTCAAATTCCAGTTTTTCTACCACTTTATCAGCTAAGTGACTTAACCTCTGAGTTTTAAGTTTCTTCATCTACAAAATGGATTAGATGACCTCTAAGCATTCTTCCAGAATTAAATCCTTATCTACAAAATAAGCTGGATTGGGGTGAGTAGGTGGCAAAGTAGATAGAGCACCAGCCATGGAATCAGGAGTACCTGAGTTCAAATCTGGCCTCAGACACTTAATAATTACCTAGCTATGTGGCCTTGGACAAACCACTTAACCCCATTGTCTTGCAAAAAATAAGCTGGAGAAGGAAATGGCAAACCACTGCAGTATCTCTGCCAAGAAAACTGAAATAGCAAAAATCTGGGGTGGTTATTTTGTTTTGATGGCACTTTGTCCAGAAGGCTATTAATAAATCTATTAGTGAATGAGCATTTATTAATCACCAATATGTGCCAAACATTGTTCTAAGTGCTGTGGATCCAAGTGTCATTTTATCAGGGGAAACAAAATATACAAATACAAAAGAAATTGAGGGATGGTAATAGCTGGGGAGGGACCAGGTCTCATATCAGAGCTGAGATGGCACAGGAGATGAGCTTTGAAGGAACCTGGGGACTGAGAGAGAGATAGAAGGAAGAGATGCTTTCTAGGCTTAGGGGACCAACCTATGCAAAAGCAAAAGATGGGAAATATAAGCACCTATCCCCAGAAAGGCAAATAGTAGTCTAGTTAAGAGTGTATAATTGAGAAGGGGGTCAGGTAGATTATGAAATAAAGCTGGGAAAGTATCTGAGACAGATTATGAAAGATTTTGTATTTCATCCTAGAAGCAATATGGAGCCACAGGAGGTTCACTAGTTGAAAGGGGGGGGGGTAACATGGTCAGGCCTATGCTTTAAGAACATTCCTTTTGCAATTGTGCTAAGGACGGATTGGAGATGAGAGAGAAAGGATGCAAGGAGACCAATTAGTCAGTTATTCTAATAATCCAGGAAGAGGCGATGATGATTTAAATAAGAATGATGGTAAGATGAGTAGAGGAAAGGAAGAAAAGGTAGAGTCAACAAAACTTGGCAACTAGGGCAGGGAGATGGTGCAGTAAATAGAGTGCCTACCTGGACTGAAGAGGGCCCAAGTTCAAATTTAGCCTCAGACGCTATTAGCTGTGTGACTCTGGGTAAGTCATCTCCAAAAAAAACTTAAAAAATATTGTCCATTGAATGGATATTGGGGTAAAATGAAAAAAAAAAGAAATTTGTAAACTTTTGTGAGTGGAAGGATACCAGTGCCTTTAACAGAAATAGAGAAAGAGGGATGGGTTTGAGCATAGTAGTTACTATAAATAAATTGTTAACATCTTCAAAGGTTGAGAGTCAATATGATATAAAGAAGGAAGATCTAGTCTCAGGATCAGGAAGATTTCAATTCAAGCCCTTTCTCTGATTTACTTCATGACTCTTAAGTAACTCATTGAACCTTTCCAGGAGGGCTTGAGGCAATTGCCCTAAGAATTTCCTATCAGCTTTAGTAGAGGGAGACTCCTTATTTGGAATTTCCCTCTGCCAGTAAAATCAAAAATTTGGTGGCAGGGAGGGGAAGAAAGGGGAGAGAAAAAAATGTCCTTCCTTAGAATTACATTTTTAACTTATTAAAGGAAATGCTAACTTTCATTTAAAGGTTAGTGAAAATGAAAATGTAATTTTTCCCCATTCAAATTCATGAAATTTGTTCATGGCCTTTGAAGGGCAATGTCTATGGACCCCAAGTTAAGATTCTCTTCTCTGCAGTCAGTTCATTACTGTTAATGCTTTGGCTTAACTTGATTTTGACTGTAAGTTTCTTAAGGGTAAAGATCATTGACAAAAACAAGCAAAGTTCAAATCTGGCTTCAAACATTTACTAGCTATATGACCCTGGGCAAGTCACTTAACCCTGTTTGCAGCAGTTTCCTCAGAAAGGAAATGGCAAACCATTCCAAAATCTTTGGTAAGAAAATATTAAAATAAGGGCAGCTAGGTGGTGCAGTGGATAAAGCACCGGCCCTGGAGTCAGGAATACCTGGGTTCAAGTCCAGTCTCAGACACTTAATAATTACCTAGCCATGTGGCCTTGGGCAAGCCACTTAACCCCATTTGCCTTGCAAAAAATACATATATTAAAATGAGTCACAAAGAGTTTGGATTTGGATTGATTGGAAAATGACTGAAATATATGTACACACATATGTATCATGTATCAACATTTTGACTTAGGTTTTATGACTTTAGTTCCAATGTTCCTTCGACCACATATTGCTTTGTTCTTGAGGAAATTGTGGACAGTGTTCTGGAGTTTGGGGTTTTGCTCATTTGGAATGGAAATGATATTTCACTAGTATGTAGAACCTCCAGTGAACAAATAAACTCTATCAATTCCAATGGGCACTGCTTTGCAATTTATAGTCTTAATGAGACATTAAGAGGTTCAGTGACTTGCCCAGGATCACCAGAGGTAGAATATGAATTAGTCTTCCTAACTCCAAATCTGGGTTCCCATTCACTTTGTCACACTGACTTTTGATTTTTATCTTCTCTGATTTATACAGTGCTGTGCTGGGCATTTACACCTCAGAAATCAGTAAATTCTACAAATCAGGGCCTGATTTATTGTTTTGTTGATTATTTAGACAAGAAAATGATGGAGGAAATGTTAATAATATGGATTAAATTTAAAAGTGTGATGGGACAATGACATAGAGCAATGGATAGAACGCCACCAGATCTGGAGTCGGGAAGACCTGAGTGTAAATCTGGTCTCAAACTCTTACTAGCTATGTGACCCTGGGTAAATTACTTAACCCCAATTTCTTTAAAACACAATACAACAAAACAAAAAAGCATATCAGTCATATTCTATCACTCTCACCTCAGCCTCTTGTTAACATTTACCAGTCCATCACTGCTGCTATATCTCATCACCTGGTGTCTGTCTTATAACAGTGAACTTTCCCACACTTAGCTAGATAATTATGGACAAAGTTCATCACCTGGAAGGGACT
This sequence comes from Macrotis lagotis, assembly GCF_037893015.1. Taxonomy (NCBI): domain Eukaryota; kingdom Metazoa; phylum Chordata; class Mammalia; order Peramelemorphia; family Peramelidae; genus Macrotis; species Macrotis lagotis. Next base: position 271,202,083 of record NC_133658.1, on the reverse strand, counting down.
GGGAGCCTCTCCAACTTGGTCAGACTAAATCACATTTGACCCTTGCCAGAATAACTTTTAAGAAAATAAAGGCATTTTCAGGTAGTGAAGGAGGACTTTCCTGGAGGCAAGGGGCTATGAGGTAAATGTATTTTAAGAGTGAAGAGAAGGAATAGGACAGTGGTTGTTGGGATTTACCTAATTTGGTCACTGGAAGGGGAAGTCATAATAATCTAAATAATCATTCTTCTCTAAATAATCATGAGGGTTTCATGAAGAAAGTGACATTTCAGGAGCTATTGAATCCCTATTCAGTTAGATGTTCCTTGCATGGTTAACACTGAGCTCTTACCCAATTGAGTTTGGGATTGTCAGGTTCAGCTTAGAATTGACCAGGTTTTGATAAAAGAGGCCATTTTTTACCTCCTTTCTGACCTAGCTTTAATCATTGAATGTGTTGCCCCAATCAAACTGAGACTTGATAAAGACCTTAACCTAAAGGCCAAGGTCTCCCACTGCATCCAAGATCATCCCTAGTCATCCTTATCCACATCTGGCCATTGGACCTAGATGATTCTGGAGAAGAAAGTAAGGCTGGTGACTTTGCACAGCAACCCCTCACTTAAATTCAATTCCCTTGCCTGGGTGGCATAACCTCTCCAATGTCATGACCCTCTTTGAGAATGAAGGACAAACAACAAGAGATGGCCAAAAGTTGGGCATCCTTCTCTATAAAGAAAGCAGGGTAACTGACCTGATCCTTCTTGTTGGGGTTTCCTCAGTGGGTTTTGGGGAACTTTGTGCCCACTCATTTAACCCCCCCCCCCATTGAGTGCAGTTTGAAAAGTGTAATAGTTTCCTGAGTTTCAGTTTCCTTCTCTCTAAAACTGAATGACAATATTAACTGCAGTTTTCACCAGGGAAATTAGATGGCACAGTGGATAGAATGCTGGATCTGGAGTTGGGAGAACTTGAGTTCAATCTCAAGCATTTACTGGCTATTTGACCTCCGGCAAGTCATTCAACCCTTTGTCTCAGTTTCCTTATCTGTAAAATGAACTGGAAAAACAAATGACAAACCACTCCAGTATCTTAGCTGAGAAAACTCCAAATAAGGTCAAAAAGAGGAGGACATGACTTAAACAACTGCACAATAGCACCAATAATTGCAGTTAGCTTTTGTGTAACTTAAGGTTTGTAAAGTGACTTACTGATATTATCTTGTTAGATATATCATTTCAAGGTAGGTACTGTTTTTATCCTTCTATTTCACATGAAGACATTGTGACAAAGACCAATGAATCAACTTGCCTAGGGTCACACATATGATCTGAATGTCTGAGACAGAATTTGAACTCAGGTCTATTCACTATGTCACCAACCTGTTTTAATTACTACATGCTATTTAGGTACCACAGCTGTAAACTTCCATCATACACTAGTCCTTACCTAGAATAGTTGTTGTGATGATCAAAAGAGATGATCTCACTGCTATATAATTGTGGATTACCATTATGATTATTATGGCCAGTTTTTGCCCATATTGTACTTTTTTTTTTACTGAGATGTCCTTAAAGTCAAAAATGGTGTGAGTGCTAAAATTTTTCTCTTCTCAAATCACTGTCTATCAACAAGCACAAGTTGAATACTGACTGCTACCCTGTGTTGCATATTGATCATCTGAGCCCGGCAGCTCTGGTGAACACAGAGCCTTTTTCTTTAGGTGATTGCAGTTTCCTTTCTGTTTGCTTCCTTTGCTTCACCATAGGATTAAAAATAGAGCAGCCAAGAAGTTGTTTGTCTCCTACCCCCATTACAGTGCTGCATGAGAAGACAAAACTCATCTGGAAATGTTTGTGGTCCATTAGGAGGATACAGTATTTACAGAATTCTTCAATGTTGATAATGTATGCAGGTATTTATAGGCATTGACAAGTGTAAGCTATTGTCTCCTGGACATAGTTCCCCTTTCCACAAGCACATAGGGATGGATGGATGTATAGCAGATTGATAACTTATTTCTTCATCCCCAAGAATTTTGAAGGCATGTGATAGTTCCCTCTCCAGAAAGCCACTGATATTTAAATTTGTGCTAAGTATCAAGAAAAGAAGGAAGTAGGGCATTGTGGGCAGCTAATACTATGGATAATATTTCCTAATTCCACAAGGACAGAAGACTAAGAATCTTTACTTTGTTCATAGATTAAGCTTCCATGCAGCTACATGTTGCAGTGGATAGAGTACTGGAGGCAGAAAGACCTAATTTTAAATATAACCTCAGACTCTTACTAACTGTGTGACCCTGGGCAAGTCACTTAACCTCTGTTTACCTCAGTCTTATTATCATCTGTAAATGGGAAGAATAATAATAACTACCTCCCAAGATTGTTGTGAGGATCAAATGAGATAAGAATTATAAAGTGTTATCTTTATAAGAATTTTATTTTTTATTTCTTATAAGAATTTCTTTATAAGCATTTTAAAAATTCTATTAAAATTATAAGAATTATAAAAATTATGTCTGACATAATAAACACTACATAAATGTGGATTATTATTATTATTATTATTATCATTATTATTACTCATGGAAATGGCTTCAAAGAATAGATTAGATTTCCCCTGCAGGACCTGAATGTTATATGTTATCAGACCATGCTCGGATGTCCTGATGAAATGTAAGAGTAGTTCTTGGGAAAGATTTGTTGTCAACATCAATGTTGTCATCATCATCATCATCATCATTTTCTCCTCCTCCACTTTATCTACTAAGCCACCTAGTTGCCCTTCTGTCGTTACACAAAATCTTTTCTCATCATCATCATCATTGTGTTGACCTAATTTCTAGTCTATGTTCTTTAGTCAGTTTATAAAATCTCTGAAAGAATCTAACCAGGGATGTACTGTAGTCATGTCAAAGTGACTGATGAGAGCTAATTGTTAAATTTCAGTGCAAGCATTTATACTTTGGAAATCAGCAAATGCTACAAATCGGGGCTTAATTTATTGTTTTATTAATTATCTGGACTTTGTAAAATGATGGAGAAAATTTAGCAATGCCAATTATATATATAAGTGCATTGTTCAGATTTAAGTTTAGATTTAAGGGTGGAAGAGTGATGAGAGCAGATTATCAAATGCTTGCTATGATACACCTGTACCTAAGAGATCATGGGATCATGGATCTAGGGTTGGAGCAGATCTCAGTATCCATTTAATTCAACTTTCTTATTTTACAAATGAAGTTGAGTGATACACAAGGAGGATTGCTGATTTGCTTAAGATCATCCAGAAATTAGATGTCAGAGATGAGATATGAACCCTAGGTGTCAGAAGCAGTAATATTTACAATGAATCATGTTCCACTAATGTTCTATGCAAACTGTTCCTGAAAGGGAATTTCCTCTACAAACCCTCAATAAGTGGTCATCCAACCAATCCCTGAAAACTTCCCACAACAATAAAGCTTTTACTTCCTAAGGAATCACATTCCACTTTTGACAGTTCTAATTGTTAGGAATTATTTCTTTATATGCACCCAAATTCAGCATCTCTGTAACTTCCAACCATTAATACTACTGTCATCTAGAGTAAGCAGAATAAGATATTAGCTGCCTTCCATAAATCAGTATTTTCAATACTTGATAACTGATATCAAAATCTGGTTCCCTTAAGTCTTCTCTACTCCAGGCTCACCATGCCCAATTATTTCAACCAATCCTTTAGCTCTTTATTATTCTGGTCTAAAAATTCTTTAGTTTTCCAATGTTCTTTCTAAAAATGTAACCCTCAGAATACCTGAAAACAACAGAGAATGGGTAAATTACCTTCTCTGACTCTCAATTCTATTTTCATCTCTAAAAGAATATTTCCTTTTCAACTTCCATATCAATCAGTCTGTCAGTCAATAAACATTTAGTAAAGTACCTATTACAAGCCAGGCATTGTGCTATGCCCCTATGTTGACACAATCCATTCCACTTTTTAAAGATAACTATTGTCTAGCTACATGTCTCCAACCTTTATTTGTGTAGTTGGTTTGTCCAAGTGTAGGTGTTGGTACTTTTTAAATTTCATCATTTTTGACTTATTCAAAATAATAGCCCATTGAGATCTTTTTGGGAATCCCAACTCTGTTAATCAGCATGAATGCTTTTATCCAAGTCATGTAGAAAAATGATTTTGTTTTCAAGGACCACCCTAATTATAAATCAACAAATCTTTATTGAGATCTGTTGTGAGACCAGTGTCAATTTAAAACATGGAGGATACAGGAGAAGAGTCAATAGCCTCTAGCATTTTACCTTCTTTAAGATTCAGGACAGAGTTAAATAATATTATGTGATAGTGTGATTGAGAATTAACTTTAATCCTGGGAACAAGGGAAATAATATATTGAGAGAAGGGAATTGGGTCCAAGACAAAGACTTGGAATACACCAATATTTAATGGTTAGGTCCAGCAAAAAGGATTGGGAAAGAGAAGTCAAATAGGTGGAAAGTAGTACTATTATGGAAGTTAAGTGAAAAGAAAGTATCCATCTTAGGAGTATCTAGTGACAGATACTGAAGAGATGATGATGAGGATGACTGAGAAATATTCATTGAATCTAGAAAATAATGTTTTACTGTGTTAGTTATAGAAAAATTTTTTTCATTAAATAGCTATAATTGTAAAATTGCTTTCTCTGCAATCAGTTCTCTTCACAATCAATGAGAGCTGAGTTCTAAGATATCACATTACACTGAGATAGTCTCATTTTCCCTACCACTGTGATGGCAATGAACAACATATCTTAACTAAAACTCATAGAACATCCCACACTAGAGGCTCAGGAAGTAGCTGCAGATGAGACCTTAGTATGGTTCAATAAAAACTTCAGAAGTGCTGATCTAGTTGTCTTTATTGGTAGCTGGCATATTAGAGAAATTATGACTGGTGATGTGACTCTAACCTTTCCATCAACTAGTCTTCTCCAGATACTTAGCTCTTTACTCCAGTGGGACCTTACCCTGCCCTGTCTTCACTAAATATGTCTCAGGTCATTTGGCACCTGGCCATGGGGGCTGAAGGAAGGAGAAAGATAATGGTCCAGACCTAGACTTCTTGACACTACAGATTATCTTTAAAAGGAGCCAACCTGTTGTGACCAAAATAATGAGAGGTGAATTGATCTAATTTTATCCTGGCCAATGGGGCAGTAGAATAAGAATTCAGGTTAGAAGTTCACTGCCTAGTTCAGCAGCATGAATGCTGTGGGTTTCTCAATAAATGTTAATTGCACTGAATTAATTGAATTAGGCTAGGTTTACTGACAGGGAAGGTTATTAGACATTGAGAATGGGTTACAGAAGGAGGTTATGAGATTTCATTCTCTGCTTGTCTTTAAACACAGGAAAGTTACTCATTCATCTGAGATGGCTAACAAGAGTTTCAAATGGGGTTAATAACTCTCACCATGTCTACCTCACAGGACTCTTCTCCACTGGGTATATCATGGCCCATTGGTTTGGGTGGAAAGGCAGAACTTGTCAAGTTCCACCTGTGTCTTCTGAATTTCCTCACTTGGGTGAATTAATTTATAACCACCCCCCCACACACACACACACTCAGGGAATGAATAGTTGCATTGCTGGTGTATAAGAGCAAGCAGCTTGCATTTAAAGGCTGGTGAAGTTTCTGTCTGAGGTTTCATTCTTTTTCTTACCCTTGAATAGAGGTATCTGGTTTAGAAGGACAAGAAATTGTGGCTGGTGAAGCATTTGGATACAAGGGGACAGAGCTGTGCCTGCTATTTTTCAGTTAGTTCATTTTTACTATTTCATATATCTCCGATATGAAAATCACTTAATCACAATCAATCATCTTCTACATGCAGGGAACTGCATGAAACATTTGGAATACTGAAACAAAAAATGAAACATCCTGCTTTCAAAGAACTTACATTCCACCATGACAGAAACACATACCCCTTTAAATATTTAAAAAATAGTGGATAAGGGGGAAAAGGAGATATTTGTAACTGGAGGAATTGGAAAAGACTTCACATAGAAGGTGATATTTGGAAAACTAATAAGCTATCACCCAAACCCCAGAACTAGACTCTAGGGTCCCTTCAGATTAGTCTCAGAGACTACAACTATCTGGGTAGTACAGTGGAAAGAGTACCAGGCCTGGAACCAGGAAGACTCAACTTCTTGAGTTCAAATCTGGTCTCAGATACTTACTAGTTGTGAGATCCTAGGAAAATCACTTAACCCTGTTTGCCTCAGTTTCCTCATCTATAAAATGAGTTGGAGAAGGAACCAGCAAACCACTCCAGTATCTTTGCCAAGAAAACCCCAAATGGGGTCACAAAGACTAGGACATAAATGAAAAACAACTAAACTGAATCACAATTGGGCCTCCTGGAGAAGATCTATCATTCCCAAGTCAAGAAGTCTCTATTTGGGCCAGGAGTTCTTAAATGTTTTTGTGTCATGGACCCATTTTTCAGTTTTAAATACATAAAAGAAAATACATATTACATGGAAACAATTATGTTAAAGTATAGTGACTTTTAGAATTTATTATAATTTTATTTGTAATAAAATTTATAATTTTAATAAAATTATAAATTTTATTTCTAAACTTGGTAACTCACATCTTACACTTTTCTAAAAATAAACATATTTCTAAAAATAACCATAAGGTGAGCTTGTATTTTGGTACCAAGTTGCTCAAAATATATGTCTTCATTGACACTGTTACTCAATTATTCTTCAACTATTGAATCACAGTTATGAAAATATTAAAAGTTCCAAGCTCATGAACTTCTGTTAAATCTATTCACAGACTTCTTATTAGTCTGTAGATCTCAAATTATTCTCTAATCTAGGTATAATTGAAGGTGACACAAACCGGAAAAACAAAACAAAACAAAGCAAGGTGAAACAAGAGTAATCTCAGAGTCCAAAATATCTACTTTTCTGTGTTTGTTCTCTGATGTTCATAGTCCCTCTTAATTAGTTTCTCTAATTCAAGTCTTTGCCCACTGTAATCCATCACATATAAAAATGTCAAAGAAATTTTTATTAAATTTTGGGTCTGAACAGGTCACTCCCTGACCATTAATCTACAGTGTCTCCCTGTTGCCTCTAGGATAAAAAAAAATATGTTCTTTGACTCTTAAAAGTTTATTACTATCTGGACTTAACCTACCTTTCCACCCACATTGTACATTGCTCTGTTACTTCTTTCCTGTAGTCTATGATTCATTCATTCAAATTGACATTCTCGCGGTTTCTCATGTCCCATCTCCAGGTCAAGTTCCAGGGCAGTTTTGGTTATCCTTTGCAGAGCTCTAAATCAGGGAGAACTTGAGAAAATGTGTTAATTTGATCATTGAGAGTCATTTTGGGTAGGGTGGAGATTTTGAAGAAGAGTTTAAAGGATGAATTCCCAAATTGCCTATCAATCAACCAATTAACAAACATTGACTGCAAAGTGTCATACTAGGTAAAATAAATACAAAGACAAAAATCAATCAGCCCCTTCCCTCAAGTTTACATTTAAAGGAGGAAATATATATACATAATTAGGTATTTATAAGTCTCAATCCTGGCAGATAAAGTAACCTTGGATAAAAGAGCACTCATAGATATAGGACTGGGAAGAGGGAAGATGATCTAAAAAATTTGAAATGTGAGTAAAATACTCAATCACTAAATCATATGACTCCTAAACGAAAATCCAAAATGAAAACTCCCAGGAATATTACAGGCAAGTTGTAATATTCCCAGGTCAAAGAGAAAATATTTTAAGCAATTTTCAAATATTATGGTGCTACTATCAGAATCACACAAAATTTAGCAGTTACCCCTTTAAAGAGTGAAGGACTTAGAATATGATATTCTGGAAGGCAAAGGAGCTTGGAATATAAACAAGAATAATCTACCCATCAAAATGGAGTATTATCCTTCAGAAGGGAAAAAAAGAATATTTAATGAAAAAGAGGATTTTAAAGACCAGAGATGAAAAGAAAATCTAATTGTCAACTATAAGACTCAGAAGAAGCATAAAAAGGTAAATTTGAAAGAGAAAATATGAGAGACTCAATAAGATTAAACCATTTATATTATTATATGGAAAAACAACACATATAACATCTAGGAAGTTTATCATTATTAGGACAGTTAGAAAGATTCTACATAGAAAGAGGGCAGTTTACATAGGAATGATCTAAAATAATGATGGGTGAGAAAAGATAATGCACTGGAAGAAGGAGGAATGGAATGGAAGAATGGGGAATAGCATCTCACATAAAATACACATACAAGGAAGAGCTTTATAGTGGAGGAAAACATGGTGGGGATGGGAGTAGGGCAAGAAATTCTTGAACCTCACTCTCATCTGAAAAAAAGAGAAGAAAAAAATATATATATATATGAGGGGGATCATATAAAAAGAAGAGAATAAACAGAAGAAAATTGAATAGGGGAAACTCATAGTTAGTAATTATATCTTAATGTGAATGAGATGGATTCACCAATAAAACAGAAGCAGATAAAAGAATGAATTAGGAACCAGAATTCTACAATATGTTGTATACAAGAAGGACACTTGAAACAGACTTATAGTAAGGAATGGGAGCAGAATCTATTATTTCTTCAGCTGAAATAAAAAAGACAGGGGTATCAATTATGATCTCAGACAAAGCAAAATAAAAAAAAAACAGACCTTAGTAAAAGAGATAAGCAGGGAAGCTCCATATGGTTAAAAGGTACCATAGACAATGCAGTAATATCAATACCAAACATATATGCACAAACACTATAGCATTGAAATTCATAAAAGAAAAATTAAAGAGATATGGAAGAAAATGAAAAGTAAATTTAAACTAGTTGGGGACATCAACTTTCCCCACTCAAAATTAGATAAATCTAACAAAAAAAAAAAACAAATAAAAAGGAAGCTTAAAGAGATAAATAGAATTTTAGAAAAGTTAGATATAATAAATCTCTGGAGAAAATTGAATGGAATAGAAAAAATGTATGACTTTTTCTCAGCTGTACGTGGCACCTTTCACAAAAATTAGCCTATGTTAGGGCATAAAAACCCTACAAACAAATGCAGACAAGCAGAAATTTCAAATGTACCCTTTTTAGACCACAATTGTTTAAAATTATTTTCAATAAAAGATCTTGGAAGCATAGTTTAAAAATTAATTAAAAAGAAATTAATCTCAACCTAAAAACTGACTGAGTCAAAGAAATCATAGAAATAATCAATAATTTCTTGGAACTACATGCAAAGGGCAACAAAATGTGCATACCCTTTGATCCAGCAATACCACTACTGGCTCTATACCTTGAAGAGATGATGAAAAAGGGTAAAAACATCACTTGTACAAAAATATTCATAGCATCTCTGTTTGTGGTGGCAAAGAATTTGGAAATCAAGTAAATGTCCTTCAAATGGGGAATGGCTTAGAAAACTGTGGTATATGTATGTCATGGAACACTATCGTTGTTCTGTTAGAAACCAGGAGGGACAGAAATTCAGGAAAGCCTGGAGAGATTTGCATGAACTGATGCTGAGTGAGATGAGCAGAACCAGAAAAATACTGTACACCTTAACAGTAACATGGGGGCAATGATCAACCTTGATGGACTTGCTCATTCCATCAGAGCAACAATCAGGGACAATTTGGGGTTCTCTGCAATGGAGAATACCATCTGTATCCAGAGAAAGAGTTGTGGAGTTTGAACAAAGACTATTACCTTTAATTTAGAAAAAAACTGATATCTTATTGTCTGATTTTGCTATTTGTTATACTTTATGTTTCTTCCTTAAGGATATGATTTCTCTCTCATCACATTCAATTTGGATCAATGTATGCCATGGAAACAATGTAAAGACTGGCAAATTGCCTGCTATGGGGGTGGGGTGGGGGGAGGGAAGTAAGATTAGGGGGAAAATTATAAAACTCAAGATAAATAAAATCTTAAAAAAAATTTAAAAATTGGTTCCTTACAAAAAAGTAATCAATAAACTACTACTTGGTTACTGGCAAAAAAAATCAATAATTTCATTAAAGAGAAATAAAATAATGAGAAATTGTGGGATGCAGGCAAAAGAATATTTTGGGAAATTTTACATTTCTAAGCACAGTAGTAAAAGGAAGAGAGAGAAGATCAATGAACTGGGTATTTTACTAAAAAACTACAAAAAAAAGACAATTAAACATCAAATTGTAAAAATTTTTTAAAAAATGAATAAAATTGTAAGTAAAAAACATTTAAACTAAAATAAAGCTAGGAGTTGGTTATATGAAAAAACACAAAACAAATGCCATTGGTTCATTTGATTTAAAAAAAAAAGAAAAAAGAAAACCAAATTACTAGTATCAAAAAATAAAAAGGGTGAATGAACCACCAATGAAGACAATAATAAAACAATTATTAAGTGAAATTTTGCCCAATTCTATGCCAGTAAAACTAAGTAATATGAATGAATATTTACAAAAGTATAAATTGCCCAGATTAACAAAAGAGAAACTAGAATGCTTAAATAATCCTATCTTAGAAAAAAATTGATTAAAGTCATAAATTAACTCCCTAAGATAAAAAATACCCATGACTAGATGGATTTACAAATGAATTCTACCAAATTATTAAGGAACCATTAAGCTTAAAACCATATAAGCTAATTGAAAAAACATGTTTAAAAGATCCTACAAATTCCTTTTATGACACAAAAATGGTTTTGATATCTAAACTAGAGAATGCACAGAGAAAGAAAACTAAAGGCCAATTTCCCTAATGAATATTGATGAAAATTTTTCAATTAAATGCTAGCAAGAAATTATAGCGATATATCATAAAGATCATACAACTATGTTCTATATATTCTTTTTGCAATATGGCTAATATGGAAATTATCTTACATGATTTCATGAATATAATTTACATCAAATTGCTTGCCTTCTTATGGAGGGAGGGAGAAAGGTTGGGATGGAGAGAATTTGGAGCTCAAAATTTAAAAAAAAAGAATGTAAAAAAATTTCAACATGTCATTGAGAAATATTTAATGAAACAAAAATATATTGGGGAAAATAACAAGGAGATCAACAAAAAAGAAGATTTTTTAGCAGTTCCATATTCTAAACTATGCTACAAAGTTGTAATCATAATAAAGTGGTACTGGCTAAGAAATAGAGTGGCAGATCAGTAAAATAGATTAGGTACATAATACACAGTAATAATTGACCATAGTGTTCTAAAGATTTGATAAAATCAAAAATCTAAGTTTCAGGGGCAAGATCTCACTATTTAACAAAAATTGTCAGGAAAAAAAAGCAGTTTGTAGGAATAAGGTAGAGATCTCCACCACTGTAGACCAGAAATAAGGTCAAAATGAGTAAAAGATTAAGACCTAAAGAGCGAAGTCATAAGTAAATCAGGGAAATATGGATGTTTACTTGTCAGATCTAGTTAAGGGACGAATTTATGACCAAAAAAATGATAGAAAAGATGATAAGCAGTAAATTTTGGTTACATAAAATTGAAAAGGTTTTGCCTAAACAAACTTAATGCAGCCAGAAATAGAAGAAAAATAGGGGCAGCCAGGTGGTAAAATGGATAGAGTACTGACCTTAGAGTAAAGAGGACCTGAATGAAAATCTGGTTGCAGACACTTGTCACTTACTAGCTATGTGACTATGGGCAAGTCACACCCTGATTGTCTCATCAATAAAGAAAAACTAGAAGGAAAATAGTAAACAGTATGGAAATGCTCTCATAAAGGCCCCATTTCTCAAATTTGTAAAAATAAGAGCTGTTTTCTTTTGATAAATGAACAAAGAATATGAACAGTTTTCAGATGAAATCAAAGCTATAAATATTCACATGAAAATATTCTAAATCACTATTGATTACAAAAATGCAAATTTAAACCACCTCACAGATAACAGAGTAGCTAACATGACAGAAGGAAAAATGATAAATGCTGAACAGAGTATAGAAAAATACGCACATTAATGCACTATTGGTAGAGTTGTCAGCTCATCCAACTATTTTGGAAAACAATGCCATTACTAGATTTGAATCTCAAAGAGATCAAAGAAAAAAGAAGACCCAGAAAGCAATGATTCCCATACTAGGAGAAATGAGAAGACAGAATCAATATAATTTGACAATAGATTGGATGAGGATAATATATAGGAGAACAGGTTGAAGGAACTTGAGAAGAGAATACAAAAGAGAGTTAGTGCCTTCAAGTATTAACAGATTACATTGTGGAGATTACATGAAACTTGTTCTGCTTGACCCCAAAGGGCAGAGTTAGGAACAAAGGGTGGAAATTGAAAAGAAGCAAATCAGGTAGAATTCCTTACAATTAGAGTTTAATCAAAGGAGAATGAGCTGCCTAGACAGTTGTTGAGTTCCCTCTTCTTGGATATCTCCAAGTAAAATTTTGATAACCATATGTTAGGTATGTTATACAGGGATTTCCTTTCTTGTATAATTTGATCTTGTCAATTCTATGAGTCTGTGATTAAGGCTAACTTGCTATCCACTGTAATCCCTTACCCAAGGGAAACTTTTGTCATTGATATAACTGTCCAATTATTGAAAAGAATGTTGTAAAATTAGTTCCATGTCTAGATGTATTCAAGAAGATGTAACTTGAAAGGTCAGTTCTAGGACTGTTTCATTCTATATATCTGAGATTGGGAATCTCTAGAGATAAAAAAACATTTCACCAAGATAAGTAATGAATATGTGCTTTGTATATTTCCATCCTTCTCATGACTTCTCTGTTTCTCAATAGGAAGGGAAAGAGGTGCCTGTGGAACACTCAGTCAATGAGAGGAAAACCTGATTGTAATCCTAGTCCTGGTACTGAAAGGTCATACTTCTAAAGGTGGCTATTCTTCCCACATAATAAATACCATTTGCTTTGGTTCCCCCTAACACTCAGAGGCTACAAAGATAAGTTCTTGAATGATTGGAATTTGAGTGATTTGAGGCTTAGTAGTCACTGATAGCATAGCTCTGAGGCTCCATAACTATCAGACCCTTGTTTTGGCCACCTGTGTATGCAGCACATTTTTAGGACTTAGGGCCAAGTCAAAATTAGGAAAGTCTGGAGGCTTAGAGCATCAAAGTCTAAGCCTTATCAAGAATCCATCCTTATCACAAAAAAAGGGACAGTATCTTTCCTTGGAGATGGGGGTGGGGGAAGTGTCAGTTCCTGCCCTAAATCAATCAAACCAGTTTGGTGTCATATAAACAGGGCAAAAAAAATTGAATGAACTTAAATCACAAAATGTTACAGTAAAAACTGACTTTAGAACATAGGACAGAGGCTATCAGAATTAGAAAAGTGCTAGGAACATAAGATATAAACAGGTATTCACTAAGAGAGTACTCTGTTCTACTCACTGGAGTATCTAATGAGAATGCAAAGAAAACACAAAAACTGTCTTCCTCAAAGAGCTTACTTTCTAATAAGGAAGAATATTAGAACTGTGAGGAACCTTAGAATTTAGACTCAGAGCTAGAAAGTACTTTAGAATATAAAATAGACTTCTATAGATTAGAAATCATCTAGGATATGGTTTATTTACTTTCCCCTTTTGAGTTTGAGTAATCTACCCAGAAAGGATAGGCCATGGATAGTCATTCACATACCTAACCATTGATTGGGCCAGAAGCTTTGACCTACTCTGTTTAAACCTGGTTCAATTTACTCTTCCTTGAACAATCTGGATCCCCAATCCCCCTATTCCATTCATGGGAGCTCATCATATTGAAAAGGCACTTTGTGTGTACACACAATCAGTTTTAGCTCAACTATAGTTTAGAACTCCTAAACTTGAGTGATCTGCCACCTCAACCTCTCCTTTGTAGCATCACCACCCCAAGCTGACCCAAGAGTTCTTACCTTTTTTTAATTTTGTGGACACCTTTAGCAGTGTGGGGAAATCTGTGGTTGCCCCCTTTGACTAACTTTTTAAAAGACATAATTGAGGGGAATTTAAATTAGACGTAAGTGAAACTATAGATGTAATAATTTTCCCATTCAAGTTCTTGCTCCTTTCTCCAACATATGAAGTATGGTATAGTGGTGAAAGTATTAGACTTAGATTTCTAGAGACTTGGGTTCAGGCCCCTCTCCTTCCTTTTCAGTCATTTAGTTCTGTTACCTACTTCAGATAATTTGTTAGAACTCTACTAATTTAAAGGTGGATTATGATATTCCTGGAAGAGGGGCTTCCCATAATATGTAAAACTTAGATCCTGATGAGTTAACATAATGTATAGGTGATACTGATAGAGAATTTTGTTAGCTTCTTCCACTCATTTAACAAGAATCAAAAAGTACCAGAGTTGGAAATACATATAGACCATGGAAGAAGTCATATTTCTCCCTCAAGCATTATCCCTTCAGCAAAGTACATAGGGAATCTAATGGTTCCCCATACTACATAGCCCATAATATACAGTGTCTATCCATATATACTATAAAAACAAATATGCATACATTTATTTAATAGTAGTAGAAAAAATCTTCCTGACATATAGTGAAAAAAAAGTTATATTTCATGGTCATAATGTCACTAGAGAGCAATTTGTTACAGATGCAACATCACAGTCCAGAATAATGACACTCTTAAAGCAAGAGAAAAACACTAAACAATTTTTGGAGCATATTCACCAATAAGTTTGTAATTTGAAGTTACATTTATGTTGATTGGCTCAGCACTTTTTATGTCTGCCCATAATCCCCGAACTTGGAACTGTCTTGAGATGAAAGTTTAGGTGATAAACAAAGAAAAACCAACCAGAAAATTCGTGTGAATGTGGCCTAGAGAAACAACTAAGATTCAGGCATTACATTAAGTCAATTTCGTTGAGTTGTCTCTCTTCTATGTTCAAGAATTCCACCCAAGAAAGAAAATGAATGAAACCCCAAACCTAATGAGAGGGGAGCTGCTAGAGGAGGAGAGAAAAATGTTAGTCAGTGATGCTAAAATGAACAATAACAAAGAAATGTTATATCTAGGATAAGGGAAAGGCAGGGAAGATATACATTCCAAAAGAGAAATCTGTTTCTATAGAACTCACCACTATGGGGATAATGAGCATAGGGTAGGGAAAGTCAGGGGTCAGGGTCAGGACTCCAAGGGGGAAGATGGTACTGTTGCTCCCTCTAAATTTTGGTGCCATTGTACAAAATCCAGACTATATCAACAAAGTTACAGTTTTGGTGCTAAATTACAAAATAAACTATAACCAACAATTTTCTGTGTATTGTTTCTATATTCTTCTGAATTCTTTTCTCATCATTTTTCCAGATCATTTGTTTCTGGTAGGAGATATCTCATATTTCCTTCTACTTTTTTTCAGTCTTTTGCTTTTGCTCTAATATTTCTTACATCTGATAAAGGTTCTATTCTACCTATTTTAATTTTAAGAACCTGTTACTTGTGAAATGTTTGCTATTTTTTTGTTCTACGCTATTTCTTATCTTCTCAATTCTTTACTCCAAAGGTTTGATTCCACTCCTTCCCCTATTTTTTTGTCTCTTAGTTTTGTGCAATTCTAGAATGGAAAACATCATGAAAAAGTTGCTTATTCAATTGCTTTATCATCATTGGATCTTGTGGAGTACATCTTATGGGAATGGGTTTTCTGTTTCTTTCCCGGATGCAATTATTTTCAATTCATCATATTTACTAAGTACCTTGCAGAATGTTGTACTAGGTGCTGGGGAAATTTAAAGTTTATATAAGCTATGTTTCCCACCTTCATAGAATCTGCCATTTGATAAAAAGTTATGCATGATACATATATAAACATCTATAGTATGAAGAGGCGAGAGGTTGAAGCAAAGTACTCCATGAGATCTAAGAGGAGAAAGTATCAATACTGAAGAAGTGCTATTTGTAGTAGGTGGTAATTGAGTTGGGGTTTTTGGGGGTTGTTAATTAATATTTTATTTTTTCCAAATAAATGTTATGAAACTTTTTCAACATTCATCCATATTCCTATATATATTTTTAAGTTACAAAATGTCATTCCGTCCTCCCTTCCCACCCTCCTTCCCTCAGTGGTGAATAGTTAAGTTCATATTGCACATACACATTTGTGTTAAATATGTTTATAGATTAGTTGTTTTTGGTATGAGGAATTAGGAATAAGGTTAAGAAATACATAAGAAATATTTTTTAAAAAGTAATAGTGTTCATCAGATTCTGATTTTGTTTTGTTTTTTTTTTCTTCCTCTGGATGGGGCTAGCATTGTCCATAGCCAGTCTAATAGGGTTGTCCCAGATCTCTGAAATGCCGAGAGCAACTGCATCCTTCAGGGTTGATCATTCCTCTATGTTGTTGTTAATGTGTACATTGTTCTCTTGGTTCTGCTCCCTTTTCTCAGCATCAGATCCTGTAATTCATTACATGCTTCTCTAGAGTCTGACCATTTAGGGTCATGTACCATAACTTGATTAGCCATTCCTCAATTGATGTGCATCCCCTCAATTTCCAATTCTTTGCCACTACAAAAAGAGCTGCTATGAATATTTTGGAACATGTAAGACTTTTCCTTTTTTATGATTTCTTCTAGATATAGGCCAAGAATAGGAATTGCTGGGTCAAAGGGTTTGAACAGTTTTATTGCTGTTTGGGCATAGCTCCATATTGCTCTCCAGAAAGGTTGGATCCATTCACAACTCCACCAGCAATACATCAACATCCCAATCCTCCCACAATCTCCCCAACCTTGATCATTTTCCCTTTTTCTCATCTTGGCCAATCTGATAGGTATGAGATGATACTTCATTGCTGTGTAAATGGGCATTTCTCTAATCAATAATGATTTGGAGCATTTTTTCATCTGATTATATATAGTTTTAATTTCTTCATTTGAAAACTGTCTATTCATATCTTTTGACTATTTAGCAAATTGGAGAATGACTTGCAATGTTATAAATTTGATGCAGTTCTCTATATATTTTAGAAATGAGATCTTTATCAGAACTCTTAGTTGGGAAGATCATTTCCCACTTTTCTTCTTTCCTTCTAATTTTGGTAACATGGATTTTACTAGTGCAAAACCTTTTAATTTATTATAGTCAAACCATTCATTTTGCAATTTATCATGTGCTCTATTTCTTTTTTGGTCATAAATTTGTCCCCTCTCCATAGATCTGATAGATAGTATTTCTTGGTTTATTAATTTATCTCTGGTGACACCCTTTATGTCTAAATCCTTACCCATTTTGACCTTATTTTGGTATAAGATGTGAGATGTGGGTCTATGCCTGATTTTTGCCATACTATTTTCCAGTTCTTCCAATAATTTTTGTCAAATACTGAGTTCTTATCCCAGAAGTCTTGGGTTTGTCAAACAGTAGATTACTGTAGTCATTCACTACTGTTTCTTTTGAACTTATCCTAATCCATTGATCCATTACTCTATTTCTTAACCAGTAGCAGGCAGTTTTGATGACTGCTGCTTTATTGTATAGTTTTAGATCTGGTAGACCTTCTTTTACATTTTTTTAACTAGGTAACTTACTATTCTTGACCTTTTGTTGGTCCAGATGAATTTTGTTACTATTTTTTCCAGTTCAGTAAAATAATTATTTAGTGATTTGATTGGTAAGGCACTGAATAAGTAATTTAATTTGGCTAGAACTGTCATTTTTATTATATTAGCTTGACCTAACCATGATCAATTGACATTTTTTCTAATTATTTAGATCTGAGTTTATCTGGATGAGAAGTACTTTATAATTGCATTATACAGATTCTTAGTTTGTCTTGGGAGGTAGATTCCCAAGCATTTAATGTTGTCTACAGATAGTTCAAATAGAATTTCCCTTTCTATCTCCAGGTCTTGGGCTTTGCTGTTCATATATGTATAAATGCTGGTAATTTTGTGGGTTTATTTTATATCCTGCTACTTTGCTGAATTTGTGAATTGTTTCAAGAAATTTTTAAGATGATATTCTCAAGTTCTTTAAGTATACCATCATATCATTGGCAAAGAGCAAAAGCTTTGCTTCCTCGTTGACAATTCTGATTTCTTCAATTTCTTTTTCTTCTCTTATTGCTAAAGCTAACATTTCAAGTACTATATTGAATAGTAATGGTGATAATGGGTATCCTTATTTCATCCCTAAACTTATTTGAAATACTCCAAGTTAATCCCCATTACATATAATATTTTTGATGGTTTTTAGATGGATACTACTTATTATTTTAAGGAAAACTCAACTTATTCCTAAACTTTCTAGTATTTTAATAGGAATGAATGTTGAATTTTTATCAAAGGTTTTTCAGCATTTATTGAGATAATCTTATGATTTATGTTGGTTTGGCTATTGATTTGTTCAATTACAATGAGTGTTTTCCTAATATTGAACCATCCCTGCCCACCTGATATGAATTCTACCTGATCATGGTGCATTATCTGGTAATAACTTTCTGTAATCTCATTGCTAAAATTTTATTTAAGATTTTTGCATCAATGTTCATGAGGGAGATAGGTCTATAATTTTCTTTGTGTATTTTGGTTCTTCCTGGTTTAGGTATCAGCACCATACTGGTGTCATAAAAAGAATTTGACAGAACTTCTCCTATTTCAAAAAAAATTTAATGTAGAATAGGAATTAATTGTTCCTTAAATGTTTGGTAGAATTCATTTATAAATCCATCTGGACCTGGAGACTTTTTCCTTAGGGAATTTATTGATGGTTTCTTCAATTTCTTTTTTCTGAAATAGGGTTATTTAAGTAAGCTATTTCCTACTCTGGGCAATTTGCATTTTTGTAAATATTCATCCATTTCATTCAGGTTATCAAATTTATTGGCATACAGTTTGGCAAAGTAGCTCTGAATTATCTCTTTAATTTCCTCCTCATTGGTGGTTAGTTCACCCTTTTCATTTTCGATACTGTAATTTGGATATCTTCTTTTTTATTTTATCAGATTAACCAAAGGTTTATCTATTTTATTGGCTTTTTCATAAAAACAATACTTAGTTCTTTTTTATGAGACCAATTGTTTTCTTTCTTTCTGTTTTATTAATCTCTCCCTTGATTTTTAGAATTTCTAATTTGGTATTTAATTGGACATCTTTAATTTGTTCTTTTTCTAACTTTTTTAGTTGCATTTCCAATTCATTGATCTCTTCGTTCTCTCTTTTATTCATATAAACATTCAGAGACATAAAGTTTCCCCTCCAAACAGCCTTGGCTGCATCCCATAAATTTTGGCATTATGTCTCACTATTATAATTTTCTTGGATATAATTATTGATAATTTCTTTGATTTACTGTTTGATCCACTCATTATATAAAATTAAGTATTTAGTTTCCAATTAGTTTTTGTTGTATCTTTCCATGACCCTTAATTACATGTAATTTTTATTGCATCATGGTCTGACAAGTATGTATTTATTGTTTCTGCCTTTCTGCATTTGATTATAAGGTTTTTATGTTGTATAGGTTTTTTGGTAAAGGTGCCATATACTGCCAAGAAAAAGGTATATTCTTTACTATTCCCCATTAAGTTCTCTCTAGAGGTCTATCATATCTAAGTTTTCTAAGATGTCATTCACCTTCTTAACTTCCTTCATCTTATTTTTTTGATGAGATTTATCAAGTTCTGAAAGAAGGAGGTCAAGGTCCCCCATTATTAAAGTTTTGCTGTCTCTGCCTCCTTGTAATTCACTCAGCTTTTCCTTTAGGAATTTGAATGCCATAGCACGAGGTGCATACATATTTAATAATAATATAACTTCATTACCTATGTGCCTTTTAAGAAGATGTAGTTTCCTTCCTTATTCCTTTAAGTGATATCTATTTTTGCTTTTGCCTTATCTGAGATCAGGATCGCTATCCTTGATTTTTTTTACTTCAGCTGAAGCATGATTTATTTTGCTCCAACCTTTTACCTTTATCCTGTGTGAATCTCTCTGCTTCAAATGTGTTTCTTTTAAACAACATTTTGTAGGATTCTAATTTTTTGATCCATTCTGCTATCTGCTTCCATTTTATAAGACAGTTCATCCCAATCATATTTACAGTTAAGATTACTAATTCTATATTTCCTTCATGCTATTTTCTCCATTTATATTTTTCTCTTTCCTTTCCTCTTAGTCCTCTTCACCAAAGGTTTACTACCTTTCCCCTTTAACTTTTCTTTTAAAATATAACTTTCAGTTTCTTTTCAATTATAACTTCACCTTCCTTTTTTTCAGTCTCTTCTTCCCTTATCATTCCTTACCCCACCTCCTCCTCTTCCCTATAGAGTAGGGTAGATTTTTAAACACAAATGGAAATGTATCTTATTCAATTTCTGAACCAAATCTATTTATTGGAATTTCCTCAGTGTTTACACACTCCCTTCTTTCTCTCTAAAATTATAAATCTTTGTGCCTCTTCACCTGGTATTATTTATCCCTCCTGTACTATTAATCAGATATCATCAGTTACAACTTGGTTAATTGATTGCTTGATAAGCTTAAAATGTTATCAAAGTACCATCATAGATTGATTGATTGATTGAGTGAGTGTTCAATAACCAGCATTGCCTCAGAGTGACTAAATACCCTCCCCTCTTCTGTCTCATTAGAAGTACACTTTTCAAGAGTCTTGAATTATAATCATTTTTTACCTTACTCCCTTTTCAAGTACCCTCCAAGGACACACTATCCTCATGAGCGGATGTATCATCCAAAATCAAATCATCTCATAAACTTTTTGTACCCTCCCCCCAAGCATATTTTCTCCTACACTTCTCCCACCCTCCCCATCCAGGGTACTTAACTCTTTGATAAGTAAAATATGGATTAAGTACAACCCTGATTTAATTAACTATAAGAATCTCAAAGGACTCTAAGTACTGGGGGGCTCTAAGTACTGGGGCACTCTTAATGTCTCACTCGAGAACTTTGCAATTGATTATAAGTTATGGAAGACACTGACTCAAGACCACCAAGCTTATGATGTCCTCATCAGAGAAAGAATTAAATTTTGTTAGCACAGCAGAATTAGAGTAGGTCAAAGGAAACTGAGACACTTAAGTTTAAAGTAAACACTCCTGCTTTTTCATCAGGGCTTTTTGTCTCAAACATAGTGATGTCATGTTGAACCTCTTCAATGGAGAGATAAGATCCAACCATACTCATATCCTCTAAGTCCAGTCTCTTCAATTATATTCAACCCTTTAATTATCCTAGGAGAAGTAAACTTTTCTAGAGTTATAAGTGTTATATCTTCCCTTTTAGGGATGTATACAATTTGATGGTTTTGATTAACATTTGTTTTGTTTTGTTCTGTCCTTCCCTTTTTCATTTAACTTTTTATGCATTTCTTGAGTTGTGTATTTTGGCCACTGAATTCTTTGTTTAGTTCTGGTCTTTTTGTCAGGAAATTTTGGGAGTCCTCTATTTCACTGAACATCCATCTTTTTCCCTGACAGTATATGCTGCATTTTGCAAGACAGTAAATTCTAAGTTGTAATCCCATGTCCTTTGCTCTCCAGTATGTAGTATTCCAGGTCCTCTGGTACTTCACTGTTGTGGCTGATAGGTCCTGTGTGAATCTGATTGTATTTCCTTTGATTTAAATTCCTTTCTTTTTTGCTGATTGCAGAATTTTCTCCTTTATTTGAGAGTTCTGGGATTTGGTTATAACAAGCCTTGGAATTTTTATCCTGGGGTCTCTTTCTGGAGGGGTTCTGTGTATTTTCTCAGTGACTATATTATCTTCTTGTTCTAGCAGATTTGCAGAGTTTTCCCTAATAATTTCCTACATGATATTTTCCAGGTTATTTTTTTGATTTAGGCTTTCTAGTAGCCCTATGATTCATAAATTATCTTTCTTGAATCTATTTTCCAGATAGTTTGTTTTTCCTAAAAGGTACTTCACATTTTCTTCAATTTTTTCAGCCTTTTTATTTTGTTTGATGGAATATCATACTCTTGTACATTCATTGGTTTATATTTGTTCAGGTCTAATTTTTAGGGTTTTATTTTCTTTAATTAACTTTTGTGTTTCCTTTTCCAGTTGGCTATTTTTACTTTTAAAAAGGTGATTTCTTTGATCATTTTTTTCATAATTTTCCTGAATGATTCTCATTTCTTTTTTCATTTTTTCTTCTCTTCTTTGATTTTTAAATTCTTTTAAAGCTCTTCTATGAGTTTTTGGATTTGAGTCCAATTCATAGATTCTTTTGAGACTTCCCCTGCAAGTAATTTTTCACTGATTTCTTCTCCCAACATGGCATTATTATCATCTTTATCTGCAAAGTAGTTTTCTGTAGTGAGTGCTCTTTTAGCTTTTTGCTCCTCTTTTTTGTTTTAGCTCTGCTTCTGGGATATAGGGAGTATAGATCCAAGTTTTTTATTCTGGGGCTGGGGTCTGATCACCGGCTTGTTGTTGACCAAGATGTGCCTATGCAGTCTAGGCCTTGCCTTTGCAGAGGTTTATTTCCTCCTTTATGTTTAGATTCTACCTATGCAGTGATTTGTTCCCAACCCATTCCTGGCTTTTGCCCTGGTATTCCCAGGGTTCAGACTTTGTTTGGGTTTGAGACTCTTTCATATGGCTTCTATCTAGATGCCAAGACCTATGCTGTTTTCAAGTTGTCAGGATCTGGACTGCACTGTGGTTTAAAGTCTCCTGCTGGCTTTCCCCCTCCCCAGCTTGCTTGACTTTACTTCCCCTTTTCCCCCAAAGGGACAGACCTTCACTGAAGATACTCCATGATTTCTACCATTGAAAAGTTCTTTGGATCTTCTTTTTTTCTTGGTGGAATCTGTAGTTTTAATGTCAGTGCAGAGGCTTCATTTATCTTTGGTAAGGAAAAGCTCTGAGAGCATGCTAGCTTCATGCCACCATCTTGGCTCCACCCCAGAGGTTGAGTTGGGTTTTAATGGTTAAGTGATAATTCAACAGTTAGAGAAGGAAGAATGATAGGAAAGGGCAAGGAATCAATCCAGATTTATTAGATTATAGAATGCATGAAGGAGACTAATATAACATAAGACTGGAAAGTGAAGGCTGGCCTCAAATGAACACATTACAGATATTCAAGTTAGAGGGACAGCAAGAATGGATGAGCGTTCCCTTAGGGAAAAGGAAGAGAAAGGAAGGGAGGGAAGGGAGGGAATGAGGAAAAGAAGAGAGAAAGAGAGAAAGAGGAAGGAGAAAGGAAGAAAGGAGTTTCCTTGGGTCAGATAAAAGAGGAAGATGCTAATCCTCTTTCGGGGGGGGGGGGGGGGCTTGTGAATTCTACTTCAGTGTTTATAACTTTTTATAGAGATAGTCTCCAGATCATGAACAGGTAACACTGCCTCTTGGGGTTACATATCTTGACATCTATATTTTATTTTGATTAAATTGCTCACATATCCAGCTCTTGTTCTGTAGATGTAACAAGTACCTTTCAATTTTTTTTGGGGGGGGGAGGCCAATGGGAGTTAAGTCAATTGCCTGAATTCATACAGTTAGCAAATGTTCAAGGTCATATTTGAACTCGTTTCCTTCTGATTCAAAGGCTAATGCTCTATCCACTGCACTTTCTTAATGTCCCTATATACCCTTGAAACAGAAAATTCTAAAAGTGTTTGTTGAGTGAATATTCACCTTTTTTACTGCTCTGAGATTATCAGGGAAGGACTGTGCTTTTTCTGCCTCCTGTTTCCCCCCAAGATTGGGCATTGAGAAGGCTCTCAGGGAAAATTTGTGAAATGAAAGTAGAATGGAGTGAAATAGAACCATACTAATTATATACTCCACCCTCCTGCATTAGTAACTTTCTGGGTCAAGAACTATATCTATTTTTTTTTCTTTTGAAGAAAGAAGAATCTTGTCATAAAAGAATGGAAAGCATTTCAGGAGGAGATAGAAGGAAGGAGAGGATGGGAGAAGATACATTAGCTAGCATTTCTGGCTGCATTTTAGAAATCCTGTTTTAAATGTAAAAATTTGTCAGGGCAAAAAGCTTTCCTGTCTCCTGCTGTGAGTAACAGATCAGTTTGATGTTATAAAATCCAGAACAAATCATCATTCTCCAATACAGCCTCTCCCAAACTCAGGTTTCCTAAGTACTAGTCTATCAATCAATATTATTAGAAGCATTATTAATTATTATTACATTAACATAATCATTATTCTTGATCTCTGGCCTCTACCAGGTGCCAGCCACTGAACTGGTCACAGCAGCCATTTTTTCTAGGCAGGTCTTGAAGATATTGACCAGGAATGGAAATTCTATATCCCTGATATGCTCTGAAAGAGTCACAGCAAAGAAGTTTCTGACTTCATTTGGGGGCCAGTGAGAAAATGTGAACAATTATCCATCTGGATTTTTATGCAAAGGAATGGATAATTAACTAACTTTTGTTTTCAGCTGAACAATTAATATCATTTGTGGACTACTAGTTTGTGGATTGTTGGTTTGGGAAAATACCTTAGAAAGCATCTTGGTTAGCCCCATCACTTTAATCACAAATTTATTCAGAGTGTGGATTCATTATTTTCATCTCTTTCTAGTCCATCATTTGGTTTTCACTGTGGACTGGTGCACAGTACTTACTCCTCAAGACATCAGAAAACTGATAGACAAGTTCTAAAAAGAAAAACTGTAATTGCACCCTGAGGATTCATTGACCCCTCTTCTACATAGTCCTGATAATCCAAGTCATCTTATAACCTAAAGAATCCATTATTCTCCTATTATAGTATGTAACAGGGGTTATCCTGGGACATACATCATGGGAGCCATCCCATGGAACAGAGCTGGAGTTGAGCTCCCTTGGCCAATTCTAGGGACACATGCTCAGCATTCAAGAGAAAAGGCAGCATGTTACAATAGAAACAATGCTGGATATACAGTTCTTGGAAGACCCAAGTGAATTCCTATCTTTGATGATTATTACTTGAGCAACTTTGGTCAAATTACTTTATCTCTCTGGGTCTCCATCTATTCCCTTATAAAGGGAAGGCATTAGAATAGATGCCTCTAAGGTCCCTTCTAGCTCTAAAACTGTGATCTTGTGAGCTTTGGGATCACAAATTAGTTCCCATAATAGAGAAAGGAGGAGGGGACTGTGTCAATCATAATTGGTCACTGGACCAGAAAGAGTGGTTGACTCTAAAAAGAGTATTTCTATTCTCTTGTACTCTTTCTTCTAGTGTGCAGAGCATATGGGGATCTTTTTTTTTATTTATGGAAGTAAATAAGCATCTCTATAGCATAGTGCAATAAAAAAATGATTGCACATGAAACTGCAAATCTTCTATGCACAAGTTACTATTCCTTTCAAATATACATTATACAGAATTATTATGGAAATTTCCTTTTTTTTTCTTCCTTCCTTCACCATAGAGATGCCTTCTATTAGACACAATTAGGAATATATGTAATATATAGGTAAAGTCAATCCATATATATTTCTATTCATTGTTCTTTCTCTGGATACAGATAGTGTTGTTCTTCATATGTCCTTTATAGTTAATTTGGGTATTTAGATTAGACAAAATTAAATTACTTGCTCAAAGTTATTCTTAAAACAATATTGCTGTTACTGTATACAATGTTCTCTTGGTTCTACTCATTTTGCTCTTCATTATTTCATTCAAATCTTTCCATGTTTTTCTACAATTATTGATCTCATCATTTCTTAGAGCACAGTAGTATTCCATCAGTATATCATATACCACAAGTTGTTCAATCATTCCCCAATTAATGTACATCCCTGAAATTTTCAGTTATTTGCCACCACAAAGAGAATTGCTATAAATATTTTGGAAAATATAGGTTCTATTCCATTTTCCCTAATATGGGAACTTTTTGTACCTCTTTCTTAGACTTCTTATCAGGAGTAGGCTCTCCTCTCCCTCTTTTCATTCTCCCTTATCCTGCAACATCTATTCAAGCATGTCTGTAAATATGTATGTTACCTAATTAAACCTGAGTCTGGACTTGGGGTCTCTGTCTGTCTCTTCTACTTTGAGTTTCTCTCCTTGAGCATAAGAGACTGAATAGTGATCCTGAGATGAACTTTGAAAATAATCTCATGAATCCAAGTAGTCAATAATTTCTGTGTCTCACATCAGAGATGACTGGCAGCAGGAAGAGTTTTCTACAACTAGACTCTTCCAGGAAAAGATGATGTTCTATAGGAGCCCACATCCCACCCTGGCTTGCCAGGAGACATGAACTATGAGGTATTTGTTCAGACAAAGAAGAATCAAGATAAACACAAGATGCTGTTCAGCAACCCCATTATGTCTTCTGTTTTAAGTATCAATCTCTTGGGAAACTGTAAGTTATGAGTTGCTGTTTTATGTGTTAAGTCTGTGTCAATGTGAGCTTATGAGTATTTTATGTCTTACTCATTTATCATATTCATGATCTATGTTGTACATTTAATACCTTTCTAATCTTTTGGGAAAATCCTAGATAAGCCAAACATAAGCTAAAAAATTTTTTTCCCTTGGACTTCAGGGTGGGGCACAAAGAGCTAAACAATAATGAAAAGGGGTTTTGAGCCTCTCCTCTTTGGAAGCAAGTTCCTCTAAGACAACCCGGTACACATGAACCCAGAATTGGTGTCCTTGTGTCAAAGGAAACATCCCTGAAGCCCCTGGGACACTGGGATCTGTTATTAGTTCCTTAAGGTTCATTGTTATTGTTGATGTTTAATTATTCAGTCATGTCAGACTCTTTGTGACCCATTTGGGGTTTTCTTGGTAGAGGTACTAGCGTGGTTGGTCATTTCCTTCTCTAGAAAATTTTATAAATGTGGAACTGAAGCAAACAGGTTAAGTAATTTGTCCAGGATCACATAACTCTTAAGCGTCTGAGGTCAGATTTGAACCAGTGCTCTATCTACTGAGTCATCTGGATTACATTATTAAGGCAAATAATAAGCAATTAATAAATGCTTATTGATTGATTTGTAAACTGTCATCCCAATAATGTTCCTAAAATACTGTCATCATTATTATTAAAAAAAATCTTTCAATAACTCCCCATTGCCTAAAAGTAATCTTTTAAGTAGTCCAAATGACTTAGCTGGGTATTCAAGGCCATTTGGCATCTGTCCCTAGCTTAACTACCCAATCTTTTCTTTCTATGTTACCTAACATAAACATTCCTCAGCAATACAACTAGCTTCCCCTATCCTGATCTTTCTTGGCTCCACAAATTTGTTTATATCAGTTTTTGCTACCTAGAGTAACTTCTAACTCTCTCTCTCTCTCTCTCTCTCTCTCTCTCTCTCTCTCTCTCTCTCCCTCTCTCTCTCTTTCTCTTTCTCTCTCTGTCTCTCTCTCTCCCCCTTCCTTCCTTTTCTCTCTCTTTCTCTTCCTTCCCTTCAGAACAGTTTTTATTCTTAAATTAATATTTTTTCTTTATTCTTTTCCTCCCCACTCTCACTCATCACCCAATTTTTATAATTTCCCAATACATGTCCACACAGTCCAATAAAAGCAATTCCCATATTAGCAGTGTCTCTTTCTGAATTTGCGGGTCATAATCTTTCTAATGGAAGGTGAGTGGCACATTTCATTTTTATTCATGTGTATACATAGTTTATCAGTATATTTAACAGAGTTCTAAATTATTTTATAGTTGTTTTTCTTTCTTATAGTATTGTATAAATCGGTGATTGTCCTGGTACTACTCACTTTGCTCTGTATAAGTTCATGGAAGTTTTTCATCATTTTTTCTGAAATTGTCAGTTTCATCATTTTTTTGTGGCACAATAATATTCATTCCATTTACATTCCACAGTTTGCTCTGTATTCCCCAACAGGAAGGCACTACCTTAGTTTTTAATACCTGATTACCATAAAAGAGCTGCTATTAATATTTTTGTCCCTATAGAATCTTTTCTTCTTTCTTTGATTTTTCTTCCCATTCCTTTCTATATTCTACCAATTATCTACATCCTACCAACTCTTCTATCAAGAATCTCAGGATTGAAATGGACTTCAGAGGCTATCTAATACAAGGTGTACTTGAGCAGAGGGAACCAGCTACAGCGTGCCTGCAAAACTATTCATATAGGCTCCCTTTGAAGATATTTAGTTATGGGAAATTCATTACCTGCTATTTATTCATTATTCATATCTTTATTTGTTCATTAAACAAACACTTATTAATCCTATTTCAAGGCAGAACATTGTTCTAGCATTTGAAGAAGATAAACGTTTAAGAGATTATCCTTACTTTCATGAAGTTTTTAACCTAGGGTGGCAATATGGCATAATATAGAAAACAATACACAATATAGCATGATAAGTAGGAGAAGGGAACAAGTAGTTATTAAGTTTATACTTTGTGACGGGCTCTATGCTAACTACTTTATAAATATTATCCCATTTTATCCTCACACCAATTGTCTGAGGTATGTGCTATTATGATCCTCATCTTATAGAGGAAGAAACTAAGTCAATAGAGGTTAAGTGACTTGTCCAGGGTCACATAGCTAGTAAGTGTCGGAGGCTGAATTTGAATTCAGGTCTTTTTGACTCCAGGTCCAGAGCTGTACCTACTGCACCACCTAATTGCCTCTAGGAAAGTAAATTGAATAGTCTCTGCAAGGTTTGAGGAGTACAGGAGTAAAATACATGCTAAGGACTGATGGGAAATCAAGAGGCAGAGAGAGGAAAGGAGGACATTTTGAACAAAGGCATTGTTAGAGGTGAAAATACACAGGAAGTGTGTGATTAGACTGTATATAAAGGAAAGAAATATGAAACTTTTGATGTTTACTCATTTCAGTCATGTCTGATTCTTTGTGACCTCATCTGGGGGTGGGGGTGTTCCTGGCAAAGATATTCAAATGGTTTTCTATTTCCTTCTCCAGCTCATTTTACAGATGAGGAAATTGAGAGAAAGAGGATTAAGTGATTTCCCTAGAATCACACAATTAGTAAATGTTTGAGACCAGATTTGAACTCAGAAAGGTATCTTCCTGATGTCAAAACTGGCACTCTATTAACTGTACCAACAATATGAGATGATTGAAAAAATGGAGTGGTATCAGGATGTAGGTAATTGAATTCCAGGCAAAGAAGTTTGCATTTTCCTCAGGCATCCATGTGGAGCTACCATATATTTTTGAGCAGAAGAATGACATGACTTGATCTATTCATAAGGAAGAATAGTCTGATGGCAGGATGAAGGATGAATTGGAGCAACCAGGAGTGAAGGCGGGAATCCCTATTTGGAGCCTATAGCAATAGCCCAAGTAGGTGGTAATGAGGATAGTGGCAGAGGAAGTAGAAAGGAGGAGATGAATGATGGATGTTGGAGATCCTCAAAGGTGGATTAGACAGAAATTGGTGACAGCTTAGATTTAAGAGATAAGGGAGAGGAAAGACTCAGTGGTTTATCCTAAGATTTCAAACTTCAGAGCCTAGGTAAATGGTGGTATCACTAACAGAAACTGTCAAAGCAGAAAGAGAAGCACATTTGTAGACACAAAAAAAAGAGAATTTTTTTTGATATGAATAACTTTAAGGTGATAGGGGTACATACAGATGAAATGTCTTATTGGCCATTTGGAGGTAGACACTGTTTATCTCCTGGAGATAGACATTTGACAATTTTTTTCCTAAAGAAGATAAATGAAAGTATGGAATAGAATGAGTGACCAAAGGAGATAGCCTAAAAGGGGGAGAAAGGAGGACCAGAAATAAAACCTTGGGGAACATTAAGTTTAAGGGAGCAAGAAGTGGGGTGAGGAGCTAGCAAAGTTCAGAAAGAATTTAGGAAATCAAGATAGTATGACATCTCTGAAGTCAAAGGGAAGCCCATTCCATTTGGGGATAGATCTTAGCAGTAGGAAATATTTTCTTCAAGTGAGATAAATATGTTTTCAAGTAATTTCTGCTCAGTGCTTCTAGTTTAGTTCTCTGGGTCCTAGTAAAAGAAGTTGGCTGTTTCTTCCACATAAAGGAAGACCTTATCAAATACTTGAGGTTAAAATTCTCATCAACCTTAAGTCTTTTCTTTAGGATACCCCCAGGTTCTTCAATTGACACTTCAGCTGATTCATTGTGACCAGTACAATCCCCAACTATGTTGGTGAAGCTTCATTCCCTGCCTATACCAGGGCACAGTGAATAGAGCACTGGCCTTGAAGTCAGGAGGACAGGGGTTCAAATTTGGCCTCAGATATTTGATACCTATTAGCTGTGTGACCTTGAGCAAGTCACTTAATCCTGATTGCCCCTCATCCAGGGTAATATCCAGTTGTCCTGATTCATATCTGGCCACTGGACCCAGATGGCTCTGGAGAAGAAAGTGAAGCTGATAACTTAACACAGCACCCCCTCACTCAAATCCAATTCATGTACTTGTCATGGCATCATCTCCCTGATGTCATGGTCTTCTTTGAGGATGAAGGACAAACATCATCATACCATGTTTCCAGTATCTAGCATACAACATAGAGTAAGAGGATTGATCAAGAATCCCCTGAACAATTGAATCTCTCACACCTTTTGATAAAATTACAGTGTATAAGGTATTAAAGGTTTAGACCCTTTCAGTCTTTCAACAGTCACACTGGCACATTTAAAAGGGTGGGTCCCTTGCATATTTTGAGAGTAGAATTTTTCACTTTGTAAAAGGTGTGAGACCTCATGGGGCTCACATTCTGAGTGGTTTATTCCAAGACTGTAAAGGTTTGAAATAGGATGGCCCATTCAACAGCTTATAAAAGAAATAAAGAACTGTTTATTTTCATTGCTCCTTTAGGAGGCATGAAGAAGTTCCTCCATCAAATTGATGATATTAAAGACTGAAGGATTCCTTGTATCTTTTAAAAAAGCAAAAAATTAAATTCTTCAATCACTTTTTTCTTAAGGGAGTTACATGTCAGTTAATTGTCATCCCTAGCTGTCTAGAAAAGAGCCTTCTCTGGAAAAAAAAAGCCAGTACCTGAGAGATCATTTTTTTCCCCTCTTCTCTTGTTTCTCTCTTAAGTTGGGGTAAGGGAATGGTAAGTGGAGAAGGAAGATTTCTTTTCCTCTTTCTTTCAGTGGAGAAATCCTATAGATGCTCTACCTATCAAAGAACACACCTAGGCAACCCAGTGAAGCAACAGACCTAGCAAAGACATTGTAAAGGACTGAAAAGAGATACTGTGAAGCAGAGGCTCAGGTTAAATAATGTAATTTTCATAAATAATATGAGAAAGAGAAGAAACCAGGGCCTTGCAGAGTCAACTGTCTAAGTTGCCATGGTCATGTGTGCTCACCACACAAATTGTCTTTCTACTTGTGTATTCTATGATTGTACGCAGTCTTCCCACTGAGGATGAGTTTATTTGTGGGAGTGTGTGGTTTATACGATGTCAAAATTGTGTTGAACACCATATGATGCTGAAGTCAGTTCCAGGCTTTCTGGAACAAAACCTTCTCCTTCCTTTCCATTGGTGAGAATTTAAATTCACTCCATATCCTTGGAATAAGGGGGGAAATTGTTTTCTGCTATATTTTAAATGGAACCTTTAAATTTTTTTAGACATTGGATACGGGACTGGTATGACATTGTCATGGCATTCCTCTCTTAAAAACTGAAATTCATTCAATAGGGAAATAAAAGTCTCATTGTCTTCTGTGCTTCTAAAGATGTCTCTTGCTTTATGTAATGGATATGTCTAAAACCTCTTGAGTAAACTATATTTTTCTCATTGATTTCCATTATTTCTTCAATGTTGCTTCATCTTCTGTTGATGTCTAGTTCTTCAACTTTACTCTTGTACATCTCCCTGCTTCTCTGTCAAGATGGTGGCCTAGAAACAAGACACAGCAGCAGACCTTAAAGCTAAAGAGAATCTTTCTCCTTTAAAAGAAAGGTCCTAAGGTAAGGAAAACTATTGCCCATAATTTATCTATTTGACAGATGTTGTCTTCTTAGAGTGCACCTACAAATAGAAATGGTTTAGCAACTGGTTTCATTGTTTCCAAGAATAATAGGTAAATAACTGGGAAGGGTGACTAGGACTGAGAAATAGCAAGTCCTATCATCTCCCCCCATCCTTTGGTGGAGAAATTGTCTTTATCATGTTATATTATATTGTAAATTTCCAGGAGGTTTTATTTGGATGATTGTAGGAGATAACTGAGTAGCTCTCTCTCCTTTGATTATCTGTCTATTGATCTTTCTATATGTCTATCTGACTGTCTATCTCTATTATCATCTCTATCTATCTATCTATCTATCTATCTATCTATCTATCTTTCTGCCTGTTGGTCAATCTGTCTGTCTCATGCTCTCTTCCCCATTGGCTGGCAGGTAGGCATATTGTTCTCTCCATGGACTGCAACATTCAATGGATGAGTATAGAATATTGAGGAAGTACTGAATTCACACCAAGAACTTAAAGCTTTTTCTTCTTCTTCTTCTTCTAATTCTTTTTTTTTAAAGCTCGAACAGATCTTTCCTGCACTCTTTGTATAAGGTAATAACAGAGATGATTTATTTAGCACATAGCAGGTAGCAGCTTAGAAGAAGTGAAAGTTTTTACAGAATCACGTTCATTTTTTCAGGGTCTCCTAAAGATCTATATTTATAAACAAACCACCCTGAGCTTCAGGGGACAATTTTCATACTCTATCATGATTTTTATTTTTTCATATTTCTATGATGATTTCTTTATTTATTCAATATTATAAAGATTTTATTTATTTTGAGTTTTATAATTTTTCCCCTAATCTTACTTCCCTCTCCCCAACCCCCACAGAAGGCAATTTGCCAGTCTTTACATTGTTTCCTTGGTATATATTGATCCAAATTGAATGTGAAGAGGGAGAAATCATATCCTTAAGGAAGAAACATAAAGTATAAGAGATAGCAATATCAGATGATAAGATATCAGGTTTTATTTTTCTATATTAAAGGTAATAGCCCTTGGTCTTTGTTCAAACTCTACAATTCTTTCTCTAGATACAGATGGTATTCTTCATTGTAGACAACCCAAAATTGTCCCTGATTGTTGCACTGATGGAATGAGTGAGTCCATCAAGGTTGAGCATCACCTCCATGTTGCTGTTAGGGTGTACAATGTTTTTGTAGTTCTGCTCATCTCACTCAGCATCAGTTCATGCAAATCCCTCCAGGCTTCCCTGAATTCCCATCCCTCCTGGTTTCTAATAGAACAACAGTGTTCCATGACATACATATACCACAGTTTGCTAAACCATTCCCCAATTGAAGGACATTTACTTGATTTCCAGTTCTTTGCCACCACAAACAGGGCTGCTATGAATATTTTCGTACTAGAGATGCTTTTACACTTTTTCATCACCTCTTCAGGGTATAGACCCAGTAGTTCTACCATGATTTTTAATCACCATAAGCTTTTCCTCAATTGTTCTCTACACATCCACCTAAAAGTTCATTACACTGTCAAATCTCTTATCTTTTACAAAGTATCACTAGCCCAAGGAATGTGCTAGAAAATGGAAACTGGGAAGGAAACTGAAGTCCCAGGACAAGAGTTCAGTTATATATTTGAGATAAAGCCAGGAGTTGGAGACACATAACGTAGAAGAATGCATATTAAAATACATTTTTTAATGTTCCTTGGTTACCAGAATAGAGGAAGTCCTTCTTCATGTCAAACTGTTTTATTGCTATAATTTAAGGTCAATTTCCTTTCATTCTGCCCTTTTCATTCTGACATTATTTTTTTTTTTAGATTTTTCAAGGCAGTGGGGTTAAGTGGCTTGCCCAAGGCCACACGGCTAGGTAATTATTAAGTGTCTGAGGTAGGATTTGAACCCAAGTACTCCTGACTCCAAGGCCGGTGCTCTATCCACTGCGCCACCTAGCTGCCCCTCATTCTGACATTATTATCCTTCTTATAATAATGTATGGAATAGAATTAATCCATGAAATTACTTAAAATTTATAGAACTATTGGGATAAAGGGGTTTATAGAAATTATTTAGATCAACCTTCTTATTGCAACTTTTTAAAGGTGAGGGGTTTGAAAGGAGGTTGATGTAAGATGGGGGGTTGAAGGAGAGTGATCTTATATATGTGAACCACACTTTATACAATAGGATCATAGATTTTTGAGCTGAAAGGAAGGTTAGGGATGCATGCATAAAAGTTCCATGCAAAACCCTCAATTTACAGATGAGAAAACTGAGGACAGAAGAAGGGAAGTGATTTGCCCAAGTTAATATCAATACAAAATAGCAAAGCTGGGACTTAAAGCCTGGTCCTCTAGCTCCAGTTTCAGTGGTCTTTCCTTATGTCTGCAATAAATGTGTTCCAGTGATATTGGGGTAAATAAAAATGTTGTATATAGAATCCTATTTAAAAGACATTAGGAGAATACATTATTTAAGAAAATCTGCTTTGCTGATAGCTTTTGTTTTCATTTCACCTTCATTCACCTTCTACTCCCTGAAGAGAACTGTGGTTTATAATAGAGGATTTTTTTTGAAGGGAAAAAAATGTTTGACCAAACTAGTGAACACATTAACCAAATCTATCATTATATTCAATGTTCACAATATAATCTCCCATCTCTCCAAAGAGTAGACAAAGTTATATATTTTGGGTCAAGTTTGATCATTATATTTACTCAGCTTTCAGTTTTGATTTGTTTTTGTTCTTTACATTTGTGTTGCTATGGTCATGATGGTAGTGTTTTACTTGTTCTTCTTATTTCACTTTACATCAATTCACATAAATCTTCTGATGCTTCTCTATAACTTTCACATTTATCATATAACACAGTAATATTTCATTGTATTCTTATATCACAATTTGTTTAATCATTCCTCAACCAGTGTACATCCCCTTCACACCTCTCCAGGTCTTTACTATTACAAAAGAACACTGGTATAAATATTTCCATTTATATAAGGCCCTTCTTTCTTTCTTTGAATTCTGTGGGGTTATATGCCTCACAGAGAGAACAAATTAGTGACTATCTTATCATAGTTTAAAATTGTTTTTCTGAATAGTTAGAACCATCTCAACAATAGTGTTATTAGTGTGCCTCTCTTTTTATAATTTTTCCTAACTATACTCATTCTTTTGTGAAGTTCTATTTGTTTTCATGGTTGTGAAGTGAAGGAGAATTATTTTAAATAAATATTTTTGAAGAGTGAATCTAGGGGCGGCTAGGTGGTGCAGTGGATAGAGCACCAGCCCTGGAGTCAGGAGTACCTGGGTTCAAATCTGGTCTCAGACACTTAATAATTACCTAGCTGTGTGGCCTTGGGCAAGCCACTTAACCCCATTTGCCTTGCAAAAAAAAAAAAAAACTAAAAAAAAAGAGTGAATCTAGGCCTCAAAATATCTTTTCTGTATAAATCTACATTAATATGCAGGGTAAATGGAGCACCTCTAACCATTAACTCTACCAGCTCTTTACATCTTCGGCTTGGGTGTATTCCAGAAAAATCATTCTACTTATTGAGAGAAGAAAAGGGTCAGGACTAGGCCTGTTCAAGCATTTCCTTTCCAAGTCCAGAATAACTGAAGACAACTAGGTGATGTAAAAGTTCAAGCAGAATTAGTGTTTTTTTTTGTTTTTCCAAGGCAATGGGGTTAAGTGGCTTTGCCCAAGGCCACACAGCTAGGTAATTATTAGGTGTCTGAGGCCAGATTTGAACTCAAGTACTCCTGACTCCAGGGCTGGTGCTCTATCCATTGCACCACCTAGCCGCCTCCAGAATTAGTTTTATGTCTATCTTTTGCCAAATAGGGTAAATGTCCTTTCTCAGTCATAAGCTAAAGTGATAGTCATTATTCAGATCCAAGAGTGGATGCAGCTCAGTAGAACCCTAGGTTTGATTTCTGGTTCACATACATCAACTGTGGAACTCTGGGTAAATCAACTAATAGCTCTGACTTTTAGTTTGCACATCTATAAAATGGGGATTTCATAATATTTGCATACCTAAGGTTTTGATGAAGAAAATGCTTTGTGAATGTCAATATTCAATAACTGAGTAATTATTATTTAAGATTACAAGAATATAATACCCTGGACTAGGAGAGTGGGAGTCCTAGTGTATTCTGTTCTTTCACATATAAAGTATTGTGTCCAGTTCTGGGTGCCATTTTTCAGGAAGGACACAACCAGTATGATGAATAGCCTTGAGTTTATGCTACATATGAGGACTACTTGGAGGCTGAACTAGGAATATTTAGACTGGAGAAGATCATTTCAGTTGAGGACACTATTATCCTTCCGGTCATCTAAGTTCAAAAACTTGGAGTCATTTTTTATCCTTTCTTTTGCATCACCCTCTATATCCAATCAATTTTGAAGTCTGATTGATTCTACCTCTATAACATCTCTTAGATGTGTTCCCTTCTGTTCACTTACACAGTTATTACCTTCATTCAGTGATTCATCCCATCTTGCCTGGACTATTGCAATAGTTACCTTATCTATGTCCTTTCTTCTCCAATTCATCCTCCATAGAGATGCCAAATTGATCTAAGTCTGCATTTTATGTAACTCCTTTGTTAAAAAAAATCTTCAGTGACTTCCTAATGCCCCTAGGATAAAATACATCATCCTTAGTCTGACATATAAAGTCCTCTGTTATCTGATTTCAGGCTATCTTTCCAGTTTTATTTCATATTACCATCCTTCTTGTACTCAAGCAAATTGACCTTCTAGCTGTTCCCCAAATATGACATTCCATCTCCTCTCTCCTTTGCTTAGACTGTCTTTAATCCTAGCATGCATTCCTCTACTCACTCCATCTTCTAGAATCCCTATCTTCCTTTAAAGTTAAATTCAAGAGCCACTTTCCACATGAAGTCCTTCAGAACTCTCTCTTCCCCATTCCCAGCTGTAAGTCAAGGTTTTTTTGTTTGTTTGTTTGCCTCTGGTCCATGTATATGTGTCTATGTAT
Organism: Macrotis lagotis; assembly: GCF_037893015.1. Classification (NCBI taxonomy): domain Eukaryota; kingdom Metazoa; phylum Chordata; class Mammalia; order Peramelemorphia; family Peramelidae; genus Macrotis; species Macrotis lagotis. The sequence goes on along the minus strand of NC_133658.1, from coordinate 271,165,185 downwards.
ATATAATATCTTCTCACCTCTAGCAGTAGAATGCAAACTGTGTCAGGGCAAGGAGATGGGTTCTTTCATTCATTCATTCATCCTCCTTTTCCCCTTTATTCTGTTCCTTTTTTCCTTCCTTCCTTCCTTCCTTCCTTCCTTCCTTCCTTCCTTCCTTCCTTCCTTCCCTCCTTCCTTCCATCCTTCCCTCTTTGCTTCCTTATTTTCTTCCTTCCTTCCTTCCTCTCTTTTTCTCTTTCTTTCTTTCATCTTCTCTCTAATGCTCTGTACATAGTATGTGTTGAACTAATGTTTGTGGAATTGAATTAAGGAGGAACATGTTAACTCTTGAAGTATTTGGGAACTGTCATTTCAAAGAGATGTCAAAATTATTCAGCTTGGTTCAGGGGAAAAGTATCAAAATAGAATAGAAGTATCAAAAGAGCAAATTTAGACTTGATATAAGGACAAACTCCTAATCATTAGAGCTATCTCAAGGAAGGGAAAAAAACACCTAAAAGGATAGAAATAATAACAGTAATGTGGTAGGGATAATTATCATCATATATTACTATAAATTATGTCATACAGACATTTTTACTAAATTTGAATTATTATCACAACTGATTTATATGGCATTTGAAAGTTTATAAAATAATTTTACATACATTTTTCATTTAAGATGATGCATTCCCATTCACTGAAAATCTTCAAGCAAAGGCTAGATAATCACTTATTGGGTATGCTATAATGAATGAACTAGACAGTCTGTGAAGTTCTCACCTCTACATTCCTAGGATTCTCTGAAATAGTTTTCTGACTTTCTAGGTATATTTCTTGAACTCCTGCTGGCCTTCCAAAAGGATTTGCTTCTAGGGATTTCCAAGAATGCTGAATTATCTTAAGCCATTAAGACTCAATTGAGGGCTGCCTGATGTGGAGAATTCTCTTCCTGAGTTTCCCCATTCTTTCCCTTCTCTCTATCTCTGGGGATTTCAGTGAGATCCAAGTGTGTGCCAGTAGGTTTTTATCCACAGATACCTTTTCTCACTGATCTAAGACTGTTGATACAACAGAATCTCAGAAACAATTAGCCATTCACTTGTCTGTGCTCTATAAATATTCATTGAGAATTATTATAAAAGGTGCTCTTTAAAATACATGCTTCAGGGGGCGGAGCCAAGATGGCAACAAGAACGGATCCTGTCTTAGGTGCTCTCTCATAAATCTTTGAAACTAAGGACTTTAACTAAATTTTTGAGAAACAGAACCCACAGAGGGACCCAGTGAGGCAGTTCTCCTACTCAAGGTAACCTGGAAAAGAGCAGAAAGGGTCTGCTCCCCAGGGTTGGAGGGGTGGCCCACCAGAGGGGTGTCCCGCCAGATCAAAATAACTTCAGCCTCCTGGAGGTAGCCCCAGGGTGCTGGGAGCTGGGACTCACAGCAGCAGGGGAGTTTCCTGAGCTAAGCCCTGGAGAGCACCAGTCACAAATTGGGGGAACAGCGGGAGGACCTCTACCAGAGCAAGCACAGTGAAGTCCAGCCCTCAGGGCACACAGCAAGCAGCATGGCCACTGCATTCCAGATCCAGGAAACATAAGCAGGTTAGCAGGAGCCCCTAGGGCATGAGCCCATTGAGCTGAGGGAGGGGAGTGAAGAGAGACTGCCTAGCTCTGTTCTCTGCCCCTTGAACAAGACTCTGGGGATCTGAACACATTCAGATCCTGATCACAGTCTAGGTCCCCCCATAGAACATCAGGGGGACCCTCCACCTCAGCCCCATAGCAGAGGAGGGCACATATGGTCATTCACAGACCATGAGGGAGGACAGAGCCTCACACACTGAGATCCTTGTGGGAGTGTCCCAAAAGCTCAGGAAGCACCCCCAAAACAGGCTTAGGCTAGGAAAATGGGCAAGCAGAGAAAAAAGAGGAATACCATTGAGAAATGCATTATCTATGATCACAAGAAGGATCAAAACATTCAGTCTGAAGATGAAGAAGCACAGACTCCTGCATCTAAAGACTCCAAGAAAAACAGAAATTGGGATCAGGCTATGAAAGAGCTCAAAAAAGACTTTGAAAATCAAATAAGGAAGTTAGAAGAAAAACTGGGAAAAGAAATGAGAGAGATGCAGGAAAACCATGAAAATGAAGTCAGCAGCCTAGTCAAGGAAATCCAAAAAAATGCTGAAGAAAATAGCATGCTAAAAACCAGCTTAAGTCAAAGGGATAAAACAGTTCAAAAAGTTATTGAGGAGAAGAATGCTTTAAAAAGCAAAATTGGCCAGATGGAAAAAGAGATAAGAAAACTCTCTGAGGAAAACAAATCCTTCAGACAAAGAATAGAACTCAGGGAGATTGATGAATTTATGAGAAATCAGGACTCATTAATTCAAAACCAAAAAAATGAAAAATTAGAAGAAAATGTGAAACATCTCATTGAAAAAACAACTGATATGGAAAACAGATTTAGGAAAGATAATTTAAAAATTATTGGAATACCTGAAAGTCATGATCAGGAAAGGAGCCTTGACATCATATTCAAAAAATTACTACAGGAAAATTGCCCTGATATCTTAGAAGCAGAGGGCAAAGTAGAAATGAAGAGAATCCACCAATCCCCCTGAGAAAGAGACCCCAAAAAAACCAACCCCTAGGAATATTATAGCCAAGTTCCAGAACTCCCAAGTCAAAGAGAAAATATTACAAGCAGCCAGAAGGACACAATTCAAATATCGTGGAGCTGCAGTCAGGATCACACAGGACTTAGCAGCAACTACATTGGAAGCTCGTAGGACTTGGAATATAATATACCAGAAGGCAAAAGAGCTTAGAATGCAGCCAAGAATCAACTACCCAGCAAAAATGAATGTCCTCTTCTAGGGAAAAAAGATGGACTTTCAATGAACTAGGGGAATTTCAAATGTTCCTGTTGGAATGGCCAGAGCTGAACAGAAGGTTTGATCTTCAAATACAGGACTCAGGTGAAACAGAGATTGAAGGAGAAGCAGAAAATATGAGGGACTTAATGATGATGAACTGCATGTATTCCTGTATAGAAAAATGACACTGATAATACTCATATGAACCTTCTCAGTTAATAGAACAGGTAGAAGTAGTTTTTATAGTTGAAGCACAGGAGAAAGCTGAATTTGAAGATAAAATATGGTGTAAAAATGGAGTCAATAGAAAAAAGGGAAATGTAATGGGAGAAAGAAAAAGGAGAGGGGGGAATAGTCCAAGATATTTCACATAATAAGATTTTTTTTATTACAATGAGCTATTGCAGTGATATGGAAGGGGGGAAGACAAGGAGGAATGAGGGAATCTTTGCTCTCATCAGAGGTGTCTAGGAGAGGAAACAGCATATATACTCAATGGGGTATAGGCATCTGGAGTAAGAAGGAGTGGGCAGGGACAGGAGAAAGGTGGGGTATGTGAGTGATGGAGGAGAGGATGGACCATGGTGGGAGAGTGGTCAGATATAACACATTTTCTTTTTTAATTCTTTCAAGGGGCTGGGATTGCATGGCCTATCTGGGACCATAGGGCCAGGTGGTTGCTGGGCCTAAGGGGTGGTATGGGGGCTTGGGGCCTCTTGGCCCCAGGACCAGGGATCTGTCTGCTGCACCACTCAGCTACCCTACAGCAGAGTCAGAGTGAAAGGAGAGAGAAAATATAGTTCATGGTAGTGGAGAAATACCAAAGGAGGGAGTTGTGATCAGCAATGGCAATGGTGGAAAAATATGGAAGTAATTTTTGTGATGGACTTATATAAAGAATGTGATCCACCCATGACAGAGTTTTTGGTGTTGGAACAAAGACTGAAGCACATTTTATTATTATTATTATTATTGGGGGGGGGTTTCAGGGCAAATGGGGCTGGGTGGCCTGCCTGGGGCCACATAGCAGGGTGATCATTGGGTGTCTGAAGCCGGATTTGGACCCGGGTGCTCCTGGCTCAAGGGCCAATGCTCTGTCCACCACCCAGCCACCCCTACTATTATTACTATTTTATTTTATTTTGGGTCTTTTTTCTCTTTTTATTGGTTTTTGCAGGGCAGTGGGGTTGGGGTGGCTTGCATGTCACACAGCTGGGTGATTGTTGGGTGTATGGGGCCAGATATGGGCTCAGAAGTTCCTGGCTCCAGGGCTGGTGCTCTGTCCGTTGTGCCACCTGGCCATACCTATTATTACTATTATTTTTTTAATTTTAATTTTTTTCTCTCCCCTTTATCACTCAAGTGAGTCTATATTTTTGGGGGTAGGGGGTATTTTGTTTACTCTTAAACAGGAATATTTTATTAATGTATAAAAAATAATTATTTGTACAAAATGAAAATAAATAAATATTAAATATTAAAAAAAATCCAGGCTTCATATGAAGGAAGTAACTTAAGCAGCTATCCAAATTAAGGTAGCCGAATCAAATCATATCATCAAAAGGATGAAAAAGTTATGGCAAAGTTAAGTCAGACTGAGGCTGGGGATGGGCAGGGACGAAGTGAAAGACAGATGAACAAATAGACAGAGACTGAAAAAAAGATAAGACAGAGACAAACAGATTGAGAAGTAAAAAGAGAAACAGAATGAAAAAACTCCTGAATTTTCTTCAATTTAGGGGTCATATTTTTCCCCCTTATTTCTCACATCTAACTAAAAGTCAGCAATATTGTGCATGAGTTCTTAATCTTTTTTTTCCCGTCATGGACACAGGTTAGTGAAGCCTATGCTCCTCTTCTCAGAAAAAGAAAAAGTTTTTTAAATATATAAAACAACATACTTGGTGTTACAAAAGAAATTTGAAATAGTTATCAAATGTTATTAAAAGCATATTCATAAACCCCAGGTTAAGAACCCATATAAGATGCATTTCATTAGTGTTGAACTTGGAATTCTGACCAAAAGCTCCACTGATCCTAGCATCCTTTTGACAAGAGTCACATGCTAGTCAGAAGGAACTTGAAGTTGAAAGCCTACTGCTGATTCCCAGCTACTAGTCTTTAAATATGGGACAACAGGAGAAGACGACTGGACTGCAGGGTCTAAACTTCTACCCAAACTTCACCAACCTCCAACCCCACCCCACCCTCAAGAGCCCCACTATAGGGCAGCCTCTTTTAAGTTGAGTTTAGGCCTCAAGACTCACCAAGAACCAAAGGCTGTAGTTAGGTCAGAGTTCAGGGAACACAAGTCAAGAACCCCTGAGTTTAGAGGAAGAGGCATTCCCCATTATTTCATTCTTCTCATCTCTGTTTCCTGCCCTCCCTGGCTTCTTTTAAGCCCCAAATAATATCTGTCTTTTTTATAGGAGATTTTTTTCCTCTCCCCTTTTTTAGTAGAGTAGTTTCAGTTTGTGCTGTACAAATTTTGTTTGTACATAGTTGTTTGTATATTTTTTTAACCATTAGACTGTGAAGTTCTTAAGAACAGAAACTGATTTTTGCCTTTCTTATCCCCCATTGCTTAAACCATTGACTAGCTAGATAACTATTCAAATCTCAGAGAAGATATGATGTATTGCCAAAACCTGAAGCCTAAGAGTCCTTGGACCCTGTCATGAAACCTGATTTTATTGTGATTTTAATTTATTTTTATTTTAAAAATTTGAAAGTTTAATTTTTGTCATTACATTACATTCCTTTCCATATATATTTCCCTCTCCCTACCCTACCTAGTGAGCCATCTTTTGTAATAGAGAGGGGAAAATAAAGAGAAAAAATTTTTGATAATCCAAAAAACATCAGCATCTAATAGTAAATGTAACAATATAAAATGTAACAATATAATAAATCACCACCGAAAAGAGAGAAGGAAAGTACTTATTCTCAAGGTCAAGTTTAGTCCTTAAGATTATGGAGTATTCAGGTATTGTTTCCATTTGCATCACTTTAGACATTGTCTGACAAGTTCTGTTTATTTTCCTCTGCTTTATTTCAAACAAGTCTTTACAAGTTTTTCCAAATTCTTCCCATTTGTCATTTCTTTTCATTGCAATAATATCTCTCTTAATTTATATACTATATCTTGTTTAGTCTTTCCCTAAATGATAAGTTCCTAACTTTTTTCCAGCTCTTTGCTATAACAAAAACTATTACTATGAGTATTTTGACATATTTGAGACCTTTCTTTCTGTCTCTGATATTCTCAGGGAGGGGAGGGGGGATCTATATCTAATGTGGAATCTCTAGGTCAAAAAGTATGGGAAAATATTTTTAGTGTAAGTCTAAATTATATTTCATAATAGCTAGATCAATTCAACTCTAGGAAGTAAATGCTGCTACTTATGCCTAATTTACAGATGAGGAAGTTGAGATAAGCAGATGTTACATGGCATGCCCAGGGTCACCCAACAATTTAGTATATGAGACTGGATTGAAGCCAAGGTCACCTTGACTCCAGGCCCAGAAATCTATCCTGCCTGTCCTGGTTTCCTTCAGATTTAAAAAAGCCTTCTGTATGGATCCTTTCCTGGTCATTCCAGTTGCAAAAGAGGTTACTGAGCATTCCAGTCATGTCCAACTCTTGATGACCCCATTTGGAGTTTTTTTGGGCAAAGACACTAAAGTGATTTGTTGGTGCACTCCCTCCCAAAAGTACCTTTTTTATGCACTTACTATGTATAAACTTGCATATGTACATATTAGCTCTATCTTAGAATATATGCTTACTTTTGACTCCAAATGCCCAGGCTTTGGCATATGTTTGGCACAGTAAGCACTTAAGTTCTTGATGATTGATTTCCTGTTCTCCAACACTAAGAACTCTGCTTTGTCAACTTTTTTCAATTTTCTGACTATGAGTTGAAACCTAGAGATGCTTTGATTTACATTTCCCTTATTGTCAGTAATTTGGAATAATATTGCATATAATTTTTGATAGTTTATAATTATAATAATTATTATTATCTTTATTATTTTGAAAATCACTTGCTAATACCCTATGAGCTCTTAACCATAAGGAAAATGGTTATTGGCTCCTGTTAGAACACACTTAAACTCAAGAGTTTCCAAAGGAGCATGACTAGTGTGGTAAAAGGCCTGAGCTCATGTCATAAAATAATGGGGATTTAAAATTGAGTTTATATAGTCTGGAGAAAACCAAGTAAAACATAATTTTTGTCTTTAAGTAGGTGAAGGACTGTCATGTGGAAGAAGGGTTGAACTTGTTCTGCATGACAGAATTAGGAATCACCATCATCATTTCTTTAATTTTATTTTTAATTTATGGAATAAAACAAACATTTCCCTAACAGTCTAATAAAAACAAAGGTGAAAATATATTATATACAACCTGCTATTCCTTTTAAATAAACAATAAAGTTATCATAAATATTTTTTCTTCCCTTTCTCTAAGACATCACCTCCATTGTCATTTCAGAGAAAGTGTTTATCGTGCCTTCATATGTTCAATTATGTATGTTTATCAGAGACAGAAGCTAAATGTGTTACCTTATCTCCTGATAAACATACTTTTGTGCCCTTACCGCCTATCTCTTGGATTTAACGAAAACATTTTTCTGCCATTTTCTCATAATCCTGATCTAGTATTGAGTGTATACCCTTTTAAACCTCTTGATGAAAGGTAGAAAATGTTATCAATTGTTTGGTCTGCTTTGGAGACAACAAACCAATTTGTATCCAACTGAAACATTAATTGAATTTTCCTAGTTACTTTCAGATACTTAAAGACTTGAAATTCACTTTTCTTTGAATCAAAACTTGCTAATAAATACAATTTTGTCATTTAAAGGAAAGTTATTATCTCGAGCCCTTAATTTAGGAATTATGGTATATGGTGTAAATGCAGTTGAATTTGGAGTCCCACAACCCTGAATCCCATCCCCAACACAGCTGTGAACCTATTGAAGAGGGCAATTTTCTCATCTATAGAAGGGGATATTGGAATCTCTAAATCTAGATTCACCAAAGCACCAGCAATCTAATTCAAAATAATTCATCTGCTATCTGAAACTCAATGTCATCTCTAATGCTCAACTCTCAATGAAGCTCCTTCATATTTTTCTTGTTACTAATTACAAGGAAATAAATGGAGATTTGGTGTTCACCTTTGGAAAGGTTGGTTACCCATGTCTGCTTGTAAAAAGACCCAGTAGGACTGATATAGCAGCCATGAATCAATATCAAGGACGTGAACCAGGATGAAGAAGTTAAGATATTATGACTGTCAGGGTGTCCTCTGACGTATAGAAAGAATGGTGACTAATATGTCTTGGTGATAGCAATGCTTCTTGGTGAATCTGACACATTCCTGAGTTCTCCAGGTAGATGAGTATTGCAGTATCCAAACCAAAGAAGCTAGAGAGAGGAGAGACACATTTTTGCCAATGTTTTGATAATGCTAGACTAAAACCCATCTCTTATGCTCTCCTTGGCAGAGAATGAGGCAAACTGTCCCATCAGACTGAGATCCAACCCAAGAGTCCTCTCTCTTCTAACTCTTATAACAGAAAGAGATCTTTTTGTCTTGTCATCTTCATGTGTCTGGGGAAGTTGGAACGGGCAGTGAGGGGTGATGGAGAAGAACCAAACAGATTTCTCTGTGACTTCAGTAAGGATTATTCAACCTATTTAAAGTAAAGCTTACATTGCTGATATGAGGAACTCTGAGTTTTCTTGACAGTTGCCTTGGTGGACCTCCCCTAAATGACTGTCAAGAAGGCTTTGTTCAAGTCAAACTTCCAAGAAAATTCAAATGAATGGCATGTGCAGGGAAATTAGCATCCTTCTCTACTACACTGAGTTGTATCATTGACACTCAAAGTGAAGCCTTTAATCAAAAAAACCCTTAAAAAGTTTTACAAACAAGCTACTTTGTGAACTTGCATCTACCCTCTGGGAAGGGAAAGTAGTCTTAGAGTTTAGGCTACAGTCGACCAACAGACACCAAACTTAACTATCTCATCTCTGAAACAAACAAACTTAAACCCAGAGTAGTTAAGGTGACTTGCCTAAGACTGCAGAAGTAGGAAGGTATAGAAGCAGAATTTGAAACTAAGTCACTTAACTACAAAGCCAGAAATTTTTTCATTTCCTCTCCAAAGGAAAAATTTATATTTGAGAATTTACCCAGTGCTTTTAACAACCCCCAAACTTTTCTCTGAGACAAAGATCTATCTTGTTAACACCAAGAATGTTATATGACTGGAAATCTGGAAATTTGACAGTGGTAATAGAATTAAAGTTATAGATCACCCATAGGGAATGATAGGAAAGAAAAGACTGCATCATTTTACAAAGGGAGCACTGTCCAAGAAAATGGTATGAATTAATCAAAGAAATAAATGCTTGACCAGAAATGAAAATGGACTGATCATATGGGAAGAAGGGAGCATGACTGATAGACAGTCATTGGTAACCAATCATTGGTATCAAGGTAATGTCAAGAGAACTAGAGAAAGATGCTCAGAAGTTGAATAAGCCAGTGTAGAGGAACTTTGGGAGAAAATGAGGAAATCACAGAATGAGAAGTCGTGAATAGGTCTGATGGATCTGAACTATTGCGTAGTAAAAGAAAGGTACCATATATCATATGATGAGATCACAATTCCATTGAAGCAGCAAAAGAAAATTAGTATAGCCATACCTTCCGCCAGTCCATCACCTCACACAATCCTAAGATGCTGATCATCTCATTTTATAAAAGAATAAATTGAAGCCTAGAAAGCTAGAGAGACTTTTCTAAGATCACGCAGTGGCTTAGTAGCAGGGCAATCTAAATCCTTCTGATTCCCAGAAAGATTTTTCAAATGGAATAATAAATGAGTCATTATTTTTTATTTTCAAAGCATTATAGGTACCTGATGGATTATTATTCTAAGAGCTCCACTTGCCACTTGGGAGATCTATGCTCTTATCTCTCTCTCTCTACCTTATCTAAAAAGTCCCCCAAAATCTTTTTTGTGGCTTGTAAAACAGCCTGTGTCCTTTCTAAACTATAGCTGATAAGCAGGTCAACTGCCATAGCTTCCTACTCCACCCCCATTCTTCTGCCCAGGAGATCTGCTGAGTTGTTGCCTAGCTAATCCCTGGGGCTATTAGATATCTAAGGTCTATTCCAGTTCTAAAAAAAGTTTTGAGATTCTATATCAGGATTCCTGGGTCCTCCTGATTTCCCAAGATATCTCGAAGGAGGCAGCATGATCAAGTAGAGAGAATTTTGAATTTGGAGCTAGAGGCCCTGAGTCCTCTACTGAGTCCTACTGGCTCTGGTCTACCTATGTGACTTTGAGCAAGCTACTTAATTTTCTCTAAGATTTTTTTCTACCTCTACTATTTGAACAGTAAGGTTTGGATGAAGATGTCTTTTTAAAAATGTTTTTATTTTTTCAACTGCAAAGATAGTTTTTAATATTCATCTTTTGGTAAGCTTTTGAATAAATGAAGAAGTCATTAAGTCAGTTCCCTAATTGGCAGAGAAGAGGCTCTCATACATGAATCTCCACATGGATTTGATATTAATAATTGTGACTGATGATAGAGATGTTCTGGAGCTAGCTCAACCTGCCTGGAAAGAGTTCATTGTTAAATATTAAATGTGAGCATTTAAACTTCAGAAATCTGCAAAATACTACAAAACAAATCTTGATTTTTTTTATGTTGATTGTTTAGACTTAAGAAAATGTTAATAATTCAAATTAAACTTAACAGTGTGTCCTCAACATATTGTCCCTCTCTCCCCCAGAAAGCTCTTAGTCAACATATCCTTGTATACAGGGTATAGGACATCTAAGATGATTTTGATATAAAGCACTGATAGCTGAGTGTGGAGTTCAGTGCAATCTGTGATATACCATATTATCTATTGAGTCACAAACTAAACCGGGATACAACAACAGTTTGCACAAGAAATCTTGCTTAGTCTGAGGTAAAACAGGAAGTTTTAGATATGGAGGTCAGAGAAGTTGGTTTAAATCTTGCCTCTGCTACTTACTGCTTATAAAACCTTAGACAAAGGGTCTTTCTATGTCTTGGATTTCCCCTGTTAAAGTAAACGGTTGAAATAGATGCAAGAGGGGCGTCTAGGTGGATAGAGTACCAGCCCTAGAGTCAGGAGTACCTGAGTTCAAATCCAGCCTTAGACACTTAATAATTACCTAGCTGTGTGGCCTTGGGCAAGCCACTTAACCCCATTTGCCTTGTGAAAAAAAAATCCTAAAAAAAAAAAAAGAAAGGCACAGATGCAGGAGTGCAACTGAAGCCATCTCATCTCTCTGAAGGGTCAATTTTTAAATTGGCATTTACACCTCAGGAATCTGCATATGCCACAAAGTAGATCTCAACTTACCATTTTATTGATTATCCAGACTTTAAAAAGTGGGAGGAGAAAATGTTAACAATACAGATTAAACCAGAGAGCTGGTTGTTAAACAATCACCAACACGTCTTGCCTCCTAAAGTACCTTTTGGCTTTAAACTAATGCTCCTTTGATGCTTACAATCAGTAAATAGTGCAAACATTAGTTCCATTTGAAGAAGATATGACTGGGAGTCATAAAGATAAAATTCTTTGTCCAGTAATTATTAAATTGAGCACTTAAACTCAGGAATTCTGACTAAAGACCAAAGCACTTAATTACACCACAACTACCTCTTTTTAAAAAATTATTAACATAATAATAATAATAATAATAACCATATTTACATAGTATTTTTTAAGGTTTGCAAACCACTCTACATACATAATCTTTTTTGATCTCCACTCTGATGTAAATGCTATAATGATCTTCATTTTACAGTAGAGGAAATGGAGGTAGGCAGCTGTAAATTTACCCAGGGTCACAGAGTAAGTGTCTGAGGTCACATTTGAACTCAGATCTTCCAAATTAGTCAAGAAAACAAAGGCATGTCCTTAAGATGGCCATTCCTCTCTCCTGTTAGGGCACAGGGAGGAAATGAGTATTGAAAATTATCTACATGACCCTTCCCCAAGTCTTATTCTCCCAACTAACTCCCATGCCCTTTGTTAGCCCACCTCTTTAAATATTTTTTTCTTGTTATTACTACCCAGGGAACCGGTGCATGTTTACAACACAAATCGAGTGGATCTAATGAGTCTTTTAGACCATTTTGCTTACTTTTTTCTCACTTTCCAGAGCTTCTGGTTCCATAAGAAGTACTTAAAAGAGTGATTTTTTCCATAACGATTTTCCCTTTACTGTTGAGAAGAAAACCATTCCTTCTCCCCCATATTTTTAGTTTTGTGATTTTTTAAAGGCCTAAGTTTCCCATACAGGAAGTAGATTGACAATCATATTTGTAACAAGACTTTGATCATGATCTCCCAGCCTACACAAATGCAAGCAGATTGGGTTTCCAGAGTTAGACACTCAGGGTCCCACTCAGGGTCCTAGAGTTCTCTAAGAGGGACTGGTGATTCTAATGCTTTCATTTTAGTCCCCAGTTCAGTTTGTTCTTCCCTCCCTCTTAACCATCCCAGTTTCATTTAACTCATTAAATCAATTAGCATTTTCAAAGGGTTATTTACTGCACATATATAAAATAGGAGCAGAAGTACAAAGATCTTCTTCCATTGTCTGGGACCATATTAATCACCTATTTCACCTTAGTTCTTTGAGAGAGTGTACTTGAACTTAAAGCAGTTTCTATTCAGTATTATACCAAGTTCACTTCCAAATGCAATACAGTTTGGATGAGTCTTCAACTCAGCAACTGATGAATTTGGTCCTGAAGCTGGTTCCTTAGATCCTCAAAGCTGAGATGGCTGGCTGAAAAGCCTAGCTTGGACTCCAAATCTCAAACTCGGGTAGTTGCCCATTCTCACCCTTTGAGCTCACAAGATTGTGACTGTTTCTGTTACTCCTTCATCTAAAAGCAAAAGACTGATGTATCAGCAAGGCTAGACACTCATGTCACATTGTGGAAGCATTGGTAGGAGGAAATAAAGGTCTGAGACCTCTCTCCCAACTCACAGATTTATAGCATTCTCTATGACTACACTCTACCACAGCCAGGAAGGAAAGAGTCAGATCAAGAGATTCACTTTGGATTCACCTCATTTTAGTTCCATTGCCTATTAAAAGGAGCCTCTTCAAAAAATAGTTAGTGGACCAGAACCAGTTACAAAATATCTACTCATACTCCAAAACTCTTTCATTACAGTCATCTTATCTTTCCATAAGCAGACTATATCCTCTTCCATAAGGAGATTGCATCAGTTAAGTATGCCCACCAACCAACTGTTAAGCATTTAAGTCAATAGACAGAATTAGGAATAGATCAGAGGAGAAAGAGATATGTTTTGAGAAGTCTCTCCCTTCTTTGGCACCTCCAAAAAATCAGATGTCAATTTTTAAAAATTTTCTCATGTTATAAAATCTTATTAATATGGGTGACACATTGTGAATTAGTGAAAATGTGAGTCCAAATTGCATTCCTCTCTTAACATTTATTTTTAAAAAGCTTCATTTGCTAAATAAAGATGGCAGATTTTTGTGTGAAGGAAAATCTTTGCTTATTAGGAATACATGGATTATTAGTAACCTCAGAAGCTTCTGTTTACAAATAAGTAATTTGATTTATCACTTTTACTCAGTAATACTATTACTGAGCATTTATTCCAAGGAGGTCATATATACAAAAAATATTTCTAGCAGCACTTTCTGTGGTAGCAAAGAATTAGAAACAAAGTGGGCTTGACACCAATTGATTGGGGAATGGTTGAAGAAATTGTGGTACATGAATATGTAATATTTACTATTCTAGCTCCCATTCTCTTCAGGCCAGATAGGTTACATCTCATGCCTTCCCCAGGATTCTCTGATATAGGAATAGGGAAGTGGGGAGTGTCTAGGCTCACTGCCAATGGTTCCAACCCCCAACAATACTGTTTCCTCAAGTGCCAGGAGAAGTTCCCTGCATCCCAGTTCCATTTAGCCATTAACAGTCAGATAGCTTTTACAAAGACATATCACTTCAAAGGTGTCCTAACAAATATACAAACAGCTTACTCCACAATTTGCAGGGTTCAATTCTCCACCCTTGCATCCCTCAATTTCTTACCTGACTGCATTACTTTGGGACTTCTATGACTTTTCCATGACACTATTAGGATGTTTTTGATTCTAATATATTAAATATAAATAGAAAACTCCACATAATCTTGAAGTTTAATGGATTTCTTAATCATTTTTAAGAATGATGTTCTGAGAACAAAAAGTTGGGGAACCACATTCCACTAGAGTGGAATGAAGTGTATGTTGTCAGACAAGACCAATGTATTGATTTGTTTTGTTTAGCAATGTTTCTTTGTTATGAGAGGGTTCCATTGTGGGAGGGGGGAAAGCAACCCTTGAGAAGTGACAGCAATGTAAAAAATCAATAAAACATTTATTCTTTTAAAAGAAACACATAATGACATTGCATTGTAAACAGAAGTCAGCACTGCTTAGGACAGTGCCTTAATATGTTAATTATAAATCATTCATATGCACTCACTAGTGACGAATGTCTATTAATAATAAATCCTAAAACCATTTCCATTAATAGCCATTATTCATCACATAATATAAAATAAAAGACTATTCAGTGTTGTCACAATGCTATAACGGAAGCTCTATTTGTTGCAATATGCATGGTCTGTTTTTCCTGCTGCTGCTGCCATAGTATTCAGTGTGGAGGAGGGCAGGTTCAGTTCTGTGATTTCATCAGAACAGAGAGCTCCTTGTAAGGCTCTAGGACACTACGATAGTTGCTAAGACTTGTCCAAGGTCACACAGCATGTATGTGTCAGAACCTGGATTGTCAGATTCAATTCATCCACAAACTAAAATAATGGTGGGGGGTAGGAAGGAAGACTCCCTTCTTTCCCCTAACTTCCTTTGTTTATCCTGTACTTAGAGTATTTGTCTTATTTTGTATTGTTTGCCTCTTATGTTCCTGAGAGTTAAGTCACCATTATCATCATCATACTCTGATACTTCAGAAAATCTGTAGTCTCATCCATTTGGATACTCCTTCCCCCAATACAACCCTTCTTCCTGTAAGTTGAAGTTTTCACATATTGGTCTGGTCTTGGAATTCACCTCTTAAAGCTACTCTTTAAGATAAAACCCACAAACTTTTGCAGGCATGGAAGTAAAATCAACTGTAAATTTTCCACACTTCAACATCAGGTCTCAGTACTCCTCATGCTGGAATATTCCTCTGCTGTAGCATCTCTCTTACTCCACTTCCATCATGTTTCTGACCCTCTAGACTTCAAAACAACATATGGGTACAAGCAAAATGAACTAGAAATTCTAACACAAGGGAAAAAATTGACCTCATAGTCATCAACAAACCTTGGTAGGATAGGAACCATAACTAAAATATGGCACTTCAAGGGTCTACCTCATTTAGAAGGAGTGGGATGTGATAAAGCAGGGAGGAAGGAACATTAAATATTAAGAAGATAAACTGTTGTCAAGACATTCTAAATCTAGAGGAAAGAACTGTTATAGAGAATATATGAAAGAAGATTAAAGTTAAGTAGAAACAGAAGTGATATATCAACAGAATACTCTACAGTCACCCTGGACAGATAGAAAATATAGTTGAAGACCTGAAGAAACAGATGACAAATCTAGTACAGTTATAACTTAAGGATGAGAATGTGAATGGTCCAAAATGGAGTTCAAACATTATTTTTTTGCCTAAAGCAGAAAATAAAAGGAAAATTTTGAAAATGCATCAGTTTCTTACTATGAAAGAAGAATTTGTCATTGGGAAGGGCCTTTATAATGCTTCTAGGAAAGTTCATCTTGCTTTCTTGGAAAGAAGTGACCTTTTTATTGTGGAATTTGCAATAGAGAAGGATAGGAAAGTCAGACACAGTATGATTTGTACCCTATATTTTGATAGAGTCAGATTTCAAAGGGTCAAAGAAAGAATTGGCAGGATCTTATAAATTAAAATTTTAGTATGAATGTCTACCCAGGAATAAAGAAGGTTTCAATCATGAAATTCTGAACACACACAATCAATTTTAATGAAACAGAAAAGGGAGTTTTTTTATTTTTTATTTTTTTTGCAAAGCAATGGAGTTAAGTAGCTTGCCCAAGGCCACACAGCTAGGTAATTATTGTGTCTGAGGCTGGATTTGAACTCAGGTACTCCTGACTCCAGGGTGGGTGCTCTTCTGTGCCACCTAGCTGCCCCCCAAAAGGGAGTACTTTAAAGAGAACAACATATGGAACTTATTGAGAACTCAAATTTTAATGACACATATACATAAAATGGTAGCAAAGGAGGGTGATGGAGTAAGAAAAAATTTGACATAGTCCTTTAAGAATGTCAGAATGGGGGCAGCTAGAGCACCCGCCCTGGAGTTAGGAGTACCTGAGTTCAAATCCAGCCTCATTCTTACCTATGTGGCCTTGGGCAAGCCACTTAACCTCATTGCCTTGCAAAAACCTAAAAAAAATAAAAAATAAGAATGTCAGAATGAGGTAAGGTGAGTGGACAAAGCATAGGACAACAAAAAGGAGGTTATTTGTTTGAGGGTAAAGGAGGGAGTCAGAGAAGGGAGACTACTGATAGAGGCAAATGGGACAATGATAACAGACATCAGAGAGAACACAGAGCTACTCTATTATTATTTTGTTTGTTGTCTCTGCTGAAGAAGATGATCTTTGGACTGTAGTGGACTGAACAAGAAAGGTTAATAGTTTTCACTTGTGATAAGACTGGAGATAGAAAGAGTACCTGGCACTGAACAGGGAGTCAAGAGTCCTAGACTAATCTCTAGCTAATGCTGCCTCTTTCACTATCTGTACTTCTTTGGACAAATCACTTAAGTTCTCTAACCGCCTTTAGTGAGTTCAAGTCACTTACATCAGTTTAATTAGATCCTGAAATTCTGAAAGAGTTGCCTGGTGCCCAATGATCTTGTGGATATGAATTTACTAATCTCCAATACCCTGGAATTCTTGGAAGATTGTGGTGAATGTGAGAGAATACACTGGAATGGAGATGGGGAAATGCCTTATTTTCAAACAGGGAAGAGAAACTCCAAACAAGCAGACTTGACTTTGATTCTTGGCATAATTCTCGAAGGCATTGTTAATTAAAAGGATGATTAGTGAGTATATAGAAAAGGAAGAAATTATCACAAAAAGTGAACATGATTTCATCAAGAATACCAGAGAAACTTTAATTAGTTTTTTATTATTTCTTGAAACCTGGTTTCCCTTTCTCTCTCAGTCAGTCTGGAAGAGTAGAGGCTTCATCATCTTCATCATCATCATTAACTTTATATAGCATTATAGGGGATGCAAAACACTTCAAAATTTGTCTCTTTTGATTCTATACAACCCTGGGGAAAATATCATTATTAATACCAAAATGAGAAATTAGATAAACAGTGGTTAAGTGAATAGTAACTAGAACCTTTTGAAGAAAGACTGTGGATAAGTAGGAAGGTAGGATTGAAGACTTGCTATTATTAGAAATCTTCAAAACAATGTCATATATTTTATAGAAGGGATTCTTGTTCAGGCGCAAGTTGGACTGGATGGTCTCTGAAGTTTCTTCTAATTCAAGATTCTCCAATGTTGTGGCAGAAATCGTGTTCCATTGGCATAATCCTCAAAAAAGGATGAGCTGCTTCCATGCCATGATGAGGCACTGGAGGAACATGTGAGTGAAAGGTCAAGTCACAGACAAGTCAGTAAGTAAACAAGCATTAATTAAGTATATACACTGAACCAAGCACTGTACTAAGCCCTGGGGACTCAAATACAAGCAACAAGAAAGAATTGCTGTCCTCAGCCCTTCCTCAAAATGGAGTTTCTGGGGAGAACTAACCAATAGGAAAAAGAGGCTAAGGGAGCAGAAGAAGGCAGATGAATTATGGTGGAAAAGTTCAGAAAATGAAAGATTCTGTCTGTCCTGTGCTCTTCCTTAAAAATGGAGTTTCCATGAAAAACTCAACAATGGAAGGAAGGGGTCAAAGGCCTACTTACATTGATTTCTTTAACTATTCCTAACTCTGGCAGTGAGAAATAGGATTTCTAGTGTAACAAATGGAGTTATATTCAATCCTGATTAATGTACCTATATCTGATAATAAAACTTTTAAGGTCAGTCAAATTCAGGTTCTAAAAGCTTTCCCTACATTCCTTTAGTATAATATATAACCTAATAAATTATTTACTACAAGCTGACATATATCTTTTAAGAAGTAAAAAAAAATGATTGTGACAGCTGATCATTTTGTTTCAGGAAAGGATTTTGTTCTATATCCTGCTATCAAATCTGAAGTTGAGATCCCTAAAGCAAATATTCTGAGAAGGCAACATCAGAAAAAATGTAGTCTCATAGAAGGATAGAAAGGATATCAAATCAGTCATTACTCTGCCCCATCAGTATTCCATCTTGTTGGAATACCCACTTCTTCATCAAGGTTCATTTCTATTTCAATTGGGATTTTGTGAGACTAGGAGATTGAAGTACAGGAGCTGTCAAGAATCACACCAGGAAAAAGTCACTGCCTGTTTCCCCCTTCTCTAAGACCAGTTGACACTGAAAATGTTTTTGTCCTGGAATTTTTGTCATGGTTTTTAGGAGTCCCAAGATGTAGCAAATGGTCCTAATTCAGCAGTGGAGACTGTATTACTTGGCTGCAGCAGAGGATATATCTATTAATGAAGTGCTTGAGGGTATCATAAGAGAGAAAATAGAATTGAGTAAAGACTGGGAGGTGTGATGTTGGTCTTGGTTAATAGGAGTATAAGGGAAAAAGTCAATGGTAATTCTTTCTTCAAGATCTGGATATGTAGTCCAAGCTCTATGCTCTAGAGTCTAGAATAATAGAGTTCAGAGCAGGAATAAAGCTACCTTTGAGAAACTAGAATTATATAGTGACCACTGAGACTATGAAGTTCAACTTTCTTGTTTTAGAGATAAAGAAACTGAGGCACAAAGATTAAGGGCTTGCTCAGGCATATAGTTAGAAAATGTTTGAGGTAGGATTTGAACCAAAATCTCCTTGACTCCAAGTCCAGTTTCCTATGCATTATACCAGAGGAAGAACCTGAGGCCAGAGAAGCTGAAAGATAGCCACTGAGATCATGTGCTCTTCACTGCTCTAGTCCTCATTCCCATTGTAGTAAGTTATGTGACTGGTATCTGTATCTGATCAGGTTTGTAGCTTCTGTGCTCCAGTACTTTAACCCAGAATGCATCAGCATGAAGAAGCAAGCAATCAATAATGAAGTTATAAAGTCAGATCCAGTCTAGCCCTCTGCACATAAATGGTACCAACTGTAGTAGATGAACTTGTTTCTGCTTTCCTGTGTCTAGAGAAAGTGCTGGAGGCAAGGGATAAGGAGAGGGGATACCAGAAAAAGTAACAGGTGTTAGCATGAATTATGAATTATGCTAATAAGAAGCTTTCCTCCTAAGGTGTGAATGACTGATAGCCTAACTCTCCCAAGGGTATTTGCATTTCAAGAGAGTAATTTGTTAAGCAAAGTGGATAAGAAATTGGTGTATATTTCAGGCTACAGTGATAAGGTGGAGAATTTCAGGCTATAGGAGTATGGCACTGGGGGCAATATTTATGCAGAAGGAGGGTCTTCCTTGCGCCATGAAAGGATACTACAAGGCTGCCCTATATTCTGCTATGAGCAGAGTCACCCTTTTTGTTTAAAATGAATGCACCAGAAATTCCACCTTGTCCTTGAAATGGTCTTGACGAGACCTTGATCATATATGGAATCACAGAAATTCAGAATTGCAAGGGATCTCAAAGTTCATCTAAGATGACCATAGAGGTCACAGGTCTATTGATTTAGAGGCCATAGCTTCTATCTCCCTCTTTTTAACCATGAGGAACCTGAGGCATAAAGAATTTAATTGACTTGCCCAGGGTCACACAGAAGTGTATGAAATACCCAGGTCTTCCTGACTTGAAGTTCATCCTAGCCCCCATTTCATATTGAGTCTATTTTAGGAACTCCTGCAACTAAGCCCTCCCCCACTCCATTCCAGGGCATTACTTCAGGAGAGTGATTATCCCTCTTTTCCAATTTCCTTCCTTTGGAAAAGGAAGCCAGTTTGGATGATTGCAAAGACCCAGTCAACCCAACCTGTGGCAGATCTAATTGCTAACATATTATTCCTTGTGTGAAACATGAACATGTCTCTGTAGAAGTTCTACCCATTGTTCCCAGTTCTTCTCTCCACATTAAAGCTAAGGTCTAATCCAACTTTTCCATCAGTCTTTAAGATATAGAAAAATGGCAACCATCTCCCTTCCCCCTTAGTCTCCTCTTCCCTAAGTCAATATAACTTAGTATTTCATGGATGCATAATTGCAAAACTTTTCACCACCCTTATCTCTCTCCTCTAGACACACTTACTATATCCTAATAAAAACATGGTGTCTAGCATTGGACACAATCCTCTTCATGGGATTTGGTCAAGGAAGAGGTGAAAGCATATAGGAAAAAGAACACTGGACTGAGGGTTAGAAGACCTGAGTTTGAACCTGAGATCTGGGGCATTCTACACATGTGATTTTGGGTAAGTCTTTCCCTCTCTGAATTTCCCTTTCCCCCTCTATAAAATCATGGAGTTTAAGACAATTGTTTCTAAGGTGTCTTCCAGCTCAAACCATCTATGAGTCTCTTATTGCAAATGAAGCAGAACTGTCATCTCCCTTTTTAATGCAGTCTAAGAAAGTTAACTTCTTTGGTTTCTACATCTCACTGCTGACTCATACTTGAGTTTTCCTTCCCTTCATTTAAGATCTTTAAGGAATCCTTTATACTAACTTTCAGAGCAATCTGGAAAGGACTACCTTTAAGTATTTTGCATTTATAGTAATAGCTCATTTTACTGCACTGTCAGAAAAAAAAGAATACTAAGATTATGCCATTGCTGAAGCAAGCATCTGCATATATATTGTTATATTTCAATTGAGTAATAATCATTTTCTGCCTCAATAGTGGACATTGTTATTGTCTCTTATCTTATGTTTCCATTAATTAGAAGGAAGTAGAGAGGTAATAAATGACTCCCTTGACTCTGAAGTATTCATTTTTCACTGTCAGATTATAAGAGGCAGTGGGCAAAGACAATAGATCTGTAAACCAGAGAGCATTTCTTGTCAGCTCACCATCAAGCCCAAAGGAAGAACACTCTCCTGGAAGGAAATGACTTCCTCTGTGAAAACTATTACCTTAAATGGATTCTGACCAAAGGTTCAGGCCAGCAAGGGCTGTAAGAGGTTTTGGGATGTGGGGTCAAGTCAATAGAGTAGGGTATCCAATTCATTTCTAAAAGTCAAGTGATTAAAGGCTGAGATTGTGTCATTCTTTTTAATCTTTGAATCTCTTTTGAATACAGGATCTTGCACATAGTAGGAACTTAATAAAGGTTTATTGTAGAAACAAGTGAATCATTTATAACAGGAAGATCTTACATATCATTTAACCCAATTTTTCCTATCATGCTTGTCAAGTGATTGACTTTTGACTTACTGAAAAGGGACATGAATCTTAGAAAGGACACATACTGCTTTTGTGAAAAGCAGATACATAATTTGCTCAGGGTCATATAAATAGTGAATGGTTGGAATTCCTGCTCTGTCACTAGTCACTTGTGTGACCTTGGGCAAGACAGGTAACTTCTCTGGGCCTCAATTTCCTCACAATAAAATAAGGAGCTTGGACATCATGGCCTCTAAGATCCTTTCCAACAATAAATCTATAAGCCAATAAAATAGAAGTCCTGAAGTCCCACAGTCATTTGGAAGACCTAGATTAACAGTTATTGACCTAGGATTCATAGATTCCAAAAGGGTTCACCAGATAGATTTCAGAGCAGAATGAATTTATATGAGGAAAACATTTATATTTTTATTGCAGCACAATTGACTTCCTTTGTAATCTTATATATTTTGTTTTTTGCATTATTCTAAGTTGTCCATAAAATTCAGCAGACTAATAAAAGAATTAATGGCACAAAATAGCCATGAACCCATGAACTAGGCTCTAGCCTTTTGTTCTATTTCCGGTCCAGTGTCCTTTCCATTGAACCACAATGTGATGAGCTAATGCCTACTTGTTACCAAGTAACTATTAGCAACAATGGTAACTCTTCTTGAATTACCTTGGATTTATAAAAATACCTCCATGTGGAGAAAAAGCAATCTATAATGTCCCTGGAATGTTTCTCTGACTGTTTAAGAAGAAAATTTTCTCACTTTGAGCTCCTAAAGTCATTTCTTTCACCTGTCTCAGTCAGTCAACCAGCAACAAATCTTTCTTTAGTGAGTGCCTACTATGTGTCCTGAGACATGAACAGGGGAAGCCACTCAGAGGGGTTTGCTCTATGGACCAACTGCTCAATTCTCAGACTGATTCTCATTGGAGATATTCAATCTCAGATCAGTTCCAGAGGTCAGTAAGCATTCCAACATGGAGTGGTTCCCTGAAAGTAGACTAGGTGAACAAGAAATTCCCTGGAGACCCAATTGATGTAGATGTAGATTCCCAAATGCAGCAATATGTGGTAACAATGGGCCACAAATTTCAGCCTGCTCCCCTTTTGGGAAGTTGACATTTTTTACATTTCATCCCAATCTTGTACTAACATATCTGAAACTGAGATTGGAGTCACAGAAGTAACCTGGTTTGTCTAAATCTTGTATGGAGGAAGAGGGTCTGGATGATCACAAAATAATTGACTTGAATGAATTTTCCCCTTTTAGAAACACTGCCTGATACAATGAACTTTGAACAAGGAGAAAGGAGCCCGCATTCTTTTCCTTGCTCTGGCATATAAGCTACTTCATGACATGACCTTAAGTATCCTATATAATCACCTGCAGCCGTGAGCCTCAGCTTCCCCATCTATAAATACATACCTTACCTGGATCACAGGACAAATGAGATAACTGGTGTCGATATGCTTAGAGGAAAAAAGTTTTTTAAAAATATCAATGAATTTTTTATTATAAAAATTTAAACATATAATGATTTAACCTTTTCTCAGCTCCTCAGACAATGTTTCTTTGCTCCCAAGATAGTCTCTGGTCCTGCTCTCCCTATATTGGATTTGAATCATAAAGTCAGAACTTCAGATATAGAAAGAACCCATTCACATTCACTATTTCTTTCTACTTTTCACTCTTTTTTCTGCTCAGGACATTTTAGGTCCAATCCCTCAGTATCCTTGTAGCTCTCACTTCATAGATTGCAGTGTTATGCAAGAGGTAAAAGATGAGCAAGGAGTAATTTACCCCAGGGGACATTCTCTATGCTAGAGCAAATGTAACTTTAAAACAGGCACTTATCCTCCTCCTTTGAAATACAGTCTGGCAGAGGGAATGAAATTAGACCAGCTGCTCCACCTAGGAGGCAGCTCATCTCCTCACTGGCAAGGGCAGCATGGCCAGACTAATCATTTCTTGCCAGCTAGATATTTGATCGGAGTATCATGCCCATCTCTCACCCAGGCAGGTGCTATTCCCTTTTTCTCTTCCCCATTTCTTCAGACAATGATATTCTGCCATGGGCAATGACCTCTCTGCTGCACTCTCATGAAACCATTTCCAGGGTAATGTTGGCCGTTGTTCTCTGACTTTATTTCTTAATATTCTACTTAGAATATGGAAGATGGTCCAACCCCTTAATTTTATATAGACAAGGGAAATTGAAGACCAGAGAAGTGTCTCTATCCTTCTCTATCCATCTCTCTTTTTCTCTCTCTCCCTCTCTCCACCCCAATCCCAACCCCTGGTTTCCTCTCCAATTCCTCCTCTCTATCTTCCTGCATGTATGAACATGAGAAAAGAAAGGAAGAAAAGGTTCTCTCATTTCCTCTGGCCACAGGAGAAGCAACCCTAATTCTTATTAAGGTTAATTCCTCCACCTGGAAGTTTGACTCTGCTCCCTCCAATCTCCTCTATGATGATGATACAGCACTCATCTTTTCTTATTCATTTTCCATACCTCCTTTGCCACTGGTTCATCCCTATATTTTGACTATCTTTCTTCAACCAGTAACAATGACTGCAGTTCAAAGAAGTAGATCAGTTTAGACTACTTAGTTTAAATACTACTTTGTAAACCAATAAACTTACATTTCAAGAATTACATAAAAAAAATTGTCACCCATTTTTGCCTGAGTCATATAAATTTTTTATTTTTCACAGTTGAATATTTTATAGGGGGTGATCTGAATGGGGCATTCTAAAACAATAAATACACTGAACACCCTTTTTAAAAGTCCCTTCCTGGGGCGGCTAGTGGCATAGTGGAGAAAGCACCAGCCTTGGAGTCAGGAGTACCTGGGTTCAAATCCGGTCTCAGACACTTAATAATTACCTAGCTGTGTGGCCTTGGGCAAGCCACTTAACCCCATTTGCCTTGCCAAAAACCTAAAAAAAAAAAAAGTCCCTTCCTTAGCTATGGAATTCCTCCTTTAAAACTATCTCCTCTTTTCAGACTATCAGTAATTAATGTATTCCTGAAACCTCACATAGTTAAATAAGCAGGGATTTATTAAAACTCTATTCTGTGTACAGCAATGGGGGTAAAAAGAAAGGTAAAAGACAATTTCTGCTCTCAAGAAGCTCACAGTCTAATGGGAAGACAAGTGAACAACTGTGTTCTAATAGACAAATAGAGGGTGGACTGGAGATAATCAACTGAGAGAAGGCACCAGTACTAGGGGGATCAAGTATGGTTTCTTGTGAAAGTAGAGTTTCAGTCAGAATGTGAGAAAAAACAGGAAATGGAGATGAGGAAGAAAGGGGAGAACATCAGGCAAAGTGGCAAGTGAAAATGCCCAGCATCAGCTGAGAAGAACAGCAAGGAAGTCAGTGTCATTGTATAGCAAGAGCCCATTGGGTATAAGAAGGCTGGAATGGTAGAAAGGGGGCAGGTTATGAAGGGCTTTTAACACCAACCACATCTCTTTGTTTTGCAACTCTCTAGAGTACTTATCATGTAAAATGTTCAAGAGGGACCCAAGACTACCTGTTACATATCTTAAAGATGTAATTCCTAAGATGAGTAGGAAATTAGAGTAGATGAACCTTAAGGTACTTTGGGCAGTTCAGTGGTACAATAGATAGAGCTCACATCTGCAAAATAAAGGCATTGGACTATGAGTTATGCTACTGCTCCAGTACAGTTGATAGATCTGAATTTAAGTCTGGTCAAGACACTTACTAGTTGTGTCACTCTGGGCAAGTCACTTAACCCTTTGTGCCTCAGTTACTCATTTATAAAATGAGCTGGAGAAGGAAATGGAAAACCATTCCAGTTTCTTTGCTAAGAAAACCTCAAATGAGGTCCCAACAAATCAGATACAACTGAAACAACTGAACAATAACAAGATACTTTCCAACTGTAAAATGTTATGATTCTATTCATTATGATTCCAATTTTATATTTGTGTTTTTCTTGAGGTCAGAGACTGTATATCATCTAAATTTAATATGTTCCTAAGAGCTTAGCATTAAATATAGTAAATATGATATAAATGTAGATTTAATGAATTTGGTGAGGGGGTTTTCTTTAGTTTGTATCTGCTCAAGAGGAAGGAAACAGAAATAAATCCAGTCTGTTCGTATTTCTATCTCTCCTTCCCACATAGATCCCCTCACCTCTAACACTAACACTGCTTAAAAGATTTTATCTTTGGTTATGTTTGGGCTGCCCCCTACCTACTTTGGCAGGCTTGATCACAGTACCATTCTGTTACCTGCCTTTCCCAAATCATCCAGGTGTGACTTTACTAAAGAGTCACCCTACTTCCATGGGTCTTGGTACTCACATCTGTAAAATAAAGGCATTGGACTGAGTTAAGCTACTGCTCCAGTAGTCCAGACACTATTTATCTCCTGTGTTTTTTCTAGTAGCTAAGCCTATGTAACATGAGACTCTCTCAAAGCTGCAGTGCCCCAAGGCAGTATGTGGACGGGGGCAACACTCTAGATTAGGGGAAGAAGAACTGGATATTCCTTCCAGTTCTGCTACTAACCTTGAACCTCATTTTTGTTATCACAAAATTGCTATTATAACAGTTGGTCTCTTGACCTTACTGGGTTAAGGATCAAATGAAATAACATATGTGAAAGGACTTAGGGGAGAAAATATTTCAATGTGTTCCTCAGTTAAGTGTGAGATAGTCAAAAGAAGATAAGATTTGGAATCAGAAGATCTGAGTGTGAATCCTAGTTCCATATGCTAGAAACTGAAATTCTGCATTTAGAACATTAATCTCCCCGGCTATCTATTCAGTTGGCCTTGAGTAGACATGAGGCAAATCACAGTATTCTTGCCTTCATCCTTCTTATTCTTTCAAATTTCAAAGATCTCATGGATCAGCAGTGCTCACAGAGGCAAGGTGGGGTCTTTTGAGTTCTAGCTGTGACCAGAGGGTTAAAAAACATTAAGGTGAAGGCTAAGGAGCTAATCCCTTTTTCTCAGCTCTTCTCTGAGGCCCAAATGATCAGATTGAATCCAAGTAATTAAATATGATTACAACATTACCGACCCTGAAACCTCCATAATTAGGTCAGGAATTTTAATTAGCTCCACTAATAAATACATCAGAAGCATCCCTTTAAAATAGATATTTATCTCTGCAACATCAAACTAGATGACAAAATAAGCAGATATATTAAAGAACTGGGAGATTTTAAACTCAAAATTTTAATACAAAATTACATTAACTAATAACATAAAAATGCCAATCATCTGGCTCATTGGAGTAGCCACTCTAATTCCATTAAGAGTTTAATAAACGGCACATCCCTGTAAAACACTTAACACTTGGGCAGAAATGAGTGGCTCTTATAAGATTAGTCTACTCAGCAAAACAGTTCTCTTCCACCTTGACCTGTAATAATTTGGTATTTTGGAGGGAGACAAATTCAAATACCAAGAAAAGTTTTGGCATTGTACTTCATTCATTGATTTTCTTCAAGGTGACCCACCAAAAGGACATTTTTGGAAAGGTCAATTTTGTACAATCCACTGGAAAGAGGTCTTTAAGTCAACAAACCTGGTTTCTTATGCTGTATCTGGCTCTGTGATCATGAGTAAGGTAATGAAAAGCTCTTAGGACTCAATAATCTTCCCCTTTCCCATCACTCCTGTCTTTACCCCTGGGCTACAGATTAACATAGTTGAGATTGGGACCCTTTGCCTGAAGTTAACTGTAACAGCAGCAGTACCAGTAGTAGTAGTAGTAGTAGCAACAACATCAGTAGCTGTAGCTGTAGCTATAGTAGCAGTAGCAACAGCAGCCTGGGTAGCAGTGGGAGCATTCTAGAGCTAATATATATGAACAAGCTTGGACCCTGATCTCTTTCCCCAAGGATGCATTTTATCAGACTAAAACCAATTCAGAGGTTCCCCCAATCTCCCAACTAGGGGTGAGGGTACCTCAGCTGCTTTGGTTACTCTCGATAACCTCAGGCTGATAGCACTCCACTGCACTCTCTTCCCTGACCCTCCCCTGTCCACCCCATTTTCCACCCAGTGTCACTGACTCATTTGAATGACTGTTCATCACCCTTTGATGGTACTTGCCATGCCTACCATGGTGACCATGAGTGAGGGAATGAGGGTTCAATTCTGGGGAAAAGAACATGCAAAGTGGCTACTACATTCAAAGAAAGCAGCAGGTGGAAAAATTACCCACTCTCAATTTCAGGAATCAGTGACCAAAAAAAAAAAAAAAAGCATTTCTTTTTCTTCTTCTAAGCTGACAGTAATAAAAAATCTATGAGGAAGAACTATGGGACCTGGAAAATTTACTCATAAGTATGCTCTTTTTTTTTTCCTGGTGATGTCCATATTCTTTGAAAAATGCAGAGGAAAGTTAGATCCTTTGGTCACCACAGAGCATAGGTGAATTTTAACACTGTGCACCCAAGTCCATAGCCTGGATTGTCAATTCATTTTCTACTCCTGCCACCTGAATGAGGTCTTTCTTACTCATTGATTGTTTAAATTCAACCCAATTTGGTCTTTGACAAACAAAGAAAGATACATCAGGATCAATGTCTTTCCTTATTGGCATTCATAAAGTACTATAGAAATTGTTTTTTTAATTTTAAAAAAATGTCTCCAACTGCAGGAGTTTAATAATTCTGACTTCAGCTTTTTTTCCTGATTTATGTCTCAGACAATGTGGAACTGATAGGCCTCCCCTTAAGACCTTTATCCTATCTCTGTCATTACCAGAACTGAGTGGTTTAATTTCCATCAGGAGTTAAGGAAATAGGGAGGAAGGTGGGGATGGTGGAAGTCAGGAAGGTTTTCTTTTGGATATCTCATCAATATATACAAAATTTATCTCCCCATTTTCACTTCTGAATACTTAAATCCCTTTTCCTAAATACCCTAATGCCTCTTCTAGATTTTCCTATTTCAGTTAATGCTACTACCCTCCTCCAAACAATTCAGTTTCACTAACCTTATAGTCATCTTCAACTCTTCCAACTATTCAAGAAACAAATTAAGTTCTGTAACAGTTCTTGTATCCTTACCTTTCTTCACTTACCCTGCTTCTCCAATCATTCAGGCTCTAATTACTTCCATCCTGGAGTATGTTAATAGTTTTCCAGCTGGTTTCCAAGTTCCTAGTTTCTCCCCACTACAATCTATTCTGCATATGAATGCAAAAATAATCTTCCTTACTCACAGGTCTGATCATAATTCACTTCTCTGACCCAAAACTTTCAGTGGCTCCCCATTGCCTCTGGACAGAGATATGCTGGCAAAGATTTAACAACTGTGGAGGGAAGAGGGGAATGTTTCCTTGATATACTTTTAGGTTTCATCAGCATTATCAATACTTTTTTTTAGGTTTTTGCACGGCAAATAGGGTTACGTGGCTTGCCTAAGGCCACACAGCTAGGTAATTATTAAGTGTCTGAGACCAGATTTGAACCCGGGTACTCCTGACTCCAGGGCCGGTGCTTTATCCACTGCACCACCTAGCCACCCTATCAACACTTATTAAAAATCTATTTTTAACCTAGCTGTGTGGCCTTGGGCAAGCCATTTAACCCCATTTGCCTTGCAAAAACCTAAAAAAAACCAACTATTTTTATTCCTAGACTTGTTAGAAACATCAACTGTATACTACAGAGCAGGCAAACCATATTTAAAGGCAACTAATAAAGAAAAATACAACCAAACATAGATAATGCTATTATATGGTATTTCTAAATCAATAGGCAGGTTACAGGAATCCTATGTAAAGTTTAGTAGCCTGTTTCTACTTGAGTCTAGACAAATAAAATAATAAATAAAATTCTTTATTGGTCTTGTTTAATCATTTTCTTAGTGAACCCATTTGGGGCTTTCTTAGAAAAGATACTGAAGTGCTTTGCTATTTCCTTCTCTATTCCAGATAAGGAAACTGAAGCCAATAGGATTAAGTGACTTGCCCAGGATCACATAGCTAGTAACTGTGGCCAGATTTGAATTCAGAATGATGAGTCTTCCTGACTTCAGGCCTGGCACTCTTATTCACTACACCATCTAGCAGGCCCTCTACACTCATTTATAGCATTTACTTATTTTAGAAGAACAAAAATGCTCCTCTCCCAAAATTTAGCAACCAGTTCTTTCAAGCTGATAAGAGCTGATTCTAGTACACTTCTATTTTTAGAATAAACTATAAATTCCTGAGGTTAGTATTTAAGATCAACCATAATCTGGCTCCAATCTACCCTTCCAACCTTTTTTCCCTCATATTAGTTCTTCTCACCTACTACATTTCAGTCAAACAAGATTATAAATTGATTCCTGAGCCTCACATGCCATCTCCTACATCTGTGCATTCACACAAGGGGAACTATACCTTGCCCTCACTCACTCCTTTCTCACCCCTGCCTATTGAAATCCTCCTTTCCTTAAGGCTTAGGTGAGTTAGCATGGCCTTCAGGAGTCATTTTTTAATCTCACCAAGTGGAAATGTTCACTTCCCAAATTGTCCTAGATCAATTTGTCTGGATCTTTCTCTTGTCTTTATCCATTCTATTTTGAATTACATCTCCAGCCTGCTGTACATTGTTTTGAGTATAGTTGTAATTAATAAATATTTAACTAATTGAATTAAATTAGCTCAAACAACATATTGTCTCTCTCTTTATAGAACCTTTATAATGGTTCATAGCCATCACTGTAAGGAAATCAATTATAAATATCTGCCATAAGTACTGTTGATGTGATATAAAACCATTCCTAGTCTTCCATTCTCAGATGAGGTATGGAATATCATTCCTAATGTAATAATACAGTCCCTGTCATTGTTCACCTATCTTGTGTCCCACCATTCTTCAAATTGCATATTTCAGTCCTGCTCCTCATCTGACACAAAACACATATGTGCATGTAAACACAATACACATATCAAGTTTATTGACCTCTGTATCTCTGATCATGCAACATTGATCATATGGAATATAATTCCTTTCTTCTAACTCTTGTCCAAATGCTATCCAGCCTTCAAGACCCATCCCAAGACCTACCTCCTTCATGGGCTCTTCCTTGAGGATCTCAGACTACATTGGTTTCTTCCCATTTCTGTACTTAGAGTCCAAAAATCCTGGACCATTCAAGTTGAGAAATCATTTGTTACAATCCCCTGAGAAACTGAAGCCAAAGAACTAGAATAATTGCTTTGGGTTAAATACAAAGTTGGGAGAACTAAGATTAGACTCCCCCAAACCTCTCAGAAGCTCAGTTCAGTTCCCTTCCCATTATATGAAGCTACCTCCCTATTCTGAACTCCCATCACTTCATATTTGCTCTTTCCCAATTTAACAATTACAAGTTTTTATCACATTATCCACAATTTCCAAGTTCAGGAGTAGTTTTCTCTCCCCCCACCCACAGGGAGTTTCCTGAAGGCAGGAATCTTCTCTCAAAGTCTATGTGCTTATTTGGAATTATGCTCAAAGGGCAATAAAAATGTGTATACCCTTTGATATAGCAACACCACTGCTGAGACTGTATCCTGAATAGATCATGAAAAAGGGTAAAGATTCTACATGACCAAAAATATTTCATAGAAGCTCTTTTGACAGTGGCAAAGAATTGGAAATTGAGGGGATGTCCATCAATTGGGGAATGGCTAAACAAACTGGTATATGTATGTGATGGAAGAGTATTGTTCTATAGGAAATCATGAGGGACAGGATTTCAGAAAAACCTAGAAAGACTTGCATGAATTGGTGCAGAGTGAAATGAACAGAAACAAAAGAACATTAAATACATTAAAAGCAATAAGGAGTAATGATCAAAAGGATGGACTTGGTCATTTCAGTAATATAAAAATCAGGGAAAATTTTAGGGGACTTATGATAGAGAATGCCATCCATATCCAAAGAAGAAACTGTGGAGTTCAAATGAAGTCCAAAGCTTATTATCTTCAATTTTTAAAAGTTTTATTATGTATTATATGATTTTATTATCTCTAATATTTTCTTCCTTTTGGAACTGATTCTTTTCTCATGACATGTTGAAGTCCGATCTATGTTTATCATGTTGAAAATGTAAACCCTACATCAGATTATCTTCTGTCAGGGGTAGGGGTGGGAGGGTGGCTGGGGGAGGGAGAGAAAGAAGGAAAGGGAGGGAGGGAGGGAAAAAATTGTAAAACTCAAAATCTTGCAAAAAAATGAATGACTAAAAACTACCATTGTATGTAGTTGGAAAAACCAATGTAATATTTATATAATTTAAAAAAGCCCAACCAAGTTGATGTGCTTCTCTCTGAACTAAGAACAATGCTGAAAACAGTTCATTTTAAAAGTTAAAGATTTTGATTTGCTATGACTTCTCATATACATTTTTTATTTGCTCTTTTGTTTTGTTTTGTTTTTTGGCAAGGCAATGAGGTTAAGTGACTTGCCCAAGGTCACACAAATGGTTAATTATTAAGTGTCTGAGGCCAGATTTAAACTCAGGTTCTCCTGACTCCAGGGCCAGTGCTCTATCCACATACCACTTAGTTACCTTCTATTTGCTCTTTTTGTTTGTTTGTTTGTTTTCTCTTTATTTCTTCTTTTCTCATTTCATCTAGTTGTTCTCAATGCATGTCACTTTCTAGCTCCATCCCTTTTTAATTGTTATTTTGTTTTATTTTTCCAATTGTATATTATGAAAGTTTTTCAACATTCATCCACTTGTATATTTATGCTACATATTTTTCTACCACCCTCCTTTCCCACCCCGCCCCTCTCCATTTGTGTTTTACATGTTTATATATTAGTAATTTTGGGTATGAGGAATTAGGACTAAGATGAAAGAAAGAAAATCATGGAAAAGGAAGGAAAAACATAAGAAAAGTTTTAAAAAAGAAAACATAGCAACCATTCAGATTATGTGGGGGTTTTTGGTTTTGTTTTATTTTGCTTTTCTCTGGATGTAGAAAGTTTTGTCCACAACAGGTCTCCCAAGATTGTCATAGATCTCTACTGAAAGGAGTTGCATCCAACATAGTTGATCAATTCCCAATGTTGTTGTTAATGTGTACAATGTTTTCTCCTTTTATTCAGCATCAGTTCATGTAATTCTTTTCAAGTTTCTCTAAAGTCTGGTCATTTGTGATATCTTATAAAACAATAGTATTCTATAACATTCATATGCCATAACTTGTTCAGTCTTTCCTCAATTGATGGGGATTCCCTCAGTTTCCAATTCTTTGTCATTACAAAGAGGGTTACTTTAAATATTTTTGAACAAGCAGGATTTCACATTTTTTATGATTTCTTTTGGATATAGGCCTAGTATTGTTATTGCTGGATCAAAGAGTATGATCAATTTTATTGCTCTTTGGGGCAGAATGGTTGAATTAGTCCATGACTCCACAACAATGCAATATTGTCCCAATCTCCCACAACTTCTCTAACATTGATCATTTTCCCTTTTCATCATCTTAGACAATCTGATAAATGTGAGGTGGTTCCTCATAGTTGTTTTAATTTGTATTTCTCTAATCATTATTGATTTGGAGCATTTTTTCATATGATTATATCTATAGCTTTAATTTCTTCATTTGAAAACTGCCTGTTCATATCTTCTGACCATTTTCAATTGAGTAATGACTTATAGCCTTATAAATTTGATTCATTTCTGTATATATTTTAGGAAACAAGACCTCTATCAGAACCACTACCTGTGAAAATTGTTTCCCTAATGATAAACAGAAAACTGTTTTGGCTCTTCCTGACTTAGGTATCAGCACCATACTGGTATCATAAAAGAAAGTTGGTAGAAATCCTCCTATTTTAAAAAAAATACTTTATATAAAATTGGATTAATTATTCCTTAAATTTTTGTACCTGAAGACTTTTTTCTTAGGGAGTTGATTGATGATTTCTTCAGTTTCTTTTTCTGAAATAGAGTTAAGCATTTTATTTCCTCTTCTATTAATTTGGGTAGTTTGTATTTTTGTAAATATTTGACCATTTCACTCAGATTATCAAATTTATTAGCATACAGTTGGGCAAAATAACTCCAAATTATCTCTCTAATTTTCTCCTCATTGGTAGTGAGTTCATCCCTTTCATTTTTTATATTGGTAATTTTTCCTCATTTATACTTTTCTTGTTCCTTTCCTCTTATTTCTCCTCACCAATATTTTGCTGCATTTGCCCTTTAACTTTTCTTTTAAATTTAAATTTTACTTTTTCCTTAAACTTCCATTTTATCAGTTTCTTCTTCTTCTTTCTTTGCATTTCCTCCCCTACTTCTCTGTAAGGTAGGATAAACTTTTAAATCCAATTGGTATTGTAGATTATCCCTTCTCTGGGACAAATCTATTGAGAGTAGGATTTACTCAGTGTTCCCACTCTCCCTTTTCCCCCTCTACTATAATAGGTCTTCATTTCTCTTCATCTTGTGTTATTTAAAAACTAATGCCTAGTCTACTCCTAGTTTAGACCTTTTTATGTCTTTATTGTCTCATACCTACAACTCCCTGATCAAAATATATTCCTTTTATCTGTCCTGATATAAATACCATTCTCAAAGGTTGATTGATTAATTGCTTGATTGATTAAGTAGCAGTGCCTCATAATCACTCAGCACCCTCCCCTCTTCTGTCTCATTAGAAATATTCTTCCCAAGAGTCAAAAATCAGATCAAATTATAATTGATTTATATCACCCCCCTTTTCAAGTATCCTCCCTGGACACACAGTTCTCATGAGCCAAAGCATTATGTAAAGCCAAAACATTTTATGGACCATTTATACCTACACACACACACACACACACAACCTCCAAACCAAAGCACCAAAGCAAAGTCACTTCATGATGTTTTCATGTCCAGTCTTTTCATGTACAGTCTTTCCCTCTATCTCTAAGGTTCTCTAACCAGAGTCCTACAACCCTCCCTAACCAAAGTATCAGGTTCTTTCCCTCTGTCCCTTTAGTATTCCAACAAGGGCAGCTAAATGGCACAGTGGATAGAGCACTGGCTTTGGAGTCAGGATAATGGAAGTTTGAATCCAGCCTCAGACACTTGACACTTATTAGCTATGTGACCTTAAGTAAATTACTTAATCCTGATTGCCTTGCATCTCCAGTCATCCTGATTCATATCTGGTCACTGGATCCACATATCTCTGGAAGAGAAAGTGAGGTTGGTGATATGGTACAGCACCCCTCTCACTCAAATCCAATTCATATGCTTGTCATGGTATCACCATCCTGATGACATGATTTTCTTTTGAGAAGGAAGGACAAGCGACACTCCATAGGTATTATAACCCTTATTAAGGGTTATTATGGATTAACTATTATTATTATGGATTAAGGATTATTATTATGGATTAAGGCAAGATCACTTTCTAATCTACTGATGTCAAACCCTTCTAAATATGCTCCTACCCTCTTTTTCTATTGTACTGCAATCCTCCTTAACTAAAGTATCTAGTAAAGTCAGGTCACTTTGTGATTTAATTATGTATAGAGCCTCTAAATGTTCTAAGTACTGGGTCAACATGAAGGTCTCTCTTTAGTACTTTAGAATTGATTGTATGGCATGGGAGACACTGGCACATAACTGCCCAGCATGACATGCCCTCATCAGAGGGGGTGTTGCAGTCTATGAACAAGGTAGAATTGAAGCAGCTCAAAGGAAATGTGAAATAAGTAAGTTTAGAGTAAACATCCCAGTTGTTCACAAGGATTATTTGTGTCTAACCCATGGTAAAGCTTTCTGAGCTCATATTGTTGTGATCAGCCACAATCGTACTGCATTTCATCTCAGACATACATCTCTAAGTATAATCCCTTCAACCCTTTAACTATTCTAAGAGAAATACAATTCTCAGGAGTTACAAGTTTATCTTACTTGGTAGGGATGTATATAGTTTAATGTTCTTAATTAGCGTTTTCCCCCCTTCCAATTTACCTTTATATGCTTCTCTTGAGTCTAGTTTTCAAGATAGAATTTTCTGTTCAGTTATGGTATTTTTAATCAGAAAATTTTGGAAGTTCTCTATTTCATTGAAATACCATCTTTTCTCCTGATAGGAGATGCTGAATTTTGCAGGGTAGTTAATTCTTGGTTGTAATCCAAGGTCCTTTGTTAGGGCGTACAATGAAATATCATATTCCAGGCCCTCTGATCCTTTAATATTGAAGCTGATAAGTCCTATGTAATTCTGATTGTATTTACTTCATATTTAAATTGCTTCTTTTTGGCTACTTGTAGTATTTTGTCCTTTAAATGAGAATTCTGGAATTGGCTATGATAGTCCTTGGAGTTTTTATTCTGGGTTCTTTTTTTTTTAGGTTTTTGCAAGGCAAATGGGGTTAAGTGGCTTGCCCAAGGCCACACGGCTAGGTAATTATTTTAGTGTCTGAGATCAGATTTGAACCCAGGTACTCCTGACTCCAGGGCTGGTGCTTTATCCACTGAGCCACCTAGCCGCCCCATATTCTGGGTTCTTTTACTGGAGATATTTTGTGTATTCTTTCAAGGACTATTTTGTCTTCAAGATGTAATATGTTAGGACAACTTTCCATGATTATTTCCTTAAAGATATTTTCCAGGTTCCTTTTTTTGGCTTTAGGTTTTTGAGTAGACTAAAAAATTCGTAGATTATTTCTCTCATATCTGTTTTCTTAGGTCATTTGTTTTTCCTAAAAGGGAATTTACATTTTCTTCAATTTTTTTTAGCATTTTCATTTTGTTTGATGGAATCTTGGTGTCTCATGGAATCTTAGTTTCTATTGTCCAATTCTAATCTGTAGGATTTTATTTTCTTCAGTTAGCTTTTATATTTCCTTTTCCAGTTGATTAATTTTACCTTTAAATGAGTTGTTTTTCTTTTCCAATTGGATGATTTTATTTTTCCAATTGCTCATTTTTACTTTTAAAGGAGTGATTTCTCAGTCTATTTTTCATAATTCTTGTGCATGATACTCGTTTCTTTTTTCTACTTTTCTTCTTCCTCTCTTCTTTGGTTTTTTAAAATCATTTTTAAGTTCTTCCATGAGATTAAATGAATTTGAGTACAATTCATACACTCCTTTAAGCTTTCCCACATAGGTAATTTGTCACTGCTTTCATCTTCTGAGATGGCATTTTTAATTATCTCTATCTGAATAGTAGCTTTCCTTGGTTAACTTTCTTTTGTTCCCTATACCAAGATAAGATCAAAATGGATACAGGATTTAGACATAAAAAAATATTATAAGCAAACAGAAGATCAAGGAGTAGTTTACCTGTCAGATCTATGGAAAGGGAAAGAGTTTATGACCAAGGAAGAGATAGAGAACATCATTAAAAACAAACTAAATAATTTTGATTACATTAAATTAAAAAACTTTTGCAGACAAAGTCACTGTAACCAAGATTGAAAGAAATGTAGTAAATTGGGAAACAATTTTTGCAACTAGTATTTCTGACAAAGGACTCATTTCTAAAATATACAGAGAACTGAGTCAAATTTTCAAAAAAAAGAGCCATTCCCCAATTGACAAATGGCCAAAGGATATGCAAAGGCAATTTATAGCTGAGGTAATCAAAGCAATACAGAGTCATATGAAAAATTTCTCTAAATCATTACTTATTAGAGAAATACAAATTAAAACATCTCTGAGATACCATCTCACACCTCTCAGACTGGCCAATATGACCAGAAAGGACAATAATCAATGTTGGAAGGGATGGGGGAAATCTGGGACACTAATACCTTGTTGGTGGAGCTGTGAACTCATCCAACCTTTCTGGAGAGCAATTTGGGATTATGCCCAAAGGGCAACAAAAATATGCATACCTTTTGATCCAGCAATACCACTACTGGGTCTATATGCTGAAGAGATTATGAAAAAGGGTAAAAATATCACTTGTACAAAAATATTTATAGCAGTCCTGCTTGTGGTGGCAAAAAATTGGATTAATTAAGTGAATGTTCTTCAGTTGGAGAATGGCTTAACAAACTGTGGTATATGTAATGTATGTATGTCATGGAACACTATTGTTCTATTAGAAACCAAGAGGGAAGGGAATTCAGAGAAGCCTAGAAGGATTTGCATCAACTGATCCTGAGTGAGATGAGCAGAACCAGAAAAACATTGTACACCCTAACAGCAACATGGGGGTGATGATCAATGTTGATGGACTTGTTCATTCCCTCAGTGCAACAACCAGGGACAATTTTGGGCTATCTGCAATGGAGAATATCATCTGTATCCAGAGAAAGAATTGTGGACTTTGAAAGAAGACCAAAGACTATTACCTTCAAATTAGAAAAAAAAAAAAACCTGCTATCTTATTATGTAATTTTACTATCTCATACTTTATTTTTCTTCCTTAAGGATATGATTTCACTGTCATCACATTCAACTGAGATCAATACATAACATGGAACCAATGGAAAGACTAACAGAATGCCTTCTGTGAGGGGTGGGAGAAGGGAAGCAAGAATTGGGGGGGGGGGGAATTGTAAAACTCAAAATAAATAAAATCTTTCTTAAAAAATGTTCTTTTGCTTTTTTGGCTCATTTTGGTAGTTGAGCTCTGCTTCTGGGGATAGGAAGTATAGTACAGAACTTTTTGTGCTGGTATCAGGATCTGGTCTCTGGCTTATCATTTTCTAAGGTATTGTCTATGTTGCTCAGGTATTGCCTATTCAGAGGTTTGTTGCTTCATGTCCAGGCTTTATCTATTCAGTGGTTTTCTCTTTACCCAGTCCTGTCTGTTGCCTTGGTGTTCTGAGGGTTCAGATTTTTCTGCAGTTGAGACCTTCTCTGTTGGCCTGCTATTTAGCTGAGCTGGGACCTGGGCTGCTGTCTAGGTGCTGGGACCTGGGCTGAGTTGTGACTAGAAATGTCCCACTTGTTCTCCCATTCTCTTATTTAGCTGGGCTCCATTGTTCCTTCCTTCCCCCCAAAAGACAGACTTCCACTGAAGATCCTCCACAATACCTAAAGTTGAGAACATGTTTTGCTCTTCTTTTTTTTTGGTGGGATCTATACCTCTAATTTCTGTGTAGAGGCTTCATTTAACATTGTGTAGGGAAAAGCTCCAGGAGCCTGCTGGTTTCATGCCACCATCTTGGTTCTGCCCCAGAAATCTCCATCCTTTATTTTATGCTTTCCCCCAAAAATTACTACATCCTATTTTGATTAAATATAAGGAAGAATTTCTTAATAATCACAACCATCCAAAAAGAGGCTACACAGCATCTTAAAGTAAGTAGATCCCTCATCACTGGAAAGCTTATACTGGAGCTGAATGACCATGTTAGGATAAGGAGATTTCTGCTCAGGAATGGTTAAAGCTTAAAAGATAATTTATTTCAGGATTTTATGATTCTAAACAGTAAATATTAAAATTGAGAATGTATATACAAACTTTCAGCCAACCTCTGCACCTGGGAGCTCTAATTTGGCAGCACTATAGTCTGAGATCTGGTTATAAATCCCAGTTCTCACCTGATAATTAACTATTTGACCATGAAAGTCAAAGAATCTTGTAGTTTAAAAGAACCTCAGAGAACAACTATTCAATTCATACCTGAACAGGAATTTTCTCTATTACAAGAAGTTAACTTGAAGACCTCTAGTAATAGGGAACCCACTGTTGAGCTCCTGAGGCAACACATTATACTTTGGAATACAAAACTTAGGTGGTTTCCTTACCTCACCTTTATGAGTCTTAGATCTCTTATCTCTTAGATATAAAATGGAATAGAAAAGGGGATAGGAAGTAGACTCATGATTTGATCAATGGAGGGAATTTCTGATGAAGGAAGCTCTACCAATGTAGGTCAGAACCTTCTTTGCAATTTTTAATACAATTTGAGGTTAGATGACAGAGCCATTTGAGCAATTTGTGGTTAAATGACAATCCCAAGGTCAAAAAAACTCAACTCACAACAGAAACACGACTTGGACCCAGATTTTCCTGCTTTCAAGTAGAACTCTCTATAGAGATAATAATAATTGAATCACTTACCTCCCTGGGTTATTTTGTGGGGGATATGTATTTTGTATTCAATGGACTTAAAGAAATGTGAGTCATCATTATTATCATTACCTTTTTTAAACTGAATCTTGCTGGATTTCTTTACAGCACTCCCCTGATCTAGACACAGCTTGATTCTCTCAGAGTAGAATTTCTGAGTATCTTTTTGACCCAGCAAAAGAAAAAATCGAAGATTAGTCTGTTCCCAAAGTATGAAGAGCAATGTGGTTTCTGCTCTAAGTGCAGAATCAGGAGAAATGGACCTGTATGTTGTGAGTCAGTTGGCATCCATCTTGTGTAGACAGTTTAACATATTTAGATTGCTTGATCCATCAATAGCACTGAGTACTGGCCAGGACCTATAATTCAACACAGTTAGCTTCCCCCTGGCTAGCCTGGGCAGAGAGGAGCTTAGCAGCTATGTTCCAAGCACTGTTTGTTATAAACTGTCAGAGTTCATTGGGAAGAAAGATTTATGGAGTTCACAATTTACTGTAAGTAACAGTAGACTGGGTCTTTGACCTGGTCAGGTAGAAAGAATACTTTCCACCAGTCTTTTTCCTCTTTCTGTGCATTTCAATGAAGGATAAGAAAAGTGCTTTAAGAGGTATGGGAAGGATTCAAGACAAGAAATGAAACAAAAAGTAAGAAAATGTCAAATTTGTGAAACTGACATGAGTGAGGAAGGTCTTAGCTGTTGCTGAGTCTACAGGGAAGTTATATTTACAAGAGTAGCAAGTGTCCTTTCCTAACCATTTTTAGATGCTTCAGATGTGTGTCTGTCAAACAATGTCCCTCCAAAGTGTCCAGGTTGTATTACTGATGTTTTGTGCATCCTAGGTCATCTTCTTTAGTCTCACAGATTTAAAAAAAAACTCTGACCCTCTCTACCTTAAGAGGTAGTTTTAAGTCACATTTCTACTATATTTTTGATTCAATCATTCATTCAGCCTTCATGTCCATCAAATCAAGTAGAGCTTGGTTTGATAGTATGCAAGGTCAAGGGTGCAATTTCTTTTTTAATACTGTTTCA
The DNA here is from genome assembly GCF_037893015.1 of Macrotis lagotis. NCBI lineage: Eukaryota > Metazoa > Chordata > Mammalia > Peramelemorphia > Peramelidae > Macrotis > Macrotis lagotis. Next base: position 271,124,684 of record NC_133658.1, on the reverse strand, counting down.
TGACAACTAATTCACCCCCTAGTGACCAATTCAGGCTGCAGGTTAATCTGTATCCATGACCACAGACTAAAGTCTAACCCTAGTCATAGATTGTACTTTTAACCTAAATCAGATGTTTACCAAATGAATATGATTGGGGCAGCTAGGTGGCTCAATGAATAAAGCACTGACCCTGGAGTCAGGAGGACCTGAGTTCAAATCTGAACTCAGACACTTAATAATTACCTAGTTGCATGACCTTGGGTAAGTCACTTAACCCAAGTTAAATTTTTGCCTTGCAAAAACCTAAAAAATACATATTATTAAGATTACTGGGCAAGAGAGAGTTTAGAACAGAGTAGTCAATCCTTCATTTCCATGATGGAACTTACAGGCAATGTGGATAGAAGACTGGACTTGAAGTTGAGTGATATTGGCTCATAAGTCTACCTTAGACAGTTATGAGCTATATGACTATGGGAAAATCAATCAATCAATAATCATTTATTAAATGCCTGTTATGTGCCTGGCCCTCTGCTAAGCACTGGAGATACAAAAAGAGGCCAAAGACATATCCTGACCTGAAGGACCTTACAATCTAACAGGGGAGAGAACATGCAACAAATATATGTAATATGCAGTGATATGCAGGCTAAATAAAAAGTGATTAATAAAGCAAAGACATGAGAATTAGGAGGGGTTAGGAAAGACTTCCAGTGAAAGAAAGGATTTTAGTCAAGCCTTTCAGGAAACTAGAGAAGTCAATTAGTAAAGTGGAGGAAGGAAAGTATTCCAGGCATGAGGGGTCAGCCAGAAAAAAGTGCCCAGAGCTAAGAGATGGAGTATCTTATTCTTGGAAAAGCCAGGAAGCCAATGTCACTGAATCAAAGAATAGGTCAGGCAGCAAGATGCATGAAGACTAGAAAGGTAGGAGGCAGCTAAATTATGAAGGACTTTAAGTACCAACAAGAGCATTTTGTATTTGCTCTTGAAGGTGATAGAAAGCATTGCTTGTATGTGTGGGTGAGTAGGTGGGGCAATGACACAGCTGAACCTGAGCTTTAGACTGGTGGATTGAAGCAGGAAAGACTGGAATCCAACATACTTTATACCAGGTGATTAAAATAGTTCATCCATTCACTAGGATACCCAAAATTAACCAACTTGTGGAACAATGATGTATACATACCTTGCTGCACTTCTGCATTTTACCTTTTAATCAGGAAGCAAAAATCAAATCAAATTTTGTCATTTCTATTGAAAAGACCATGGCAAAATATTTTTTTTATTTAAAACAAGTAATTGTATAGACCATAGCTTCCTTCCCTGATCATAATTCCATTATATGAAGCAATCACCTAGTAGGAAGCAATCTGATTCAGAGTAAAAATTATCTCACTTTTGTATTTGTGTCCCCAGGACCTAATAAAGTGCTCCAAATATAGAAGGTATTATGCTTATTGAAACTATACATACTCTTTGATCCAGTAATACCATTGTTAGGTCTGCATTCCAAAGTGATCATGAAAAATGTTTTAAAAACCTACATGTACAAAAATATTTATGGCAACTCTTTTTGTAGTAGCAAAGAATTAGAAATGGAGGAGATGCTCATCAATTGAGGAATGGCTGTACAGTTGTGGTATATGAATGTGATGGAACATTATTGTTCTATAAGAAATCATGAGGGATGGTACTTCAGAATAGCCTGGAAAGACTTGCATGAACTAATGTTGAGTGAAGTGAGCAGAACCAAAAGAACTTTATACACACTAACAGCATCAACTAATCAACTATGATGGACTTGTTCATTTTAGCAGTACAATAATCAAAGACAATTCTAAAAGACTTGTGATGGAAAATACCATCCATATCCAGAGAAGTAAGTGTGGAGTTTAAATTCAGATGAAAGCTTATTGTCTTCAATTTTTTAAAGTTGTCTTAGATATTATGGGTTTTATTTCTCTCTAATTTTTTATCTGTTTCTATTTGATTCTTCTTTCACAATATGATTAATATGGTTCTATGTTTAGCATGGTTATACATGGTTAACATATATTAGATTGTTTTCTGTTAGGAGGAGGGGGAAGGAAGAGAGGGAGGGAGAAAAATGTAAAACTCAAAACCTTGCCAAAAATGATTGCTGAAAACCACTGTTGCATGTTGTTGGAGGAAGGAAGGAAGGAAGGGAGAGAGAGAGAGAGAAACGTTTACTATCTGAAATTGTTTGATTAGTTGGCAACTTCTCTGACCTTACTTTTCTCCACTGCAAAATGGGAATTATAATACTTGTAACGTCCATCTAACAGGACAGTTGTGTGACAAATGCTTTGCAAACCAAATAAATGTGAGATATTATCACTGTCAGTGCTAGTTCACAGAAAGAGTTTGAGAGACATTGGAAAGGTCACTGGATTTGGAATCAGAAAGAAGTTGTTGAATGACTGCTTACTGGGCTTATCATAGAGGTCATTTTTGTTTAGGTACATGGATAGAATAGATGACTCTGAGATCTCTTTCAATTCTATAATTTTTTAATTTACTAGTTACATGACCTTAAACAAGACATTTTACTTCTCTGACTCTCAGTACTTCATCTGCAAAATGAAGGTGATAATGTTTATGCCATCTATTGGTAGGATTGTCAGGAAAATTCTTTGGAAACCATTGAAACTCTTGAAGTGGGCATTGTTACTATTAGTGTTATCTTGGAATGGTAGCCTATGGAAATGATGAGCTTGATGATTTTTCTTTGTTTCTGTCTTGAAGCTGAGGATTTCTCTCTTACTAAGGTTGAAAGTTCAGTGGGTGCAAATTGCTATTGATAAGCATGGAAGATTTGGCCTGCTATGTGTCGGAGCTGTGCTGATTCCCCCTTTTCAGGAAGCCCGGTGGCCCCCAACCTGAGAAAGCTCAACATTTTGAAGTCAGACAATGTAGACACAGAGCAACTTTAGCCCTCATTCAATTCAGAATTCCTGAGTCCAAATGACCCCCAGCCTCAGCTTCCCAAATAGCAAGAATCATCAGCTTGTGTCGCTCAGGCAGGATGAGCCATGAGGTTGTGGAGGTCCTTCCTTCCAACATGGTTGCTGCCTGAGCACATCTATGGCTCCATCCAACTCCTCATTTCACAGTCTCCCAAACAATCCTTTTCTCTTGTTTTTGTTTTGTTTTGTTTTTTCCTTTCTGAGGCATTAGAGCAAACAACTTTTATATTGACTGTTGGGCTCCCTGTGAACTGATCATTGACTGGATGAAAGATGAAACCTGAAACAATCCCAGTTGCCGGTAAACAGGATTTTTAATTGTTTAAGCAACTAATCACTGGTATCATTAGCTTCACAGGAAACAGGAGGAGAGAGAAAAGGCAAAGAGTACACTTTGATTCTGTAATAACAAGGTCAGACACTGCTTTTGAGAGGATAGTGGGGCCTGTAACATGTAACAGTGTGTGATGCAAGTGCATCACAGGCTTCTGACTCCCCCTTGGGCCCTCCTGAATCCATTAGGGGGGAGAAGTCAATAAAGTGCACTAAGAGCCAGCATTGCTCTTCTGCTCAGGGGAAGGGAAGGAGAAGGCCACCTCTGACCAGCCCATGCTCAGGTTTCCATGGGTTTCTTTTCTTTCAAGGTCAATAATGTTTCCAAAAACACATTGAAAGGTGCAGATTCTTATTAGAAGTAGGTTATGAAATTGAATTGCACTGAATTATCATAAAAAGATAAGAATTGACCCAACAACCTTTCCTGATATGTTAAAAGTATAGATATCCCTCACCTCATGCACATACTCACTCACCTTAACAAAGTTGTCTATAAAATAAATTTCTGTAAAGTAAAACCTAATTTCTCCATTAATACCAATTACAAGGGGCGGCTAGGTGGCGTAGTGGATAAAGCACCGGCCTTGGAGTCAGGAGTACCTAGGTTCAAATCCAGTCTCAGACACTTAATAATTACCTAGCTGTGTGGCCTTGGGCAAGCCACTTAACCCCATTTGCCTTGCAAAAACCTAAAAAAAATACCAATTACAAAATAAGCAAAACCAAATATCTCCAATACATTGATTTGAAAATTTGTGGTAATATAGGTTCAAATTGGGGGCAGGCCCATAGCATGCTGGTTATGTAGAAGGTTTCTTTTAAGAACCTCTTAGTCTTTCTATAGCTCTGGGAGAAATAGAAAAATGGCAATTGTTTTACACTACCAGCAGAATCTATACTCTGTCTGGTCTAGTTATACCCTTGAAAACATAAGGATATAAATGTTAAGGAGACATTACATTTTCTGGAGTAAAAGGAGAAAGGAAGGGAAGGAGGAAGGAAGGAAGGAAGGGAGAGAGGGGAAAATGAAGGAAGAGAGGGAGGGAGGGAAGGGAGGAGGAAAAAGGAAAGAGTAAAAGAGGGAAGGGAAAAAGGAGCAAAGAAGGAAGGAAAAATAGGAGGGAGGAAGAAACAAGGTCAAAATAGATATGGATTAATATCCTCAATGCTCTAACCAAGGAAATTCAGTCTTTTGACATTCTAAGGAGGTATAAGATTCCACACTAAATATCAGAGGAGGAAGAAGAGGAAAAGGACTCTTCATTATCATATTTCAAGCTCATTAGTGACTATCTGACATTTCTCTTAGAAATAATTAATTTTATATTCCCCCCAAAAGGGATACCAATCTGAAAAAGGGTTTTCTAATAGTCAAGGTCATCTTGGGCTTTGTCAGAGTTTCTCTGTCAGAATCAATCTACTATTCAATCATGTCTTGGTGACAAATGGATTCTCTAGTCTTTTACAAAAGGGAAAAAGGTAAAGAGAAAATTGAAGACTTCTTTTCTATTTAAAAAAAAATTATTCCAGGCCAAAGTTTTCAACCAGACCAGAAAGAAAGCATTTTTTAAAAATGGAACTGAGGGGATATGCGATAGAAATACTCCTTTCCTACCCTTTAGAAACTCTAATAAACACAGAAATGGTATATAGTCTCTCCTCATTCAATCAATTAATATTTATGAAGTGCTTAGTATGTTGCAGGCTCTATGCAAGGTTCCTTGGATACAAAAAGAAACAAAAGAATTACTAGGTCTCTAGAAGAAATGAAGAACAAAAAAGGGAAAAGACTTACACGTAAAGGGGTATTATAGCAGTTTTTTTCTTTTGACAAGGAACTAGAGTGAAAGGATGTCCAACAGTTGGAGAATGGCTGAATAAATTGTGGTATGTGATTGTGATAGAATGGTAATCTGTTATCAAAAAAAAATGATGAGAAGGATGCTCTCATAAAAACCTGGAAAGATTTACAAGATTGGAGTCAACAGAAAATTTGAGGCAGAATAGATTTGATAATCATTAGCATGGAAATGGTAATTAAATTAATGAGAATTGATCAAAGTAGCTTAGAGGGAGAAGGTCAGAACAAACAGGACAAAACCCTGAGGGACATATATTAAAGAAGGTGTGATCAGGATGTGAATCTAGAAAAGGAGAAAGAGAAGGAGCTGTTAGATAGGAGAATGAGGAGAGAGTAATGTCCAGAAAGCCTAGAAAGAAGAGAGTATTAAGGAGGAGAGAGTGTTCAATAGTGTCAAAGACTGCAGAAAGGTCAAGGAAAATTATTAGAAAAAAAGGTGATTGGATTTGGTAAGTAAGAGGTCAGCAATAACATTAGAGAGAGCAGTTTCAGTGGAATGATAGAATGCTGATTGAAAGATATTAAAAAGAGAATGAGAAGAGGTAAAGTGGAGGCACCTATTCTAGACAGTCTTTTTGAAGAGTTCAGATACAAAGACCAGAGGAGATCTCTAACAATAGATTTGGGTGATAGAAGGATCAAGTGAGTATTTTTTAAGGCTTCTCCTGAAGTAGATCCTCTTGTAGAGACATCCCCAGTTCTCCATGGGAAGTAAAGAGCCATCAAGAAAGAAAGAAATGTAAGCAGGAGGGAAGGAAATAGCAGAGGATAAAGGAAGAAGATGGTAAGGGATGAAGAATGCAGAAATAAATCTTATTTGGCTCCCACAGATTATCACAGCTAAGTAATGAGTTGACATCTTTGCCCTCCAAAAGGTCAATAGAGGAAAAATAGGTTTGAGGGAGGGGTCATTTTGGGTAGGCAAAAAGTCAGAAACACTAAGAAATGCTTTTATAAAGTATCCTAAAATCTGTAACACATTTATATTGACATTATAGTCCAATTAGATCTCTAGGTCTTATCCAGGTATCATTTTTTTCTCTTTATCTAAGCTAAGCTCCCTGAGGTCAGGGACCACTGATCATGGCATGTCCTCCATAGCACCTGACAGAATCCTCTAATATTAATTTACTGAACAGTACTTTTACGTCCAACTTTTTGCTAAATAGATGGTTGTGTATAGTACAATGGTGACCTTGAGCAAGTGAGTTGACTTTCCTGAGGATCATTTTTTCTCATCTGGAAAGGGAAAGAATTTGATTAGATGCTCTCTAGAGGTCATTTCTAGCTCTGGATTCTAAAAAAAATACAATGATCGGCCTTGGACTTGGCATTACAAACCTGAGAGTTAGCTCAAGTCTGTCTCTGAATTAACTATGTGACTTTGGGCAAGTCACTTACTGTCTCTGGACCTCAGTATCCTTTATCTGTCAAATAGAAGATATTGAATCAAATAACCTCTAAGACCTCTTCTGGTTCTAATTGAAAACTCTACCCTTGGGATACAAATATGTATTAATTGATTTCATATTACCATTTCAGTAATAATCAGTATACATTTGGTTCATGATTATTAGAATGTACTTTTATTCCTCATATTCAGGAAGCAGAAGTAAAGAAAAAAATCTTTTTTTTATATCATAAAGAAAGGGGAAAAGTCTAGTAGGTCCCTAAAGGAAAGAGACCAATAAACCTGGGAAAAGAGATGCCTGACTCCCCCTGAGCACAACAAGAAAGCTCCTATTTGAGGGAGCCATTTAATTAAGATAAAATAAAATATTATGCTGCATTCAACTTTTCCCTGTCAGCCCTGGGCTCTGAGCTCTGAATACTAACTCATGACCACTCGGGACCAAGGAATCCGTTTAAGCAGTTGAAGGAAGAAAAACCAATTGAAAGAAGAAAAGATAGAATCTCATCCTTTTGAACAGTGCCGACTGGGAAGAAGCTATAATAAAGCCATTCAGAAAATGACAGGTTACAGGGATGTGTGATTTGGGAACTGATTTCTATTAAATTGACTTATTTTCCTTTACTGGTGGCAGTGATGCTGAAATGCATCTTCTGTTGTACTTTCGATCAGTCCACAATTGAGCTTTCTTCACCATGCATGAAACTGGACGACTGACTAACGTCAGACCTTTCCCCAGTCTGGGGCCTCTGGATACTAATGCCAGTTTGCTTCAGAATTTTGCTCTGAAAACATCCTTTGGAAGACTTTCTTTCCCAACACTGGAAGACAGAGAGAAGTTATAGCTCTAGTTAGATAAATGGTTTGTAAGAATGGGGAAAATAATGTGCATATGACTATACATGTGTGTGTGCATGCATACATGCACATATGTATAAATGCATATACAAATTTATATTATGTATTTGTATAAATATGCTTATACATACATACATACACATATTCTAAGTCTCTATAAGAAACCATCCAAAATATTGGGGTACTAAACACTATGGAAGCAGAGAAAGCATTATCTAATATTAATTGATAAATATAATGAAAAACACTCATCTGAATATTCCTCCACACTGCCCTGGTCCTTGCCATTGCTCTCATAATTCTGCATAATGGAATTCTGATCAAAATTCAGACCAACAGAGAGATTGTATCTGTGCAGCTAAGGTTAGGCAGTCCATCTAAACCACTGCCCTTAAGTATGCTCTCTCAACTTCAACCACCCCATCATTGCCTTCAGTGACAAAATTCCTAGCTCTTATGTTTTCCTTATGGGTTCTTTGGCAGTCAGTATTTCCTAAGGGTTTTTTAATATAGAGAATTAATGATGTTTAACCAGAACAAAGTGGCCTATGTTAGAAGACTTTCAAAAGAGGCAAGACTGTTAAATTTTAGAATCTGCCAGCACTGGTCTGAAAACATATTTGCTATTATATGCTAAAAGTTCATCTGAAGGTCATATGCGTTATGCCAAGGTTTATTTGGTCTTTCAGAGGTAAGATTTTCAATAATTACTGAAACCTCAACAACCAACTATCCCAATCTATATTTGAAAAGGAGTTGCCTATTCAACAAATTCAATCCTTGAAGATCTCCAGTGATGCAAAGTCCACTACCTCCCAAGGCAGCCTATTCCACATTTGAAGAGTTCCAACTATTAGAAAGATTTTCTGGGTTTCAAGCCTAAATTTGACTCTTTTTAGCTTTCTCCCTTTACTCCTAGTTTTTTCCTTTGGAGCCAAAATAAATAAATAAATAAAAGTCTTTTTTTGTCCAGGTTTGCCTTCAGGGGACAGTCTACCAGTGCCATTTCAGGAAACTGAATCACTTCCATTTAAATTGTCTTAGGAAGATTCTGAAGATCACCTGGCAGGAGAAGATATCAGACACTGAGGTGCATTCTCCAGCTAAATTGCCTAGCATTCCAGTATGACCACAGAGAATGCAACTACAATGGACCAGTCACGTTGTTAGAATGCCAGACATACACTTGCCAAAAAAACTATTTTATGGAGAACTCACAAAGAAAAGGTGCTTACAAGAGGGTCAGAAGTAATACCAGGACACTCTGAAGGTCTCATTTAAGAACTTTAGAACTGCCTGTACAGAATGGCACAGTATGGCCCAGCATGGTGTGCCCTCATCAGTGAGGGTGCTGCTCTCTATGAGGACAGAATTGAAGCAGCTCAAAGGAGACATGACATATGTAAGTTTAGAGTAAGGTGTTCACATGGACTATTTGTGCCCAACCTGTGGTAGGGCAATCTGAGTTCATATTGGTCTGACAATACACAGTCGAAAAATACACTGTAATTTGTCTCAAACCTGGTGATGTCGTTTCTTCCATAACAAAGGACAAGAACTAACCAATCAACCAAGCCTGATTACCTCTCTTCAGGTAGTCCAGTTTCATATTAGCTTTCTTAGCTATCATATCACACTGCTGACGCTTACACTATTGACTGTCTACTGAAGACGCTTATCACTTCACACATGGACTATTCTAATAGCCTGATAGTTAGTTTTTCTGTTTCAATTCTCTCACCACTCCAGTTCATCCTTCACTGAGTAGTAAAAATTAATACTTCTAAAACACAAGTCTAATCTTCTGTTTCTTCTTCCTCCCTAACTCACTCTCTCTCTCTCTCTCTCTCTCTCTCTCTCTCTCTCTCTCTCTCTCTCTCTCTCTCTCTCTCTCTCTCTCTCTCTGTCTGTCTTGTCTCTGTTTCTTTGTCTTTGCCTCTGTTTCTGTCTTTCTCTGCATTTCTGTCTCTGTTTCTCTCAGTCTCTGTCTTGTCCTCTCTATATCTTTTTTGTTTGTCTCTGTCTCTGTCTTTCTCTGTCTTCTGTCTCTGTCTCTCTCCCTCTGTCTGTCTGTCTCTGTTTCTGACTGTCTATCTGTCTCTGTCTTGCTCTTTGTGTCTCTGTTTCTGTCTTTGTCTGTCTGTCTGTCTCTCTTCCTCTGTCTCACACATATTCAATAAACTCCAGTGGTTTCCTACTATCTTCAGAAGCAAATATAAAATTTTCCCTTTGACTTTTAAAGCCCTTCACAACCTGTGCCCTTTCTACTGTTCTACTTTTCTTACACCAGGCACATTTATCTCCTTACTGTTCTTTTCTCAGGACACTCTCCTGATTCAAAGCATTTTCACTGTCTATTCCTCAAATCTAGAATGTTCTCCCTTCTCATCTCCCCACCCTACCCCCCTTCAAGTCTCAACTAAAGTCTCTTAATCTGCAAGAAGCCTTTCACAGAGTTCCTTTTTCTTAGAACTTTCCTTCTTAGATTATTCCCAATTTATTCTGTATGTATCTTGCACATAGTAGCTTGCTTATGGTCTCCCTCATTTGACTCTGAACTCCTTGAGAATAAGGACTTTCTTTGTATCCCCAGTACTCAGTAAGTTCCTGGTACATAGAAGCTATCTAATAATTGCTACTTGATTGACGGAAATCTATTTCAAATAAATTGTTGTCTAATGGTGCCTCATCTACCTTATATTAATGAAGTTGATTTTTGATACCCAGGACATTTCTCCAGTCTATTATGATTCTTTTGGGATTCTCATTGTCATTTAATATGTTATCAATCTGTCTCAGCTTTAGAAATCAGTTGATAATTTAGTTCCATACCAAACCACCAATATGGTTTTGTGTTTTCGGTTTTTTCCCACTGAATTGACTAGTTTCACCAGTTGTTATGTCATCATGTACAATAGAAAAACCTTGATCAAAGACAATCATAATCACCCAAAATAGGAACAAGTGAATGAAATAAAAAGGACAATTATCCCTTCTACATTGCAAGGGTGAGGATTTATGACATTCCCACAATCCATAAAATTCTGCATTAAAATTTTTTGACTCTTCCCTTCTTGTTGGAAAAGTTTGAATTACTATGGTATTAAAAATAAAATACTGTTATTACACAATACAAAAGAAACAAGAAATGCTCAAATTTAGAGAATCCACCCTAAATGTTCACATCACTTATTTGTGCCAGACCTGCAGTAGAGCATTCTGACTTGTATGGTCTGATCAGCCACAGTTGAAGACATTGTAACTTGACTCTAACATAGTGATATCATTCTGGTCCTCTTCAAGAATGAAGGTCCAGGGGCGGCTAGGTGGTGCAGTGGATAGAGTACCAACCCTGGAGTCAAGAGTATCTGAGTTCAAATTCGACCTCAGACACTTAATAATTACCTAGCTGTGGGGCCTTGGGCAGGCCACTTAACCCCATTTGCCTTGCAAAAAAAAAAGAATGAAGGCCCAACCCATATCCCAAAAAGAGATCAAAAAAAAGGGGGAGAAAGACCCATATGTACAAAATTATTTATAGCAGCTCCTTTTGTAGTGGCAAAGAAATGGAAATTGAGGGAATGCCCATCAGTTGAGGAATGGTTGAACAATGTGATTTGAGTATTATTGTTTATTTGAGTATTATTGTTCTGTAAGAAATCATGAGTTGGCTTGACTTTAGAAAAGCATGGAAAGACTTGAATGAACTGAGTGGAGTGAGCTGAACCAGGAGAGTATTATACATATTAACAGCAACATTGTGAGATGATCAACTACGCTGTACTCAGCTTCTCTCAGCAGTTCAGTGATCAAGAACAATTTTAAAGACTAAAATGCTATCCACATTCGTAGAAAAAAAACTATGGAGTCTGAAGGCAAAGCAAAGCAAACTATGTTCACTTTTTAAATTTCTTTTATGTTTTTCCATCTTTCTTATATTTTTCCCATTTAGTTCTAATTCTTCCAAAACATGACTACAATGGAAATATGTTAAATATTATTGTACATGTACAAACTCTATCAGATAACCTGCTGCCATGGGGAGGGTAGAGGGAAGGAAGAGTGGTAGAAAATATGGAACTCAAAAGCTTACAAAAAGATGAATGCTGAAAACTATTTTTTGAATGTAATTGGAAAAAATGAAATGAAATAATTTTTTTGAATTATAAAGATTTTTATTTATTTTGAGTTTTACAATTTTTTCCCTAATCTTACTTCTTTCCCCACAAAACTCACAGAAGGCAATTTGCCAGTCTTTACATTGTTTTCATGGTATGCAATTATCTGAATTGAATGTGAAGAGAGAGAAATCATATCCTTAGGGAAGAAACATAAAGTATTAGAAATAGTAAGATCAGACAATAAGATATCAGTCTTTGTTCAAACTCCACAGTTCTTTCTCTGGATACAGAGATGGATACTGATGGAATGAACAAATCCATTAAGGTTGATCATCATAGGGGTGGCTAGGTGGCGTAGTGGATAAAGCACTGGCCCTAGAGTCAGGAGTACCTGGGTTCAAATCTGGTCTCAGTCACTTAATAATTACCTAGCTGTGTGGCCTTGGGCAAGCCACTTAACCCCCTTTGTCTTGCAAAAACCTAAAAAAAAAAAAAAAAGGTTGATCATCACCTCCATGTTGCTGTTAGAGTGTACAATATTTTTCTGGTTCTGCTTACCTCACTCAGCATCAGTTCATGCACATCCCTCCAGGGTTCCCTGAATTTCTGTCCCTTCTGGTTTCTACTAGAACAATAGTGGTCCATGGCATACACAGTTTGCTAAGCCATTCCCCAACTGAAGGACATTTACTTGATTTCCATTTCTTTGCCACCACAAACAGGGCTGCTAGGAAGATTTTTTGTACAAGTGATGTTTTTACCCTTTTTCATCATCTCTTCAGGGTATAGATCCAGTAGTGGTATTGCTGGATCAAAGGGTATGCTCATTTTTCTTGCCCTTTGGGTCTAGTTCCAAATTTCTCTCCAGAAAGGTTGGATGAGTTCACAGCTCTACTAACAATGTAACAGTGTCCCAGATTTCCCACAACTCTTCCAACAATGGTCATTGTCTTTTCTGGTCATATTGGCTAGTCTGAGAAGTCTGAGGTGGAATGTCAGGGAAGCTTTAATTTGCATTTCTCTAATAAGTAATGATTTGGAGCAATTTTTCATTTGACTATGGATTGCTTTGATCTCCCCATCTGTAAATTGCCTTTGCATATCCTTGGACCATTTGTCAATTGAGGAATGTATTTTTTTTTTAAATTTGACTCAGTTCTCTGTATATTTTAGAAATGAGTCCTTTGTCAGAAACATTAGTTGTAAAGATTGTTTCCCAATTTACTGCACTTATTTTTGATCTTGGTTACAGTGGTTTTGTCTGTGCAAAAGTTTAATTTAATATAATCAAAATCATCTAGTTTGTTTTTAGTGATGTTCTCCATCTCTTCCTTAGTCATATACTACTTCCCTTTCCATAGATCTGACAGGTAAACTAGTCCTTGATCTTTTAGTTTGCTTATAGTGTTCTTTTTTATGTATCAATCCTGTATCCATTTTGATCTTATCTTGGTATAGGGTGTGAAGTGTTGGTCTAATCTAAGTTTCTTCCATACTAACTTCCAATATTCCCAGCAGTTTTTTTTATCAAAGAGAGAGTTTTTATCCCAATAACTGGACTCATTGGGTTAATGAAACAACAGATTACTATAATCATTTCCTGCTATTGCACCTAGTCTATTCCACTGATACACCACTCTATTTCTTAGCTAGTACCAGACAGTTTTGATGACTGATGTTTCCTAAAATAATATTAGATCAGGTAGGGCTAAGCCACCTTCTTTTGTACTTTTTTCTTCGAGTCCCTAGAAATTCTTGACTTTTATTTCTCCATATGAATTTACTTACCAATTTTTTTAAGTCATTAAAGTAATTTTTTGGAATTTTGATTCACAGGGCACTAAACAGGTAATTGAGTTTTGGTAGAATTGTCATTTTTATTATATTAACTCCACCTATCCATGAGCAGTTGATGTTTGCCTAGTTATTTAAATCTGATTTTATTTGTGTGAGAAGTATTTTATAATTGTATTCTAAAAGTTTCTGAGTCTGCTTTGACAAATAGACTCCCAGGTATTTTATATTGTCTGAGGTTACTTTGAATGGTATTTCTCTTTCTATCTCTATCTGCTGTATCTTGCTAGACATATATATAGAAAAGATTTATGAGGGTTTATTTGATAACCAGCAACTTTGCTAAAATTGCTAATTGTTTCCAGTAGTTTTTTGGATGATTTCTTGGGATTCTCTAGGTATACTATCATGTCATCTGCAAAGAGTGAGAGTTTTGTCTCTTCCTTCCCAATTCTAATTCCTTCCATTTCTTTTACTTCTCTTATTGCTGAAGCTAACATTTCTGATATAATGTTGAATAGTAGTGGGTGGTTTTTTCCCTGTTATTAAAGATTTTATTTGAGTTTTACAATTTTTCCTCCAATCTTACTTCCCTCCCCCACCCCCACCCCCACAGAAAGCAATCTGTCAGTCTTTACTTTGTTTCCACGTTGTATGTTGATCCAAACTGAGTGTGATGAGAGAGAAATCAAATCCTTAAGGAAGAAACAAAAAGTATAAGAGATAACAAGATCAGACAATAAGATATCTGGTTTGTTTTCCTAAATTAAAGGGAATAGTCCTTGAACTTTGTTCGAACTCCTCGCCTCTTTATCTGTATACAGATGATGTTCTCCATTGCAGACAGCCCAAAATTGTCCCTGATTGTTCTACTGATGGAACAAGCAAGTCCATCAAGGTTGATCAGCACCCCCAAGTTGCTGTTAGGGGGGACAATGTTTTTCTGGTTCTGCTCATCTCACTCAGCATCAGTTCATGCACATTCCTCCAGGCTTCCCTGAATTCCCATCCCTCCTGGTTTCTAATAGAACAACAGTGTTCCATGACATACATATACCACAGTTTGCTAAGCCATTCCCCAATTGGAAGACATTTACAGGGCGGAGCCAAGATGGCAACAAGAGAGGATCATTTCTTAGGTGCTCTCTCATAAAACTTATAAACTAAGGACTCTAACTAAATTTTCCAGAGACAGAACCCACAGAGGGACCCAGTGAGGCAGTAGTCCTATTCAAGGTAACCTGGAAAAGAGCAGAAAGGCTCTGCTTCCCAGGGTTGGAGGGCCAGCCGGCCAGAGGGGTGGCCTGCCAGAGCGAAAGAACGAGCCTCCCAGAGGCAGCCCCAGGGCACTGGGAGCCTCAGCTCACAGCAGCAGGGGAATTTCCTGTTCTATGCCCTGGGGAGCACCGGGCACAACTTGGGGGAACAGTGAAGGACCTCTGCCAGAGGTTAGTGAAGCCCAGCCTTCAGGGTACATAGCCAGCAGTGTAGCCACTGCAGCCCAGATCCAGGAAACAGAGCAGGTGGAGCTGGGAAGCAGGAGCCCCCAGGGCATGAGCCCATTGAAACTAGGGAGGGGAGTAAAGAGAGACTGCCCAGCTCTGCCCCTGGAACAGGACTCTGGGGTTCTCACCACATTCAGATCCTGATCGCAGTCTAGGCCCCCCCAATAGAACACCAGGCCCCCCCACCTCAGCCCCATGGTACAGGGGGGTGCTTATGGTCATTCACAGACCAGGAGGTTTGACAGAGCCTCACACACTGAGATCCTTGTGGGAGTGTCCCAAAAGCTCAGGAAGCACCCCAAAAATAGGCTTAGGCTGGGAAAATGAGCAAGCAAAGAAAAAAGAGGAACGCCACTGAGAAATATTTTTGCCTGTGAGCCCAAGAAGGATCAAAACACTCAGTCTGAAGATGAGGAAGCACAAGCTCCTATATCTAAAGACTCCAAGAAAAACAGAAATTGGGCTCAGGCTATGACAGAGCTCAAAAAAAGACTTTGAAAATCAAATGAGGGAGTCAGAAGAAAAACTGGGAAAAAATGAGAGACATGCAGAAAAAACATGAAAATGAAGTCAGCATTTAGTCAAGGAAATCCAAAAAAATGCTGCAGAAAATAGCATGCTAAAAACCAGCTTAGGTCAAATGGATAAAACGGTTCAAAAGTTATTGAGGAGAAGAATTCTTTAAAAAGCAGAATTGGCCAGATGGAAAAAGAGATAAGAAAGCTCTCTGAGGAAAACAAATCCTTCAGACAAAGAATAGAACTCAGGGAGATTGATGAATTTATGAGAAATCTGGACTCAATACTTCAAAAGAATGAAAAATTAGAAAATGTGAAACATCTCATTGAAAGAACAACCAATATGGAAAACAGATTTAGGAAAGATAATTTAAAAATTATTGGAATACCTGAAAGTCATGATCAGGAAAAGAGCCTTGACATCATTTTCAAAGAATTACTACAGGAAAATTGCCCTGATATCCTAGAAGCAGAGGGCAAAATAGAAATGGAGATAATCCACCGATCTCCCCGAGAAAGAGATCCCAAAAAACAAGTCAAAGAAAAATTATTACAAGCAGCCAGAAGGACACAATTCAAATATCATGGAGCTGTAATCAGGATCTCACAGGACTTAGCAGCAACTACATTAAAAGCTCATAGGGCTTGGAATATAATATACTGGATGGCAAAAGAGCTTAGAATGCAACTGAGAATCAACTACCCAGCAAAAATGAATGTCTTCTTCCAGGGAAACAGATGGACTTTCAGTGAACCAGGGGAATTTCAAATGCTCCTGTTGGAATGGCCAGAGCTGAACAGAAGGTTTGATCTTCAAATACAGGACTCAGGTGAAGCATAGAGATTGGAGGAGAAGGGGAAAATATGAGGGACTTAATAATGAACTGCATGAATTCCTGTATAGAAAAAAATGATACTGAAAATACTCATATGAACCTTCTCAATTAACAGAGCAGGTAGAAGGAGGTTTTATAGATGAAGCACAGGAGAAAGCTGAATCTGAAGATAAAAATATGGTGTAAAAATGGAGTCAATGGAAAAAAAGGGAAATGTAATGGGAAGAAAAAAACAGAGAGGGGGGAATAGGCCAAGATATTTCATATAATAAGATTTTTCTTTATTCCAATGAGCTATTGCAATGATATGGAAGGGGTAAAGGCCAGGGGGAATGAGGGAATCTTCGCTCTCATCAGAGAGAGAGAGGAAACAGCATATATACTCAATGGGGTATAGACATCTAGAGTAAGGGGGGACAGGGGGAAGGGGTGGGGATGTGAATGAAGGAGGAAAAGATGGACCATGGGGGGAGAGTGGTCAGATATAACACATTTTCTTTTTTACTTCTTGCAAGGGGTTGGGAATGGATGGCCTGTTCAGGACCATAGGGGCAGGTTGATGCTGGGCCTAAGCGGTGGTATGGGGGCTCGGGGCCTCTTGGCCCCAGGGCCAAGGATCTGTCTGCTGCACCACTCAGCTACCCTACAGCAGAGTCAGAGTAAAAGGAGAGAGAAAATATAGTACATGGTAGTGGAGAAATACAAAAGGAGGGAGTGGCAATCACCAATGGCAACAGTGGAAAAACATGGAACTAACTTTTGTGATGGATTTATCATAAAGAATGTGATCCACCTGCAACAGAGTTGGTGGTGTTGGAACACAGAGTGAAGCATATTTATTATTATTATTATTTGGGGGGGGGTGCAGGGCAAATGGGGCCGGGTAGCCTGCCTGGGGCTGCATAGCAGGGTGATCATTGGGTGTCTGAGGCAGGATTTGGACCCGAGTGTTCCTGACTCAAGGGCCAGTGCTCTATCCGCCACCCAGCTGCCCCTACTATTATTACTATTTTATTTTATTTTGGGTCTTTTGTTTTCTTTTTTTTTTTTTTGGTTTTTGCAGGGCAGTGGGGTTGGGGTAGCTTGCATGTCACACAGCTGGGTGATTGTTGGGTGTATGGGACTGGATATGAGCTCAGGTGCTCCTGGCTCCAGGGCTAGTGCTCCATCTACTGCACCACCTGGCCATACCTACAATTCTTACTATTATTATTTTTTAAATTTTTATTTAAATTTTTTTCTTTGAACCAACGCCTCCCCAACTCAAGGTCATAGTAAAATGAAGAAAGGCCAGTGAAAAGGTCTATAGAAAAATTCTTGGAAGGAAAAGACCCTAATTCAGAGAGACCTAGAACCTCTGAGGAGAATATGATCTGGTCTTCAGCACAGAAAGACTTCCATGAAGAAATAAGAAAAGAGTTTAATAACATTGGAAAATTTGGGAAAAGAAACCCAAGAAGAATAACACCTGGCAACAAAAAACCAAATCATTAGAAAACACATTTGGAGGGGCCACTAGGTGGCACAGTGAATAGAGCACCAGTCTTGGAGTCAGGAGTACCTGGGTTCAAAGCTGACCTCAGACACTTAATAATTACCTAGCCGTGTGGCCTTGGGCAAGCCACTTAGCCCCATTGCCTCGAAAAAAATCTAAAAAAAATAGAGTTGGACAAATACAAAATGAGAATAATTCTCTCAGATCCTCAAATGGGCAAATGCAAAAAGAAAATAATTCTCTCAAAACCTCAAATGGTCAAATGGAAAGCTCTTTCAAAAATAGAATTGACCAACTGGAAAAGGAGTTGCAAAAGGTAAATGAAGAAAATTTTTCTCTTCAAAAAAAAGAATGGAGTCTGGAAACTAATGACTTCATGAGACAGCAAGAGGCTGTTAAACAAAAATAAAAAATAGAAAAAATAGAAGAAAATGTAAAATACCTCATAAGCAAAAGCACTGACCTCAACAATAGATCGAGAAGGGACCACCTGAGAATTATAGGTCTTCCTGAAAACATTGAAGAGAAAAAAGCCTAGACTTAATATTACAGGATTTAGTGATGGAAAATTGCCCTGATATCATGGAACCAGAGGGCAAAATAGTTATTGAAAGAATACATTTCTCCCCTCTGGAAAGAGATCCTAAAATGAAAACACCAAGGAATGTTGTGGTCAAATTCCAGAACTATCAGATAAAAGAGAAAATCCTGCAAGAAGCCAGAAAAAAACAATTTAGATACCAAGGAGCCACAGTAAGGTTTACACAGGACCTGGCTGCATCAACATTAAGGGATTGAAGGGCCTAGAACGAGATATTCCAAAGAGCAAGGGAGATTGGAATGAAGCCAAGAATCCACTATCTGGCAAAGTTGAGCCTTCACTTTCAGAGGAAAATATGGACATTTAACAAAATTGGAGACTTCTAACAATTCCTGATGAAAAAAACAGAGCTAAATAGAAAATTCAGACATCAAACAGGAGGTTCAAGAGACATGTGAAAAGGATTAAAAAAGGGAGGGGGTAAAAAAAAAACTGCTATCCATTCAGATGAAACTGGCTATATCCCAGCATGGGAAAAAAGAGTCTCATAACTCTTAAGAACTGTAACTTTAGGGGCATCTAGGTGGCATAGTGGATAGAGCACCGGCCCTGGAGTCAGGAGTACCTGAGTTCAAATCCAGCCTCAGACACTTAATAATTACCTACCTGTGTGGCCTTGGGCAAGCCACTTAACCTCATTGCCTAGCAAAAACCTAAAAGAAAAAAAAAGAACTGTAATTTTATCAGAGAGAATATACTTATCCAGAAATGATGCACACTCATGACTTATCCATGAGACTGTTAACCAATGGGATGAAACTGGCTATATCCCTACTTGGGAGAAATATTCTAATGATTCTCAAGAATTCTAACTCTATTAGAGAGAATATACTTAGCCAAAAGTGATGGATACTCAGGATTTTCTATGACTCAGATAGAATAATTTAAAAATACTTCCTCCTTAAAAATGGGGACAGGAAGGAGACAGGAGAAGAGAGGGGATTGAATGGGGTAAATCTCATTACTTTAAGAGGTACAAAAGACCTATGGTAATAGAGGGGGAAGAAGGGAGGAGATGAGAAATAACCTGAATCTTCCTCTCATCAGACTTGGCTTAAAGTTAACTTACACAAACACTCAGTTAACTTAAAAAGCATCTTACCTTTCAAGTATTAAAAGGGGAAAAAGGGGAAGGGGGAACAGAGACAGAGAGGGGAAGAAAAAGAGGAAAGGAAGGGAAAAGGGAAAAAGGGAAAGAAAAAAGGGGAGAGGGTGGATATAGGAGGGCGAACACACTGAAGGGGGTGGCATTCAGAAACAAAATACTGGGGAATATGGATAAAAGGGAAAAAGGGGAAAAATACAAACAGAGGGAAGATAGCATCAAAGGCAATAAAGAGTTAGTAATTATAACTTTGAATGTGAATGGGTTGAACTTTCCCTTAAAACTGAAGCAAATAGCAGAGTGGATTAAAAACCAGAATCCTACAATATGCTGCCTACAAAAAAACTCATTTGCAACAGAGAGATACATATAGAATAAACATAAAAGGTTGCAGCAAAATATATTTTGAAGTGTGTAATTGGCTCATGCTTCCCCATGGCAATTTAGCAGGGAGCATTGCAGCTTATTAAAAAAATAAATCTAAATAAAACCTGGGGAGCACAAAGATTCCAACTCAGTCAGTGCTTTTGTTCCTTCAAAATGACAATTCTACCAAAACTAAACTACCTGTTTAGTGCCCTACCAATCAAAATTCCAAAAAATTATTTTAATGAGTTAGAAAAGGTGATAAGTAAATTCATATAGAGAAATAAAAAGTCAAGAATTTCCATTAATTTAATGGAAAAAAGTGCAAAATAAGGGGGGCTTAGCCCTACCTGATCTAAAATTATATTATAAAGCATCAGTCATCAAAACTATTTGGTATTGGCTAAGATATAGAATGGTGGACCAGCGGGATAGACTAGGTGAAATAGCAGGAAACAATGATAGTAATCTGTTCTTTGATAAACCCAATGAGTCCAGCTATTGGGATAAAAACTCTCTCTTTGATAAAAACTGCTGGGAAAATTGGAAGTTAGTATGGAAGAAACTTAGATTAGCCTCACACTCTTTACCAAGATAAGATCCAAATGGATACAGGATTTAGACATAAAAAAAAATACTATAAGCAAATTAGAAGATCAAGGACTAGTATATATATAGATATATATATATATGTATATATATATAAATATATATATATATATGTGTGTGTGTGTGTGTGTGTGTGTGTGTGTGTGTGTGTGTATATACATATATATGTATATTTTTGCCCAGTTATTTAAATCTGATTTAATTTGTGTGAGAAGTGTTTTATAATTGTTTTCAAAAAGTTTCTGAGTCTGCTTTGACAAATAGACTCCCAGGTATTTTATATTGTTTGAGGTTACTTTGAATGGGATTTCTCTTTCTAGCTCTTCCTGCTTTATCTTGCTAGACATATATAGAAAAGTTGAGGATTTATGAGGGTTTATTTTATATCCTGCAACTTTGCTAAAATTGCTAATTGTTTCCAGTAGTTTTTTGGATGATTTCTTGGGCTTCTCTAAGTATACCATCATGTCATCTGCAAAGAGTGAGAGTTTTGTCTCTTCCCTTCCAATTCTAATTCCTTCAATTTCTTTTTCTTCTCTAATTGCTAAAGCTAACATTTCTAATATGATATTGAATAGTAGTGGTGATAATGGGCACCCTTGTTTCACCCCTGATCTTATTGGGAATGCCGCTAATCTCTCCCCATTGAATATAATGCTTGTTGATCATTTCAGATAGATACTGCTAATTATTCATAAGGAACAGTCCATTTATTCCTACACTCTCTAGTGTTTTTAATAGGAATGGATGCTGTATTTTGTCAAAAGCTTTTTCAGCATCTATTGATATGATCATATAATTTCTGATAGCTTTGTTGTTGATATAATTGAGTATACTAACAGTTTTCCTAATATTGAATGCTATGCATTTGTGTGTAAGTATTTAAAGATATAATATATACCCTGACAGCCACTTTGAGTGAATCCCATGGGTTTTGGTATGTTGTTTCATTATTGTCATTATCTAGGATAAAATAATTAATTCTTCATAAAATTTGCTGTTTGATCCACTCATTCTTTAAAATGAGGTTGTTCAATTTCCAATTAGTTCTGGGTCTATATCTCCCTGGCCCAATATTGCATATGATTTTTATTGCATTGTGATCTGAGAAAGATGTATTCACTATTTCTGCCTTTCTACAATTTATTATTAGGTTTTTATGCCCTAGTACATGATCAATTTTTGTATAAGTGCCATGTACTACAGAGAAAAGGGTATATTCCTTTCTATCCCCATTCAATTTCATCCATAAGTCTATCACATCTAGGTTTTCTAACAATCTATTTACCACCTTAACTTCTTTCTTGTTTATTTTATGATTTGATTTATCTAAATCTGAGAGCAGGAGGTTGAAGTCTCCCACTAGTAGAGTTTTGCTGTCTATGTCTTCCTGTAGTTCTTTCAGCTTCTCCTCTAAGAATTTGTATGCTGTCGCATTGGGTGCATACATCTTCAGTATTGAAATAACTTTATTGTCTCTGGTACCTTCTAGGAGGATATAGCTTCCTTCCTTATCTCTTTTAATGCTATCTATTTTTGGAGCTACTTTGTCTGAGATAAGGATTGCTACCTTTGCTTTTTTTCACTTCAACTGAAGCAAACCCTAGAGTCTTTACTCACTAAGTGTAATATCTCCAGCTGGCCAGTAGGGGGTATTAGATGTTTTGATCACTGAGTGTAATATCTCCAGCTGGCTGGTAAGGGGTGATGGTTGCCTTCCCTGGTGTGTCTGTGGCCTTGATTGAGGCCCTTTCCCTTGGCCTGGAGGGAACGACTGAAGCTGTTCAATACTTTTGTCTTTGATCCATAGTGGGCTATAACCTGGGGTGAGGTGATCACTCTCCCTAGTGTCAGCTGAAATGGTTCTACTGTTCGGCCTTAGCCTGGGGTAGAGGTAGTCTGTAATTGTGTTTATTCTGGAAAGAGGCTTCAGATGAAATAGAGGCACAGACTCTGAGTTCCTCCTGATCAGAGGAGACCAGGGATGATGTCTGCAGCTCTCCCACACCAGAACTCTCCCTCTAGCCCTGTTGGTAAGCTCCAGAGGGTCAGGGCCAACACCAATGCCTCTGCTCCCTAGTTGACCCAAGCCCCAACAGTAGACCAGATTCAAGCCCTGCAACTAATCAGGCTAATCTGTGGCTAATCCAGGCTCCCAGGCTCTTCCTGGACCCGTGCTCCCAGCAAAGTCCGCCTGGACTCACCCACAATTGCAGAAGACAAATCCTGAGGTAGATGTTCTTTCTCCTGGCTTTTCTTTCTGGATTTTATTGATCGAATTTCTCTTAAGAGTTTTGTTTCATATCATTTATGAGGGAAGATGAAGAGATTTTTAGAACTGTGCCTGTCTTTTCTCTACCATCTTGGCCAGGATCAAAATGAAATAATTTTTTAAAATAAAAGATGAAGGAAAACAACCAACCTA
Organism: Macrotis lagotis; assembly: GCF_037893015.1. Lineage (NCBI taxonomy): Eukaryota > Metazoa > Chordata > Mammalia > Peramelemorphia > Peramelidae > Macrotis > Macrotis lagotis. The sequence continues at coordinate 271,101,874 of NC_133658.1, read as the reverse complement.
CCAAGTACTGCCAATGGTGTGTCCACCCCCTTCTACTTCAAGTAGGAGAGATCAAAGATTACTACATGTCAAGGAACCCAACACTCCAGTGAAGTCCACTGTCCCCTGGGTTACCTACATAGTCCACAATCAGCTAAGTATCAATTCAGGTTATTCTTCCACATTTTAATTTCATTATCTTCTTTGTATCTTTCTTCTGCATTTCTTAGGTGCTGGCCACTTCTTCTGAAAATAATGTCTGTATCTTTATTGGTTTCTCTTCTTTCATCCAGAAGGGACAAGAAGATGATTGCTTGGAGAAAGGACTTTGCATCCATTTTTTTTTATTCTTGCCAAGGAAGAGAGTTTGTGTTTGTGTGTAACCCCTACCCAGATCCCAAGTCCAAAGATGGAGTTCAGATGTGTCTACTACTACTTAACTTGAATAGAACTAGGACAAAGGCCTCAATAGTGGGACAAATGGGTCTCAGGATAAAGGAAATTCACATTTTGTCTAGAGAATTCACACTATTTCTTCAAGGAGCCCCAGGCCAGTGCACACACACACAAAACATTCTCACTATAAGCACACTTGAGGTCAAGTCATCCCACATAGCCATGGACAATTCAAACCTCCTCCTCTTTTTTCAAGATATTTACCCCCTTTGTGTTGTCTGGCCTCCTGAAGGTTATGAAGGGTAGTCAGAGCTTCAGTTTTTGCCTTAGTTACATGAAATCTATCTTAACTCTGCCATATTCTGAATTGCACCACAGGTTAGGAATTTTTCCATTCTTGGGGTTCTTTTTTCCGCCTAAAATTGGGGCAGTAGGGTAGGTAAGAGACCATACCTCCTAACTCAGAAGCAGGTTTATGCCAATCAGAGAAAGTAAGTAACTAGAGAGGAAAATATGGGTTCAAATACCATCTCAGATCATCTTTGTGACCCTGAACAGTTCAATCAACCCCTCTGAGCCTCTAAATCTCTAAAATAGGATTAATCAGAGTGTTCTGTGCCTAGGACATAGTAAATATTTAATAAATGCTTATTGACTCATTCACAGGCTATTGTGAGGATCAAATAAGAGAATTTATAGAAAGAGTATACATTTATATTATAAACACATATTTCATGTGTAAATATAGTCTAAGAACAGCTAGGTAGTTCAGGGGTTAGAGATCTGGATATGGAGTCAGTAAAAACCCTACTCCTGAGTTTAAATGTAACTTCAGACACTTTCTAGCTGTATGAGCTTGGGGAAGTCTTTGCATTTGGCTCCCTCAGTTACCTCTTCTGTAAAATGAGCTGGAGAAGGAAATGGTTAATCACTCTAGTAGTATCTTTGCCGAGAAAACTCCCAAAAGGACTGAAAAAAAATATATATATATATATGTATATATATTCTGCATTGTTAGTCCAGATGTGTGATTATTACAATAGTTTGGGAGCATCTCAGAGAAAAATTTCTCTCTACTGATACAGATTGGCAACTATTCTCCAATTTACAATCTTAGAGTTACTAGAGTCACTGAGAAGTCTCATCATCATCATCATAGCAACTAACATTTAAATAGTACTCTAAGATTTGCAAAGCACCTTATAAATATTATTTTACTTTATCCTTACAACAACCCTGGGAAATGGGTGCTATTTCCATTTTATTAATGAGGAAATGGAGGCAGTCAAAGTTAAATGACTTTTCCAGGGTCACATAGTCAGTAAATGTCAGAGACAAGGCTTGCCTCCTGACCCTAAAGTAGATCTCTTACCACAATACCATTTTACAATATTATATATTCACATATATACATATATATATATATAATACTATACATAAATCAGCATGGTATTATGAAAAGAAGTATGAACTTAGAGTTGGAGGACTTGGATGTGAGTCCCTGCTCTACCACTTACTTACTGTATGACTGAGCAAATCACTTCATTGCTCTGAGTCTCAGTTTGCTCATCTGTAAAATGAGGATAATGATACAATACCTTTCTCACAGTGAGGAGCCAATAAAATTGTGAAAGTGAGAAGCTTCATAATGAAAAAAACACTTTTGAACCATAACTCATTATCCACATGCTCCATACGTATACATGCATAGTGTATGTGAAGAAAGTGCCACAATGATATTAAGCAAAGAGCTTCTTCTTATTGCTAAAAGGAGCTTTTCCTCTCATGTCCCAATGCAATTTTGGCTGGAAGTTACCAGACGGAAACTTCATTTTTACTCAACATTTCCTGCCCAGTTCAGTGTGTAATTGGCTCATACTTCCCCATGGCAATTTAGCAGGGAGCATTGCAGCTTATAAAAAAAATAAATCTAAATAAAACCTGGGGAGCACAAAGATTCCAACTCAGTCAGCGCTTTTGTTCCTTCAAGAAAAATGATCTTCCCCCCTGGTGAGGCCCAGAGAGGCTCAGCTCCCTTCAGTCACATTCCTTTTATATCAGGAGAAGGAATAACTAAATACCAGTTTCTTTGAGGCTCCTATATAGACCTAGAGGAGTGGTTAAGGTAAGATACAGATATAGGGGGTGGGAGTTGGGGAGGGCAAGAGATATGAGATCTGAACATCAGGAGTTCTGGCTTTGGACAAATCACTCTTCTTTTTTTGAGTTTTAATTTACTCAATTGTTAATCAGTATCATAAAAATCAAAGAATAATGAATCAATGAATCAATAAGATTCTCAGATTCTAAATTCAATGTTCTTTTCACTGTACAATATTGCTTCCAGTATAATATGAACAGGGAGTTACCAGATGCTGCAAGCCAGAGTGAAAAATCAACTTTCCCTTTCCACTCATACACTTTACAGATGTTGTACCTAAGACTTAGAGAACAAAGAGACTTCTTGCCCAAGGTTATAGGTCTTCTGACTTCAAAATTTGTGTTCTTTTTACTATACCATCCTAGATGACAGAGTTTTACTGATAAAAAAACTATAGTTCCAGGAAGAAGTAACTTCACCAAACTATTTAAGCACCTAAACTTGAGGAAACCAAGGGATCCAGGAAGAAGAGGAAGAAGAGGAGATGGAGGAGGAAGAAAAGGGAGATGAAGAAGAATAACGAAAGAGAAACAAACAAATGAAGGAAAAAGGAAGAAAGGAAGGAAGGGAGGGAGGGAGGAGGAGCAGGAGGAGCAGGAGGAGGAGGAGGAGGAGGAAGAGAAGAAGAAAAAGAAGAAGAACAAAGAGGAAAGAAAGAAAGAAAGAAAGAAAGAAAGAAAGAAAGAAAGAAAGAAAGAAAGAAAGAAAGAAAGAAAGAAAGAAAGAAAGAAAACAAGAAAGAAAGAAAACAAGAAAACAAGAAAGCCAAATTCAGGGAAGATTGACAGTACTTTGATTTGACTGGTTTCCCAGCAGTAAATTACTTCTCCAAGAGTCCTTGTCCAAACTTTCATCGACTTTCTTGACTAATGGATGATTTTGTTTAAAATCATCCATTAGTCAAGAATTACAACTGGTGTTAACAGAAATACAGTAATGTCATTAATTGGAATCAATGGATGGGTAGTTTTTATAGGAGATTTGAATGAAGGCAATATTCCTCTCCAAAATTATTTTTATTAGAAATTTGTCTAACAGATGAGAAAGTGATGCCCCAACAAGCTATTCCCAGGTTATGTATCTACAGGATGATTTGCTCATAATTTTTTAATGCTTTGGTGAATGCTTGATCTCACTGGGGTAATTTCAGTATCCACCAGAACAGACCACAGTCCCAACATACTTTAACATCAAATGAATTTCTTGTTCATATATTTCTATAAATCTCCCATTGAAGACTAATTCAAAACAGTGATTTTTTTTAGTTCTTTTTTTAGTGCTTCAGATATTTTGCAGATACTGTTTCAGCATTAAGATTGCTCATCTATTTTCCCTTCATTCTCATTTTCAAGACTGGCCCCTTTCCTTAACCAGTGGAGGAAAGAAATCACCCAAGTGACCAACATTTTAGAGAGAAGACTCTCTGGCCCTAGACTGGTTCTTGCATAGCACATATACATGTCACTGCTAGACCTATATGCACAGCTCCTCACAGTCTGAGTGACATAACCAGGACTCAAACCCTGATCTGATTCCAAGTTCAACATGTTTTCCAAATAAATTGCCATATTGCTATCTGCTCACATCCATCACAGCTTACCCCTGCCAGAATTGAGGTTGAAAAATGATCATACCCAGTCCCAATCTTTTGATGACTTAAGGGTACAGAAGGTGGGAAATATTTGTGAGGGACTAATGAATAGGATGTTTTAAATATGTTTGCTTGGGAAAGTCTTGCATTTGCCTTTCTAGAATTTTGTGGAAATCAGCATACTAATTACAAAATTTCAATAAAAGATAAAATGAAAAAGTAATGAAATATATAGATTTCCATAGCTGAATAATCTCTGAAATGTTTTACCTTGGCTCTACTTGACATGAGCCAAATCATCTCTTACCATTTGGACACCAGTGAAATTTGAATCAATCATTATAATGGTGTCATGTCTGCCCTAATCAGAGACTTAGACGATTGGTTTATATTAGCAATGAAAACAAAATTCAACACCCTCTGTTAACTCCAAACCTCCAGTCTTCATGCTAGAAGCCATTGTTCTGAGTTAGCAAACTTCTCCAGATGTATGAGAGCCACATGTGGTTCACAGAAAGTCACACATGGCTTTTGTTACTTGATCCCCCAAAGTACCAAGGTTGCAAGCCAACTACATTTATGTCCTAGAAGTCTGAGACATATGAAACTCAACCATGATCATGTTTTCACCTTTGAGATACTGAAGAGGTTCTGAGGTCATTTCAATTATATTGAGACAAATAATTAATAATAAGGATTCTCCCTCTTATAAAAGATTCCCAGTATATTTTCAGGCCAATGCTGATGGGTGTTTATTCACTGGTGTTCCTAGGATCTAACATAACTGATATTTTGGCATTAAACAGCAGTGAGAAGAGCACTGGCTAGAGTCTAGAGATCCAAATTCAAATCCCAGTTCTGCCATTTACTACTTGTGTGGCCTTGGGTAAAATACTTATAATCCCTCTGAGTCTCAGCTTTCTCATCTATAAAATGAGGGGATTTTACAAGATGACCTTTGTAGTTCCTTCCAAGTCATAATCTGCTCATTCATATTGAATTTGGAGCCCAAATAGTAGGATTCATGACTTTAAACACATTGTCATTCATTCAGTACATATTTATTGAACACTTACTACATATAGAAGCTAGGTAGCACAGTAGATAATTGTGCCCAACCTTGAGTTAGGAAGATTCCATTTCCTGAGTTCAAATCCAGGCTCAGACAATTATAGATAGGCAAGTCAACTAGTCCTATTTGCCTCAGTTCCTTCATCCATAAAATGAAAAGGAAATGGCAAATCACTTTAGTATCCATTCCAAGAAAACCCCAAAATGGGCTCAAATAGAGTTGTACTTAATTGAAAATGATTAAACAACAACTGTGTGGGTAGCATTATACTAATCTACATGATAGACTCGGTTTCATGAGAGGGTGTCTGGAATATTAGATTATAGGACATTAGAACATAAATTATATTGGAACAGGAAAGACAAGGTAAGGAGAAGAGTTTATGTACAATTATAATAGTCTACAGATATGTACTTCGATCTTTGGATTATAGATTTTAGAAGGCTCTAGTGATCTTTTTATCTAATATCTTCATTTTATAACAGGTTAGATTGTATGTCAAAGACCTAGGGTCACACAAGTCGTTAGCAAATTGGAATAGGATTGAATTGGCTTGGGACCCAGGTCTTCTGACTTCCAAGTTCTATGCAATATAATAATCTCCATGATAGCAGGAATGGGGTTTTACTTACCTTTGTAACTCTCACAGTATCTAGCATTAAATCAATCCTTGTAGAGAGCAAGGTGGAGAATGGAATTGTCCAGGTTAGAGGTACTGAAGTGTTGAATTAGGATGGGGCAGCAGAGGGATTAGAAAGCAAAAGAGGGATTCAAGAGATATTTCAAAGAAAGAATTGATGATCTTAGAGAATAATTGGACAGGTGAATAAGGTAAATAGAAGAATCAGGGATGACAATATGATGTGGTGTAAAGAACATTGGATTTAGAAAAGACCTGGATGTGATTAGTTGTTCTTTGACTTAATATCTGTGTGATCATGGGCAAATTATTTAATCTTCCTGTGTCTTAGCTTTCTCATCTACAAAATGAAGGGTCAGGCCCTATAATACTATGATCACTGTTGCATGAACTATCTATGAAATCACAGGTAAGTTATTCAACTTCTCTGAGCCTCAATAAAAGGGGGGGGGTTGAGATAAATGACTTTTAAGATTCCTACCAACTCTAAAGCTTAATAACACTGTATGACCACAGGGAAGTCATTTAGGCTCCACCAGTATCCATACATTATTGTGTAGAATGAATTAAGGATTTCTAAGAACTAAATGATTTCTAAGATTATTTGCATCTCTAAATATCACTAAGTTTTCTCTCTTAGGTAGCTCGGAGAACAGTAGAATCATTGATAAAACTAGGAACTGGACACTTTAACAAGTATAGACATATTCTACCTAACAATTGGTTAATTGGTTTCATGAAAACACATTAGACAAAGCATTACAGGGGTCATTAGTTCTAAGAAAACTGTGTTATGAATGTTTCAAATGCATGATAGGTCAAACAAAATGACAGTAGAGTTTTGTAACATGACAGTACAGTTTTGGTTATAACTGTCCCCAGGTCCTGCTGCTTTCCTGAAGAACTGCAAAAGATTAGCAGAGGGTTGGGATAGGCAGAGATATTCTTTGAGAAGAATAACCAGGGTGCTGAAAAAGCTTGAGCATGCAATTTCAGTCCAGTAGTCCTGGTAGCTCTAAAATTCTGTTCCAGTGTGTTGATCAGTTGTCCATATTTACTACTGAGTTGCAATTCTTTGGTTTTACTTCCTGGATTTCCATCATAGAAGACTCCCTCCCTATTTTCCTTGGGAGGGATCTTTTCGGTATGACTAAATTTGTGGTCATTCACCTCCCTTACTCCCTCAAATAGTAGGCACCAAGATGGTGATAGTAATACTTTCTTGGAACTATTGTGAAATGATTTCAGTAAGGACAATTTGATGTGGGGTGTAGTGATAATTCTAGTATGTGTGAAAAAAGAAAGGGATGATCGTCTAAAATGGTTTATAGGAGAATGTGAACAATACCTTTCTTAACAAAAAGCCACATATTTAGAGCCAGTAGGATTGTTAGAGGTCACCTATTCCAAGCCCCCAAGGAAACTCATACCAGGGAAGATAATCCCAAGACCACATAACTAAGAAGTAACAAAGATGGGATTTGAGAGTCCCTTATACTTATGTGAAATAACTCTAGCTTCTCCTTGATGATAACAACTGATAGTAGCTCGTATTTATATGGCCCTTTAAAGTCTGCAACGTGCTTTACAATTTATCCTCATAACAACCTTGAGAAGTAGGTGCTATTATTATTCTCCTTTTATGGATGAGGAAACTGAAACTGAGAGAATTTAAGTGATTCTTGTTCAGGACAGGGACTATTTTGGGCTTTTGTATGTCTAATGTTAAGCATATAGTAGACATTTAACAAATGCTGATACATTGATTGATTAACTGTATCATTGGTGGGAAACTCCTTTCAGTGAAGTCACAGATTCATTTAAGTATATGATTAGATCCTCCCCCCCTCCCCAATTCTGTCAATGGTAGATACTTTTTCCTTTTTATCTTTGAATCCTCCATCCCATAGAAATCTCCTTTCTGTAAAAAAAAAAAAAAAAATGCATTTTTTTCTTCTGTTCGCTTTCAGTTTTAATCACTTATCTTAAACATAGCAATAATTACTGATATTTGTACAATTAGAGGTTTGCAGAGTACTTCACATACATTATCTCATTTGATTTTCACATTACTCAGTGAAGTGATTGAGAACCCCTTATAGAAGAGGAAACTGAGACTCAGAAATATTATCATTCAGGTAGTATTGCATAACTAGTAAGTATCTGAAATGATGTTGTAAAAGCTGAAAGGGACCTTAGAAATTATCTAGTCCAAACAACAACACCACACTATTTTTAGACAATAAAAAAATTGATGCTGAGAAAAAGAGTAACTTCTTACACAAAGTCATGTTCAAACCCAGGTCTTGCTGACACTGAGTCCTGCTCTCCATCTACTTACTTTATATAATTTGTTATTCAATCACTCAGTAATTTTTTTATTGTGCCTAATATGTTCTAGAATCTGTGCTAGGTAGGAGATGTTGTTGCTGTTGCTCATTTTTTTTCCTTTTCAAAGAGCACTAGTGACATTATGGATGATGTCCTGACTCGTGTGAATTGAATTTAAGTACGACACAGCTACACAGTCATCAGCTCCACACTCTCTTCCAGATCATCAAAGTTTAGTGACAGGACAAAAGTCAAGAAGACTGGTGATGACCCAGGATATAGGAAATGAGCCTGGCATCTTCATCATCTGATCAAGCTCCACACATTCCCCAGAGCCTGCTTCAGCACCTCATGACCAGTGAACATATTGTTCTTATCCCTCTATTTCTTGGGGATGTCTTCACATGCTCACTAACTCCTTACTAGTTTGAGGCCTAAGACAGAATTGAAGCAATCTTTACCCCAAGGAGTTAACATTTAATCAGGGGAGATGACAAATACATGGAGGTAGGTCCTAGATAATACAAATAATGAATCCCCTTTAGTGGTTACAGTATTCAAATTCACAGTGCACATTTCCATTGATTTGGAAGCAATTACCACATTTTATGTACTTATAACTTTGAATAGTGCAACTTCAAATCAAAGAAACCAGTTCAGAGGATTCAGAAGTTTCATTTTTTACACTAATTAGGAACCAGATTTATATGTGAAATAGATAAAAAGTGACTTTGGGGGAGAACAAGCAGTTGGGAGAAGGAAGGATCAGTTAGGGCCTCTTGTAAAAGATGAAACTTGAGATGAATCTTGAAAGAGACTAGGGATTCTAAGAAACTAAGGTGAGAAGAAAGTTAATTCCAGGAGTGAGGGGAAGTAGGTGCAAAGGTGTAGAGATAATTTAAATGTTTTCCATATGAATTGGCCTATCTCTCCATGGAGAGTGCAAGCACCTTTCTTAAGCACCTTATCTCATCCTTTTCACCTCTTCTAACACCTCACCCTTGTCCAGGCACATGGAAATTCAACAGAATCTTGTTGACTTGTATTGACTGGAAGCAAATAGACTTTGGAAATGGTGGGGTATCATGAAATTGTGTAGATCAGCAATAAAGAAATCTCATTTGGTGAGTAATTAAAACCTGCTCTCACTGTGAGCTGTAGCTGCCAAGAAGCTGCCAGATTTACATCCCACTGTGTGACATTCCGTGGAATTGGTAAAGCTGTGGGGGGAGGGGGTCAGCAGAGCTCCTCACTCAAGTCCAGACCCAGAGGATGGGGAGGAGGAGGGAGGGATGAAGAGTATAACCTGTAAATAAAATGAATTTGAAATTGGGAAATGGCAACCAGAGATAAGATAAGATAAGCTGTGAATGTGTGTGTGTGTGTGTGTGTGTGTGTGTGTGTGTGTGTGTGTGTGTGTGTGTGTATGCTTGGGGGGGTATCAATTAGATTATATGCCCCAGGAAAAATAAATGATTTCCTGATAATCAGAAAATAAGTAGCTCCATTCCACTGGCATGATAGAACCTTTTCTCGGCTCTTCCTCAACTGATGAGAATAAGGGGTGGGAGAGGTTTCAGGAAAGGGGTGAGGATTTAGCAGTGTATATGTCACAGCCTGCAGCCCAAACAGCCCTACACTAGGGAACAGTCACTGGAGACCCTAGTGGTAGGGGTTGCGGAAGTGGGGCAGGAGAAGAGAAGGAAGAGAGGGGATTCATTGATTCCTTTAGCAATCAAGCGTCAAGTCAGCAGTCATGAAATCAATCTGGTCTTCCAGGAAGCAAATACTAGGGACTCCTTCTCCCCAAAACTCAGATAGGGAAGGCAATGCACTCACTGTTTCTCATTCAATCAATTGACAACTATTTATTAAGTGCCTAGTCTGTGTTATGCACTGAGCTCAGGGCTTTGGAGACAAACAGTGAATTAAATAATCTCTGCTCTTAAGTAGTTTACTTTCTGAATTTACTCCTTCTACCCTCCTTATCCCCCTCCCCTCCTGTTTCCTTCCCCACCTCTTTCTCTGTCTGTATCTCTCTCTCCATCTCTCCCTGCCTCTGTTTTTCTTTTTCTCTTTCTCTGTCTACTTTATCGTTCTCTCCTGCCTGGCTGGCTCCTCTTTTTTCTCCTTAACTACTCATTTACTAAGTATCTACTTCCTTCTACTACCTGCTGAGGATGCAGATACAAAAATGAGGCCATCCCTTTCCTCAAGAAGTTTTTACTCTCCTTGAACTGATATATACATTCATCACAAAAAAGTAAATACTATATATACATATATTAATATATATATATATATATATATGATGTAAACAGAAAGTTATGGCCAGAAGCTATAACAACTGAGGAATCTGGGAGTTTTGTCTGTAAAAAGTTGAGCCTTGAAGAGAGTTTGGCATTCTAAAAGTCAGAAGAGAACAGTAAAAGCATTGAAGCCATGATGGTTGGGGGCAGGGGTTGGGAGGTAATGGTGGTGATGGTGGATCGTGGGAAAGGATGGTGATGATGACAGCCTGTGCAAAAGTATGAAGATTTGGGTTGGGGGAAGGGATGTCAGATGCTGAAAACAGAAAGACCAATTTGGCAGGGCCATAAAGTATATGTGTTTATATGGGGAAACAGGAAGAGGTACACAATGAATAATCTACCCAAAAGATAAACTGATGGCAGACTGTGATAGATTTTAAATGAAAATTATAACTGAAAAACACTAGGGATGTATAGCATGGAAAATAAAGAAGACCTGGATGAAGGAGGCACCATAGCTATCTTCCTGAATTCAAAAGGCTATCACAGGGAAGAAGGATCAGACTTATAGACTGAGAAATGTAAATTTTATTCTAGAGACATTTCCACATTCTTGCTCTTTCTGCTTCCTCCTGTTCTTCCCATGGCTCTTCTGCTACCCACACACACACAACCACAGTACTAAGCTTCAAAGGCTTTTAATAGTCCTTTTTATCTAATTCTTGGAAATCAGGTTTTAAGAAGAAATTAGAGAAGATAAGAGAGTGAGGGGTGATACAGTCCCACAATCATAGAACCACAGAATATTAGAACTGGAAGGAAACTTGAAAATTGTTTAGACTACCTCACTTTATTTTATGGAAAATAAGCAGACTCAGAGCAGGTGGAAAATCACTAGAATCATATATAATTAAAGAATGGAAATGACCTCAGAGGCTATATTTAGTCCAATTCATATAGGAAAAGAAATTCCCTCCATAATGTATGACAAGTGTTCACTGGGACTTTGCTTGAACACTTCCACTGATAAGTCACTCACTTTATGCTAAAATGGCCCTTCCACTTTGGAATAGCTCTAGTTGTTATCTAGTTGTTATCAAGTTGTTACCAAGTTTTTCCTTATATCAAGCATATATATATATATTTATATATATATATATATATATATAAACACTTCAAAATTTAATCTGTTACTAATATTTACTACTGAAAATTTAACAATCAGCTCTTATGAATTTTATCTGACTCCATGAAATCTCTGATTCTACTTACAATTCTCGGGTCAAATAAAACAAGTCTAATCCTTCTTTCCTGTGATAGGCTTTTGAATACATGAAGATAGCTATGGTGTCTCTTCCATCCAGGGTCTTCTTTATTTTCCAGGCTATTACATACCTAGTGTTTTCAGTTGTGATCCTCTTATGACAAAAACTTGAAACCTTTTCCCTTTATGATTAACTTTCTCTAAATATCTCCAACTTAGTGGCACTGTGGATTTGGAATCAGGAAAATCAAATCATGACTCGGATACTTACTAACTATGTGACCCTGGATTAATTTCTTTTTGTCTTAGTTTTCTCACCCATAAAATGAAGGTCATGATAACACCTACTACATAGGGCTACTGTGAGGAACAAATTGTGTGTGTGTGTGTGTGTGTGTGTGTGTGTGTGTGTGTGTGTGTAAACTGCTTTTCATATTTTAAAATGCTATTAAATGCTAGCTATCCTTGTCATCATTATCATCAATATCCTTCCTAAAATGTTGTGCCCAGAAGTCACAAAATCTATGAATGGATAAGCTGAAACTCCAGGCCAGGTCTCTTGACTTCAAGGTCACTGATCTTTCCACTAGCTGCAAATCAGTGTTGGATTCCCATGTTTTAAATACAAATTAAGATGTTGCAATGTAAATATCCAGTCAACTCACCATGATTCAAATATCTATACTTGAAGTATCTCTTGTCTTATCTCATTCCTCTCCTGAGTACATCTCAAAAGCACATATACATGTCAATATTTTAAGCCCACATTTCCTAGACCTCTCATCCCACCCTTGCTAAGTATGAAATAAACTCAAATGGCAGTGTTTTCAATAACTTGACCCAGAGAATCTAGATTTAAAGGGTCTCTTTATAAGAAGACCTTGTAATAGCTTCTTTTTCTGACACTTTGATATTAGCGATGAGATCCTGAAAGTTATTTGACCTCCTTGAGGCTCAGTTTACTCACCTATAAATAAAAACCAATCAATCAACAACATTTATTAAACTACTATTATATGCCAATTGCTGAGTTCAGCAAGGATAATATTTGTATGCAATGCCTATTTTGTAGGGTTGCTGTGAGAAAATGATTTGGAATGCATAAAGCATTACATAAACTTGAGTGAGTCTTCTGATACCCAGAAAATATGAAATTATAATTTCTTCTCAGACTATCTCCTGGGTTTCGGGTGAAGATGGCACAATGTAGGTGGTCAGGGGTTTTGACATTTACAAATCACTTTCAAGTTTGCAAAGCATTTTACAGATATTATCACACTTGAGCCTCACAATAGTGAGAAAGTCACCATAAAATTTTCATTTTATAGATGAGGAAAGTAAGGTTCAAAACAATTATGTGAATTGTTCAAAATTATCAAAGATGGGATTCAAACCCAGCTCTTTCTGACTTCATTCCAGTACTACATATACTACACCACACCAGTTCTTTAAATTTGTAAGTATTTTATGAAAACAAGTTCTTGTTCTTATCATGTGTCCTATTTAGGACAAGGGAAAGAATAGAGAATCACAGAGGCTCTGGGGAAAAACAGGTTCAGGAGTCATTCTGGGATCCTGAGCCATCCCCCTAAATGGGATGCAAATGCCACCCTACTGAGGAGCCTGGGGAGGGGGAACTCATTCTTACCCAATGATTCACCCTTGGAAAGTCCTAAGATGGGATGCCATTAACAAGTGGATTTAAATTCTCTTAGGTCAGAGCACAAGGAGTCTCTCAGTCGTCTCCAAGCTCCCATCACTATTAATTCGGGTGAAATTCTTGGCTGGCATAGCTTAAAGACCCTGCTATCTTAAGCCCCATGAGCCCACAGTGGTTTGAGTTGACCTGACAGATGGAGACATGAATATAACATTTTGTGCCTCACCCCTCCCCTCCCTGCACACCAGGCTTTCCTTCCGTCCCCTAGAAAGGTCTTTGAGCTTCCCACTGCAAGCTTACCCCCTTGCAGTCAAAACACATTCCAGCAGTTAGCAAAAAGCACAAAATCATTCAGATCACATATTTATTTCCCTATCATCAGGGTTAGTATTAAAAAAGATAAAAGAATTTCCATTTAATATATTAAAAGGACAAATAGAAAGGGGTATGTATTTGATCTACTCACTCTCGTTCCCGTCAATATGAAAGTGGGACAAAGGGCAGTAAGGAGAAAGGAGAGGCAATGGTGGGGAGGGGGGCACTTTGGGAAAACAGAAAGTCTTCTTGATACAAGTTTCTGAGTTTTGCTTTAACAAGGTTGGTACCCAGATGTCCATGGGGCCCCAAGAAGCTGTTTAAAAGAGCAAAATAGTTTATTAGAAAGAGCCTTGAATTGTGAGTCAAAACAGATCTGCCCTTGGTGATTACTTAGCTGTGTAACCATAGACAAGTCTCTTAATTTCTCTTATATAGTTATTTCATTTGTAAAATGGGTGTTATAATACCTATAGTGATTATTTCTAAGAGTTGTAAAGATGAAAATAATAATATATATTAAATGCTTTGCAAATGATTGTTATTACTACAATTCTGCTGTTTCTTCTTCCCAGTATTTTTGTGCTCACAAAGGGGGAGAATTGTCCATTCTGTCTTCTGAAAAAGACTGTGGGGGATGCATGCTGTCTCCTTCTCATCATCATTCTCTGATTTTTCTATTCATTATCAGCATCTCTCTGCATTGAAGTTGGGTTTTTTTGTGCTAGTATTTTTGGCTCTTTGAATAGAATCAGAATTCCCAAAATAGAATCTTAGAATCCTCCAATAGTATAAGAATTCTAAAATAGAATTTTAGACTACACCAATAGAATCAGAATCCTGAAAGAGTCTTAGAACCCAATAGGCTCAGAATCCTACAATAATAATAAAGCACATTGAATCCTCTAGCAGAATCAAAATCTTAAAAAAAAAACATTATAATCCTCCAGTAGAATTAGAATCCTAAAACCTCTTCCAATTAAAACCAGGCTCCTAAAACAAAATCTTAGGACATTTGACAAGACTCCTAAAATGGATTTTCCTTCCCAGAGTATATAATAAGCTACTGTTCAAATGGGAAAACGAAAATTAGTTATGGGACATAGAGCAAGGTAGGGGAAGAGATAGGCGCTCTTGTTTCCACGAAAGTTATCAACTTGCTAAGCTGTTGACCACTGACCTGATGGTCAGGCAGCAGCAGTTTTGTTTTAAATGTTGCTGATTGACAGCTCAGCCAAATAGTATTAAGGTAAATCTCTCTTTAATTGTTTTCCTTTGATTTTACTCAGGAAGATCCCAAATGTCCACTGCTACTCCAGATACCCTAGAGTTACATACAGTATGAATTACACAGACTCCTACCCAAGGAGGAGGAACTTCCACCTGACATCCTGGCAGCCCCCTCCCCAATGTCCCTGCATTGTTGTAGAATTTCTCCTACCTCACCATTGCTGCAGAGAAACCTGAACACTTTCGAGAAAAACAAAAGACCTTCAGGGGATTCTATGATTTATGAGCTCAGAGTGAGCCACTTCTCTTGTAATGAATCAGCTGGCTCCTTGGAAACTCCACGCCAGAAGAATGCCAACCTCACAAGGGCTTCAAGAGAGTATTTGACCTGCCATTGTTCTTAGGAGACATGAATTTTCTCTAAAGAATTTCTTCTTTGCTCCAAAAGAGCAATATAATATTTTATGAAATATGGTTTCTTCTAGCCCTTTTTAGGTTTTCTCCTGAAATCAACAAACATTTATTAAATACTCACTTTTAAGTGCTAGACATCTTCATTCATTACCAAGAAAGCAAGATTGAAAAATGACAGCCTCTACCCTCAAGTAACTTATAATCAAATAAAGGAGTTATGTCACACATGCAAAAGATAGAATATGATAAAGATGAATTGGAAAGCTCATGTACTAGGCACACTGAGGAGGAAAAAAATACTTCCAGTTGAGGCAATCAGGGAAGCTTCATAGAGGAGGTACCATCTGAATTAGGATGGCCATACACATTAATACAGAAATGAGATGGAAGCCCTTATGGGGAACAGAAGAAGCAGAAAAATTCCTCCTGCCATTACAGTTCTTCTCGACTAGCCTCCAAGGAATGTTTGAGTTACTATTTTTCTTCTTTCAGAAGAGGGGGACATTTATTCCTAAATAGTTGTTGGAGGTTGCCATCTGCTTCTCCATAACCCCAGGGCAAGGGGGAATCCCAGGAAAGGAATCTAATGAGCTCACTATAAACCATTGAGGAAATGCTGTCCAACAAACCCTATCACTTGTCTTTAGTTCCTACATGTCTTGTGATTTGGCTCTTTGTAAATCAGCTTTTAAATTTTAGCACTCTCTATCCAGCCCCATCTACCACCTCCAATGAAATATGTTTACTGAGACTCATTCCTGAAGACAGACTTCCCCAAGTGAACAGAACAATTATGTAGTCTCCTTTTTGACCAAATTTGTTCTAACATAACATTTCCTTTGCTATTCCTTACCTTTTTCCCTCTCCCCATCTTTACCAATGAAATCATGATCCAGATAAAATAACACCTTCTCTTATGAAGTCTCCCCTGAACTTCCTAACCTGGTGAAATGTTTTCTTTTTATGAACTTAATAGCCATTCTACAAATGTTTGTTGAATTAAATGAAAAAGAAGAATGCATTGGGATCAGGGAGGGTTATTGTCTATGACAGGAATAAGTAAGGAATTGTATAGCCTAGAAGGCATTCACTTATTTTAGGACAGAATAATCAGGAAGCAACAACTCCCAACTGCAGCCAATGTGTAAATCTGTTAATTTGGGGAAAAAATATCATCCAGGAGACAAAGTTAGTATAGGGGCAACTAAGTGGCACAGATCTGGAATCAGGAAGTCCTGAGTTCAACTCCATCTCAGATATTCTGTTGTATGACCCTAGACAAGTCATTTAACCCTATTTGCCTCAGTTTCCTCATCTGTAAAATGAACTGAAGAAGGAAATGGCAAACCACTCTAATATCTTTTCCAAGAAAACTCCAAATTGGGTCATCAAGAGTTGTACATGATTGAAACAACTGAACAACAACATAGAGGGTCAGTGGTATGAGGGAAGAAAATATTAGAAAGCCTTTAAAGACAACAGCCTTTAAGGACAACCTAAAGAAAGTTGAGAAGAGAATAAGAATGGGTTAGCAGCATCCATATTTAGGGGATATGAGAGGTGGGGAAGTGAGAGGTGGGGAAGTGAAGAAAAGGTCTCCACCTAGAATGGCTCTTTACCTCTGAACAAACTCAGCTGTGGAAAATGGGGAAAACAGAAGCAATGGTGTGAAGTTATCTGCAGCTGAAGCTGCTGTAGAAAATGAAAAGGGGCTGGACCTGCTCTAAATTCAAGGGCTCAGAAGTCTGGAATTTGTATTAATCAAGCCAAACTGGGAAATGTACCATTTGGGGAAGTTCAAATCCATTTGCATACCCAGGTCCTTGGACACTTGCCTGACCTGAGACCACACTTGTCTCTTTTTGTCCTTTGATTTCCACTGTTCCTGCATTGCAGACCCATATTTCCAGACCTTGGACACAGCTCCTGTGGATGGCCCCTGACTATTTGCTACTGGAGAGCCAATTCTGTTGTCTCTGTCACATCTCCCAGTTACTTCTGACCCCTCACAAGCAAAACTGTACTAACCAGATCAGAATAACCTCCCCGGACTGTAACCTTTCCATTTCTTTATCAGGAAAATGAAGGTATTAGGTGGCCTCCAAAATTTCTTCCAGTTCTAGATCTATGAGTCAATGGTTCACAAAACAGCCACTGATTTGTCATTCACAGCCACAAAAACAGCCACCCATTAATATATTAACTTAAGGCTTACAAAATGATTCCCCCACATTTATGTGAGAACATTCTAATCATTTTGCAGATGAGGAAATGGAGGCTCAGAAAGGTTAAGTGATTTGCCTGTGGTCACACAGTAAGTGTCCAAGCTGGAGTTCAATGAATGCCAAGTCTTCCTGCTCCAAGTCCAGTATTCCCTCCACTCATTGCCTTTTCTTGCCAGGGGACAGTGCAGAGAAAACAAAACAGAGGCTCAAGGTGACCCTAGGTATCACAGCTTTAATCCTAGTGAAGAAGGGAAGAAGCAAGAGTCTTGAGAAATAAGGTGGGGGAGGGGGCCCCCAAAGGACTCTAAGATAAGTTCTTAAAGATGTTGGATTTGGCACAGGTTAAGTTGGGAAAAGTAGACTCCTAAGCCTGGGAAATTGGCTGCAAGGGACCTGATAAATCACAACAGGTTCTCATCCACTCCTTTTATGTTTGTGACAAATGGGGGTCTCTGTTTTACATGGCCCAAATTAACTTTCCAATGAGGCAGTAATTAATTACAGACCAAAGAACAAGAACTGACAGAGGAATATTTACTGTTTCCTGCCAATCATCTGCAAGCACAACTATACTCACAGGAGCCACCAGATTTCCTGATATAGCTAGCTACCTGACGAAAAAGAAATAACCATGTATTACCTTGTCATTGTGTGGAACTTGGTCTGCCATGCAATTACATGGCCACTAGTTACACTGCTCTGCTCTGTGGTTGATAGAGCCTTGTAAACAAATAAAAAACACACAAACTCCCAGACATGTAAGCACCACTTTGGACTGAGACACAGTAGCACATTTTCAGCACACTGAGGGAAGGAAGAAATTTGTATTGTTTTGTTTTTTCTTCTCTTATAGTAGACATTAATGGATAGTTGTTTCTCCAACATTTTCCTTCAAAACATTGTCTCTGGGGCGGCTAGGTGGCGCAGTGGATAAAGCACTGGCCCTGGAGTCAGGAGTACCTGGGTTCAAATCCGGTCTCAGACACTTAATAATTACCTAGCTGTGTGGCCTTGGGCAAGCCACTTAACCCCATTGCCTAGCAAAAAACTAAAAAAAAAAATACAAAAACCCCCAAAAAACATTGTCTCTAACCCACTCTGTCTCTTCCTCTCCAAAGAACTCTGAATAAACCCATAGCTGATATTTACTTTTACTTAAGGTGAATTAAAATCCATTTAATTCACCTGAGCTACAAACACTCCAATAAACCTTTACCATTTGGCCCGGAACACATGGGAGAAGAAGTAAGACCAAGAATGAAATCTGAAAAGGAACTTAGAGGTCATCTAGTATAACCATCTCAAACAGATGAGGAAACCGAGACCTGGAAAGAGTAAGTACTTTCTCGAGACTTTACAGTAGTGAGCTGCTCCTCATACTGGAAAGTACTCTCCCTCTTCATCTCCACATCTTGGAATCTCAAGGTTCCTTGAGAGTTCAACTCAAGTATCACCATCTACATGAAAACTTTCTTGATCCCTAATCCCAATAGTCAATAGTATTCTCTAACCCAAAGGACCTCATGAACATATAAATGGAAATTTTGTATACATTCTTGTTTACTTACACATGGGCACATTGTCTCTATCTTGACAGTAAGTTCCTTAAGGTAAAAGTTTTTATTTTTGTTTTCCTCACACTTTGTATGGTTCCTGATATATAGAAAGTACTCAATGTTTACTGATTTTAGATTGATTTATTGATGTCCACTGACCTGAATTTTGTTGTCTCATCTGGGATGGTTCAAGCTTTTTGTTGTTGTTGTTGTTTTCTTTTCCTACTCTAAAAACTGCTTCCTTTTTTAAGTAGTATTGAAATAAGAAAAAGAGAAATGATTCAAGGGGCAAGATACTTGAGTTCAAAACCCAGCTTTGCCACTTATTCAAGCCATCCAGGCTACACTCTGGGATAGGAAGAACTAACTTTAAGGGCATCCCCCTTCCCTGCCCTATTCTGTCCTACCCTTTCCTCCCCTTCTCTGCCTTCCTTGCTCTGGATGACCCTGCCCTTTTCCCCTCCCTTCTCTTATCTTCCCGTCCCCTGACTCCTGAGCCCTCTAGACACAATTAGAGACATGGCTACTCACACTTTACTACAATTCTTCTGTAAGATGGAGAATCACAGATCTAGCGATCTTCCCTTCCATTGCTGCACAGTGCTTTGCACCTTTTACCATCCACTTACCTATTACTTCCAGACCCTTAGGAATTATCTATCATCTGATCTGCTGATATACCCCAAGAGTTACTGGAGCACAGCATATGCCTCCTTGCTAAAAATTTAGGATTTTCAAACCTTTCTGTCTGTCCTACAAATGAATTCTCATATGTTCTTTCCCTCAATTAGCATGTGAGATCCTTGAGAGCAGGAACTTGATTTTTCTACCTATGTATCCAATATCACACGAGGTACATTGTAAGTAGGCATTTAACAAATGTTTTTTCATTCATTCATCCACTCATGAACAAGTCACCAACTTCTCTGAGATGCTATGAAACAGATTTAAAAATATCAACTCCCTCAAAAGGTTGTGTGTGGATCAAATGAGATGATGTCTACAAATCCCTTGGTGAAGCATGGTTTCACAGGATCATGACTTTGATACTGAGGAAACCTCTGAATCTTCTTAAGTCTAGGCCCCCAATTTTATAGAGGAGGAAACCAAGGCCCAGGAAGATTGTTATTTGCCTAAAGGTTTAGCAAATTATAGGATGAGCAGAAGGTTCTAAAGCTAATGCTTTCTGACTCCAGAACCACAATTTTGTCCACAGTACCTTAAAGTTGTAATATAAATTTGTTATTGCTATTACTTCACAGGTTCATTTTGAGGTAAGTGCTTTGGAAGCAATTCTGAAGACTGGAAAGAGGTTTGGAATAAGAATCAGAAAACTGAGATTTGTATCTCAGCTCTGCTGACACTAACTATATGACCTTTAAAGGTCACTTCTTCACTCTGGGCTTCAAAGGAGGAAGTTGGAATAGATTATCTCTAAGAGATTGTTAGATGCCCCTATGACTTGATACTCAGGTTTGGCAGGATCCTATGCCAAGCCTATGGGACCAACCAGATCATTCCTGCCTATCTAGATTGCCAGTCCTGCAGCTGCTACCCATGCCACCCAGCTTGACAACCAATCTGACAATGCATCTTGTGATGATCCCAGCTAGTCATGAGCTGTCCCAGGGGTATCCCCCTCCTTCCTCTCCATTCTCCAAAAGGATGTATTTAAATTTGCATCTGATCTCTGCCCTTATTCCCGTTTTCCAGCCTGGGGAATATAATTGAATACACTCTTGCCCTTCTTATAACGAGCTCCAGCTACCAAAGGCTAAATGTTTTATTCCCCAGAACAGCCTCAGAGATAAGATTCACTGACTGTGGCAGCACCGTGCAGGTCTTGGGGAGAGAAATAAATGTCCTTCCCTTTTATAACTGTCTTGGCTGTCCTTTATTTGTGGTTGATAGAGACTAAGCCCTGCACTCTCTGTACTACTAAACAAAATTGAAGACAGTTTCCCCCAAGTACATGTTCCTATAAAAAGGAGTTATATTTCATATTTAGTTTAATTTATGTTCAAGATATGGCTTATCCCTAATTTTCAGCCTCCTTTTCACACATGCTAGTTTATTTTTGCCTATAAAGTTGATAGCATTTGTCACTCTGGACTCTAGCTTCTATTTCCTTTAATTTTGTTTTCCTTCTTATGGTCAATGTCCCTAATTCTTTTAGGGCCTAATGTCTTCAGTCTTATTGCCCCTTTCCTCTGTTACATGAAATATAAAATCAAAGAATTTAGAAGAAATCTTTGCGTGCATCTACTTTTATTCAATCATTTGACATTAAGAGAAAATGAGACTGAAAGATATGAGGTGACTAGCAAATTAGACAAGAGGTAAGTAATAGGGTCAAAGTTCTTGGATGTAAAATGCAAAGTTTCTTTGTATTTGACACATGCTAGCATTGAGATTGTGTTTACACTACAGGGACAGGGATAAATATAACTGTGTCTCTATCTTCTCTGACCATGGTAGAGACAAGATACTGGAAAGATGAAAGAGTTAAGGAGATGTTAGCTGAGAACAGAGTTTGAATATCTGGTCAATGAGAAGCTTTTATTCAGGGGTGGAGTACATCTAACAAGGACCTAAAATCTTTGAAATTTAATCAGAAATATTTCAAATTAAAAAAGAAGTGGGAGTGGGGTGGGAAAGGAAGAAAACCAGAAGCCACATTAAAAGAAAAACATAAGTACCATAGAGAGGGAATATAATATCAGAAAAGTAGTTTTTGTTGCTGTTGTTGTTTTATCCAGCCCTTACCTCTCTCTTGAGTTCTAATCTCCTATCTCTAAGTACCTCTTGGATATTTCAAACTGGATTTCTTGTAAACATCTTATACTCAATACATCTCAATGTGTCAATGTGTTAGAACTTCCCAGTCATCTCAGCTGTCAACTTGGGAGTCATCATTGACTCCTCACCCTCTCTCACCTTCCATATATCATCAGTTTTCAAATCTTGTTACTTCTACCTTCACAACATCTCTCCCAACTTCTCCCCCTTTGATATTGCCACCACCCTGAGGCAAGCTTTCATCACCTCCTAGCTGCATTATTTCATTGGTCTTCCTGCTTCAAGTTTCTCTCTACTATAGTCCTACCCTGTACTCACATGTCAAACTGATTTTCCTAAAATTAAGCTCAAACATTCCCCTCTGGGGGGGGGGGGGGGCAACTAGGTGGTGTAGTGAGTAGAGCACTGACCCTGGAGTGAGGAGGAGCTGAGTTCAAATTTGACCTCAGATACTTAATCATTATCTTGCTATGTGACCTTGGGCAAGTCACTTAACCCCATTGCCTTGCAAAACAAACATTCCCCTCTCCAATTCAACCAACTCTAGAGGCTACCCTTTGCCTTCAGAATTAAATATAAAATCTTCCTAGAATAGTATCTCTGTCTTTATCTCTCTGAATCTCTGAACAACTAATAATTTCTTGAATTGCCTAAATGACAAATGGCATCCAAAAGATAGGAGAACCAATAAGAAGAGTTTCTACCATCAAAAAGGAATTGGTTACTTGGGGAGAAATGATGGGAATCTTAGAGGGAACGAAAAGTTATGGTAGAAAAGGAAAAAAGTCTGGCACTGGGGACATGATTTGAAGTGAATGAATTTTTAGAAAAATTTTTTAAAAGAATAGGTAGACCTATATACAATAAAATTCTACTAGAGGAAGCTTAAGCCTAGAAGGAATAGGAAATTCTCAAGAACAAAATTCTAAAAACAATTGATAATGATAAATGACTTATAAGAGAAGTTATAGCTGTTCAGTTCTTTGCTTCTGCCTTCTCTTCTTATGAGGATGAGATTTGGACAAAAAAATACAGAGTAAAAATGATGAATAAGGAGTCAATACTTAAGGTTTTGCTGTTTGTCGTATGTAGAAAAATAGCGAAAGAGCACCCAAGCTTCCCTCAAGGTCATCACCAAATCCAGATTTACTATATCCTATAGTACTGAAAGAATTGCCCAATGTGCTTACTGAACCACTGTTCATAAAATTTTAAATATCATGGCAAATGGACAAGACAACTTAGGCCTGGAGAAGAGTAAATGTTTTCCTAGTGGAGGCAGTTATATAATATAGTAGAGAGAATACTGAACCTGAAGTCAAGAAGATCTTAAATTTGACCTCAAACCCTGCACAAGCCACATAACTTCCATTTGTCTCAGTTTCATTAACTGCGAAATGGGGATAATTATATTACCTATCCCTCAGAGTTGTTGTAAAGACCAAAGGAGATAATATTTGTAAAGAGCTTAGCACATGTAGTAGACACTTAATAGATACCTGCTTCTTTCCTTCCTTTCCTTCTACTACTCACAAAGGGAAAAAATTTTAGACCAGTGAACTTGACTTTGAGTCTTGGAAAAATTTTAAAACATAAGAATGGTGAGTGAATATTCACAGAATTATTGATGATCTCACAAGGCCAGTCTGGTTTCTTCCAAAGAAGACCAAGCCAGGTTGACATCATTCCTTTTTTTGACAGTTAT
This sequence comes from Macrotis lagotis, assembly GCF_037893015.1. NCBI lineage: Eukaryota > Metazoa > Chordata > Mammalia > Peramelemorphia > Peramelidae > Macrotis > Macrotis lagotis. Next base: position 271,078,284 of record NC_133658.1, on the reverse strand, counting down.
ACAGCTGGTGCTATAGATGTGATTTACCTAGGTATTTATAAAGCTGCTTAACATTTCTATAAATGGCTTTGAGGAAAAGCCTAGTTATAATGTTTATCAAATTTATAAATGACTCAAAGCTAGTACTCTTAGCTAATACAGTGAATGATAAGGTCCAGATCCAAAAATCCTCACCAAGTTAGAAGGAATCTAATAAAAGAATTAACTTATCAATGACAAGATTCAGGAAATGTGGGTAGGCACCAGTTCTGAAAAATATTGGAAAGTTTTAGCAAACAAAGCAAATGAACTCTCAGGCTGTATTAAGGCAGCAATTATGTTCAGCACTAAAAAAGCAGGAGTTCTATACTCTGCCTTGGTCGGACCACATCTGGATAAAATACTATGCTCATTCTAGAGCAGAGGATACCTTTTTGGAAGGTACTGATTAATTGGAAAGTGTCTAGAGAAGGGTAGCCAGTTTGGTGAAAGATCATTAGAGAAATGTGAACGGAGTTAACTAATAGAGTTTCTTGATCAGCTTGATGAGTTTATGGAGCATCATGCCTGTCCAAGAATTTCAATTGTATCTTCCTTGATAGGGTATAGACACACCTTTTTATTCCACATGAAGGATGAGTTTCATTGTTGGTGGCTGTTGCCCTGATAAATTGGTTGATTTTCACATTTTCAGGCTAGAAATGGAGTCTGAAAAACTTGAGTTTCAATCCTGCCTCAGCCCACTTACTAACTGTATGATCCTAGGCAAGTCATCTTATCTCTCTGTGACTCAGTTTCCTCGTGTGTGAAATGGAAATAATAATAATAATACTTCCTTAACAATATTTTGCAAGGAAGATCATGAGACAATATACTTAAAGTGCTTAAAACATATATAAGTGCAGTGGATAGAGCACTGGCCCTGGAGTCAGGAGTACGTGAGTTCAAATCCGGCCTCAGACACTGAATAATTACCTAGCTGTGCGGCCTTGGGCAAGCCACTTAACCCCATTGCCTTGCAAAAAGCCTATATATATATATATATATATATATATATATATATGCTATAAACATATTAGTTATTATTATTGCATGAAGGAACTATTGAAAGAAGATCAATCTCTCTGAAATGAAAGGTGGAAAACTATTAAATCTCTTGATTATCCCTTTTCCTTTATCCTTCCTTTTGAAAAGGTCCTGAGAACACAATAGGTATGGTGAAGTTCTCTTCCCCAAAAGTCATCAAAGCCAATTACACATCAAACAGTTTGATTAATCTCACATGCCATGAGAGGATAGTTTCTGAACTCAAGAGACTATGCACTTCCCTTTTAATCTCAAATGCAGCAGTCTCTCAGTCAAAGAGATAGTAGGTTGTATTGGAATACATGTGGGGGGGGAAGATATGTATCCATCCATGTGGCTTGAAAGGAGAGTTTCTGAGTAATGTCAAGTTCCTGACCCCATCTTTGGTGAGACAGTAATATAATCTCTCATCAATTGGGTGTCCATGAAGGCAGATTATGGAGGATGATAATGTAACTAAATGGTGATAATTCCTCTTTAGCAATCTCAAATTCAAGAGTCCTGGAATTCAATTTTTTTTTCTAGAGGAGGGAGCTTTCCTAGGAAATATGAAATATGTCCCTTTAGCTGCCAAAAGTGTATTTTAGGTGCCTCAGTGTTGAAGATAGTCTTACTGTGTAATCACCAGAGTAGTGATCTAAAGGAAATTCCTAAGTAGGGAGCCTCCTAGAGAAAAAAGGCAATTATGTCCATGTGTCCTCATGCTAGAAAGAATAACATCAAACAATTAAAGCTACAATGGGGAAACAAGGGTTCTAGACACTGGTTTTTGCTTTTAGTATTACTCATTTGACAGACATGGTCTGAGGGAAATTATTTACAAACCCAAGTGTTTCTCTTCTAATGAGAATTCAAACAAAAGTCTCTATAAGTCTTAAGGACTTTAGGAATCTGGGGCAAAAGTAGGACTTACTGGTGAGAGAGGAGACTAATATCAATGATTTATGGAATAATATGGGACCTTTTCTGTGTTTATTCCTTTTTCGAAGGGTGGAGTAAAGCTTGTCTTTCATCAAAAGCAAAAAAAAAAAAAAAAAACAATATCACCTCGAGTGCTCACAAGAATTTGTGGAGTACTATGCTCTGTGGAGACCTAGATCTATATTCTGAGATTTCCCAAAGCAACTCTGGATAGGGTATAAGAAGTCAAAGAGATAAGTGATGGGCACTAAGCTCAAGATTAGTTCTGGTCTGCACAAATTCATAGTTTTAGGTCCTTCACCATAGTTTACTTGCTATAGATTCAGAAATTTTCCTATTGTTAAGAAGCTCATGGTCTGACTGGGAAAGAAAAAAATCTCTTATGACATTGTAAAGATAACGTATAGCAAAGTGCTAAAATGCACATAATTTTAATAAAAATGTATAGTCAGCATGTAAGTCAGCTACTGTAACTCTGAGGAGTTAGAGATCAGTGATGGTTGGAATAGTCTGAGATGGCTCCCTGGAAGTCACAGGAATTAAAGTAGGATTTGAAGAATAGCTATTCAAATACTATTTGAATAGGATATATAGAGTAGACAAAGAAGGGAGAATATTCAAATGAGTTGAAGGCAACCTACCTCTTTGCTTTTTTTCTAGAAATTAAAATATAAAGTCTCCTTTGCTCACCCACTTCCTCCTCCTTTTGTCTTCGCCTTCATATCATCTTCTTTCCAAGGCTAGAATATTATATAAAAGGTATAGTCCTCACAGAAGCATGCTCATCTTTGTCATTCTATGGGTTCTGGGTTCTTGACTAGAAAGACTATGTCCTGAGTTGCCAGTAGGTAACTTATTCGGTTTAGCTTCTGCTGGACACCCGCATTCAAGCTAATAGGCAAGAGATGTAAAGGTGGTCCTTATGTAAATTCTAAAATAACCAAGAGACCAGTGTTTATGATTGATTTGAGCCTTAATGAGGTATTAATGAAATTTTATTAACACGTTAGTAAAGCTGTTTCCAACCAAAGTTAGGAAACAAGGGTCTATTGGCTGTTTTAAAAAAAGTCCGTGGTTTACTAGGATTTATGTTGGCTAGGAGAGCAGGGTCTTTGAGACATTGAACATTCTCTGTTACTGATGAATTCTTGTGGCTATTCACTTCCCTTTGCAGTAAGAAGATAAATATGTACAGATTTACTCTTAACTTCGTTGTCTAGAGGAGTTCTCAATTTATGGTGGCAATTATACCATTGGCTCAATTAATGCCCACTAAAAATTTTATGCTATAGTATCACATTAATGTAGTACCTTTGAAGTAAATAGCTTCACTTGCAGTCTAAGAAATCCTTATTTTTATGGTGTTTACTAATTAATATATAGATGCAAGTTCCTAAAGTGTGATTTTTATTCTCCATTGACTCTGTTTATTGAAGTGTAACTGGGAGGGGTGAATGGGGAGTGATGAATTTGTGGGGTGGGAGCAGCATAACTTTGTAAGCTTTTCTGTCTTGCATTCACTCTTTTACAGTATTGGGCACCACTGGCTAGGAAAACATGCTTTCCTTTTTGTCTTTATGGTTCCTGAACAAGCCTAGGCAAAGTACTGGCTTTAAAACAGCTTCCAGAACAGGCAGGATCCCTATTCTCCAGACATCTGACTATTTTGGAGACTTTGATAAAGAAAGCATTTTTTTTTCTCTTTGTATTCCTAATTTTGTTCATTTCCATCTGGCTAACACTGATTGTTTTCTTCTCATACTCCCCTGACAGTTTATTTTGAAAGAGTCTGAAATGACGCACAGCTGTTTGATTGAACAACTCAAGCTTGTATCACACCTTATCTTGCCATAGTATCTCTGTCTAGGAGCCAGATCCAGTAACAAGATTGTCAATAGAGACCTACCTGAAATCTTGAAGTTGGGAGTTGCATGTTACAGGGCACCCAATTTCTCCATCAAAGTCTGTTCTAAATGGGATACTCTAAATCATAGTTTATTAACTTGGAGTCCATGCACTTTTTAAAAACTTGCACATATATATATATATATATATATATAATATATATATATGCATATATATGAAAATTTTTATGTATGTTTGTATGTATGTATTTCATCACAACTAGTTTCCTTTGTAATTCTATGTATTTTTGAGCATTTACAAACATTATTTTTAGAAGGAGTCTATGGGTTTCACAAGAATGTTAAAGGGGTTCATGATATTAAAAAAGGATTAAAAACCCTTTAAGCAAATCTCACAATGACTATTTCTGAGAAGTCTCTTTGAAGTCCTACTTTATTAAAACTAGTTCTGCACTCAAATTTTTCAGTTTTAGGCACCTCTAGTCACCAATTGGATTTAAATACATTTATACAAGTCACTTAACTTCCCTGGGCTTCAGTTCAACCATAAAATGAGGGATTCAACTAGGTGACCCTGGTGGATGTTTTGAACTCCAGCTAGGTGGTCTTCTAATTCTATGATGTTTGATCCATTTGGAAAAAAATATATGATTTGATATAAAAGTTTGTTTCTTCTGCAGATGCACACTACAACCCCTCCATGCCTTAGTAGGCAGAAACTGTAGCTGAAAAAAAATTGCCACCTGTTGGCTGACCTCCTGATGACGACTTTTCTCCAAACTTAGCTCAGCCTATTGGTCTCTTAGTGACAGATGCATGGTATCATTGCCAGGCTTTTACTTAATGCTTTACCAGTTTGGGAAGGGAAGGGGGAATTGAGAAGGGGGCCTTTGTCAGGGCTCAACCTTCATTAACATAGCTTTTGTGAACTCAGAACACCTATACACACCCTGATAAGAAATCAGAAGAGGATTTAACACTAGAAAATCTAGAGTTGAACAAAAGATAAATTAGCAGGTGGTTATTCAGTTTATGAGTCTTCCTTCTATAAATAGGAAGTTGCCCTCATGTATTTAAAATGGGATTCATTTTGTTGATTAAACCAACAGGTTTTTTTCTGAAACTCATCACTTCACAGAGAAACTGGTGAAGTAAAACCATGGAGTCAGAGAATTAACATCCAGGTTCTGCCAGTTAGTACCTTTGTGACCTTGCATACTTTCTAGTTCTTTCTGATATTTTTCATCTGAGAAATGAAGGGGGTAGATTAAATGACCTTTAAGGTCCTTTCTGTTTCTAAATCGGTGAACCAGCTTTATGATTTTTGGTGAAGTTCTCAGATGTACAACTTTACTGAAAATAGTTTATCCTTAGGTTTTTTAGTTTTGGGCACCTCTGATCCCAAATTGGTTTTGAACACATTTTTGTAAGATTAATATGCTTAAAGTGAACCTCTGAGTCTACATGTGACCCTGTATAATTTTCAGTATTTCCTAGAACTGCCTTGTTTGAGGCAGAGTGTTTTGACAAGAAATGGATCTCAGTATAAAGGGATTTGTTAATAAGTTCATGTAACCATTACCCATGGCCAACAAACATTACTGAACAAAGCCTTTAAAAATATGCCCAGAATATTATTTTCTGCTCAAAATGACTATATTCATTAGAAAATTCCTACTCTAACAATCATGTTTCTGGTAAACACATTTTCTTTGACACAGGATGTCATTATGTATCACGTTTTTGCCAATGAATGGAAGGATGCTGAGTCCGGAAAAACACATCTCTTTTAGCCTAGATAAATTCCCTACATCTCTTTTAGCCTAGATAAAAAAAAAGAAACCTCCTCTAGTCTCATTGTGGCATGGAGGTGACCCTGGGCTGCTTCTCAAAGGCAATGCCCAAAGCTCTGATAAGTCTGACCAAGCTGGAAAAAGATTCAGTAGAAGCTAAGCCTCAGACAGTGTGTCTATCTTTGCAGACTAGCTGAGCTAAGTCTGGTGATAGTCTCATCCCCAGAAAGTTGGCTACCAGTGAGTGATTATTTTTGGTTACAGCAATTCACAAAGAAAGTCTGTCTACTTCATTAGAAGAACCCAAACTGATGTGACCAAAGTGTTTTTGAAATAGTCACATATATGATAATTATGATCATAGCATCAAAAGTTTAAAGCTAGAAGGGATCTTACAATCCACTTAATTTCATAGGTTAGGAAACTGAATCCTAGAGAGGTTAAGTAACTACCCAAGGTCATCTTGCCTGTATGTGTCAGGTATGGATCTAGAATTCAAGTCTTCCTGGGCCCCAACTAAACTGTAAAAATTATAATAACTAACATTTATATATTGTTTTAAGTGCTTTACATCAATTGATCTTAACAACAACATCTCTAAAGAAGGTATTATTATAATCCCTATTTTATAGATAAAAAAACTGAAGCTAAAAGGAAGTTAAATGACTACGCAAGGTCAAACAAATATTAAGTATTTGAGTGAGAAATCATATGATTCCAGCAGCCTCTCTAAGTTATGTTCTTTAAGCATATGGATTTGCTTCCCTCACAACAATGTTGAATGAATAACTGATATTACTAATGCATTTTAAGGTTTACAGAACACTTTCCTCACAACCACCCTCTAGGGTGAGTAGCTCAAATGCCATTGTTCCCATTTTATATATGAAGACTCAGGCTTTGGAATATATCATTGCAGTCACATCCTGGAACCTCCCTCAGGACCTGGGGTCACCTCCCTCAGGACCTGGGGTCTCCTCACCCAGGAACATCCATCAACCCCGGCAGCCTTCTTATCCTGAAATATCTCTCTGTTAATTCTGGTGTATTTTTCCTTTCTCCTTTACATTCCTTCTGGGGCCTCCTTTTGGAGAGTAGCCCAGGCTGATCTACCTTAATTCTTCTACCACCTGTGCAGATTCTGGCTTTCTAGATTTCAACATTATGCCAGGAGGGGACCCTTCCCTCCCCAATCCAAGTACCTGGACACCAATTCCCACCCTCTCGTTCACCCCTTACTTTTCCCTTTTTTGTGTAATCCTCCATTAGAATGTAAACTCCTTGAGAACAGGAACTATCTTTTGTTGGTATAGTATCTCCCTTAATAAATGGTTGGTGCTTTGCTTTGACTTAATTAGGCAGAACAGTGGATAGAGCAAAAGTGAGGAAGATACCTTTCTGAGTTCAAATCTGACCTCACTAAATAAGCTTGGTGACCCTGGGCAAGTCACTTAATCCTGTTTGCCTCAGTTTCCTCATCTGTAAATTGAGCTGAGATGAACCAAGAAAATCCCAAATGGGGTTGCAAAGAGTAAGACATGACTGAACAACATTAACCACTAATGACATTTTTATTGAGAGAGGATTCAAACTCAAGTCTCTGGATTTGCAAACCCAACATATTTTCCACTGCACCCATAACTATTATGTGCTGCTGAATACATAACAGAAGTTTAATAAATGCTTATTGAGTGAATATATTCATGAATGAAAAAAATGAATAGATAACTTAATCAGTAGAATTCTAGTTGTCAACCATTGTCCTAAAAATCTACAAAAGTCAAGTTAGGAAAATAAGTCATAATCCCAGACCAATGTATTAAAGATGGCATACACTTACTTCTTCTGTGGTTTCTATCCCATAAGCTGCTGCAGGAAGTCTGAGTAACTCATAGCTACTGAAGTGGTTCAGTGTCTATTAAAAAAGGAAAAAAGGAATATAGCAAAATGAATACATCTTTCCAAGCCAGAGATAGGGATTTATCTGCCTTCCCAGTGAAATTAATTTAGCTCTGCACGTTCCTCCTCACTGGACAATAAAGACACCAAATGAAACCGCCACACAAAGTTTTGACAAAATTCACAATCATATGCAAAAGAGGCCATGGGTAATTTAGCACTGAAACTGACTCAGCCACTTCCTCCACTGAGGTTCCAGGTAGGCTGATGGATGGAAAAGGCTTCAGCTGAGCCCGGTTCCAAGTGGATGGGGAAATAAGGTAAAAGGGTCCACTGAGGGTTAGTAGCTGGGGTCAAAGGCAGAAAAACTCTCTGGGGTTGAATATGCTGCTAACTAGAACGAGGTCAGAGGTTTGTCCCAGGACATGTTTGGTACAGAAACTAATCTCTTTCCCACAGGCTCAAAGTAGACCCCACAACTGTACTGAGGACATGTTATTGCTTTTGAGGAGGCACTGGGCAAGAAAGTGCAGGTAGGGCAGTGTAGACACACACCCTTGCCAGATAAACTGAAAATGCTACTATTAAGGGACTAAAACATCAGTGCTGCATTTGAAGGACAGGATATTTTCTTTCTCATGGAATAATAATTTTACCACATGCTCAGCCCAGTCATAGGAACTAAGCCTCTGTCTTTGTATCTTTCTTTGTTTCTCTCTCTCTCTCTCTCTCTCTCTCTCTCTCTCTCTCTCTCATCTGTCTATCTCTCTGTGTCTCTCTGTCTAACTCTGCCTGTATGTGACTCTGTCTCTGTCTCTTTCTCATAAATATCTTTCCTTTATTATGTTCCCTTCTCTGAAGATCTTGTTCTCTTATTCAGTGATAAGAAATTACTAGGTAATCACTCCCCACTAACATCTGACTTTGAGCTCTTCTAGAGATGTGATAATGCAATCCAAAAGAGTAACTGAGTGAAGTAGCCTGGGGAAAAGAAATAGAACTGAACAGGAAGTCAGTATCTCTGGGTTTCAGTCTTGGCCCTACTGCTAACTCATATGATCTTGACAATTTGTTTCCCATTTCCACTTAATGAGATCATGTTCTACAATAGGAAAAAATCTCTATATTTAAATTCACTGGACCTGGGTTCAAATTCCAAGTCTGCTGCCTAATACTTATGTGACATTGGGTAAGTCCTTTAACCTATGAGGGTCTAGTTTCCTTATCTATAAAATGATATTAAAATAAGATACCCTCTAAATTTCCCTTATATTCTAAAATTTGTGATCCTGCCTGAAAATGTTGGACTTGATCTCTGGGAGACCTGTACTAGCTCTGGATACTATTGCTCTAATGGTAGAATTTCAGGCACAATGATAGATCAATTAATGAGATATTTGGGGGCAGGAAGAGCTTTCTAGGATCCTTCAAATCACAACTACAGAAGAGACAACCTCAACTCCATTAACTACTAGCTTGTGTCATCTTCATCCATTTTCATGTGGAACCATATAAAGGGAGAAGATATAATCAATTAATTAATGAGTCAATAAGCATTGATTAATGCATACTGTATACAAGGCATTGTAGTCCTGGGTGTTGGGAATATAAAGACAAAAAAAAGAGAAAATTTTCTACTTATCACTGATGGATGATTATCTGCTTTTTCTAATTACCCCAAACAATTTGATTCCTTTTACAAAATCTCTGAGAGAGGAGCCATGCCTCCACAAATGCATCAAGCTGAGTAACACATAATTTAGCAAAGCTCACTATTAATGTTTATAGTTTATTTGTATCCAGGGCACTGAAAATGCATTGGGAAGGGCATAATCTACATCCACAGTCTGATATAGAAATTTCCTGCCAATGCTAAAAAAAGCCCATAAAGTCAATCAAATGATTTTTCAGAGATTGGCGCCTTCCTAACTGAAATATAATGAATTTCAGACACTCAGTATCTGTGTGATCCTAAGCAAGTCACTTTTGCCTCAGTTTCCTCATCTGTAAACTGAACCAGAGAAGGATATTGCAACCACTCCAATATCTTTGCCAAGGAAAACCTCAAATGTAGTTACAGGCTCACAACTGAAACAACTAAACAAGAGCCACCAGGTTCCACTCAGATCAAAGGTCCAAGCTTGACTACTAAACATGGAATCTAAATTCTCAACTCTCTTCTGAGGCCAAGAGTAGCAGCCCCTCTCTTGCCCTAACAAAGAACTTTAAACTGAGAAGTCAATAGCAGAGCTGGGATTGGAATCTAGGTCTCAACTCACTGTGTGAATTTCCTCTGTCTGAATTTCAGTTTCCTACTTGGTAAAATGAGGGTGTTTGGACTTGGTGATACCTTAGGTCCCTCCAAGTTCTAATATTCTATGACTCTGCATGATTCCAAGAGAGATGGCAAGCCCAGTGCTTGGCAGAGGGGTTTTTCCTCACATCCTTGGCCTTTATCCGAGAACATGCATGTTTCTAAGAATGAAAACCAAGCTGGGAAAGTGAGTATCTTGAATCCAGTAATGAAAAACATAGAATTAAAGATTGTCAAAGTCAGCAGAGACTTTAGAGATAATAAAGTTTAATCCTTTCATTTTAGATTAAAAAAAAACTAATGCCAAGAAAATGAAAATGACTTTCCCAAGGTAACAGGTAGCTAGTGATATAGTTTGAATTGTTATGCCTTTCATTTCTACTAACTATTTAACTTCTGAAAATTCCTTAATATTTCATATGACTACTACAAATACCTGTCTCAGGTCTCGGGATAAGGACTATTGAGTTGACTCCTGAAGAAAAAAAAGTAAATAGACATTTGAACAGTGGCACAGCAAATTAGTGGCAGAGTTAGTACTAGAATTCCTTTAAGTACCTATCTTGTGTTATTTTTCTCTACACTTTTCAAAAAAAAGTGGGGGAAAACAATCCTCAGTGATGTCATATTTCCACTGGAATGAAGTAAACTCTGAGTTTCAAAGCACAGCAGTCAATAGCATCTAAACCAGGTATTTATCTCCCTTCTCAATGTCTTTCCACTGATTATCTCCCATGTCTAGAATGTGTTGCCATCTCACCTTAATATTCTTGGCTTTTTTCCAAGACTCAGCTTCTATAGGAGAACTTTCCTAAGCCAGGCAAGCTTTTCTCTCTCAGATTAACTGTATTAATTATTTTATAATTAAATATAATTAGACATAATTATAATATCTTATAATCTGTTTATTAATTATACTTGATTATTAACATATTGTAAATCAGAGTATGAACTCCTTTAGGTGAGGAACTGTGTTCATTTTATTTTGTTTTTCTTTTCCCTTACTTAGCACAGCATAGCCATTCAATAGGGACTTAAATGTTCTTTGACTACTTGAGCAACTTTATCCAACTTTGTCTTCAAACAAAGTTGTCAAATTGTAGAAGATGATGAAAAGGGATCTCTTCCCCCCTGCATTGCCACGTTCAGACAGAATAGCTCCATTAGTGGACCATTGGAGCTATTTACAATTTAGAAAAATCGTGCCCTTTGCCAATTCAACTTCCACTGGAGATGAGGATACTCTGTTCTCTCCTTCATGCCATGGGGGTGGGGGTGGGAGGGAACCCTCCTCATCCAGTTCCTAAGTGAATGAGAACAAACATTCAAGAGCATGACGCCAATGTCCAACATGTGACTGGTAAGCAAGTATGTAACAAAGACAGGTTGGCAGCAACAAGGAAGGCTGATAAAGAGGTTTTCCAGGGAGCTGAAATGCTATGTTGGGGAGTAGAGTGAACAGAAGATTGTTAGTATGATTAATATGCTACTACTCAGCAATATTAGTGTTTGCTTTTAACCTATCTTTTGCAACCATTTCCATATTCCCCCGAGAACCTCTGTGTGGTTTTGTTTCTAGCTCTCTCGCCCCCCTAAGTTCTTTATGTCAATCTCTCTCCTCTTTCCACATTTTTTCCCTTTCTCTCAGTCTAATCCTGTCATTTTATAGTTGAGGAAACTGAGCCCCAAAAAGGTAGATGACTTCCCAGGCAATAGTAAGAGAGCTAGAATTCAAACTCTGGTCTTCCAAATTCAGTTTTCTCCATTTCACCATTCCCAATTCTCATAAGAAATAGATAATAAAAACATTCTTATCTCCATTTTACACATGAGGAAGCTAAGACTCAGAGAAAGCAAGTGCCTTGAACAAGATCACTTAACAACTGTCAGAGCCCAAGACTCATATCCAGATCTCTTGCCTTGAAGCCCAAGACTTTCTTCATCTTAGAGATAACTTGACCCAATCATTCAAGTCCTTTGTTAGGGCAAAGCTAAGCTCTTTAGTTAATCAAAATTTCTCCTATTTATTTCTCTCCATTACTAGCAATAGTTACTTGTCAATGACCATGGAATATTCACCTCTGCTATCTTCCCTATTCTTTCTACTAGAACCTAATACTAATTTCCTCCCTTTTCTCTCCTCTCTTTCCTCTTCTTTCTCCTTTTGTTTTCTTCCTTCTCTTTTTCCTCCTTATTCTTGTACTTCTACTTTTTCTCCTTTTCTTTTCACCCTTTCCCTTATTCCAACCTTTTCTCTTATTCTTACATAACTGACTTCCTCTACTATGAAGTCTATTCCAGTTTGCCCAGAATCTTCCAGATCATTCAGTTTGTGCAAGTAATTAAATTGTCAGTTTTCAAATTCTTCTCCTTCCTCCAATCCTACTCACTTTCTCATGGATTGAGTTTTCTGGTCCCAGAAGAAGCTGGACCATGATGCCCCATCACAGAACTGTGAGGATGCATTTGTAATATAAGAGCTTTGATTTGAAGAGTGAACTCAGTTTACATTGGAAGAAATGACCTTTATATACTGGTTTCCTTTCTGATATTGCCATGCCACTACTTGAAATATTAAGGGAAGGCAAAGGGAATTAGATTATCAGACATGTTTCAAGTAATTTACAGATCATTTATTAAGGACTTACTATGTGTGGAGTGCTGAGAAATACAGATATAAGAGATCATGGAATGTTCAACCTCAAAGGTACCTTAAAGATGATTTAATTCAAGCCCCTGCTTATACTTCTGCAGAAGCTGAAGTCCAGTTAGGGTAAGTGATCTAGGAAAGGTCACTCAAACAGTCAATGGAAAAGGTAGGACTGGGAACCAGGTCTCCTACCTCCCCGTCCAAGGCTTAACTCCTAATTTCATATTCTCCAAGGGTATACTAGAACAAGCTTGTAATGACTAGAGAAAGCTGATAGTTAAATTGTCAGTGTAATCACTTCTACCAGGAAATTGTCAGCCACCACAAATCAGGTCTGATTTGTAATTTTGTTGATACTCAACTCAAGATTTAAGAAAATGATAGGGAAAATGTTAATACACAGATTAAACAGAAAGTGTATACATTTTCCACCTAGAAGACTGATCATTAAATATATGCTCAACAAGGTCTAAAGAAAGGGAAGAAGTTCTAGCTGAAGATTTTTATGAGATTGTGATTTAAAGCCTTCTTTGGGTACAAATTTGACCCTCTGAAGAACAGAATACAAAGAGCCTTCTCCTCTCAACCCTCCCCCACAACACATACTGCCCTTTCTACCCTCAGAGCCAGGCAGAATCTCTCTTATGACTCCAGAGTTATATTAAGGAACAGAGGAGGATGGATCAGGGTGGGCTTCACATGCTTGTAACCGGAGAAGTTCAGTAAGTCACAGTTGTCAGAAGGGCCAGATTTATCCCAGCACAGATGAAGGCTGAAACCAGGGGCCTGGGTCAGTTTACCATAACTCTGCAACTACCACATAAGTCCTACAGTAGAAACAAGCTCTGCTGCCATCCAGTCAATGACATCCAAGGGAGCACAATCTGTCCGTATTGACCAGCTGAGGAGGCTTTCAAATTGATCTAAGGGAGAATAGTTTCCATATAGAAATACATTTACCGTACTTGAGCTAAAAATAACAATGTGAGACCAGAGTGCTGTGGTCTGGCTAACCACCTTCTGCAAAACTTACAAGATATTATTCATTTCAATTTTGTTTTTCTTTCAAGTTCCCAAAAATTATTCTTCCCAAAGAGGAATTAGCCCACAATGGGAATTTAACCAATTGATCATTCCTTCAGCATACACAGATGTTGGAGGGGGAAAAATGGGATATGAAATACATTTGCTAATAGGGCATAGTTTCCCCTTCAGGCTCAGAGATGCTGGTGCCTGAATATTTCATTAGCTTTATTCATTGTGTTGCACTTGCAGAAGCATTGTTTAAAGTGCGATTAATGACTGAAAAATGACTAGCTAAGGAGAAAGACAGCCAGAGCACAGGAAAAGGCAACCCAAAGCAATGGGAGTCAGGAGATCTGGATTCCAGTCATGGTTCTGCTTCATATTTGTCTGCCATGTTGGAAGAGACAATCTACCTCTCTTGGACTCGGTTTCTCCACTTGCAAAATGAAGGATGCAGGGTGAACTCTGGGTCCCTTTTAGGTCCAACATTCATTCATTCTCTGCTCTCTGTATATCAGAACTTCACAGGACTTTAAAGATTACCTAAAGATTATTTCATTGATGTGCAAGCTGAAGTCCCCAGAGGGGAAGGTCTCCTTTGAAGTCCCATAGCAGAGCTGAGTCCTTTGGTTCCAAGTCCAGGGTTTTTTCCCTATTGCAAAACTCTGAGGTCAAAAACATAGTTCACTAGTCAAAACTTCTGTCTCCATGGGACTGGTTTACAAATCACCCCTATTTTTGTAGCTGCTCTGGGCAGAACAAATTTTTCTTCCTCTATGCCCATATTAAACACAAGACTTAGAAACTGAAGCTTTGGTTTTGAATTTCAGTAGCATTCATTAGTTGTGCAATCCTAACAAGCCATTTGACTTCACTGGCCTCAGTTTCTTCTTCTGTAAAGTGGAGATAATGCAATTAATACTTACATTGAGGAAAATGCTGAAAGAACCTGATGTTAAATTCTGCCTCTTATGCTTGCTTCCTGGATCTTGCTCAGCTTCCTCATTTGCTAAATGAGCAGATTCAATACAATCATCTCTGACATCCCTTCTCTCTAAGATTCTATGAGCTACCTCACAGACTTTCAGGGAGAATACCTTGTAAACCTGAGACATTATAGCATCATGAATTATTGCAATTAACATGCATGGTATTTCCCTTTGACCAAGGTCAGCATTGTGAGGTCACTTTTGCTCACATTATGTAATAATGTGCCCTTTTTAAAAATGTCACATTCATTCAATGCCTTATATTTTCCAATGATCATTCATATCCATTTAATCACTTTTTTCATTAAACTAATCCTGTGGAGGATAGAGAGTGGGTCTTTGTATAGTTGATGAACCTGAGGTTCAGGAAAGTTTAAATGAAAAGAAAGTGTGAGGTTTACTTGTTGATTTGGTTTCTGTCTTGCTTATATCCACAGGAAATTTTGATTACTCTTTTCTGTCTCTCAATCTTATTGCAAAACTGACCCATCTCCTTTCAAGTATACAAGTCCACAGTGATGTCTTTTATATGCCTTATCACATGCAAGTTAGTATAAGCAGCACATAACAATCTGCTTACCACTATCATTTGTTTTTCCATTAACCTTTGAATCACCTGTTATGTGACTCTTCTGAGATCATGGTATTTCATGTTTCAGAGCTATGTAGCATTATGGGAGAATGGTTATTTTAAAATTGGCATTTTTTTTAAAAGAGGAGCATATTAGGATCATTTCTTTATAATTTCTCAAATGCAATCTAACCCAATTTCCTCCTGCTATTCAATCTGGCCCCAGATTATTGTCCCTCTATAGCAGCTAAGACATAGGTATTAAAGGACCAACTGCCCCACATGCTTGAAACTCCCAACCTAGTGGGAATCCTAAAGGGTGATCATTTCAGTTGCCTGCTCTATCTAGGGTTGTCTCCAATCATGCTTCATTTCACTCTCTGGGTATCTCCTTACTACCCAACATGATATCACAAGTGTGTATGACTCCACCTTCCCTCCTTTTCAGTTGTGGACCCATAATTAATCAACTCTAACATTGCTCCCAGACATGAAGTATTCATCTAGTTCTCTTGGGCAGGTCTTGAAGGTTCAAGGACCTTTAAGGATCCCTAAGTCCCCTTCAGGGGATACACAAGGTCAAAACCTTTTTCATATTAACAGAAGGATATTCTTGGGTGGCCCAAATTAAGAACCTGAAAAGATGCAGCCAGGCTACCAGGGTTCTTTCCTACTTTTTTAACTTCAATTATAGTAAAGGTCACATGGAAAGAATAATGAGTTGAATGTTTAATAAACGAGGTGGTGGGGTGGGGGGGTAGGGAGGCAGATTTATAAAGTAGGGAGTCAGATTTATAAAAATTATGTAGAACATTCTCTTAAATTCTGTCTCCATTTAAAAAATTCAGGCAAGCAACAAAATAATATAACTAGCACTGATTTATAAAAATAACAATAAAAATATACCACTCCCTTCTAATTACATATCTTTGTGTGAGGTCAGATTTAGAAGATATCAGAATTCAGCTGTCTCCAAATGAAATAATATTTGTAGAAGCACTTCATTTGGTGTCTGGCATATAGGAAGGGCTTTATAAATGTTTGTTCCCTTCCTCTTTATCTACTAAAACAGACATTAGAGAGTTGCAAAAGAAAATGTAAAACAATGCATTCTTCTCATCATTTTTGTTTTGGAAAATAGTTATTTTTATAAACCTTATTTTATATTAACATAAAATGGTTTATTATTATTTTAAAATAATAAATGTCTATTCAAAATGTTTTGGTTTGCATTTCTAATATGGTAAATATCAACACATAAACAAAAACTCTGAAATTCAATAATTTTTTAAGGCTATAAAGTGGTTCTAAGACTCAAAAGTTTGAGAACCTCTACACTATGGCTTAACTCATTGCCCTCTAAATTTACAAACCAAAATATTCCTTCCTAGTCATCAATCCCATATATAAGTATTAACTCCTCCTATTAGAATGTAAGGTTTCTAAGGGCATGGACTGCTTTACTTTTTATTCATATCCCTAAGTGCTTAGCACAGAACATTGCACTTAATGAGATTTTTCACTCATTTATTTATTCATTCCCACAGCTTCTTTCCAGTGTGTATACATCATCTACTTGTTTTTTTCTGTGCTGATTGCTAGGCTGATTTCTGTTGAATGACTGTGGATCTCACTGAGAAGACTACATGGTTTTCTGGGTCTTCTGTAGAACTTAAATACCATCCATAAGAGGAGCATCTGATGAATCCTATCATCTCCTTTTCTATTTGGACTTTGCCTGGTGCATACAAAATGATGCTGACAAATAATTTTGAAGAATTTTTAAAAGAAGTAGAATATTCAGAATGATGAAAAATAATGATTCCTTTGTCCTTTTCCCTAATCAGACCATATATGGGTTATTGTATTGTGTTCTGGGCAACATATTCTAGATAAGATATTGATAGGTAGTGGTATGTATAAAGTATATGGTATATGGATAAAATCTTAACATGATAAGGAACTCAAGACTATGTATTAGGGCCTAATGATGGTCCTACTTGAATCTAATGATGTTCAAGGTTAAGATTGTGGGAAATGAGGTGTCTATAGACCACTGGACATTTAACAAAAGGAAGTTTATCTAACCATAATAAATCAAAGATATGTAACAAGAATATGGTGGCATTTAGTTTCTAGAAACACAGTTCCTCTCATCTCCATGTGGAACCATATTTCTGACTGGCATCCATTAAATCAAAGAGGACTCCAGCCCCATGTAGGTAGGATTAGTCATACCTCTAGGTGACCAGGAAATTACACCCATATAGCAAGATATCATCAGGGAGCTATACCAAGGAAGGTATAGCTTGAACCTTCCCCCATTCTCAGGCCAACCAAGTTCTGGTTTTGTGTCTTTTTTTAGGGCTAACTCATGTTGTAATAGAAGGTAAGAACTCTTGTGAATATTATTCCTATCACTCTATGCCATAGAATGATTGAAGAAACTGGGTCTTTTTAATAATGAGAAGACCTACAAAGACATGATAGCTATCTTTATGTATCTGAAGCTTGCTTGTGAGAGAAATTTGGGGAACTTATTTTGTTTGGTCTCACAGAGAAGAATGAGGAAAAATTTCATGACTATAAATAAAGAATGCTTTTGGAAGAGGTAGCCTTAAGAAGTCAAGTGTTCTACCTGATATTGGAGATATACTAATAGGAGAGTGGCTATGATGGGGGTGCTGCAGTTAAGGTTCGTGTTTAAGTATAATTTGGTTTAAAATGAACTGTGAGATACCTATTGACACCAAGTTTCTGGTGTAAGGAATAGAGGACCAGGTCTGGAGTCAGGAAGACCTATCTTCCTGTTCAACTCTGCCCTCAGACACTTACTAATGGGGTGAGTATGAACAAATGATTTAACCCTGTTTACCTCAGTTTGCTCATCTATAAAATAAGCTGGAGAAGGAAATAGCAAACCACTCCACTATCTTTTCCAAGAAAACCAGAGTTACATGAAGTTAGAGACAACTCAACAATAATAACATCTTTTGCATGAGAGTCTTGTCTTCCCAACTAGACTATTAAGTTTCTGAGAACAGGACCATTTCTTACACATCTTCCATGTATATTAGCTAAGTGATGATATCCCTGCCAATGGGTATCAGAGGGCCAGACCCATGATTGGTACTAAAATTTGGATATATAGTGAATTGGTGGTTTCATTACTATGAGGAAATTAAAAGAACTAGAGCAACAAATGGTAGTGGGAATTCAATGAACCACACTGACTTCATCTTGTGACTCAATTCTAGAACTAGCTCAATTCCCTTCTACTCAATTAGGGGTCTAATCCATCTTTTGTCTTGTGAGAAAAATTGTATTCAGGTGTGTGAATTAGAAGAAAACTTTACTGTATTGTATAAAACTAGCCTTGGTTAGGAAGCTGGACACCCCTACCTGCTAGTTAGTAAGTTATGCTGACCAGTCAGACCCAAAGATTGATCCAATGAGTTTTCTTCCATTAGTACATCTCAAACAACACATATGTCTTATCTGAAAACTGATTCCATAAATCAGTTATTGTCTCCATGTTCCTTTGATTGTTCATAAATAATTTTTTTTCTGATTCAGGGAATTGCACCTATTCACTTTCTCCCTTCCAACTTGGAAAGTCCCTGACTTTTCATGCAATTAGAAATCAGATTACTTAATGTTGCATTATTTCCTTTTAATTAACTGGCTTTATTTGATTAAATGTTTTTAATGTATAAAAATCTAGTTCTCCCTGTATTTGAAAAAGGGGCCTGGTCTTGAATTGTCAGGCAATTGATATGTATTGCTAAATAAATCAATATGCTTGGAAGGTCAAATCTTTGTTTCCACTCCATATTTTACTTGTTCCAATTAAAGGAAACTAATTCTACCAATATAGACCAGCATCTTTTTGCATAATACTAACTGTCCAGAGTACTAAGAAATTAAGTGACTTGACCAAGGCAACATTGCAGAGATGTGTCAGAGATGAGTATTGAACTCAAGTCATTCTAACTTAGAGGCTAGCTGTCTGTCCACTTCATCACATTGTCTCACCAAAGCAAACCCTATACACTCAGTAAAATAATTGATTGACTGACTCTAGCAACCATGACTTTCCCATATCCACTGAATTCTCCTGTTGACCCTGACATATGGCAAGGTCTCAGGAGGTACTTTGCCAAGACTAAGATATTGAATCCAGGATAACACAAAGTTCAGCGATACTTTTGCAAATCTATAGTTTCCTTTTTCTTTAACAAAAGGGAAGCTGTCCTTTGAAATACAAATAAATGGGACTCCCCACTATAGTCTCCTCTCTATGGTACTCAGTGAGTCTTCTGGATTAGTCAAGGAAGAAGAGCTTTAAATTTCAGATCAGAGGGACTTGAGCTTGAAACCTTATTCTACTGCTTCCTAGCTGTAGATCCATCTCATTGCCAAATCACAAACCTTCCCAAACTGCAGAATCCTCATCTGTAAAATGGGGATAATAATAGAACTTACCTCAGAGAGTTGTGATATGATGTAAATAAAGTGCTTGGCATATGCCTAAATCACTGTATAAATTTGAGCTATTATTAGATACTGTGTTCCTAGCAGTGTTCCTGAGGTCATGGATAATTGTATAAGATATTAAATGTCTTCAGTTTTGAGTTGATTGGGAAAAAAAGCAATATTTTCCCAGTGAAATGTAATTTTTTTAATTTATTTGTCATCTTTCTCTTATGATGAAGATAGTTATCAATACTTCCCTCTCAATGATCTCTATATCTTTCACCTTGCTTTTTATGATACATAAATATATGCTTAGCATAGTGTCTTGTAAATAGTTAATAAATACTAATTGGTTGTCTGTCTATGTATCTGTGTATCCATCCATCCATTAATTTTCTCTGTGTCTAAAATTTTTCTCAGCATGCTCTAATTCAAACCTACTACTCTGTCGGATTGGCTGTCTCATTATAATCCAGATCAAATTAACTCATTTCTTCATCCACAGATTTATTCACACAGATTCCATCTGCTGCTCCAATGGTTTAGGAGGATTCTGGACAGCCATAGATTATACTGATTCTAGAATGCATCCTCCTGGAACAACTGTAAAGAAAAAGGGATAGGCAGTTTAAGAGACCTGTATTTGGAGCCAGATGGCCTTACTACCTGCATGACTTTGGACAAAGCTTTCCCTCTCTGAGTCTTACTTTCCTCCTACTATATGACTTTCATATTTACAATTCTTTCTCACTCTGACATTCTATCTTCTAAGATTCCTAGCATCTCTAGATCCTAGAGTCACATGAAATATTCTGAATATATGTGTGTGTGTTATACATACATTTATATATACATATATGATACATAATATATTTTTGCACCTCTTTTCCTAGAAAAATTATCCCCAGAATTCCTTGATTCAAACCCCCTCCTCCTACAGATTAGTTGTCTCGTTGTCTTCCAAATATACTATACCTTTTCTAGGTGGTACAATGGATAGAGCAATCAACTGGTGTCAGGAAACTTGAGTTGAAATACAACCTCAGGCACTTACTAGCTGTTTGACCCTGGGCAAGTCATTTAACCTGGTTTGCTTCAGTTTCCTCATTTTTAAAATGAACTGGAAAAGGAAATGATAAATCCCTTCAGTATCTCTGAAAAGATAATTCCAAGTATGGTCATAGAGAATCAGACACAACTGAACAAAACTTTCCTTTTTCCATAGTTTTATTCACATAGTTTACACATTCCTGCCAATACTTCCTGTCTCCTCCTTTCTTTCTCCAATTTTATCCTACCCTTCAAGTCCCCCACTTTTGTAATTAGGGTAAGGACCCAAAACCAAAGTAAATGGTATGAAAGGCATGGGGGGGTGGGGATAAAAGGGAGAGGGATATCATGATTATCATACCAAAGGGAGACACAAATACAGGACATTAATTGGGGAGACCATTATGGAAAGGATGAAGGAAAGTGAAAAACTCACCCGAGTCATCCAATACTATTTTAATTAATTGTTATGATAAATTTTCAATAAATTCTTGACAATGCTGCTGAAAGTATGCAATTACTGTCAGTATCCTCTAAGCTCAATGTCCAAGGGAAATCTCACTGAAATGCAATTCATGACCCACTCAAAAGGACATTGGTCTTCTTCAAAAAACAAAGGACAATCAAATATCTACTTTACCAAGCTAGAAAAAAAATAGTAACAAAATTCCTCTGGAGCAACAAAAGGGCAAGAATAGCAAGGGAACTGATGAAAAAAAATGTAAAGGTGGCCTAGTTCTACCAAATCTAAAACCATACTATAAAGTAGCAGTCATCAAAACTACCTGGTACTGGTTAAGAACTAGAGTAATGGATCAGTGCATTAGGATAGGTGACTATAGCAATCTACTATTTAACAAACCCAAAGACATCTGCTTCTGGGATAAGAACTCACTATTTAACAAAAATTGTTGGGAAAACTGGAAAATAGTATGGCAAAAACTAGGCATAGAAACACATCTCACACCCTATTCCAAAATAAAGTCAAAATGGGTACAGGATTTAGACATAAAGAGCAACACCATAGATAATTTAATAGACAAAAAAGTACTCTGATCTATGGAAAAGGGATAAATTTAGGACCAAATAAGAATTAGAGCACATTATAAACTGCAAATCAAATGATTTTGACTATATTAAATTAAAAAGTTTTTGCACATGCTGCCAAAATTAGAAGAAAAGCAGAAAGTTGGAAGACAATTTTCACAACCAGGAGTTCTGGTTGTTTCTAAAATATATAGAGAATTGCATCAAATTCTAAGATCATAAGTCATTTCCCAATTGATAAATGATCAAAGGATATGAACAGTTTTCAAATAAAGAAACTAAAGCTACATATAATCATATGAAAAAATGCTCCAAATCACTATTGATTAGAGAAATGCACATTAAAACAACAATTAGATTAGCCCAGATGAGAGAAAGGGAAGATGATCAATGTTGGAGAGCTTGTGGGGGCATTGGGACATTGCTGCATTACTGGTGGAGTTGTGAATGGATCCAACCCTTCTGGAAAGCAATATGGAACTATTCCCAAAGAGCAATAAAACTGTTCATATCATTTTACCCAGCAATTCCAATTCTAGGACTATATCCAGAAGAAATTGTAAAAAATGAGAAAAGTCCTACATGCTCCAAAATATTCATAGCAGCTCTTTTTGTAGTGGGAAAGAATTGGAAATTGAGGAGATGCCCATAAACTGGGGAATGGCTAAACAAGTTATGGTACATGAATATTATGAAATATTATTGTTCTATAAGAAACCATAAAAGGTCAGACTCTTAGAGAAGCATGGGATGACTTACAGGATCTGATTTTGAGCGAAGAGAGTAGAACCAAGAGAACAATGTACACATCAACAACATTATAAGATGAACAATTTTGATGGAAACAAGTCCTCTCAGCAGAACAGAGAGCTAGTATAACTATATTTGACTGATTATGGACTATATTATCCCCAAGCAGAGGAAGAAAAACAAAACAAAACGAAACACACAGAGAAAAAAGAAAAGAAAGACAACCCTTCCAAATCTGATGAACATTTTATAAAAATTATCTCTTATGTGTCTTTCCCTTAATCCTAATTCTTCATGCCAAAAATTACTAATTTGTAAATATGTTTAACAAAATATGTATGTAAAATGCTAACCTGACTATTCCCTGCTGAGGGGGGGCGGGATTGGAAGGGAGGGTGGAGGGAAATTTTGTAACTTGGAAATATGCATGTACAAATAGATGAAAATAAATAAATAGTTTTTTAAAAAAGAAAACAAAGGACAAACAACCATCAGCATGACAATGAAAGTCCAAGTGATCAACCCCTGGTTGGGGTATCATGTTTCTTCTTTTTAAGTAGCTTAAAGCTTAATATCAAATGCCCTGGGGTGTAGTAGATAGGAAAATTGACTTAAGTAAGTTCTAAGTTTAAATCATGAAACAGAAACTTAATAGTGCTATGACCCTGGGAAAGTTATACAACCTCTTTGGGACTCAATTTCCTTAACTGTAAACTGAGGGAGAATGACCCTTTGGTTTCTTAGGTCCCTTCCAGCTCTAAATCTATAATATAGCTGAAAGACCACTAAACTGACCATTAAGATATGGAAATTTTAGTTCCAGTTCTAACAACTTGCTTTGTGTGCTTGGTCAAGTCATTTCCTCTATATGGGCCTTGGTTTCCTCCTTTGTAAAATGAAAGGACTTGGATTTAGTGATATATATATATAAGAATTCCTCCCTGCTCTGACATTCTAAGAATTATATTAACTAATTAATAACTAAATATTAACTAACTAAAACAACAAAGACAGGTTTTCTGGTTGGTTCATGAGAGTTGTCACCTTGAATAACATAGGTTCAAAGATGTAGAGGTGGAAGGGATTTCAGAGTTTATTGAGTATAATTCTCCCATTTTTTAGATGAAAAAGCTAAAATAGAGAGAGATTGAGTAACTTATCCAAGGTTAAATGACTAGTCAGCATCAGAAGCAGAATTAGAACACAGGTCAGTAGAAGTCCAACACTCTATTCTTTGTACTATGCTAGTCCTAATTTTGTCTTGTGGGAAATACTTTTGAGGTATTGACTTAAGTAAGTTCTAAGATGGCATCTAAGATGCATCTAGATGGCATAGTGGGTAGAATATCAGACCTGGAGACAGGAAAGACCCAAAATCAAGTCTATTTTAACTCTTTTGGTGTGGGAACATGTTATGTTGAAAAAATACATGTTCTCTGCAAGTTTTATTTGTTCTTTAGTTGTTTTAGCTTTGTTTATAGTATAGTTAGGAAGAATATAAACTGCAACTATAATTGATCTCTTGTGAAATTCATATTTTGGCTCAAATTTGGAATAAAATATTCAACACTGGGATGAAAGGGAAAAAAATGTCAACACCAAAAGAGTTAAAGTGACTATCCATGTGAATCTGTATACTTCACTTCACCTTTTTGCTGTAATTTATCTTAAAAATGGCAATAATAATAATAATAATAGCACCTTCCTTCCAAGATTAAGTGAGGATAGAATGAAATAATATTTGCAAAGTGGTTGGCACATAGTATTCACTTAATAAATGATCATTTCATTCCTTTTGGAAAAATTAACTATACCTCATAAATAAGTTTAAAGTCCCCTCTCTAGTGCCAACCAAAAATAAAAATCCAAACTCCTACAGCTCTTCATTTGGCAAGGAAACTATGTGTTGACTTGGATTTAAGCTCCACCCCCAATAAAAATAAATATTGATTTCTAGATCCATCAATATGTCTGGTTTTCTCCTGTTCCTTCTGAAATTAGAAAGACAACTAACATGAAGATGAACAGTGTACAGATGCCATCTAAGAGCAGACTGGAGTCTGGAGCAGATGGTTCTTAGAAGTCATGAAACCTTGATCAAATATCAAATATCCTCTTTTCCTCTAAATAACTGCTTGGCATTAATGGATCATGGTCTTGCTGTCCTCTGACTTGGTCAGAACAAATCTGGAGTGTTGTTTTGCAGTTCAGAGTGCCATTTTTCTAGTTAAGTGTAAGGGGCCTTTGGAGCATACCTAGTTTTCTTAACATGGAGCTTCTTTGCATCCCTCACTGCTGGCATGGATTCAGCTCTGTTTGGTTACATAGTAAAAATAGGCTGAATCTTAAAAAAAAAAAAAAAAGAAAACATTGCCAAGCTATGACCATTTTTTTTCCTGCTCATCTTCCTTCTGGCTTGAGCTATCCTTTTAGAGTCTAGAACATAAAGATCACTGTTCACCAACAGTGTGGTTGACATGTTCTCCATTTCTTTTAATATGACTCCAAGAAATGGGATGGGGAATATTTGTTTCTTGATCCCCACTAGATTTAGGAGTTGGGGTGATAGCAAGCTTGAAGACAGATTCCTGGTAGGGTAGAGTAGTCAGTCAGCCTAATACAAAAACCTGGAGAAACAAGGGTGCCTAAGATTTCAGTTCAAGGCATGTTTTGGGTTTGAAATTGGGACAATGCTCTAAAGGAGTTAAGCTAGGCTATGAACAAATCCCTTTCCTCTCCCCAAAGGTGACTACTCAGAGAGTCCTCAGAGTCCTCTCTTCAAAGAGACTGAGGTGGTAAAAGGTGGAGAGGATGATCAAGTCTCATATATTGGGAAGCAAATTTGTATAATTGTGATCATACCTTTTGAAGTAATACATCTTTGTAAACGTTCTTAAAGAGGTTAAATGGCACTAGGGTACAAATGATTCCCCCTTTCACCTGGGAAAAGAGCATCAGCAGGGGCTGGAACTAGTTGCAGAAAACCTAGACAACCGCCCCCCTCAATACCCTTTAAACATACTGGAGAACTCGAAAGGAAAGATAAGAAATGAAGCACACTTGAATTTCCAGACAGGTGGGGACCAAGGTGGCCAGTACAGTGAAGGTTTGAGTTCTAGGTACCTTGGCTTCTCAGGGCTTCCAAGCAGACTCGTTCCTTCCTGGAATCCTGGTTCTAAAGTCACCATGGCTCAGACTTCTATATCTGGTATGTCTGTTGGGGGATCACTTGCCTGCACCTATGAAACAGAAAAGATACAAACATTCCCAGAGCCATTTCCTGGAACTACTATAAAAGAGAAGGAGTAAGGGAAGGAATTCCTCCCCCTCTCACCTCTTCAACTCTCGGGGTCCATGCTTTGGGAAACTGTGATCTTCACCTTCTAGATGCAGCAGAAAAAATTACTCAAGAAAGAGAGTGTGAAAGCACTCCAGAAGAAAAAGAGTTTTTAAAAACTCATCCTGTTCTTTCCATATAGCTAATCAGAGGAAGCGGTCTTTAAATAAGATAATAATTTAAATTCCTAAGTCTATTTTCCCACAATCCACCAATAATTACTATTTTTCTTTTCTGTCATTTTACCAATTTGAAAAGTGAGAGAAGAAACCTTGGAATTGTTTGAATTTTAACTTATCTAATTATCAGTAATTTGGAGCCTTTTGTCCATATTTATTGAGAGTTTGAATTTCTACTTTGGGGAACTTCCTCTTCATAACATTTGAGCATTTGTTGACTGAGGATTGGCTATCATTCTTCTATATTTGATTCAGTTCCTAATATGTCTTGAATTGCAGACCTTTATCAGAGAAACTATGGCAAAGATGTTTTACCCTATTATCATTTCTGGGTACATTTATTAAGGGAATTAACAAACCTGAGCACATCTAAAGGAAATTGGGATGACAAGAGGACTGGAGGCCAGTATAGTCTCTTTGCTACAATAAGTATTCAGGTAGGAGAAGATAGTTCCCATATCTCTGTGAATTTTCTCTTTTTCAGAAAATTTTCTGCAACTAATTCTCCCACAGTCTGGTCTCCACTCTTTTGATCATCCTGGTTTCTTCTGGCTGGTTGATAGTTCTTTTAGTAAAACATGGTGCCCTATCTATGGGTTATATGCTAAACCTGAATGTTTAAGGCTACCATTAGTACTATTATGCCTACAAATGATCTCACCCCGACAATATACATTCTGTAAGCCAAACTATGAATTTATGGATTTATGTTTTCCCATATCTCAAAGAACATAACCCCTGCTTCATCTCTGCTCCAAGTTCCTATCAGGTCTTTCTCCAAACAGTTTTGGTGTCTAGGGTTTATGTGAAATAGTATCTACATGTCCCCAAAGTCCCTCACTCCTTATTTTACCCAGCTCAATCTGTTATCTCAAATAAAACATAATTACATGTTCATTCCCCTTCAAAATCCTTATGCTTTCATTAGTTTTAGGACATTTGTATTTGAGATCATAGATTCTAGAACTGGAAGTACCTTAGAGGCTTTTCAATTCAAACTCTTACAAATGAGGAAATTGAGGTTTAGGGTGGTTAAGGGATTTGGCCATGGTCTCACAGCTGGAAAGTTATCAAACCAGGATTTAAAACCAAGTCCTCTAACTCAGAATTAAAGCTCACTTTCCATTTTATCCTGCTGCACTGTGAGAGGTTTTAAAAAAGCCCATCAGGATAGTGTTTTAAAGAAGGAAAAATAGGTTGAGTCATTTAAGCTAAATGTATATAGATGAATAATCACATCAGGAGTATTCAAAAGTTGGCAGGATTGGGAACAAATAATGTACTATACAAAGAGCATAGATTTAGGAAAGGAAGGGACTTTCAAAGTCACATAGTCAAACCTCACATTTTACACATCCTGGGAGGATAGGGGAGGAATTGGTTAGTGGCTAGTCCAAGGTCATATAGGTAGTAAAAGAAAAGGTTTGGATTCAAACACAGGCTCCTCTGATTCTAAATCTAAAGTTCTTCCCATTATACAACACTGCCTTTATGGACCATCACCTGTTAAATACACATACTTGGCATTATATTTTTAGCATTGGGAATGGATTCTTCCACTAAAGTTCTTTCCTGATGATTTCTCATCATATTAGCAGGTATCTCAAGATTGATACTGCCAGTAAAGTAAAAGTTAGGATAAGTCCCACAAGGTTTGAAAAGTTTGGGGCATGAGTCTGGAAATAAAATACAAAGGATATGACTTGTCAAAGGGAATTTGAGAATTGTCCTGCCTCCACTGCAGGATTGAGGTGAGGTCTGCCAGATTTGCCACAAGGTGATATTCTTTTGGCCACAGAAAAGATCATCATCCTAGTCATAGAGGGGTTGGTGGAAGGGTATCTACCTTTACAAAAATCTCACAAATCCTTAAAGAATTGTAATATAAGCAACAATCCGTAGGTCGAGGGAGTTAGTCAGGCTGAACTACCATTCATCCCCAAAGACATTTGAACATTTCTGGATGATTCATTCCTCCTTTATTCACATGGAACTCCCCTTCAGGGGTATGGCTTTTCCTTTCCAAATAGTTCAATCCTCCGCCATTCTTGGACTTTCTTTTTAAACACAAAGTGTAATAACGTAAAGTTTAAAAATGGACACAATGGCTTCGCTCACTTTGCTGCCTGTAGTATTTATTATCTCATGATTTTTTTCTAGTTGTATCTGAGCTCTGAATTCCTTCCCAGGCTTGTAACAATTTAATATCAGTCCTTCACCTGGCCTTAATGATTTTAAGTATGACTTCCAAGTTCCAACCTAATACGATTTAGAAAAAAAGTTATCTCTTGAAAGACTCTCCTGGAAGACTTACCTCTTTCCTATCTCACAGAGACAGCTGGTAACACAATGAATGGATAGAGTCAGCAAGATCAGAGTTTAAATTTGACTTCAGACACTAGTTAGTTCTTTGACTCTGGGCTAGTCATATAACCTCTATTTGCTTCAGTTTTCTTAACCATAAAACAGAGAAGATGATAATAACAGGGAGATTGTTGTAAGGATCAAGTAATATTTGCAAATACCTATCATATAATTGCTCTGTGAATGCTTATTCCCTACCTGAGAATCCACCCATCTATTTACTTATCTATCTGTCCATATCTATATCTGTAAACTTCAACTAAGCCTCAACTTAAAACTTTGGATTTGTTGATCAGCAGCATTTGTTGGCTTAAGAAACGAAGTGAACATTTAAAAAAAAAAGTGAATGCTTCCCAAGCTCACAGGGTAGCAGGCTATTTAAAGTAAGCAAATTATCCATAATACAGTTGACATTCTCTTTGGAAGATAATAGGTGAAGGGGAAAAGAGTGTGAACAATATCTCCAGACCAAACTGGAGAAGTAAAGTAGGAAACAGATGGCATTTGATTGTCCCTATTACTTCAAACAGGGTTCCCAACTCTCCAAAAATCGAGCCCCCTCCTTTAGTTGATTAATTCTTGCCCAGTTTGAAGAAGAGCCCTGACCAACCATGCTCATTCCAAGTCTGATTCTGTTCTTTTTCCACCTTGCTCCTGAGTAGATATTTCTCCACCAACACACATGCAAACATAGACACACTTAAGTTTTTTTTATGTATTATCTCTCCTCCATTAGAATGTAATATCTTCTTTAAGGAGAGATATTGTCTTTTTTTATTTATTTGTATTTGTATTTCCAGATTTCATTCTTTCTATCTTTGTATCTATCTATCTATCTATCTATCTTTCTCAGAGCTACTCACAGTTTCCCATCTGTTTTCCATGACTCTGCACTCCTGTCCCCTGCTCAAGATGATATCTGCTGATCTATGAAAAGGGAAACAGTTTATGACTAAGGAAGAGATGGAGAACATCACTAAAAACAAACTAGATGATTTTGATTACATTAAATTAAAAAGCCTTTTCACAGACAAAACCACTGTAACCAAGATCAAAAGAAATGCAGTAAACTGGGAAACAATCTTTACAACTAATATTTCTAACAAAGGATTCATTTCTAAAATATACAGAGAAGTGAGTCAAATTTGAAAAAAAAAAAGGCCATTCCCCAACTGACAAATGGTCAAAGGATATGCAAAGGCAATTTACAGATGAGGAGATCAAAGCAATCCATAGTCATATGAAAAGTTGCTCTAAATCATTACTTATTAGATAAATGCAAATTAAAGCTTCTCTGAGGTACCACCTCACACCTCTCAGACTGGCCAATATAAGTAGAAAGGATAATGATCATTGTTGGAAGGTTGTGGGAAATCTGGGACACTGTTACATTGTTGGTGGAGCTGTGAACTCATCCAACCTTCCTGGAGAGAAATTTGGAACTACACCCAAAGGGCAACAAAAACGTATATATCCTTTGATCCAACAATACCATTACTGGGTCTATACCCTGAAGAGATGATGAAAAAGGGTGAAAACATCACTTGTACAAAAATATTCATAGCAGCCCTGTTTGTGGTGGCAAAGAATTGGAAATCAAGTAAATGTCCTTCAACTGGAGAATGGCTTAGCAAACTGTGGTATACGTATGTCATGGAACACTATTGTTCTATTAGAAACCAGGAGGGATGGGAATTCAGGGAAGCCTGGAAGGATTTGCATGAACTGATGCTGAATAAGATGAGCAGAACAGAAAAACGCTATATACCCTAACAGCAACATGGGGGCGATGATCAACCTTGATGGACTCGCTCATTCCGAAAGTGCAACAATCAGGGATAATTTGGGGCTGTCTGCAATGGAGAATACTATCTGTATCCAGAGAAAGAACTGTGGAGTATGAACAAAGACCAAGGACTATTACCTTTAATTTAGGAAAAAAACTGATATCTTATTGTCCGATCTTGCTGTCTCTTATACTTTATGTATCTTCCTTGGGGATGTGATTTCTCTCTCATCGCATTCAATTTGGATCAGTGTGTGCCATGAAAACAATGTGGAGACTGATGGATTGTCTTCTGTGAAGGGTGGGGGGAGGGAAGTAAGATCAGGGGAAAGATTGTGAAACTCAAAATAAATGAAATCTTTAAAAAATAAAAAGATGGTATCTGTTTCTTCCTTTTTCTCCTCATTTCTGTATTTAGTAATAATAATAATGATGATGATGATGATTAGTAACAACAGTAAACAATTATATAAAATCTACTGTGCTAAGTGCTTTACATATAAGTATTTTCTACCATAAGCCCTTTTACCAAAGGTGGGGAGGGGGGAGTTGCAGGAGAAACTGCAGTTTAGGACAGCCCACCCAAGTCTGCTTCTTCCCACATCTCTTGAATTACTGTCCTATGGATATGGCCAAAAGGTCATGATACTGTCTCATGCATAATCCTTAGTGTCTAAGGATAGCACATATATGAGTCAATAGGTCTAAAAATCAGACTCTGGTCTCTAAAATTAATTAACCAGATATTAGGATTAAAGACTTAGAGCTGAAAGTTGAGTTCAAAAAACATTTGGTCTAACTTTCATTACTTTATAGGCAAGGAAATTAAATAATTTGCTCAGGGTCACACACTAAAAAAATAAAATTCAAAATCAGGTCTTTCGATGACAATTCCAGCATTCTTTCCATCAGCAACAATGACTGTTGTTTTACCTACCAAAGGTGAATTTAGGAGACAATCACTGAATGATTAACTCATAAGTGAATAAGTCCTATTTAAATTTTTAATTCAAACATTTCAAGCATCCATGATTTCATTGATGTCACTATTCCTTCTACTTATTCACATTCAAAAAATGTTTATTAAGCACCTACTATGTGCCAGATACTGAACTTTGTGCTGAGGGTACAAAGACAAATAACATTCTCTACCCTTAAGAAGAAGATTATCATAGATATTCTATTAAAGGAAATAACAAGTACATACAACCTGGAATCAATAAGACCTGAGTTAAAATCCTACCATAGTCTGTGTGATCCTCAGCAAGTTACGTAACCGCTATTTGCTTCACTCTTCTCAAGTAGAAAGTGGGAAAATTAGATAATAATTGTAAAGTGCTTAAGAGAGTGTCTAGAACATGGTTAACAAATGTTTATCTCCTTCTGTAAAGAACAGGTGAGAATGCTCATGTGTAACAAATATAGGTAGAAGTTCCTACATTTAAAAACGAAATGGGAGGCTGACCATTTCTCTATAAATCACTTAGTGTGCTGGCTCCCACATGTAGCATAGATTCCTTTTCCAGACTTAGCATATTTTTGCCTCAAGGGCTTAATCTCTAATATCTCTGATAAGTCTGAGGGTAAATATGTATATATATAATACATATATTTGTATATGTATTTATTTATACATGTTGTCAATCCCTCTCTGCTTATAAGAAATTTCTTCTCATAGAAATGTGCTTATTATTCAATTGTAATGTGTTGCTATTACATTTGTCATTTCCAAATGCAATTACTCTCTGTTCCTCTTCCCAATCATCCCAGCTTCATTGAAGTCAGTGGAGAATCAAAGGATCACAATGAAAAAATGCAGAGAGCAGTTATGAAAACAGTTCATCTGCACAGAAGAAACCAATGTTCACAAGGTCAGTTGTACAGTAGTTGCAGATGATGAATCAACTCCTCCAACCTCAATCCCCAAACTTCCTCCCTTTGGAGAAAGTATAGACAAAAGAACAAAAACATTTGGCAATTAATAGTCACTGCTCTCTCTCCAAGCCTAAAATGGGAGGAAAGGAAGCTATCTGGGTGAAGGGGTTACATAGTTTCATCAGCTATTGTTCTAAGCTCCCAACAGCCTCTTTGGCATCTCACTTGTCTAATCACTTAGCCCAAGAGCAGTGACAGCAGCTTGTCAAAGTTTCATAAGGAAGGAGCAAGTAACCATAGACCCAGAGACTAGACAAATCAATGGAAGCTGCACACACACATGGCTTCAAGATGGAGTATGGACTCTCCTCTTCTGACTCCTCTCTCCCAGAACTCTCCAAAACATACTGTCAGATATCCAAGATCAAACATGTCATGAACTAGTGAATTCTAGGACAGTGTCTGCCAGAGTCTCTCATCTACAGAGTACTGGGTACCATGTTTTTAGGACATTGAAATGTTAAGTATATTCAGAAGAAGTTATTCAGGGTAGGAGAGGACTAAAATCTACTTAACAAAAGGATTAGTTAAAGAAAATGTGAACATATACTCTGGATAAGAGACTACTTAAAGAGTAGTAATTGTCATCATCAAATATTTGAAGCTCCTTCATGAAGAAGAATAAAAGACTTTTAAAATAATACATTTAGAATTGGAAGGGACCTGAGAGATCATCAGGGTTAAGCATCTCATTTTGTAGATCAAGAACTTAAAACAGGAAGGTTAAATCCAAGGTCACACAGGGAATAAGTGGATGTATTAGAATTTGAATCCAGGTCCTATGATTCTACCAACATTCTCTCTACAGCATTATTCTGCCTCCTTTGTTTTACTTATGTAGAATTCTCTTTAACATCACACAAACACACACACACACACACACACACACACACACACACACACACACACAAACAGACTAACACTCTAGTATTTGGACTATTAGGTTAGATCTACAGAGTTATACCTGCTCTCTGCTTCTAGTGGTAACATTATGAGTGACTACTTCTAATATTCTAACTCATGAGTTCCCATATATGTATGCTTTGCATTAACAATCAGTCAGAAAATACATAATTCATCAAAGAAGACACAACTAATATAGCAAGAACAATAATTATATAATATTCCTCTTTTAACCTCAGACATATACCCTCACAAATTGTTATAATCTATTGAAAGGAAGAAAAATAGTATAACTTTAAACATATGATTGTAATGGAAAATGTGTTATAAACTCATGTGACTGAGACAACAAACAATTTAGAATTATAGGACTCTGGTGACCTTTTTTAATCTGAAAAGACCTTAAAAGGTTCACCGGGGGAAGGGGATTTCTCTCAGTGATGGATGAATAATTTCAGTGCCTAACTGGCATTGCTCCTTGTGCTGCTGAAAGTATTAGAATAAGGCAAGGTAATTCAGCCACTGAATTGAGGAATTGCTTTTAAAATACAGCATCTCTCCTGGAAAAGTAGATCCACTGGATTCCCTGTATTCACTCTTCAAAGGACAAGTGTAGACTCTACCACTTTCAATTCCATGCTTGGCTGGATGCTACAATATTCTTTTCAACTTGAGTATTATAAGAGTTCTTTCAGAAATAGCAGAGATCTTAGATTGGCATAAGCCCCTCATATTAATTACACTTAACTCAGAACCTAGACTCTGAGATTAAGTAATTCCCAAGCCTAGCATGGTAGAAACATGCCCTCTCTTATTTGACAATTTTTCCTGGTTCAGAACCGGTTTCTCCCAATGATACAACTCTCCTTGGTTTTGGTAACTGCTCCAATTATGTTACACCTTACTTCCAGACAGTCACTCTTTGATCGAATGACACTGGTCTCCTGGCTGTTCCACAAACAAGACACTATTTCTTGGCTCTAGGTATTGTCTCTGGCTGTCTCTTTTGCCTGAAATACTCTCCCTCTTTGCTCCAAAGGAAGCTTCCTGGCTTCCTTTAAGTCCCAACTAAAATTCCACCTTCTACAAGAATCTTTCCCTAATCCCTCTTAATTCCTGTGCTTTCCCTCTGTTAATTATTTCCTCTTTATCCTGCATATGGCTTGCTGGTTGTGTGTGTGTATGTGTGTTTGTGTGTGTGTGTGTGTGTATGTGTGTGTGTGTGTGTAAATGTTTCCATGCTGTCTCTTCCATTAAAATTGTAAGCTCCTTGAAGGCAAGGTCTGTCCTTTGCCTCTTTTTGTAACCCCAATGCTAAGTATAGTGCACGGCACTTGGAAGGTGCTAAACAAATATTTTGATTGATTGATTTTTCAATTTTCTATTGGGTCTCCTTTAAAAATGTGACTTGGGGACAATAGGGAAGCTAGGTAGAACAGTGGGTAGAACGACTGGAACTGAAGCCAGGAAGATTCATCTGAGTTCAAATTTGGCCTCAGTAACAGCTGTGTGACCCTGAATGTGTCATTTTACCTCTGTATGCTTCGTCTGTAAAATGAGAAAGAAATGGCAAACCACTCTAGAATCTTTGTCAAAAAAAAAGTCACACTGAACTTTAATTTGGAGACCATAAAAGCAAGGCAGTCTGTGCTGGTCTTTTCATATGCAAAGATTCAACTCATTCAAGCCCTCAACTATTCCAAAAATGCTTCATTTATACCTGAAAAAAAATTCTCTCCTACATTCTGTTTTCTCTTTCTTAGCCCTCAGGAATGGGCATATATATATATATATGTGTGTGTGTGTGTGTGTGTGTGTGTGTGTTCTTATCCTTCCTTTACCCTTGAGACAGAAAAATCAGTTCAAGATAAAGAAAGAACTCCTCCCTCAGGAAGTGGTGAGTTCTCCATACCCAGAGCTCTCCTGGATAACCACTTGGGAGGAGAGTTATGGAGGGGATTTAGGGTTTGGGATTCGGGGTAGGGGTCTGACCAGATGACCTCTGGGATCCCTTCCAACTTTGAGATTCCCTGATTCTAATTCCAGTGGCTAATATTAACATCCCCCAAAGGTCACACCTGTTTGGTCTCTAGTGCCTGATATTGTTACTCAGTTTTGTGGGTTCTCCAAATTCCAATGGGCTCCAGCCCAGGAGATATCCCCTTTCTGAGCTCATCCTGATACAGCTCCCTAATCACAAGCATTCCCTAACAACTATCACTCTCCTGCACCAATATTTAACAGACACTGTAATGACATCTGCATCATTAATCACAAGGGACAATGGAGCTGGAAACTTCACCAAGAACAACACTAAATGTCCCTAACTGGAAGATCCAGTTTGGTCTTTGAATCTCCTTTTGTTACAACCCCCTGGCATCTCTTCTGACTTTTTCCTTAGACCTGATGTATTCCTGTGACAGGGTTTTCCTAAGTGAGACAATTGCTTATTTTAATGAACACTGTCGGTTTTTCACGTTTCATGATGTCCTTCCAAATTGATCTCTGTTCGCTAGGAGATCAGGACATCAGGGGCATTTCCAGCGCTTCCTTTCCCTGTAGAGTGAATCTTTTGTAGAGTTTGGTGCCCTAAAGATCTGCAGTTAGAACTGAATTGGACATTGAAGCCCTGGCTGCAAGTCCTAGGTCCATGACCCCCTCAACATACACCCACCACAGATGAACTGGAATTGTCTGGGTGTTTAGATCACTATGCTCCCCTCCTGTGGAGAGAAACCAAGGCAGCATTTGAATCCTGGGCTCTGCCACTTAGTTTCTAAGTAATATTTAAAAAGTCACTTAGTATCATAAGATCATAGGATTTAGTACTAAGCCTCAATTTCCCTTTTGTAAAAAAGAGGGGCTTGGATCAAAATATCTTTTAGCTTCCTTTTTTGCTCAATCATTTTATGATTCTGTAATCCCTTTAATTCTATGATCCAACAAACTCAAAAGACTGAAAATAACAGAAAACCCCAGCGTGGGAATCAATCGACAGGGTACAGAGGAGGTGTGAGAACTGGGGACTGGAGCTCTTACTTGTTTCAGCAGCTTCCTTCCACCTGTCTGTCCTTCATTATGGTGTTCTGAAAGTTTTTACAGCAAAGACCTGCATTGCAGCAGACAGCGGCTTCCTTGCCCTCTCCCTCCTCCTCCCCGCCCCATCCAATCCCCTCTTCCCTACCAATCCTTTATTCTTTAAGCTTTCCTTTCTTGTGGGAAAGTTTGGGGAATTCTACCAACAAGGGAAGCTATAAAAAGAAAAGGACGGTTTGTAAGGAAAGAACAGGGAAACTCAGGAGAGGACCAGATAGGAGCTCTAGGGGGATGTTTGAAGAGCTAAGATATGTAGCTAACTTACTAAAATGACTTTTTAGTCATCTCAGACCTTTGAGAAGCAGTTGTTCAGCCAAGACCAGCCAACCCTTCTGATTAGGAGAGGTAATGTTCCAAATGAGCTCAAGTAATAGCCTTGCCCAAACTCTGCTGTCTGCTGTCCTTTACTCTGGCTCCAGGGTTGGTGATTCTGAACCAGACCAGGGCAGTCCAAAAGGTATCTCTCATCCAGAAGTCCCCCCCTGAGGCGGGTTCATAGGCAGAAATCTGGTTAAAAGGGTGTGATGGGTATAGTTTTCTTTTTTCACCAAAGCCTTCAAAAGTAGAAAAAGCTGAAGATGGAAGAAAAAAGCAAGAGAAAAGAAAGGGGGAGACAATAAAATGTTTGGCAGTCTCTCTCTGATGTGACTGAAATCCGGGTTGGATGCCAACTTTCCCTACTGCAGTGTAAATTAAAATGCTTGAACTACAGTGACAGACACAGAGTAGGGAGCCCCAGATGGTTCCCTACAGCTCCAAGCAGCGGAACATCATGGGGGGAGGGGAAGGAAGGGAGAGAAAGGAAGAGAGGACAAATGACAGCAGACAATAAAGCAGAAAAAGCAACCACAAAAATTGCAAAAGGTTGGGAGAGTCCATGCAGTAAAATATTTCTAGAAAGCTGGGACAGTCCAGAAAATGATCAGTTTCTGCATTTCATAGACACAGTAAGGGGCTGTTCTTAGCCATTGACCTGAGAGCAACACTCTGAGGAGACTCTCACCAAACTCTGAGGTCCCTTTCTGCTCCCTGTCCCTTGCCCATTCAATCTCCGACTTGAGGAGGTGAGAGTTTGTGAGAGGAAACTCTATCTATTGTCATAAAAGTTTTTATTTGAAAGAGACTTCAGGTCATCTAATCAAGGAGTTCTTAATCTATTTTGGTGTCATGGACTCTATTGGCAGTCTGATGAAATCTATGGCATTTTTTGAATCAGCATAAAATAAAATACATGATAATTAAATCATATCAAAATAGTTATCACAATATGCTTTAACAATCATAGACCCTTGTTGGGGCAGCTTGGTGGTCCAGTGGAAAGAGCACTGGCCATCAAGTCAGGAGGACAGGAGTTCCAGTCCAGTCTCAGATTCTTGACACTTACTAGCAGTGTGATCATGGGCAAGTCACTTAACCCTTGCATCCAAGGTCCATCTCTATTCATATCTGGCCACTGAACACAGATGGCTCTGGAGGAGAAAGTGAGACTGGTGACTTAACACAGTCCCCCTCACTCAAATCCAATTTCATGTGTTTGGCAAGGCATCACCTCCCTGATGTCATGGTCTTCTTCAAGAACAAAGGATAAACATCATTGTCAGACCCCTGGTTAAGAACCTCTAACTCTAAACCAACCTTTACCCAAAAGAAATTCTATTGGCCATATTCCTAATAAATAGGCACACTGGTTCTGCATGAGAAGGTCCAGTGACAGGAAACTCATTACCTTTTTTTAAATGACATCTTTTGTTTTTATATAACTTTAATAATAAGGGCTAGCATTTCTATGCTTTAAAGTTTACAAAGCACTTTACATATATTATTTTATTTTATTCCCATAACAACTTTGTGAGGCAAGCTCTCATTTTGCATATGAGAAAACTGAGGCTGAGACAAATTAAATGACTTCATCAGGATCACACAACTAAGTATCTGAGGTAGGATTTGAACTTAGATCTTCCTAATTTATCCACTAACCATTAGTTGTGTTTTAGCCATCACTTTTATTTTCAAACATATCATGATCCTTTCATTCCAGAGAGCCATCTCTCTTAAAACAAAGAATAACACAATTCTTCACCCCTACAAAGAAGATACAGAGGTACATTTTCTCTTTTCTTCTCCAAGGCATAATTATTCAGAATTAAATTGACAAGGCATGGAGGGCAGAGATTATCTTTTCTATGTTTATTGTATATGTTGCTTTCCTACTTGTACCAATTTCATTTTATATAAGTCTAAATACATCTTCTTATATTCCTGTCTTCTTCATACTCATCTCTTTTTTGCTGCAATAATATGGCCTTAAATTTAGGAACCACAAGATATTTGGCCATCCCTCAATTGATGGTACTCTGTTGTGTTTCTAGTTCTTTGCTACTATGAAAAGTCCCTCTGAATCTTTTGGTGTATAGAGAACCATCTACATTTTGAGATTTCCTTTTGTACTTTTGAACAATATTAATAGTAAGTTTCCCCATACATAAAAGGGAATTATTCTACATTCTTGTAATCTCTACCTTAGCTCCTAACTTCCACTTGACTCTTCTCTCCTACAGGTTTCTAATCTCAGTTCTTCAAATAATCCTTGTATGGCATAGTCCCATGGTTCTTGTCAAATTCTTCAGCCTCTTCTCAGGTAAATTTTGTCCTGAGTCATAACAGAATCCTATATAACTTTGGACCAGAACTCAAGCTTAGACCAATATATTGTGTCATTTTGTGTTGTTTGTTTTCAAAA
The DNA here is from genome assembly GCF_037893015.1 of Macrotis lagotis. NCBI lineage: Eukaryota > Metazoa > Chordata > Mammalia > Peramelemorphia > Peramelidae > Macrotis > Macrotis lagotis. Next base: position 271,039,528 of record NC_133658.1, on the reverse strand, counting down.
TCAACCTCAGTTTGATAGACATGGGACAACCTGGAGAGTATAACCCATTTATAATCCAGCTATGAGCAAAGAATAAAGGAAACATGAAGCTTGGTATACAGCTGTGAAGCTTCTACTAATGAGACAACTACACTGGTCATTTAAAGACCCAATGCCATTCACAAATCCATGAGGGTATGTAAAGACTAAGGTCCACATAGATTCAGTTAGCACTGTTAGCAAGAATAATTGGTTTATAGTAGGGAGAAATATAAGAGGCATTTCCTCTCTGTTTCACTGCCCCTTATTGTAGAGTCTCTCCAGTCTAGTTCTTCCCTCCTTTCTTCTTCACTGTTAGTCCCTTGAGCAGCCCAGGTTCTCTGCCCCCCCTCCTTGGAGTATTTCCTCTGAACAGCTGAGTTCTCTTCTCCATAATTTAATATATTTTAAAGAGTCACTTTGAGGGCATCTTTCATACTTCTTATTTCAAGGTCCATTTTATGCTCTTTGCCCCTGTAACAGAATTGCTAGTTACCATTTCTAGCTACAGCATCACAAATCAAATGCCTATATAATATATGGGGACTGAGATAACAATAGTTGCTTGCAAAAGTTTGTAAAGTACTTCACATGGTGTCTTATCGGATCCTTACAAAAAATCTATAAGATGCATATTAATAGCCATTTTACAATTGACAGCGACACTGTCTGAGATGAGATTTGAACCCAGGTTCTGACTCTAAGTCCTATACTCCATCTACTGGATCACCTAGATTGAACACATTCACTTACCCTTACTTTTAATTGTAGAAATGTTTTCAAAGTGCTTTACAACTGACAAAGCACATTCCCAAGATCTCATTTATTTTTTCATTATTTAAAGAAGCAATCAAGGCTGGGGCAGCTAGGTGGCATCAGGAGGACCCAAGTTCAAATTCAGTCTCAGACACTTAATACTTACTTAGCTGTGTGACCTTGGGCATGTCACTTAACCCCATTGCAATAATAATAATAATAATAATAATAATAATAATAATAATAATATGGCTAAAATGGACTTAGATTTCTACCTCATGCCATAAAAATACATTAAATTCCATTGTATTATAGAACATGTTTAAAGTCCTGAAATTATATGGGGGGAAAAAACTCAAGCACTATATTTATCTAATTTCTATTTCCACATCACCTGCCACTTCTTCAGAAGCATTCTCTATAGGTCCCCAGATTGAAATTTGACCTATAATTGGTTGCAATCAAATATTATTAGGAATTTTTTAAAAAACCCAGCCAACCCATTATCTCAAAATATTCAATGCATGTACATGTATATGCAAAGTCTGCCTAGGATTCCAAAATAGTGTTTTTGGTAATTTTGCCATGGCAGGTTTCTCTTTTATAAAATAACTTGGTCCTAGAGTGTTTTCTTTCAGTCTTTCTACTAGGATTAACCTTTCTTTTGATTTCCTCAAGAAAAATAGCAACATTCTGACTTGATTTGCATAAGAAAATATTAATTGAAGGAATATAGCAAAGAGTCATAGTTACAACCTTTAGTGAGATTTTAAAATATATGATCCTTATGGTGTAAAATGTAGCAGAATTGGTTTTGCAATCAAGATTTGGATTCTGCCTTTGGTTTCTTCCACTGGAGCTCAGGTCATCTCCCAGCAGTTTAACTTGTGTGATCTTCAGTAAGGCACTAATCTTTCTGTTCTCTTTTCTTCATTTGGTCAAGGTCTCCTACTACATATAGGGCTCTGGAGGAGAAAGTAAGGTTGGTGAATTTGCACAGCCCTCCCTCACTTAAATCCAATTCACTTGCATGTCAGTCATCACCTTCCTGATATCATGGTTGAGAACAAAAGACAAACAACTGTAACAATGGCACAGCTAGATGTGTACAGTAAATGAAGTACTGGATCTGGAGTCAGGAAAACTCATCTTCCTGAGTTCAAATCTAGCCTCAGACACTTACTAACTGTAATCCTAGACAAATCACTTAATCCTGCTTGCCTTGGTTTCCTTATCTATAAAATGAGCTGGAAAGAAAATAGCAAACTATTCTAGTATTTTTGCCAAGAAAACCCCAAATCCACAGTGTCAGGCATAACTGAAAACAACTGAATGACTACAATATTTAGCTATCTGTGGAAGAAATTTGGATCTGTTAAGCACAAGGCAATATAATTTTGTCGAGTGAGGTTGATCTTCTAGTCAATAAGACCTGGATTTGAGTCTTGCCTAGGTAGGTAAGTCATTTAACCTTTCAGTCATCTCAGGCAACAACTGATACTGTAAAATGGCAATGAAGCTGCAAATTGGTGGAAGGAATCCCACATTCATTGTTCCCTACACTAATAAAATCTCCAGTAAGGCTTAAAATAAAAGCAGATACTTTTGATTACATAGATATTAATAGTTTATATAACAAGAAACAATATAATCAAGGTGAAAAGATACATAAGAAACTGGGGAAATCTATAACAAACCTGGGAGACAAAAACAACTTCATAAAAATATTAAGGAGAAAGCCTAATCTCCAGTGAACAAATGGTAAATAAGTGTAAATAGATAATTTACAAAAGAGGACAAACTGTAAATGATCCCCTTGGAAAAAAATTCAAACTCATAATCAAAGAAATGCAAATGAAAACAAATTTTAGATAGTACTTCACAACCATTAAAATGGTCAAAAATGAGTTTAAGTGATTGAAAACACAATGCTGATAGAGCAAAGAAGAAGCCTGTATAACCCTGAAATGTTAACATTCTTTTAGAGAGCAGCATAGCCATAAATTGCAAAAGTTATATAAATAATCATACCCTTTGACTAACGATCTCATCATTTTGAATAAGTACAGCATAATTGAAAATAGAAATCAGAGATATATGTTCAAAGAAATTTAGAGCATCATGATTCATTTTGCAAAAAATAAAACAAAACACTCCACAGAAATGTATAATTAACTAAGTAAATTGTTTTCTGCCAATAAAGTAGGATACTATAACAAAGTTATAGCTAGGATCTATATAGTTTTTAGAAGGTGAACTAAAAACAAACTAAACAAACATCTCTTTAATATGATAAAGACTGGTAAGTATAGATAATATGAATACTTTTGGAAAGATCTACATAGAATAATTTAAAGAACCAAACAAGGGGAGTATACATGTGCTAAGGCTATATAAAAAGAAATTTAAAAGGACATGAAGGGAATAACTAGTTGTTATAGACAATTGATAATACTAGTACTAGGGATTAGAGCCATGATTTTCCTGGCAAAGCTATATAGTTCCGCATCTTCTCTCTTCTACTTAAGGTAACAGAATTAGAACAATGAAATAAACTTAGCCAGAATCATACCAACAGTATGCGTCCAAGGCAGGACATGTGTTTTCCTGGCTCTGAGGTCAGTTTTCTTTATGCTATACCAGTACCACCTGTACTTGATAATGTTGTTATTTTGTTATATATTGCTGTTATTGTTAAGTCATTTCAATCCTGTCCAACATTTGTGAGCCCATTTGGGATTTTCTTGGTAAATATATTGGAGTGCTTTGCTCTTTCCTTCTCCACCTCATTTTACAAATGAGAAAACTGACACAAACAGGGTTAAGTGACTTGTCCAAGTTCTAACAGCTCTAAATGTCTGAGGCCAGATTTGAGCTTAGTAAGCTAAATCTTTCTGATTCCAAATCCAATGCTCAATCTATTAAGCTACCTAGCTGCCCTACTTGAAAAATTAAGTTCATATAATTAATGATATATAATAACTAGCATTTATAAATTCTTTTAAGTTTGCAAAGAATTTTACATATATCTGCTCATTTGATGTTGATAATAGTCTTCAAAGGTAGACCTTATTTTTAAACTAATTTTACAGATAAGACTCCTGAGGCAGATAGAGATTAAATGAGTTGCTCAGGTTTACCTAACTAGTATCTGAGGTCAGATTCAAATTTAGGTTTTCATGACTCCAGATTTAACACTTTGACTGCAGTCATCATCTTACTGAAGATAAAAAGTAGGTTGAACTGGCACTTTTTTATATCTAAATTATATTTTATATCTAAAATTAATTCATTTAAATATTTTATAGGAGGATCAAAATTTTAAAATGATAACTAGTCTTACAGAATTCAATATAAAAAAAAATTCTTCATTACTAGAAGCTGCATGACCACTTGTGAGATAGGCTGTCAATGGCATTCTTGGTCAGATATGGGATAGGCTAGAGGATTCTTTGATGCTTTCCAAAACTGAAATTCTCAGACTTAGAATAGTTATGCTCATGTAAACACATGTATAAATATATATGGTAAATCTCTTCTATGTGGAGACAATAAGCAACTATACCCTCAAAAAATATTGATTGAATGAACCTTAGGCTTTAAAACTCTCCAAATCCCACTTGCACTGGTAGTTTGTATCCCCAGAGGGTATCTGAGTCCTGCTTCTTTCAGGGTTCTAGGGATAACCTTGAGGTATTGGAGTTTCTAATACTATCACTCAAGGCCCCCATTTGATTGTGTTCTCCCACAGAATAATTAACTGTCAAGATAAATTAATTTTTACATAGGGATTATTGAGAAGATTATAATATATGTTATAAATGTATATATAAAACATACAATATATACAAGCATGTATACAAATATAAATGTGTATGTTATACATATGTATGTGTGTATAAATATATATATGTGTGTGTATATATATATATATTTACTCACACACACATGTATGTATCTTAAGTAAAAAAAAAATCCCCCCCCCAAACCAGGGGTATACTTTTCCTTATACAAAATCACTCAGTTCCTGAGGAGAATGGATTCTAATGCTAATCACTAAAAGTGATTTCCATAACTGAAGGGCATGGGGAGCACTTTCTGACCTGGGAAGATAGAAGTTCAAATTTGGTTTCAGACACTTGCTATGCAAACTTGGTCAAGTCATTTAACCTCTGTTTGCCTCAATTTCTTCACTTGTAAAATAATAACACTACCATCAAGAGCTGTTGTAAAGATCAAAAGCACAATGCTTGGAATACTATACAAATGTTAGCTATTATTATTATTATTATTATTATTATTATTATTATTATTATTATTATTATTATTATTATTATTTTCAGATTCCCCATCAAGTTCACTTAATGATTTGGCATAACCATAGGACCCTTGCTTATAGGACATGCTGCCTGGTTGACTCTCTGCTGAGATAGGTCAAACAGATCCCTCTTCAAGATTGACCTTTTTACCAGATTTGGCTACTTCTGTTACTGACTGATTGCTGAGGACACCTTTGATGGTTTTTCATACTTTCTGAATCACTAATCTTTTCAATAATCTTCAATACTCATTGACTTAAGATCAGGAAAGAGGAAATGCGACAGAAACTGAAAAAACAGAGGCACTATGGTGGCTGGACATTTTGCAGTCAAGTGGGGAGATAAGAAAGCCAAAGTAGTCATTTTCTTTAAGTAATTTTCTCTCCTTTTTTGTATTTGTATATTTTATGTGCACATTTGGTTCTACATCAAATACGAAGGCATTTTTTAAAAATTACTATGTAGTAAGCCAATAGGAAACAATTGGAAGATACCTACATATGCTTTGAAACAGAGTGGAAAATGGACCTTCAAGAATGCATTTTTGGAAAGATAGTCACCATGTCTCCATGTGGATTTGCAACAGACAGAACAAATTGCACATTCTATAAGTATTAAGCACCAATTGATCAGTCCATAGCCCATTTTTTTTATGTTTTTGCAAGGCAGTGGGGTTAAGTGACTTGCCCAAGGTCACACAATAAGTAATAAGTAAGTGTCTGAGGCCTTATTTGAAAGCAGGACCTACTGACTCCAGGGCCGTTGCTCTATTCACTGTGCCACCTAGCTGCCCCAACTCATTTCTAATGAAAAAATTATTTAACCTAAAATTCCCTTCCCCATTCCCTATTCCCATAACGAGATCTCTAGCCTTAATCCCTCAACTATTCTTACTTTATACACATTCTTCCCATTGATAAGATGTCTGTCTGTCTGTCTCTCTGTCTCTCTCTCTCTCTCTCTCTCTCTCTCCTGCCTATTGACTTATGCCTGGAATTTTCTTGTTCAGGACACTGCACCTACAAAAATTGAAAAGATATAAATCTAATAATTTATTATTAAAACCAATAACCGTGACCATCTCCCTTTGCCTGAAAAATAATTTATGCTGCTTAGCACTTGGGAAGAAGAAAATAATGTCCTTTATATAAATCAAATTTTTGCATTGGTTAGCTATAAGTTGAGAAGACCTGGTGCAGCTGTAAAGAAGTCCATAAAAGAGAGGTCTGTTTGTCCCTTCTAGGCTGCTGCCCCCCCTCCCCCACCCCCCACATCCCACCCATTCTCAGTGGGCAGATGATACATATAAGAACAAAGTAACCAGTGGCTTTACAAAACCAGGCATATCTATAGGAAACCACAAACTAACACAAGTTTTTAACATTCAGTTTGTATCAGTGGAATTTCCAGACTAAAACAGGATTACAGATGGTTCATTAAAATTCTTCCCAGTTTAAAAAAAAAATAAATAGGGTCTAGAAAGTTTCTCCACTGAAAATGAATGTGAGTCCTCTTAGGTTGAGATTCTACTCTTTAAATGGTTCTGACTTCCTTAGAATGCCTTGATTACATAAAGAGGAAACTCTTGTTATGATTATGATTAAACTTTCTCATTTGATTAAAAAGAATTAATTTGATTAAAAAAGAATTAGAATGGTCAAATACAACTTAGATCACGTGAAAGATTTTGTTTTCCTAATTTGTGAATGAGGAAATAGAAATAATAGGCCATATTTAGTGAAGTAGACTTTTAGTATCAGAGTTACAAAATATTTTATTTATATGTAAATGTACATATTTCTTTCAGTCTGACTCCAAATGATAGTGTCTCTTAAATTTATTGTGTGAATGTAGGTAATTAGTGTTAAGTAAATATCTGTACTATTATTTTAATGTAAGATTTATTTATATAGGAAAAGTATATTGGCATCTGGAAGCATGGTCGTTTTTCAATTTTATGCACCCAGAGAAGAAACTAATTGGTCTATGTTTTATAAACTGAGAAAACTTCCCATCTTTTTGGCATAGGAGAAACAAACTAGCCTCCAGGGAACATGTCTTACAAATTCAACCTTATTTCAGTGAGGGCAAATCTCCATGAGAATGGACATTTTATTGCTAGCCAGTGTTTTAGCAACTACGATTCAGTATTTAGTTATATTCATTACCACAGTGGGCCCCCAGAAACAGCCAAGACACAGCCAAGACCCAGCTCAACCCACAAAACAAGATATATATATATATATATGTATATTATATATATATATAATATACATATATATATCACAATACACCTAATCTACCATCATAGGGGTATGCTCTTGTAGTTATTTCTCTAGTTATGGAGATAGAGAATTAATGCAGGAAGAAAACAGACTGTGAGAGACTTGTGATTATCAACAGAATTTCTGGCTTATTGCAATGAGAACACATTGGACTAAAAAAGAAACCAGGACACCTGGTGATCAGACAGCTGTTGGTGAAGAGGAAACCAGAACAAAATGAGAAGAGAATATCAGAATGGGACAGTATTCATTAGTGGATGGTCATGAACTCTGAACTGTCTCCCTCACTTAAGAGGAGATTTGCCATAAAGAAAATCAATTGCCTTAATCTGGTTTACAGATGTCACATTTCATTGAGTGGTTTCTGCTAGGTACTGAGTTATGGAAGTCTTGTCTTTTCCTTTAATTTCATCTACAATTGTTGGGAAAACTATGTACCTTTAAAGTAGAAAGATTATAGAGTTCTTTAGACTCTTCAATAGGAACTTGTATTTTGAAAGCAAGAATTGTTTATACTTTTGTCAAAATAAAAATTTTATTGGTACTCATTTTTAAAATGAATAGCTGTCACTCTTCCAATGATTATATATGTGAGTGTGCATGCCTGTTTTGTGCATGCATACATACAAACTCATACATATTCACACATAAACATACAACCCTTCCTTAAAAAAAAAGTCCATTCAAAGTAAATTAAACATACTGTCCATTCTTGACAATGTATGTCTCTTTCCAAATCTAAACACAGTCACTTCTTGGCTTCACATATTCCTTGATGTAATAATTGTTCCTATCATTGATCAAAATTCTGTTATCCTTTAGTGTTACTTTTCTTAACACTACTGTGGTCACAGTATGAATTGTTCTCCTGCTTCTATTTACTTTATGCAGAACCAATTCTTTGAGATACAGTTTCATTTTTGGTAACACATTCTCCCTCAATACATTTCTATCTTAGTTCCTACCAGATTGCCAAAGAAATAACCATTGATTGGTTAAGTGCTAGTTTATTAGTTTAATATTTTCTCTATTGATGGTCTTTCCTTTTTCTTTTTACTGTTGAATGTTAGAAATTGTCAATACGGCCAGGATAGTTATAGGAATTTAGTGCTCAGCCTTTCATCATTGGAACAAATATAATGGTAATAGCTGACTTTACAGATGTTTCTTCTTAGAACGTGCCTCCAGTAGGAAGATGTACCTAGCCAGTCAGTCATCCATCAATCAATAAACATTTATTAAGGGCCTACTATGTGCAGGGACAAGCATTTAACACTAACAAATAAGAGATGTTAAAAGAGGAAAAAGAGCTCCTTTTCTCAAGGAATTTACACAGTCTAACAGGGGAGACAATATGCAAATATATATATATATATATATGTACATATATATATATATATATATATGTTATGCAGAGGACAAAGAGGAAATAACAGATGTAAGGCAAAGGAATTAAGAATTGTTGGGAAAGACTTTCTGGAGAAGGGGGATTTTAGTTGGAATTTAAAGGAAGGTAGGAAGGTCATTAATCAGAGATGAGGAGGGAAAGTATTCCAGATATAGGGGACAGCCAAAGAAAATGCCTGAAGCTATGTCTTGTCTTGTTTGTGGAACAGCCAGGATCAGTGTATATGTATTGGTGAGTAAGATGTAAGATTACTAGAAAGATGGGAGGGGATAGATTATGAAGGGCTTTGAATATCAAACAACATATTTTAGATGAAACCTGGAGGCACTAATTTTGAGGTTTATTGAGCAGGAAGATGACATGATCAGAGCTATGTTTTAGGAAAATCATGTTAATGGCTGAATGTAAGATAGATTGGAATGGAGAGAGAAACTTGAAGTTGATCGAGGAACAGCAGGCTATCAGCATAATCAAGGTAAGAGGTGATGAGGGCCTGCATCAGAATGGTGGCAGTGTCAGAGCAGAGAAGGGGTACATTTCAGAGATGTTGTAAAGGTGAAATTGGAGACAGATTGGATATGAAGGAATGAGAGATAATGAGTAATCTGGGATGACTCCAAGATTGTGAATCTAAAGGATTAGGAGGATGGTGTTGTCCTTTACAGTAATAGGGAGGAAGATAGGGGAAAGAGAAGGATTTAAGGGGAAAGATAATGAATTCTGTTCAAGTTGAGTTTAAGATAGGTACTGGAGATGTGAGATTGGAAGTCAACTGAGAGATTTGGTCTGTAAAAGTAATTTGGGAATCATCAGCATAGAGAAGGTAATCAAATCCATGGGAGATGATGAAATCATCAAATGAGATAGTATAGAGGGAAAAGAGAATAGGATCTAGGACAGAACCTTAATAGAGTGTTATTTGGAGGAAGATCCAGAAGACAACAGAAAGATACACACTGGGAGCTGCTAGCCCAGCTGTGGGAAAGGATTTGCATTGATGAGAAATGTCAGATTTGAGCCCCTAGAGTCATCCAACCCTGGCTTCCAGATCAGATAGGACAGGTTCCGAGAAGGCATGAAACTCCTCAGCTTCACAGACTTTGAACTAGCAGTCAAACTTATGGCTCAGGTTCCTGTATATCAATCACCCTTACTTCCCAATATTCTTCTGCACAAACCCTTAGGTTAGTTAAGCTTAAACTTAAGCTTGCCTCATCGCTGTTGCCTAAAAAGATTACACACAGCCAAACTCAGATCAAATGTAAGCAAACAAGCATCTATTAAGTGATTACAATATACCAACCATCATGCTAAGCCATTAGACCCTCGGGTAGCTTATATTCTATCAAAGGAGATAACATGTACACATATAAGTATATGCAAATGAAAACAAAATCAATATATGATAATTTGGGAATGATGGAAGGACCAATAGCTGGGGCAGGACAATTAGAAAAGATCTAAAGTAGGAACTAGCATTTATACTGAGCCTTAAAGAAACATAGGATTCTAAAAAATAGGAGTCATGAAACAATTCAATCTAGGCATGGCTGATAGGTTATACAAAATGCTGTGCCTGAGGGACAGCAAGAAGGCAAGTCTGGCTACATTATAGGTATATAAAAAGAAATGATGTATAAGTCTGCAAAGGTGGTTTGGACACAGGTTGTAAGTTTTAAATGGTAACCATAGTAATTTGTATTTGATCTTGGGCAAAAGGCTGAATCATTATAGTTTACTGAGGGGAATGTTATGGTCAGGATTTTGCTTTAGCAAAATCATTTTGGCAACTCTGTGGAGGGTGGATTTAGAAAGGGAAAAATAATTGGAAGTGAATAGAGAGAAGAGGATGGATATGAGAGCTGTGGGAGATATGTAGAATGAACATTTTGGATTAAACCAAAATGAACGGTGGTGCCCTTGAAATAAATAAGGAAGTTAGGAAGAAAGATGGGCTAGCATCAGTTGTGAGAGGGGAGAGAAAATAAGATTTATTTTGGACATTTTGAGTTTGAAGTACCAATAAGCAGTTGTTTGATCCAGCAAAGAGTTCTGAGGCATGGTCAGACAAGCAGAAGGAGAACTAAGAAAGT